>NC_091763.1:29677887-30302887 GCF_029378745.1 Bos indicus
TGACTATAATCACACTGCTGTGCATTAGATCTTCAAAACTTATTTAACTTCTAACTATAAATTTGTGCCCTTTGACTACTGTTTCTGCATTTTTTCCACTTCCCAGTCTCTGGAAACAGCCATTCTACTGTTTCTCTGAATTAACCTTTTTTAGATTTTATATACAGGCATGCATCAGAAATATTGAAGATTTGGCTTCAGACAACTGCAATAAAGCAAGGCACATAAAAGTTTTGGTCCTCAAAAAGTTATTGAAGTTATATTTACACTGTACTATAGTCTATTTTATGTCTTTAAAAACATGCCCATATCTTAATTAAATAATACTTTATCACTGAAAATGCTAACCACCATATGAGCCTCCAGCAAGTTTTCATCTTTTTGCAATAACAGCACCTGATATAACTGATCATCAATCACTGTAACAAAATATAATAATAATGAAACAGTTTGTAATGTTGCATAAATTACCAAAATGTGACACAGAAGAGACATGAAGTGAGCAAATGCTGTTGGAAAAAATGACACTGATAGACTTGCTCAACACAGGCTTGCAACAAAACTTCAATTTGTAAAAAACTGAATATCTGCAAAGTGCAATAAAGCTAAGTGCAGTAAAACAAGGTATGCTGGAGTTTACTCAAACTCATGTCCAGTGAGTTGGTGATGCCATCCAACCATCTCATCCTCTGTCATCCCCTTCTCCTCCCGCCTTCAATCTTTCCCAGCATCAGAGTCATTTCCAATGAGTCAGTTCTTCGCATCAGGTGGCCAAAGTATTGGAGTTTCAGCTTCAGCATCAGTCCTTCCAATGAATATTCAGGACTGATTTCCTTTAGGATGGGCTGGTTGGATCTCTTTACAGTCCAAGGAGTCTTGTCCAACACCACAGAGTCTTGTCCCACACCACAAGACTCTCAAGAGTCTTGTCCAACACCACAGTTCAAAAGCATCAATTCTTCGGTGCTCAGCTTTCTTTATAGTCCATCTCTCACATCCATACATGCAATAAACATGAGGAGCAGATTTGTCTTCAATACTGTTTTTATTTTTTTTGTTTATCTACACAAAGTGGTATTTCTGCATCCTTATGGCTGGATGGCATCACCGACTCGATGAACGTGAGTTTGAGTGAACTCCAGGAGATGGTGATGGACAGGGAGGCCTGGCGTGCTGTGCGGTTCATGGGGTTGCAAAGAGTCAGACACGACTGAGTGACTGAAATGAACTGAACTGAACTGAACTGATGGCTATTTTACATTTAATATTTTGAAGAACCTCAATACTGACTTTAGTATCAGGGTAATGCTGATTTTGCAAAATGAGTTTGGTGTGTTCCTTCTTCTTCAAATTTTGGAAGAATTTGAGAAGTACTGACATTAATTCTTCTCTGTTTGGTAGAATTTATGGGGAAACCATGTGGCCTAGTCTTTTCTTTCTTAGGAGGTTTTGGATTACTGGTTGAATATTCTTACTTATTGCTGATCTGTTCAGCTCTTCTATTTCTTCATGATTCTTGATTTGGTTGTCTTGAGTCTTGATAGGTTGTATCTTTTTCTAGGAATTTATCCATTTGTTCCACAAAGATAATCTAGTTTGTTGGTATGTAATTTTTCATAATATGATCCTTTGTATTATCAGTTGTGATGTCTCCTTTAACTTACTTTTTCTTTTTTGGCCACACCTCACAGCATGCAGTATCTTAGTTCCCCGATCAGAGATTAAACCTGAACTTGGTGCAGTGGAGGCCCAGAGTTCTAACCACTGGACTGCCAGGGAAGTAAGTCCCTTAAATAAATTTTTAATCTTTTTTTGAGACCTTTAATTTATGATTTTACTTGAGTCCTTTTCTTAGTCTAACTAATGATTTTTCAATTTCATTTATCTTTTTAAAAAATTAGCCATTAGTTTCTTTTCTGTTGTTTCTCTAGTCTCAATGTCAGTTATTTCCATTGTGATCTTTCTTACTTCCTTCCTTCAACTAACTTGAGGTTTAGTTTGTTATCCTTTTTCTAGTTCCTTGATGTGTACAGTTAGGTTATTTGAGATTTTTCTTTTTCTTAATATAGGCATTTATCATTATAATCTCTCTTAGAACTACTTTTGCTACATACTATAAATGTTGACATGTTGTGTTTCCATTTTTGTTTGTTTCAAGATTTTTTTAAGTTTCTCTTTTAACTTTTTCTTTAATTCAGTGGTTGTTCAGTGTATGTTGTTTAATTTTCACACATTGTGAATTTTCCAGTTTTCTTCCATTATTGATTTCTAGTTCCATACTATCATGGTCCAAAAAGACACTTGGCATTTCAATCTGCTTAAATTTGCTAAGACCTGTTTTGTGATCTAACATATGATATATTCTGGAGAATGTTCCATGCATGCTTGAAAGGAATGTGTACTCTGCTGCTTTTGGATGGAAAGTTATGTACGAGTCTGGTAGGTTCATTTGGTCTAAAGTATAGTTCTGGTTCAGTGTCTCTATTAATTTTCTGTCTGGTTTAGCTATCCACTGTTAAAAGTGAAATGTTGAAGTTTCATACTATTATTATATTGCTATCTGTTTATCCCTTTAGATCTGCTAGTATTTGTTTTCATGTTTAGTGCTCCAGTGCTGGGTGCATAATATTTACAGTTGCTGTATCCTCTTGGTGAATTTATCTGTTTATCATTATATAATGATTACCTTCTTTATCTCATTACAGTTTTGATTTAAAGTCCATTTTGTCTGATATAAGTGTGGCTACTCCTGTTCTCTTTTGATTTCCATTTGCATGGAATATCTTTTTTCATCTCTTCACTTTGCACCTTTGTATGTCCTTAAGGATGAAGTGAATCTCTTATAGGCAGCATGTAGTTGGATCTTGGGGTTTTTTTGTTACTCTGTCCGCCACTTTATACCTTTCAATTGAAAATTTTAATCCATTTATATTTTAGTAATTATTGATAGGTGAGGACTTACTAATGCCATATTATTATTTTCTGGCTATTTTGTAGTTCCATTGCTTCTCTCTTCCCTTCTTGTTATCTTCCTTTATATATTCATGATTATCCATAAAGATATGCTTTACTTCCCTTTTTTTATCTGTTGTGTATCTACTGTAGGTTTTTACCTTATGGTTACCATGAAGGTTACTTAAAACATATTTTATCAGTCTGTTTTAAACTAATAGCAACCTAACTTTGGTCATATCCAAAAACTCTAACCTTCTACCCCTCTTCCCCCACCTTTTATGTTTTAATATAATAATTTAACTCACTTTATATTGTGTATCCATTAACTAATATTGCAGTAATTGTTACTTTAATATTTTTGTCCTTTAACCTTTATACTAGAATTAAGTAGTACCACCATATTACAGTATTAGTGTATTCTACATCTAACAATATACGTAACCTTACCAGTGTTCTTTATGTTTATATATATTTATGTTACTAGGGTGGCTCAGGCAGTAAAGAATCTGCCTGCAATGTAGGAGACCTGGGTTCTATCCCTGGTTTGGGAAGATCCCCTGGAGAAAGGAACAGCTACCCACTCCAGTATTCTTGCCTGGAGAATTCCATCAATAGAGAAGCCTGGCAGACCACAGTCCATGGGGTCGGAGAGAGTTGGACACTACTGAGCAACTTTCACTTAGGGTTTCCCTGGTGGCTCAGATTGTGAAGAATCTACCTGCAATGCAGAAGACCAGGGTTCAATCCTTTGGTTGGGAAGATTCCCTGGAAAAGGGACTAATTCGTGTCCTTTCATTTCAGCTTTAAGAATTCCTGTCAGCTTAGGCAGGTCTTGTGGTAAGAACTCCCTCAGCTTTTGTTTGTCTGGAAAAATCTTTATCTCACCTTCATTTCTGAATGACAGCTTTGCCGAAGTTTTCTTGGCTGACAGTTTTTTTTGTTTGTTTGTTTGTTTTTTAGTGATTTAAATATATTATCCCACTTTCTCCTGGTCTGTAAGGTTTCTGCTGAAAAATCTATTGTTTGCTTTATGAGAGTTCCCTCATATGTGAGAAATTTCTTTTGTCTTATTGCTTTTAAAATTCTCTTTGTCTTTAATTTTAAACAGTTTATTATATAAATGTGTCTTGGAGAAGATCATTTGGAGTTGAAACTGGAGACCTATGAGTCTCTTGAATTAGAATGTCTAATCTCTCCCTAGAAATTGAAAGTTTTCGGTTGTTCTTTTTTTGAACTTTCTTTGAGAAAGTTCTCGAAGTTCTGTGTTTTTTTTTTCGTTATTTCTTTAAATAAGCTTTCTACCCCTTTCTCTGTCTCATCTCCTTCTATAACTCTAATAGTGCTGGGTTGTTTCTCTTCATAGTGTCTTACAGTTCATGGGAACCTTCTCCACATTCTTCACTCTTTTTCATTCATTCATCGTTTTATTTTCATTTTTTCTTTGTTATTCTCTTACCGGTAATTTCAAATGACCTGTCTTCTACTTCATAGATTTCTCCTTCTGCTTGATTGATAAGCTGTTGATTCTTTCTCTTTCATGTATCTCCATTCATTGTATTCTTCCGCTCAAGAATTTGTTTCTCTCTTATGATTTTTATTTCTTTTATACTTCTCATTTTGCCCATGTATTGTATTCTTGATTTTGTTGAATGGTCTTCCTGTTTCCTAGTAGCTCACTGAGCTTCCTTAAAACAATTATTTTGAATTCTTTATCAGGCAAATCTCAGTTCTCCATTTCTTTGGGATCAGTTAGTACGTCAAGGCTGTATATTGTCACCGTGCTTATTTAACTTATATGCAGAGTACATCATGAGAAATGCTGGGCTGGAAGAAGCACAAGCTGGAATCAGGACTGCCAGGAGCAATATCAATAACCTCAGATATGGAGATGACATCACCCTTATGGCAGAAAGTAAAGAGGAACTAAAAAGCCTCTTGATGAAAGTGAAAGTGGAGAGTGAAAAAGTTGGCTTAAAGCTCAACATTCAGAAAACTAAGATCATGACATCTGGTCCCATCACTTCATGGGAAATAGAAGGGGAAACAGTGGAAACAGTGTCAGACTTTATTTTGGGGGGCTCCAAAATCACTGCAGATGGTGATTGCAGCCATGAAATTAAAAGATGCTTACTCCTTGGAAGGAAAGTTATGACCAACCTAGATAGCAGCATATTCAAAAGCAGAGACATTACTTTGCCAACAAAGGTCTGTCTAGTCAAGGCTATGGTTTTTCCAGTGGTCATGTATGGATGTGAGAGTTGGACTGTGAAGAAAGCTGAGCGCCAAAGAGTTGATGTTTTTGAACTGTGGTGTTGGAGAAGACTCTTGAGAGTCCCTTGTACTGAAAGGAGATCCAACCAGTCCATTCTAAAGGAGATCAGTCCTGGGTGTTCTTTGGAAGGAATGATGCTAAAGCTGAAACTCCAGTACTTTGGCCACCTCATGCGAAGAGTTGACTCATTGGAAAAGACTCTGATGCTGGGAGGGATTGGGGGCAGGAGGAGAAGGGGACGACAGAGGATGAGATGGCTGGATGGAATCACTGACTCGATGGACATGAGTTTGAGTGAACTCCAGGAGTTGGTGACGGACAGGGAGGCCTGGCATGCTGCAATTCATGGGGTGGCAAAGAGTCGGACATGACTGAGCGACTGAACTGAACTGAACTGAACTAGAAAATTATTGTGTTCCTTTGGTGATACCCAGTTTCCTTGATTTTATATTTCTTGAGGTTTTACGTTGCTGTCTTTGCATTTGAAGAAGCAACTATCTCTTCCAGTCTTTCCTGACTGACTTCAGGAAAGAAATATACTTCTTCAGTCCTGTTAGGGAATTTTAGGTGTTCTTAGACCTTTTCTATGGATATGTCTACTTTACACTTCTTGCTCCCTCATGGAGGGAGATTCTTAAGATTGTGTGCCTTCTCTTGATCCTGCACAGCCAGACCACATACTGACAGCTTCTCATTTTCTTTATTTTCCTAGGGCAGTGCTCAGTTTTGTGTGTTTTTTCACAATCCTGTAGACTTCTCTCAGTTTTCTGTGCGTATGCATGCATGTTCACTAGCTGTTTGTAAAGCCTTGCTTACACCATCCTCAGCGGTGCACACAGGGAGCCAGTCACAGGTTGGGAGGTAGTAGAGTGTGGGTGAGGCATGCAGAATGTAGTGGGTGCTCATGGGCCAGTTGAGGAAATCCATAGGCAAGGCATCCCAAGAAACTTTCGAGCTGGCTTCTTGATATGACTAGTAGGAACATATCAAGACTTGTAGGATCTGCCATATCACTAGTAGGATCTGCAGCCCTTTGATATGTTCCATTCTAAGCCCTGGCTGCTATTATCCCAGCTACTCCCAGCCCCCTAGTCATGCAGCACACCTCAGTATTCTAGATAGGGCCAGAAAGAAATGGGTATCTTTAGTGGCTTCCTATATAGCTGAGAAAGTTAAACTATTTCTCTTACTCTCTTCAGTCCATTTAGTCTCAGGTTTTTACTGCAATAGTGAGCTGAAACTTCTCTGCTGGACCATGCCAGACATCTCCAAAGGTCCTCTTGTCTGCGAGTGATTGTCTAAATCAGTGTTTTGGGGGTGAGAGATGGTAGAAAGCTCCTATTTCACCATTTTGACCTCTGCCTTCACTTCTTTTATTTTTAAAATCCTGATGTTACACTGACATCTTGTGGTAATTGATATGGCTTGTTTGTCAAAAGCTGACAAAATGAAGCGAGTAGTTACATACTTCAGAAAAGGAAGAAAGATATTAAGTTGTAGACACTGTGTTTAGTGCTATACTAAGGCTCCAGTCCATGGGGTCGCAAGAGTCGGACATGACTGAGCAACTTCACTTTCACTTTCCACTTTCATGCATTGGAGAAGGAAATGGCAACCCACTCCAGTGTTCTTGCCTGGAGAATCCCAGGGACGGCGGAGCCTGATGGGCTGCCGTCCTTGGGGTCGCAGAGTCGGACACGACTGAAGCGACTTAGCAAGCAAGCAAGCAAGCAAGCAAGGATTAAATGGCTTGCCCAAAGTTATATGCATGGGGAATGCAGCATTTGAGTCTAGGCAGTTTGACTCTAGAAATGTACTTTCTAATATGATAGCCAAGAGCCATGTGTGGTTTTTATTTTTTTTTTTTTTTTGAATTTGTTTATTTTAATTGGAGGCTAATTACTTTACAATATTGTATTGGTTCTGCCACCCATCAACATGAATCCACCACGGCCATACACATGTTCCCCATCCTGAACCCCCCTCCCACCTCCCTCCCCCTATCATCCCTCCGGGTCATCCCAGTGCACCAACCCCAAGGATCCTGTATCGAACCTGGACTGGCAATTCGTTTCTTATATGATATTATACATGTTTCCATGCCATTCTCCCAAATCATCCCACCCTCTCCCTCTCCCACAGAGTCCAAAAGACTATTCTATACATCTGTGTCTCTTTTGCTGTCTCACATAAAGGGTTATCATTACCATCTTTCTAAATTCCATATATATGCGTTAGTATACTGTATTGGTGTTTTTCTTTCTGGCTTACTTCACTCTGTATAATAAGCTCCAGTTTCATCCACCTCATTAAAACTGATTCAAATGTATTTTTTTTTTAATGGCTGAGTAATACTCCATTGTGTATATGTACCACAGCTTTCTTATCCATTCTTCTGCTGATGGACATCTAGGTTGCTTCCATGTCCTGGCTATTATAAACAGTGCTGCAATGAACATTGGGGTACACATGTCTCTTTCAATTCTGGTTTCCTCGGTGTGTATGCCCAGCAGCAGGATTGCTGGGTCATAAGGCAGTTCTATTTCCAGTTTTTTAAGGAATCTCCACACTGTTTTCCATAGTGACTGTACTAGTTTGCATTCCCACCAACAGTGTAAGAGGGTTCCCTTTTCTCCACACCCTCTCCAGCATTTATTGCTTGTAGACTTTTGGATCGCAGCCATTCTGACTGGCGTGAAAGGGTACCTCATTGTGGTTTTGACTTGCATTTCTCTGATATTGAATAATGTTGAGCATCTTTTCATGTGTTTGTTAGCCATCAGTATGTCTTCTTTGGAGAAATGTCTATTTAGTTCTTTGACCCATTTTTTGATTGGGTCATTTATTTTTATGGAATTCAGCTGCAGGAGTTGCTTGTATATTTTTGAGATTAGTTCTTTGTCAGTTGCTTCATTTGCTATTATTTTCTCCCATTCTGAATGCTGTCTTTTCACCTTGCTTATAGTTTCCTTTGTTGTGCAGAAGTTTTAATTTTAATTAGGTCCAATTTGTTTATTTTTGCTTTTCTTTCCAATATTCTGGGAGGTGGGTCATAGAGGATCCTGCTGTGATGTATGTCAGAGAGTGTTTTGCCTATGTTCTCCTCTAGGAGTTTTATAGTTTCTGGTCTTATGTTTAGATTTTTAATCCATTTTGAGTTTATTTTTGTGTATGGTGTTAGAAAGTGTTCTAGTTTCATTCCTTTAAAGGTGGTTGACCAGTTTTCCCAGCACCACTTGTTAAAGAGATTGTCTTTTCTCCATTGTATATTCTTGCCTCCTTTGTCAAAGATAAGGTGTCCATAGGTGCGTGGATTTATCTCTGGGCTTTCTATTTTGTTCCATTGATCTATATTTCTGTCTTTGTGCCAGTACCATACTGTCTTGATGACTGTGGCTTTGTAGTAGAGCCTGAAGTCAGGCAGGTTGATTCCTCCAGTTCCATTCTTCTTTCTCAAGATCTCTTTGGCTATTTGAGGTTTTTTGTATTTCCATACAAATTGTGAAATTATTTGTTCTAGCTCTGTGAAAAATACCGTTGGTAGCTTGATAGGGATTGCATTGAATCTATAGATTGCTTTGGGTAGTATACTCATTTTCACAATATTGATTCTTCCAATCCATGAACATGGTATATTTCTCCATCTATTAGTGTCCTCTTTGATTTCTTTCACCAGTGTTTTATAGTTTTCTATATATATGTCTTTAGTTTCTTTAAGTAGATATATTCCTAAGTATTTTATTCTTTTCGTTGCAATGGTGAATGGAATTGTTTCCTTAATTTCTCTTTCTATTTTCTCATTATTAGTGTATAGGAATGCAAGGGATTTCTGTGTGTTGATTTTATATCCTGAAACTTTACTATATTCATTGATGAGCTCTAGTAATTTTCTGGTGGAGTCTTTAGGGTTTTCTATGTGGAGGATCATGTCATCTGCAAACAGTGAGAGTTTTACTTCTTCTTTTCCACTTTGGATTCCTTTTTATTTCTTTTTCTGCTCTGATTGCTCTGGCCAAAACCTCCAAAACTATGTTGAATTGTAGTGGTGAAAGTGGGTACCCTTGTCTTTTTCCTGACTTTAGGGGAAATGCTTTCAATTTTTCACCATTGAGGATAATGTTTGCTGTGGGTTTGTCATATATAGCTTTTATTATGTTGAGGTATGTTCCTTCTATTCCTGCTTTCTGGAGAGTTTTTATCATAAATGGATGTTGAATTTTGTCAAAGGCTTTCTCTGCATCTATTGAGATAATCGTATGGTTTTTATTTTTCAATTTGTTAATGTGGTGTATTACATTGATTGATTTGCGGATATTGAAGAATCCTTGCATCCCTGGGATAAAGCCCACTTGGTCATGGTGTATGATCTTTTTAATGTGCTGTTGGATTCTGTTTGCTAGAATTTTGTTAAGGATTTTTGCATCTATGTTCATCAGTGATATTGGCCTGTAGTTTTCTTTTTTTGTGACATCTTTGTCTGGTTTTGGTATTAGGGTGATGGTGGCCTCATAGAATGAGTTTGGAAGTTTACCTTCCTCTGCAATTTTCTGGAAGAGTTTGAATAGGATAGGTGTTAGCTCTTCTCTAAATTTTTGGTAGAATTCAGCTGTGAAGCCTTCTGGACCTGGGCTTTTGTTTGCTGGAAGATTTCTGATTACAGTTTCAATTACCGTGCTTATGATGGGTCTGTTAAGATTTTCTATTTCTCCCTGGTTCAGTTTTGGAAAGTTGTATTTTTCTAAGAATTTGTCCTTTTCTTCCAAGTTGTCCATTTTATTGGCGTATAATTGCTAATAGTAGTCTCTTATGATCCTTTGTATTTCTGTGTTGTCTGTTGTGAGCTCTCTGTTTTCATTTCTAATTTTATTGATTTGATTTTTCTCCCTTTGTTTCTTGATGAGTCTGGCTAATGGTTTGTCAATTTTATTTATCCTTTCAAAGAACCAGCTTTTGGCTTTGTTGATTTTTGCTATGGTCTCTTTTGTTTCTTTTGCATTTATTTCTGCCCTAATTTTAAAGATTTCTTTCCTTCTACTAACCCTGGGGTTCTTCATTTCTTCCTTTTCTAGTTGCTTTAGGTGTTGTGTTAGGTTATTTATTTTTTTCTTGTTTCTTGAGGTATGCCTGTATTACTATGAACTTTCCCCTTAGCACTGCTTTGACAGTATCCCATAGGTTTTGGGTTGTTGTGTTTTCATTTTCATTCATTTCTATGCATATTTTGATTTCTTTTTTATTTTTTCTGTGATTTGTTGGTTATTCAGCAGCATGTTGTTCAGCCTCCATATGTTGCAATTTTTAATAGTTTTTCTCCTGTAATTGAGACTTAGTCTTACTGCATTGTGGTCAGAAAAGATGCTTGGAATGATTTCAACTTTTTTTAATTTACCAAGGCTAGATCTATGGCCCAGGATGTGATCTATCCTGGAGAATGTTCCATGTGCACTTGAGAGAAAGGTGAAATTCATTGTTTTGGGGTGAAATGTCCTATAGATATCAATTAGGTCTAGCTAGCCTATTGTATCATTTAAAGTTTGTGTTTCCTTGTTAATTTTCTGTTTAGTTGATCTATCCATAGGTGTGAGTGGGGTATTAAAGTCTCCCACTATTATTGTGTTACTGTTAATTTCCCCTTTCATACTTGTTAGCATTTGTCTTACATATTGTGGTGCTCCTATGTTGGGTGCATATATATTTATAATTGTTATATCTTCTTTTTGGATTGATCCTTTGATCATTATGTAGTGTCCTTCTTTGTCTCTTTTCACAGCCTTTGTTTTAAAGTCTATTTTATCTGATATGAGTATTGCTACTTCTGCTTTCTTTTGGTCTCTATTTGCGTGGAATATCTTTTTCCAGCCCTTCACTTTCAGTCTGTATGTGTCCCCTGTTTTGAGGTGGGTCTCTTGTAGACATCATATATAGGGGTCTTATTTTTGTATCCATTCTGCCAGTCTTTGTCTTTTGGTTGGGGCATTCAACCCATTTACATTTAGGGTAATTATTGATAAGTATGATCCCACTGCCATTTACCTTATTGTTTTGGGTTCGAGTTTATACACCCTTTTTGTGTTTCCTGTCTAGAGAAGATCCTTTGGCATTTGTTGGAGAGCTGGTTTGGTGATGCTGAATTCTCTCAGCTTTTGTTTCTCTGTAAAGCTTTTGATTTCTCCTTCATATTTGAATGAGATCCTTGCTGGATACAGTAATCTGGGCTGTAGGTTATTTTATTTCATCACTTTAAGTATGTCCTGCCATTCCCTTCTGGCCTGAAGAGTTTCTATTGAAAGATCAGCTGTTAACCTTATGGGAATCCCCTTGTGTGTTATTTGTTGTTTTTCCCTTGCTGCTTTTAATATTTGTTCTTTGTGTTTGACCTTTGTTAATTTGATTAATATGTTTCTTGGGGTATTTCTCCTTGGGTTTATCCTGTTTGGGACTCTCTGGGTTTCTTGGACTTGGGTGATTATTTCCTTCCCCATTTTAGGGAAGTTTTCAACTATTATCTCCTCAAGTATTTTTTCATGGTCTTTCTTTTTGTCTTCTTATTCTGGGACTCCTATGATTCAAATGTTGGAGCGTTTAATATTGTCCTGGAGGTCTCTGAGATTGTCCTCATTTCTTTTAATTCGTTTTTCTTTTTTCCTTTCTGATTCATTTATTTCTACCATTCTATCTTCTAATTCACTAATCCTATCTTCTGCCTCCATTATTCTACTATTTGTTGCCTCCAAAGTGTTTTTGATCTCATTTATTACATTATTCATTATATATTGACTCTTTTTTATTTCTTCTAGGTCCTTGTTAAACCTTTCTTGCATCTTCTCAATCCTTGTCTCCAGGCTATTTATCTGTGATTCCATTTTGATTTCAAGATTTTGGATCATTTTCACTATCATTATTCGGAATTCTTTATCAGGTAGATTCCCTATCTCTTCCTCTTTTGTTTGGTTTGGTGGGCATTTATCCTGTTCCTTTACCTGCTAGGTATTACTCTGTCTTTTCATCTTGTTTATATTGCTGTGTTTGGGGTGGCCTTTCTGTATTCTGGCAGTTTGTGGAGTTCTCTTTATTGTGGAGTTTCCTCACTGTAGGTGGGGTTGTACGGGTGGCTTGTCAAGGTTTCCTGGTTAGGGAAGCTTGTGTCAGTGTTCTGGTGGGTGGAGATGGATTCCTTCTCGCTGGAGTGCAATGAGGTGTCCAGCAATGAGTTATGAGATGTCAGTGGGTTTGGAGTAACTTTGGGCAGCCTGTATATTGAAGCTGAGGGCTGTGTTCCTGTGTTGCTGGAGAATTTGCGTGGTATGTCTTGCTCTGGAACTTGTTGGCCCTTGGGTGGTGCTTGGTTTCATTGTAGGTATGGAGGCATTTAATGAGCTCCTGTTGATTAATATTCCCTGGAGTCAGGAGTTCTCTGGTGTTCTCAGGATTTTGACTTAAGCCACCTGCTTCTGGTTTTCAGCCTTATTTTTACAGTAGTCTCAAGACTTCTCCATCTATACAGCACCGTTGATAAAACATCTAGGTTAAAGATGAAAAGTTTCTTCACAGTGAGGGACACCCAGAGAGGTTCACAGAGTTACATGGAGAATAGATAAGGGAGGAGGGAGTTAGAGGTGACCCAATTGACATGAGGTGGAATCAAAAGAGGAAAGAGCAAGCTAGCCAGTAACCACTTCCTTATGTGTGCTCCACAGTCTGGACCGCTCAGAGATGTTCACAGAGTTTTATACAGACAAGAAAAGAGGGAGGAAGGAGATAGAGGTGGCCAGGAAGATAAAGGGGGGAATCAAAAGGAGAAAGACAGATCCAGCCAGTAATCAGTTCCCTAAGTATTCTCCACCATCTGGAACACACAGAGAGTCACAGAGTTGGGTAGAGAAGAGAAGGGGGAAGGAGAAGATAGAGGCAACCTGATGGAGAAAAAGGAGAGTCCAAAGTGGGAGAGAGAAGTCAAGCCAGTAATCTCACTCCCAAGTGAAAATGGGTACTGAAGATTGGGTTCTTAAAGATACAAAATTGATAACAAATACCAAAAAGCAAAGATTAAAAATCTAGAGTAGAGGTTGGGTTTTCAAATGTACAATATTAAGAAAAGAAAAAAAAAACAAAGTCACAAAAATTATTTAAAAAAATATATATATATATATATATGAACTTTGCTTTAAAAAATAGGGTCTCTCTTTTTTTTTGCAAAGTAATAGTAGGTTATAAAAATGAAAATTAAAGGAGTAATAGAGTACTTAAAAATTAAAAAAAATTTAAAAAAAGGATGATAGTAAAAATAGTAAAAATAGTAAAAATATATCTAGGACTGTTTCTGGTGGTGTTGTGGGCAGTGTGGGGTCAGTTCATTTTCAGATAGTTTCTTGGTCTGGCTTATATTTCTCAAGATCTATAGGCCCCTTCCTTTGTAGTTGGTACTAACTATAGGGTTTTAATCTATTGCACCTGTCACTTCCAAGATGGTTCCGTCTATTTTAGCTTCTTCTGTTTGCTGGTCTCTTCAGTGTCTGATTTCTGCCCTGGCCCAAGGGGGCGGTGGTGGACACTTTTAGGCTCACTTGTTCAGTCGTGCTGTGGGGAGGGAGGAACACTGCAAACAAGTAACACTGGCGTGTGCTCGCAGTGCCTCAGCCACACTGGGCCTGCCCCCACTCACAGCACGTGTGCCCGCCCTGCCCACACTGCTCAGGCTCTAGGTTGCTGCGCCGGTAACAGTCCAAGGTTGGCCCTGGGTTATATGCACTTCCCAGGTCTAAGCCACTCAGGTTCAGGCACTCAGGTAGTCCTCAGAAGCGTAGACTCAGTTGGGCCTGCGTTTTGTGCCCTTCCCAGATCCAAGCAGCTCAGGTGATGAGGTGTTTGGCGAGCACGGTCGCTGTGACTTACCTCCTCCCCGCCCGTCCCTGCCACTCGGTTTTCTGGGTGTACAACCGGTGCACCTTCTCAGGTGGATGTTGACCGTCCAGAACCCCAAGAAGTCTTAGTTAGCAAAGAAGCCTGCTTGCAGTTTGGTAGATAATGCCTCTCTGGGGCTGCGATTGCCGCCTTCCATCTCTGGCTGCCTGTCACCAGAGGGGGATGGTCTGCAGTGGGCTAGCTCTGTTCAGTCCTTTGTTCTGTTAGCGGGCCTGGCGGTGTCTTAGGTTAGGGCTTTTCACGTTGTAGCTATCCCACAGTCTGGTTTGCTAGCCCAAGTTAGTTCCCTCAGATTGCCCTCAGGGCATTCAGGCCTGGTCCTTACTCTAAGCAATGCAGCCTGCGCCTCCCTGCCCAGCCCCCGCTTGCTAGTGGCAGGTGCAGGCGTCTGCGCTGCTTCTCTGCTGGGGGAGTTACCGTTGGGCATGTAATCTGTGGGTTTTAATTATTTATTTATTTTTCCTCCCAGTTATGTTGACTTCTGGAGAAGGCAGTGGCACCCCACTCCAGTACTCTTGCCTGGAAAATCCCATGGATGGAGGAGCCTGGTAGGCTGCAATCCATGGGGTCGCTAAGAGTCGGACACGACTGAGCGACTTCACTTTCACTTTTCACTTTCCTGCATTGGAGAAGGAAATGCCAACCCACTCCAGTGTTCTTGCCTGGAGAATCCCAGGGACAGGGGAGCCTGATGGGCTGCTGTCTATGGGGTCACACAGAGTCAAACACGACTGAAGCGACTTAGCAGCAGCAGCAGCAGCATGTTGCCCTCTGTGGTTCCAAGGCTCGCAACAGACTCGGCAGTGAGAGTGTTTCCTGGTGTTTGGAAACTTCTCTCTTTTTAAGACTCCCTTCCCGGGATGGAGCTCCATCCCTACCTCTTTTGTCTCTTTTTTTTGTCTTTTATATTTTTTCTTACCTCCTTTCGAAGACACTGGGCTGCTTTTCTGGGTGCCTGATGTCCTCTGCCAGCATCCAAAAGTTGTTTTGTGGAATTTACTCAGTGTTTAAATGTTCTTTTGATGAACTTGTGGGGGAGAAAGTGGTCTCCCCATCCTATTCCTCTGCCATCTTAGGACCGCCTCCAGCAATGCCTCCATGTGTGGTTTTTAAAAGTTAAATTAGTTAAATTATGTAAAACTAGAAATTTAGTTCCCTCAGTAGCCACATTGTGGTGATGGTGATTTGGTCACTAAGTCATGTCAGCCTCTTGGGACACCAGGGACTGTAGACTGCCAGGCTCCTCTGTCCATGAGATTCTCCAGACAAGAATACTGGAGTGAGTTGCCATTTCCTTCTTCAGGGGAATCTTCCCAACCTAGGTATTGAACCTGGGTCTCCTCCATTGCAGGCAGATTCTTTACCCACTGAGCTATGAGGAATAGCCCTAATAGACACATTACATGTGCTCCAATAGCTACACATGCCTAGTGACTACATCTTGGATGATATAGAGAATATCTCCATTTTTGCAGAAACTTCCATTGGATAACACCGCACTAGAAGCAAAACTCTTGACTTCTCTACTATACCACTTCATCTGTACTTGTATATAACATTGTCAGATTATTAAAGCAAGTTTATCCTCAAATTGAAATGGCACCCCACTCCAGTATTCTTGCCTGGAGAATCCCATGGACAGAGGAGCCTGGTGGGCTATAGTCCATGGGGTCTCACAGAGTCGGATACGACTGAAGTGACTTCACACGCATGCACACATCCTCAAATTTTTAATTATTCATTCTGTGCAGATGACTATCACAAGTATATATCTAGCTTAACAGTTTTCCTAATTATCAGTGCCACATTTCCATCTGTATAAAGGATATGTTCACTTGGACACACAAATATTAACCAAACTTTCATTTTTAATCTGAATGTAACTTTTTCCCCTAACCAACTTTCTCTCCTGACTTCCCTATTACCATCTTTCCTACTCTTTTATTCCCAGTTTCTGAGGTTTAGTTATTGAACTTGTTCTGATTCCTTCTTTCTTGTCCCCTGAATCTATATCTTGTCAATCTTTCCTTAAAAATATTTCTCAGATTTTACTTTCTTACTGCTGTTAAACTAGATCATAATGGGTCGACCTGAATCTTATCTTTTCTCATTTCCTTACAATCAACATTTATCAGGTTAATTGTATCAAATATCAATGGCCCTGTCACTCTCATTCTCAGAAAATTATAACAGTTGCCCTAAAATTTGGTTCAGTGCATTCTACAATCTTATCTACCTTATCTCTTTCTTGATTTTTGCATGAACTGTTCATTCTAACCAGACCGGTCTCATTCCTTTATTGTGAGATAATTCATCTTTGCTTTCCTGAAATTATGTTCTTATTCCTCCTCCACACATCTCTACTTATTGACATATTAACCATCCTTCAAAGATTAACCTCAGGGCCCTTCCCGTCTGTGTGGTGAAACAATTTAGGTCATAATGTTCTTAGATGCTAGAAAAGTCACTCTATGTACTATTCATCATATAACTTCTTGTCTTGCTGGGTATAATAGTCAGGATTCTCCAGAAAATACCTATTGGTTTTGTCTATGTCTATCTGTATCTATCTATATATCTAGAGAGAGAGAGATTAGAAAAGGGGAGCATGAAGTTTTAAAAATTGGCTCACGTGAGTGTGGTGGCTGGCAAGCCCAAAATCTTCAAGAAAGGATAAGTGTTAGAAACTCTAGCAAGAATTTGATATCTTGAGCCTGAAGACAGTCTAAAAGCAGAATTATTTCCTTTTTAGAGAAAAAAGAGAAAACTACAAACAAATATCCCTTATAAATATTTATGTAAAATTCCTCAACAAAATACAGTAAGTTCCCTATATATGAACCTAAAGTTCTGAACCTTCAAAGATGGGAACATGCATTCACATGTCCAGTCACATAAGTTAGTTCACATGTCTGATGTACATTATGATGTTCATGTATCCTCTACAAGTGTCTGTGCTTTTGTGTACAGTACTGTATAGAGTATAGTAGTATGGAATCTTTATTTCAAGCCCAGGATGTCCAAAAACAAGGGTAAAAGCTGTGGTGATGGCTGATACTGCTAAGAAACACCGTCTGTTTCACTGTACTACTATACTTTTCAGAATACTGTACTATAAGACTAAAAATGTTTTCTTTACTTTTTGTGCTTGTTTTTTTTTTGTGTGTATTATTTGTGTGGAAAGTATTATAAACCTATTACAGTTCAGTACTATATAGCCGATTGTGTTAGTTTAGGTATCTAGGCTAATTTTGTTGGACTTAACAACAAATTGGACTTTCAAACACGCTCTTGAAATGGAACTCATCCATATGTAGGGGACTTGCCGTACTAGCAACCAAATTCAACAGCTTATTAAAGTGATTTTACATCTTGAAAAAGTGAGATTTATTGCCAAATTACAAGGGTATGTGAACTTTCAAAAAGCAATCAATTTAATGTGTACGTGCTTGCTATGTCACTTCAGTTATATCCAACTCCTTGCCACCCTATACACTGTAGTCTACCAGGCTCCTCTGTCCATGGTTTTTCCAGGCAAGAATACTGGAGTTGGTTGCCATGCCATCCTCTAGGGGATCTTCCCAACCCAGGGATGGAACCTGCATCTCATGTCTCTTCTGCACTGGAAGGCAGTTTCTTTACCACTTGCACCCCTTGGAAAGTCCCAGCCAATTTAATACACCTCATTAATAGAATGAAGAAAAATTTGTGTCTATCTCAGTTGATACAGGAAAAACATATGAAAAAATTCAATACCATTTAATGATAGTAACACTCTACAAACTAAGAATAAAAGGAAACTTCTTCAACATGATAAAGACCATCTATTAAAAAAACCTACAGGTAACATCATACTCAATGGAAAAAGACTGAAAACTTTCCCATTAAGATCAGAAGCAATTCTAGGATGCCTACTCTCACCACTTTTGTTCAACACAGTTCCAGCCAGCACACTTGGGCAAATAAAGGAAACATAAAACATCAAAATTAGAAAAAGAACTCTGTTCTCAGACAAGATCTTTTTTATACAGTGAATCTGAATATCTCTCTCTGTCACTTACACACACACAAAATTGTTATAGCTAATACATGTGTTCATCAACATGCAAAAATCAGTTGCTTCTTACTATTCACATTAGCCAAGATATGCAAACAACTTAAGTGTTCAGCCACCAGCAGATAAATATATAATGTATATCAGTCAATGAAAAAATTTGTTGTGCAAATGTGCCATTGACATTAAAAACATTTATTTTACTTATTACAATGACTAATTCAGCTAATAAAATTATATGGGACTAAACAATAGAAGATGAGATGGCTGGATGGCATCACTGACTCAATGGACGTGAATCTGAGTGAACTCCGGGAGTTGGTGATGGACAGGGAGGCCTGGCGTGCTGCAATTCATGGGGTCGCAAAGAGTCGGACACGACTGAGCGACTGAACTGAACTGAACTGAAACAATAGAAAACTGGGTATATAGGCACTGGTGCTCCTGCTACTGCTGCTAAGTCGCTTCAGTCGTGTCCGACTCTGTGCGACCCCATAGACAGCAGCCCATCAGGCTCCACCGTCCCTGGGATTCTCCAGGCAAGAACACTTGAGTGGGTTGCCGTTTCCTTCTCCACTGCATGAAAGTGAAAAGTGAAAGTGAAGTCGCTCAGTCGTGTCCAACTCTTAGTGACCCCACCGACTGCAGCCTACCAGGCTCCTCCGTCCATGGGATTATAGGCACTACACATCTTTAAAAAGAGTGTTTATTTGGCTCAATGAATTTTCTTTGCTCACTTTGTTTCCTACGTACACTATGACAAGAACACAGTGTGCTTTACTTGGAAATTCACCCTTGCTGTAATCAGATATTAAGGTGTGGTCAGAAAACAGGCTTTAGCAAAGCACAGCTCTGAAAGTGCAATTGGTTTTTTCTGTTGTTGAAGAGGAGAAACAACCCATGAGTTTGGTATAAATCAGCAGATCATGCACTTACCAAGGTGAGCCTAAATTGTTTTGATTTCTTTTAATGAATTTATGAGTTTTATTATATAATTGCTAATTTCTATGAAATGCAGTGTTTGATAGAGTCTATTTAATTACTTATACATATGTTAAATAACTGGAGATGGTATAACATCAGTATAGCAATTATGAAGATTTCTTGTATGAAGTTATGAACATTGGTTTCCAAAACAGGAAGAATATGCCAGTGTATTTGTATCATGCTTTCCTTCTCAAGGTCTCCCCTGGCAGCCCAAATAGTAAAGAATCTGCCTACAATGTGGGAGACTTGTGTTCTATCCTTGGGTTTTTGGAAAGATTCCCTGGAGGAGGGCATGGCAACCCACTCCAATATTCTTGCCTGGAGAATCCCCATGGACAGACCCATTTCTGACCCACTGAAATCATTTCTTCATGGAGAAACTTACTATTTGAAAGTGTATTTTACAGGTTTTTACAGATGCTTAGGTAGTACAGTCCATGGGTCTCAAAGAGTCAGACACAACTGAGCACTAACACTTTCAGGTAGTGTTTAATTGATTACTAATTCCACTCTTGAGTTTAAGTCCATATATGTTATAATCATCTCAATATAGATATTACCCCGTGGACTATACAGTCCATGGAAGTTTCCAGGCCAGAATACTGGAGTGGGTAGCCTTTCCCTTCTCCAAGGGATCTTCCCGACCCAGGGATCACACCCAGGGAGAACCCGGGTCTCCCGCATTGCATGTGGATTCTTTACCAGCTGAGCCACAAGGGAAGCCTAAGAATACTAGAGTGGGTAGCGTATCCCTTCTCCCGCGGATCTTCCCGACCCAGGAATCGAACTGGGGTCTCCTGCATTGCAGGTGGACTCTTTACCAACTGAGCTATCAGGCCCATAGATATTGCATGGCCTAACAAATCAGATTGAGTCAAAAACATCTGTGTATTTGCAAAGAAATGATAATTTATGTTGATAATTGCAATCCTGAGACTAGCTAAGATCCTAACTGGGCTTCACTGGTGGCTCAGATGGTAAAGAATCTGCCTGCAACGCAGGAGACCAGGGTTCAGTTCCTGTGTCGGAAAGATCCCCTGGAGAAGAAATGGTGATCCACTCAAGTATTCTTGCCTGGAGAATCACATGGACAGAGAAGCCTGGCGGGGCTACAGTCCATGGGGTCGCAAGAGTTGGACACAACTTAGTGACTAAATGACCACCTAAGACCTTAAAATATCATCTAAAGGAAGAATACACTATATTTAATATAATGAGGTTTTTTTAATATTCTAATTTTTAAGAGCTATTTATTCATACATAGTAGAAGCTCTAACTTCCTCATATTTAGTAAACTAGAGAACTCTGCTCCCTCAAATTACTGGCTAACAGAAACTATTGCATCAGTTTTGTGATTGTTTGTTTTTTGTTTTTTTTTTACAGAGAAAACTAAGCACTAGATAATTTAAAGGTTTTTATCAGTAACAATAAGATCAGTGTTAGAGGAGGAATAAAATCCAATATCCTGGGAAAACATGCATTGTTCATGAAATCTGTCTTTTCTCCTTTTTATTCTATTTCTAGAATTTTATTAGCTCCAAATCTAAGCCCAGAATGAAGCAAAGAAGTTATAAATTCATGTTAAGTTCTGAATAGGTGAGCTAGGTAACAGAAACTTCATTTGATGTGTCAAGGTTGGGGGGACATGGTGAAACTCAGCAGCAAGCATGCTTTTCCGGAAGCCCTTAGGGATGTAAAGAATGCTTCATATCAATTAAATGATAAAAGTTCACATTGTCATGATATACTTGTTAATATTTTATTTCAGAAGAATTAAGTTGTAAATAAGATGGCAAATTCTGAACAAGCTGAAGAAATGCAAAAAAATTATCAGAGAAATGGGTATGTTTTGCCTAAATTCTACAAAACATGTTCTGCAACTTCAATTATATCTTATCCTTTTCTCAACTGTAGCAAAATGTCAATAATATTTTCCAAAAATAACAGTGCTGTTTGCACTTTGCTGGACTTTAACATAGTGTTATAACTGGATTAATAGTAAATTTAGGAAGCGTAATTGCTACAGGCTTTGATTTTGTATTTATTTCAGATATTTATTCTTCTAAATTTCTTATCTCTTACCAACATGTAGAGGGAAAATACTTAAATATTTTTAATTCTTTGTGAATCCTTCATTCAATGTGGTACAGTTAATAAAAGAAAATATTGGATTCTAATTATTTTTTCAATAAGTTAGTGTCTATATGTATATTTGTATGTGTGTTATAAAGTTTTCCTACACCTGTAATTCATTAACTTAGAGATGTAAAATGGAAATGATTTTAAATATTTTATTTCTATTTTTACCATAATAATTGAGTTACATTTCAATGTAGAAACTATAAAACTGTAGAAGCTTGCTTTAGTCACTAGTTATATATTCCTGAAACAAAATTTATCAAAAGAAGATAGGGCTCACTAGATCTAGAGCTTTAAGAGTCCACATTTGAGCTGGGAGAAGGGGTTGTAGGGCTTTATCATCTTGAAGCAATAATTTTTGTCATCTATGAATTATCTCAGTGCAAACTGGCCCAATATGTTAGTAAATTATTAACTTCAGGTGGAATAAAATTAAGTGACTTGTCATTTATCAAAGCTGCCAGAACAATATGTTATGAAGCTGAAGAAAGGAATCAGGGGTTCATCCTTCTGTAAAATCTTTTTTAGGAAATTTAATCTGATCCCCGCCGCCCTTCTTTTAATGTTTCAGAGTCTTGTCGTGTGTGTGTGTGTGTGTGTGTGTATTTAATGACAGATTACAGATTCCCTGAAATCAGTGGACAAAAACTTACATTCTTCATCTGAAACTCCTTGAAAGTGAGCTAAGAAATGAAATTTTCAATGGGTACAAATTTCTCAGTACACTTGTTTAATGTGTACCTAATAGAACTTCTTTCATTTAAAGCATACAGTTTCTCTTGAGCAATTTGTTACAAAGGGTTAAAAATTCTAATTCACCATCTCATGCCCATTAGGATGGCTCCTATCTAAAAATAGTAATAATAATATAAAGCAGAAAATAAGAAGTGTTGTTGAGGATATAGAGAAATTGGAATACTTGTGCATGGTTGATGGGAATATGAAATGATGTAGGAAACAGTATGGTGATTCCTCAAGAAATTAAAAGAATTACCACATGATCTAGAAATTCTACTCTTGGTCGGATACCCAAAAGAATTGAAAGCAAGGACTTGGAGAGATATTTTTACACCTATATTCATAGCAGTATTATTCACAATAGCCAAAAAGTAGAAGCAACCCAAGTGTTCACTGCCGGTAAATGGATGAACAGAATGTGAGGTAATACACAGTGGAACAGTATTCAGACTTAAAAAGGAGAAAAATTCTGACAAGTACTACAACATGGGTTAACCTTGAAGACATTTTGTTAAGTGAGATAAACCCTTCAGAAAACAATAAAATACTGTATTATTCCACCAAAATGAAGTTATTAAAGTAGTCAGATTCCTGGAAAAAGAAAGTACAATGGTGATTGGCAATGGCTATAGGGGAGGAGTTATTTATTGGGGATTGAGTTTCTTTTGGCCAAGATGAGTGTTCTATGAGTGGTTGATGGTGATAGAAGCACAGCAGTATGATTGTACTTAATACCATTATATTCTTACAAATAGTTGAGATGGTAAGTCCTATGTTATATGTATTTTTTCACTATAAAAAAAAATTCTACTTCAGATATGTGTCTTTCAGTTGTTACCTAACTAATAAAGCAGAGACAGCCAGTGATAAATTACTTTCCCAGTGATTATACTAAAAACCTTTGTACTGTATATCATCATTTGATTTTAAAATCTCAGTGTTGATATAAACTTGTTACCAAGTATAAAATTTGATACTTCAACACAGTTTTAATTAGCAAATTCTACAAATTATATTCACATTGTAATCTTTCCATTTTAAACATTTGTTTTCCAGAAAACTGCAAGAACTGCCTAAAGTAAGAAAGCAAGTTGTTGGACCTTTTGAAATAGTAAGTAAAATTAGTTAGAAAGTGTGTCGATGTATCGGAAAATTTTAGGGAATTGTCAGGAGAGTATAGAATAATTGTGTTTGTCTCATACAAACATAATTTATTTTTGTGTTTGGGGGATTTTAAGAAAATAATTTACCAAACTATTATTTCCAACAGGAAAAATATATGTAAGTAACAAAATCCCATGGACGGAGGAGCCTGGAAGGCTACAGTCCACGGGGTCGCGAAGAGTTGGACACGACTGAGTGACTTCACTTTCACTTTTCACTTTCATGCACTGGAGAAGGAAATGGCAACCCACTCCAGTGTTCTTGCCTGGAGAATCCCAGGGATGGAGGAGCTCGGTGGGCTGCCGTCTGTGGGGTCGCACAGAGTCGGACACGACTGAAGCAACTTAGCAGCAGCAGCAACCCATAAATGATGTAATAAGAGATTAAAAAAAAAAAACACAATACCTGTACAAATATCCAATTTCGCCCAAAATAATGGCAAAAGCTAAAGGTTGGTTTTTGGTGTCTGTTTTTTTAATAGTATCATGCTACCATGTTTTATATGTTTTCCTCAGTTTCGCTTTGCTGATGGACTGGATATCACACTCATGATCCTAGGATTACTAGCATCACTAGTAAATGGGGCCTGTCTTCCTGTAATGTCACTGATATTAGGAGAAATGAGTGACAACCTTATAAGTGGATGTCTAGTCAAAACCAACACAAGTGAGTACAATATTTACTTTTCTATGTTGCTACAGACTCAAAAGTATTAAGGAAAGCAGACAAACTCATAATACAGATTATTCTCTTGTTAAACTATGTAATATTTATTCTTCTGTGTTGCCAGGGACTGAAGAACCAAAATCCATATTTGTCAGCCTTCTTCAAAGAAACAGAACCAATAGAATGTGTGTATGTGTGTGTGTGTTTATGTAGAGAAAAAGAGAGACATTTATTAAAAAAAAAAAAAAAAAAGATAGCTCACATGATTAGGGGAAATCCTAAGTCCAAAATCTGTAAGGTAAGTTGCCAGACTGCGGACCCTCTGTTCCCTATTTGACTTTAAATATTAATTTATACCATCTTATTTTCCACCCAAAGTTTAATTTTTTAAATGCCCCAGTTTTGTTCAAGTGGAATAAATTCATAGTTTCCAACTCTATTTCCTTCCATGTGATGACATCCTGTCTACACAGTTATTAATTTTTTTGATATTTTAATGATAGAGTCTAAAGATGTCATTTCACTTGGTAAACAAATGGAACTCCCAATTCATTGAATATATGTTTGTTGATTCCCAGTTATGTCTATCTGTCTCTGTCTCTGAATGAGTGAGTGAAGAAAGGGAAGGAAGGAGGGGGAAAAAGGGAAGGAATAAGGACAAACTTAGCAACTTAAAGCAATCTCTCTGCAAGTACTCCTTCAGTTGCATGCATATGTGCTAAGTTGCTTCAGTCTTAGATCTGCTCTGTAAATGATTACTTTGTTAACTTTAGATAGGGTAGTCATGCATGAAAGTGAAAGTCACTCAGTCCTGTTTGACTCTTTGTGAACCCACGGAGTATACAGTCCATGGAATTCTCCAGGCCGGAATACTGGAGTGGGTAGCCGTTCCCTTCTCCAGGGGATCTTCCCAACTCAGGGATCGAACCTGTAGTCATGAGTATCTGACTGATATTGCTGAATTTTAATTTTGTTTTTGTTTGAGCTGTGTTATTCAGGTTTTCATTGTGTGTTTTTTCAAATGTAATGAATACACAAAGAGGTTGAGAAATATTTAGGTAAATAATGGGTTTTATTTCTATAGGGATTCCCAGGTGGCTCAGTAGTAAAGAATCTGCCTGCCAATTTAGGAGATACAGGAGATGCAGTTTCGATTTCTGGGTCGGAAAGACCCCCTGGAGGAGGAAATGGCAACCACTCCAGTATTCTTGCCTGGAAAATCCCATGGACAGAGGAGCCTTGTTGGCTACAGTCCGTGGGATCACAAAGAGTTGGACATGACTGAGCGACTAAGCACACATCCTATTATTGGTATAACACATTATTAAAAAGAAGTGGAAATATTAAGGAGTATATCTTCAGCCTTCTAACATTGGTTTTCTGAAGGAAAACAGAGGAGGATTTTTTGCTCCTACAATTAATGATATAAATAATAACTATCATTGATCAGAGGCCCATTTTTATTCCAGCACTGAACTTTTGCACATTTTACCTCTATTAATGTAGTCTCCAAAATGAAATTATACCATTTTTATATGATTCTAGGTATGATTTTTAGAAATAATATATATTCTATTTTTTTTCCAAAAGATATATTGTGGGAAGAGAGCTGACTTCAGAGGCATTTCTCATTCAGAATGCAGAAATAGTTTTCTTCACAAAGTCTCCAAAAAACCAAATTAAGAAATTGGCCCCATTTTTCACAAGACTCCTCTCTGCTTCAATAAGAGACCTTGTTCTGTCTAAACAAGTGCTTCTGAGGAGGAGCTTGTGAATTATTGCCACATGCAGAGTTCCCTTTCTCCACAAACTCCTTACATCCCATGACCTCTTTTTTTTAATATAAATTTATTTTAATTGGAGGCTAATTACTTTACAATATTGTATTGGTTTTGCCATACATCAACATGAATCCACCACGGGTGTACATGTGTTCCCCATCCTGAACCCCCCACCCACCTCTTTGTTAATTCAGTTAAATTTCCTTAAAACTTTGTACTGAGGTTTAACATTTCTATGTCAACTTTGATATTTGTGATAAGCTGCTTAAAAAATGTTTCCTATCAGTTCCAAAAATGGAATAAAGGAAAAATGCACATAAAGATCATATACATCATCATATAGGATGTTATTGTGTTTATGTAAGAAATGAAGAGCATGATGTCTGTTGATTTATTACAAATGTTTATTATGATCAGGGAAGGAAATGACAACCCACTGCAGTATTCCTGCCTGGAGAATCCCATGGACAGAGTCTGGTGGGCTACAGTCCATGAGTCGGATATGACTGAGCGGCTAACACAAACACACACATTATGGCCCTTTAAGAAAGAAAATTATGATAGTTGATATCAACCTCTGTTTTGTGCTATTGGTGAAATTACAACCTTGGTATACCAATTAACGTGTGATGTAGGTTTTTTAGAATATATATAGAAATTTTACATGGAAACAGGTAAACCAAAGATTATTTAAATACTACTTTATGATGTTGCCATTCTTGTATCCAACAAATTTCAATGAGCTTCTTTTAAATTTTTCCCATAACTACTACAACTTTCATTTGTATTGTTGCTTTTCCTGGACTTTCTAAATTGTTTCCTGGGGTATTTCAAACTGAATTCTAAATGCATAATCTCAAAGGAAAGGAAATTCTGTTACTATTACTTACATGCCGAAATCAGAGATATCCTAAAGAATTCTTTCCAGGTATGAGCTACATGGCTAATATTTCCTCGTAATTTTTCATGTTGCATGTGTACTTCTTGTGACAAGAGATAATAATTTCAAATTTTAGGTTGAAGAATAGGAAATAAAGATGATCATTAGCTATCGTGTTAAGCCCATCTTCTTAAGAAGACATTATGTTAAGCCCATTTTCTTGAGAAGGCATTATGTTTTGTTTGGAGGACTATATAATATATATATAAAACACATCATGGCCAATTATAAATTGATTAATATCCTTTATAATTTAAAAACCTTTTTACAGCAAATTATCGGAACTGTACTCAGTCTCAAGAGAAGGTGAATGAAGATATGATTGTGTGAGTACAAATGAAATGTTAATATTATATTCATTGCATGCTGCTTTGTATGGAAAAAACTGAAATGTCTATCTGATTATTAATATTACATATAAATAAGTAAAGTAAACATGTCCTCTTCTTTAATTAGATATATAAAACATAATTACATATTATTTTTTCTCCTACTTGAAAGGTGTATAGCTTCATATGCTTTCAGTTTTGACAAAATTGTCATAATAGAAATGTATTGGAATTTGCATTTTTATATCAGCTTTGTTTCCTGGAACTGAAGGTACATATCCTAGATATTAAATGACTAATTTTTCCTTTTCTTCAAGTTGTTTTTCTTACAAAACTTACAGAAAAAGTGCCACCTCAGTAAACTTTAAAAGCCAAAAATATGTGTGCAACAAACAGTTAAATAAAAAAAATAAAGAATAGTAAAGTTTTATTCAGATGAATTTTGGAAACGAACTATGCAGACTATTATCAGTTTAGTTCAGTTCTGTCGCTCAGTCATGTCTAACTCTTTGCAACCCCATGAACCACAGCATGCTAGGCCTCCCTGTCCATCACCACTCCTGGAGTTTACTCAAACTCATGTTCATTGAGTCGGTATTGCCATCCAGCCATCTCATCCTCTGTCGTCCCCTTCTACTCCTGCCCTCAAATTTTCCAGGATCAGGGTCTTTTCAAATAAGTCAGTCCTTCGCATGAGGTGGCCAAAGGATTGGAGTTTCAGCTTCAGCATCAGTCCTTCCAATGAACACTCAGGACTGATCTCCTTCAGAATGGACTGGTTGGATCTCCTTGCAGTCCAAGGGACTCTCAAGAGTCTTCTCCAACACCACAGTTCAAAAGCATCAATTCTTTGATGCTCAGCTTTCTTTATAGCCCAACTCTTACATCCATACATGACTGCTGGAAAACCATAGTCTTGACTAGATGGACCTTTGTTGGCAAATAATGTCCCTGCTTTTGAATATGCTATCTAGGTTGGTCATAACTTTCCTTCCAAGGAGTAAGCGTCTTTTAATTTCATGGCTGCAGTCATCATCTACAGTGATTTTGGAGACCAAAAAAATAAAGTCAGCCAATGTTTCCCCATCTATTTGCCATGAAGTGATGAGACCGGATGCCATGATCTTAGTTTTCTGAACGTTGAGCTTTAAGCCAACTTTTTCACTCTCCTCTTTCACGTTCATCAAGAGGCTCTTTAGTTCTTCTTCACTTTCTGCCATAAGGGTGGTGTTATTTGCATATCTGAGGTTATTGATATTTCTTCCAGCAATCTTGATTCCAGCTTGTGCTTCATCCAGTCCAGCATTTCTCATGATGTACTCTGCATATAAATTAAATAAGCAGGGTGAGAATATACAGCCTTGACATACTCCTTTCTTAATTTGGAACCAGTCTGTTGTTCCATGTCCAGTTCTAACTGTTGCTTCCTGACCTGAATGTAGATTTCTCAGGAGGCAGGTTAGGTGATCTGGTATTCCCATCTCTTTAAGAATTTTCCAGTTTATTTTGATCCACATAGTCAAAGGCTTTGGCATAGTCAATAAAGCAGAAATAGATGTTTTTATGGAACTCTCTTGCTTTTTCCATGATTCAGCGGATGTTGGTAATTTGATCTCTGGTTCCTCTGCCTTTTCTAAAACCAGCTAGAACATCTGGGAGTTCATTGTTCACGTATTGCTGAAGCCTGACTTGGAGAATTTTGAGCATTACTTTACTAGCATGTGAGATGAGTGCAATTGTGTGGTAGTTTGAGCTTTCTTTAGAATTGCCTTTCTTTGGGATTGGAATGAAAACTGACCTTTTCCTGTCCTGTGGCCACTGCTGAGTTTTCCAAATTTGCTGGCATACTTAGTGCAGCACTTTCACAGCATCATCTTTTAGGATTTGAAATGGCTCAACTGGAATTCCATCATCTCCATTAGCTTTGTTTGTAGTGATGCTTCCTAAGGCCCACTTGACTTCACATTCCAGGATGTCTGGCTCTAGGTGAGTGATCACACCTTCGTGATTATCTGGGTCATGAAGATCTTTTTTATACAGTTCTTCTGTGTATTCTTGCCACCTCTTCTTAATATCTTCTGCTTCTGTTAGGTCCATACCATTTCTGTCCTTTATTGAGCCCATCTTTGCATGAACTATTCCCTTGGTATCTCTAATTTTCTTGAAGAGATCTCTAGTCTCAGACTATTTATAATAAAATTGTATTCAGATTAAAAATTGTAAATTCTGAAATAGATAATTTATAAGGACATTTTGTTTTTGTAGGCTTGTGTCTTAAGCAATATGCTTTCCTCTGTTGCATGTGTTGAGTTTGTTAGAGAAATGCAAACTTACTGGGTATATTCACTGGATTTCAGTAGTGTCTCACTAAAGCTATCTGTCTTATCAGACCTAAAGTGAAAGTAAAAGTGTTAATTGCACAGTCGTGTTGGACTCTTTGCGTGACTGTAGCTTACCAGGCTCCTCTGTCCACAGGATTCTCCACACAAGAATACTGGAGTGCGTTGCCATTCCCTTCTCCAAGGGATCTTCCTGACCCAGAGATCGAGCCTGGGTCTCCTACATTGCAGGCAGATTCTTTACCATCTGAGCTACCAGGGAAGCCCTTATCAGACCTAGGGGATCTCTTATTCTTTTCCCCCGGAAGTGAAGCCTCCATGTTACACAACCCTAAGGACATTGCAATGGTACTCTCTAGGCCATAATTCTTGATCTTCCCCACTGTTAGCCACAACCTCATGTGACTGTGGCTTCATAATCTTCAATTAATTTAAATTAAATAAAATTTAAAAATCAGTTCCTCATCCTCAGTCACATGCCAAGTGCTCACAAGTTATATAAGGCTGGCTGCCATATTGTACAGCATCAATATGGAACATTTTCTTCATCACAGAACATTCATTTGGGCTGTTCTGTTCTGCAACTAAATGTGAATACTACTGCCTCAAGTTTTGCTTTGCTGCAGTCTCAGCTTTCTTAGAGGGAACATTTCCAATTTTTTTAGCAATTTTTTCATAAAATTTATTGGTATTGGATCTTTTGAAAATTCCTAATTAGGATCCAGGAACTTCCTTCTACTCACTTCATGGGAAATAGATGGGGAAACAGTGGAAACAGTGTCAGACTTTATTTTGGGGGGCTCTAAAATCACTGCAGATGGTGACTGCAGCCATGAAATTAAAAGATGCTTACTCCTTGGAAGGAAAGTTATGACCAACCTAGACAGCATATTCAAAAGTAGAGACATGACTTTGCCAACAAAGGTCCGTCTAGTCAAGGCTATGGTTTTTCCAGTGGTCACGTATGGATGTGAGAGTTGGACTGTGAAGAAGGCTGAGTGCCAAAGAATTGATGCTTTTGAACTGTGGTGTTGGAGAAAACTCTTGAGAGTCCCTTGGACTGCACAGAGATCCAACCAGTCCATTCTGAAGGAGATCAGCCCTGGGATTTCTTTGGAGGGAATGATGCTGAAGCTGAACCTCCAGTACTTTGGCCACCTCATGCGAAGAGCTGACTCATTGGAAAAGACTCTGATGCTGGGAGGGATTGAAGGCGGGAGGACTGAAGGCCAGAGGATGAGATGGCTGGATGGCATCACTGACTCGATGGACTTGAGTCTGAGTGAAATCCGGGAGTTTGTGATGGACAGGGAGGCCTGGCGTGCTGCGATTCATGGGATCGCAAAGTGTCGGACACGACTGAGCGACTGAACTGAACTGAACTGAACAGTATTAGAACAGGGCTCTGATGTTACAATCATGAAGTATGAGTTTCTTACAAAAAAAGTTTGGAACCTTTAAAATTAGGGACATCTATATAAAAAACAGATAATAAAAGGGCTAGAGTAAGATATGTCTATGTAGTCTATGCACAGTTATTAAGCGATTATAAAATTTATGAGGAAATATTCCTAACATTTATAATGTACTATTTGTTATGATATTGTTTCTCAAACTAGTGTTATCAGTTTGGAAATATTTGAGATATATAATTAGAAAACACTGTATATGACACCCTTGTTGGACACTTTGGACAGATAAGCATAGTTATGGCTCAGTTTAACCCAAGTTTTCCAAACCTCTTTAACTATGGAAACTAAACATCCTGCTGAGCTAATGTTTTGATGAACAGCTCTCTGGGAAACAGTTTTTTATAGAACTCTTGGTAGGGATAAAGTTGTGCCTCTTACCTCTGTAATAATCAGGAACTGAAGACTTTTATTTTACCTGAGTCATTTTACAAAGACAATCACTCATAGCTTTATGTAATTTTAATGTTTTAATGTTGTCTGTGCCTTTGTCTTACTAATTAGACAATTGTTCTGAAAATAAGATTCCTCCTTTGTAATCAGTTCCCATTTCCACCCCTGCTGCTGCTGCTGCTGCTAAGTCGCTTCAGTCGTGTCCGACTCTGTGCGATCCCATAGACGGCAGCCCACCAGGCTCCCCCGTCCCTGGGATTCTCCAGGCAAGAACACTAGAGTGGGTTGCCATTTCCTTCTCCAGTACATGAAAGTGAAAATTGAAAGTGAAGTCGCTCAGTGGTGTCCGACCCTCAGTGACCCCATGGACTGCAGCCTACCAGGCTCCTCCGTCCATGGGATTTTCCAGGCAAGAGTACTGGAGTGGGGTGCCATTGCCTTCTAGCCCCAAACAAATACATCTCTGCTATCTTTAAAGAGTTGCATAATTCAGACATTGCATGTGCTTAGAAACATTCAGTATATAGGATTTCCCACCTAGCCTCTTTTATTAAATGTAATGTTTTTGAGGTTCATTCATATTATAATGTGTTTAGTAGTTTATTTCTTTTCATTGCTTAGTAGTAATCCACAGTAAGGATATATCACATTTTGTTTGTTCACCAGATGATGGGCTTTAGGACTGTTTCCATTTTTCTTTTTTGTGTGTGCAATTTAAAAATAATGTTTCTATGAACATTAATATGTAAGTTTCTGTGTGGACATATGTTTTTATTTCTCTTGGGTAGATACCTAGGAGTGGAATTGCTGGGTCATATGATAAGGTCACATTCAACTTTTTAAGAAACTGCCAAACTGTTTTCCAAAGTGGATACACCATTTTACTTTCCCACGAACAACATGTGTTTCAGTTTCTCCACAACTTCACCAACACTTGTTATTGTCTTTTTTATTATAGCTACTTTGTAGGTATGAAGTGGTATGGTATTGTGACTTTAATTTGCATCTCCCTAGTGACTAATAACGAGCATTTTTTTATTTACTTTTTAAGCATTCATGTATTTCTTTGGTAAAATACATATTCAAATATTTTGCATAGGTTGTTGTGTTTGTCTTAAATATTGAATTGTAAGAGTTCTTTATAAATTCTAGATATGAGTTCTTTGTCAGATATATGACTGGCATATATTTTCTCCTAGTGTGTGGCTCCTTTTCTCATTTTCTTAAAGATTCCTTTTGAGGCAGAAAAGTTTTAAATTTTGATTAGGTACAGTTTATCAAGTTTTTTGTTTATGAATTTCCCTTTTGGACTTAGGAATTCTTTGCATAGGATCATGAAAATTCTCTTCTATATTTTCTTCTAGAAATTTCAACATTTTAGCTCATCCTTAGGTTTTTGATCCATTTTGAGTTTTTTTTGTGACTATTGTGAGGTAAGGGTCTAACTTCTTTTTTGCATGTGGCTATTCATTTGTCCCAAGACTATTTCTTAAAAAAACGTTTTTTCCACATTGAATTGCCTTGGCACTTTTGCTAAAAATCAAATGCCCACAAATATAAGGGCTTCTGTTCTCTCATTTTTGTTGCAGTTATTGATATGGTTATCCTTATACTACTGTTGGGCTTCCTTTGTGGCTCAGACAGTAAAGAATCCCCTGCAGTGCAGAAGACCTGGGTTCAATCCCTGGGTTGGGGAGATCCCCTGGAGGAAGGCATGGCAACATACTCCAGTATTCTTGCCTGGAGAATTTCATGGACAGAGGAGCCTGGCTGGCTGCAGTCCATGGGGTCACAAAGAATTGGACACGACCAAGCGACTAAGTACAGCATATGTTGGTATCACACTGCCTTGAATACTGTAGATTTAGAGTTTAAATAAATAAATTTTTAAAAATCAGGTAATGAAAATCCTCCAACTTTGTTCTCTTTAGACATCTCATCTCTACATACATTTCTACATCTATTTTGGGGTTATCTTTCAAAATCTGCCAAATAGCCTGCTGAGATTTTTGACAGGGGTTGATTGAATCTATAGATCAATCTGGGGAGCTCATCATCTTATCAACACTGAGTCCTCCAATCCATTTATTCAGATCTTTAATTTCTCCCAACAATGTTTTATAGTTTTCAGTGTACAAGTCTTCCATTTCTTCTTTGCATTTGGTTTTCTTACCCATTTTCCTCTTACAATATTGCAAACATTTTCCCCACAACATTATAAAGAGTTCAATAAGATTTCTATTAAACCTATAGCATTCTGTGGTATCCTTGAGCAGTCCCTTCTATTAGAAAACAGTCAGTTCTCATTATTGTAATAATTATCTTCTATTAAAGTCATCATGAACACTGAAATACCAATACTGAACCATTACTTCTAGGTTTCTGTGAACCTCCAGTCACAACATTTTCATTAATCAATTAATATTGAACTCCTGGTCAACAGCACTGTAACTCACGTCTGAATGACACTTCCCTTTCACATGTATTTTCATGTGCCATAGGGCACTTCACAGCTTCCTGCACTTAGGAACGCTAGACAAGACTTCAACTTGCTTCTTGAGAGTTATTTTAAACAGTGAAATCATCAGCAAAAAACACAAATATGAGAACAATTTACCACTACCTAGATCACAAAAATGACATTGAAGGACAGGGAAGCCTGGTGTGCAGCAGTGCATGGAGTCGCAAAGAGTCAGACACAAGTTAGTGACTGAACAACAACAACAAAAAACAATGAGAGCTAAAACAGAAAAGCAGAATGTTGCCTTGTTCAGCCTCAGCTGGGAACATCTATCTATGTTGGGTGACTCAAAATTTTTGCCACTCTGCACATGTCCATAAATAACAATGAAAACAGCAATAACTGATTTTGGGTTACAAGTAAATTTTATTGAACAGGCACATTTGCCAACAGAGAATCTGGGAATAATGAGACTCAAGTGTACATCTCTTTGTGCTTTTCTTGGTACTTTACTATCTTGGCTTTCCAATTACCTCACTGGCCACTTCTCAAGCTTTCTTTACTGATTCTTTGTCCTCTTCTTAAACTCTACCATGTTTGGAGAGTACTGCAGCTCAGTCCTTGGTCTTATTCTCTTTTTTTTTTATTGATATCCACACTTTATTCTCTGTCCCTGTGGATGATCTCAGCCAGTACTTTAATTGCCACCTATCAGCTGTTGACTCAAATTTTCATCTCCAGCCAATACCCATCTCCAGCACTTCAGCTTCTCATTTTCAACTTATTATTTGGTATCCACTTTGATGTTTAATAGGCATGTCAGACTTATGTCTAAATCAAAACACTTGATATCTCCTGCAAATCTGTTCCTCTGTCACCTGCCCACATCTGTAAATGGCACCCCATTCATTCAGTTGCTCAAGACAAAATCTAAGCAGTTATGCTTCCTTTCTTCCCTTCCTGCTTTCCTCACATCCAGTACATTGGCAATTCTTGTCTGTTGTTGTATTTCCAAAATATAACTAGAATATGTCTACCTCTTTGCAATCAGCTTCCACCGTCTACATCTAAGCCTCCATCTTTCTTACTGTGACCACTGCAATTGCCTCCTATCTAAACTGTCTTTTTTTTCTTTCGTTGTTGCCTTCATCTATTCTCCAGAGTGGATCCAGAGTAATCTTTAAAAGTTGAATAGAGAAGGACATTGTATGTTTAAATGGTCTTCTTATCTCTTGGAATAAAACTTGTGCAATGCACCATAGGTAAGAGCCCTGTGACTTGCCAAATTCTCCAGCCTTACAATTTCATACCACTTTGGACTGTTTTTGTTCTGGGAATATGGTAAGCTCTTTCCTGCCTCTGAATGTATTACTTGCTCTTCTCTGTTCCTGCAATGCTTTTCTTGCTTTTTCATGGCTGGTTCCATTTCTTCTTTTGAATCCCAGCCATTATATCATTTCCTCAAAGGAAATTTTCTTAATCATTCTTTTTATCTTCACTAACTCTCCTGTAGTCTGCCAGGCTCCTCTGTCCTTGGGGTTTCCCAAGCAAGAATATTGAAATGGGTTGCCATTTCCTTCTTCAGGGATCTTCCTGACCCAGGGATTGAACCTGCATCTCCTGATATTGATCCATCAGTGGCACTGAGGTTGTTTTCATATCTTGGCTATTGCAAATAATACTGTGATGAATGTAGAGGAGCATATGTCTTTTCAAACTATTGGTTTTATATTTTTCAGATAAATACCCAGAGTGGAATATCTGGATTATATGATAGTTCTATTCTTAATTTTTTGAGGAATCTCCATACTGTTTTCCATAGTGGCTTCACCAATTTAAATTCCCAGCAACAGTGCACAAGGATTCCCTTTACTTCACATCCCCACCAACACTTGTTATTTCCTGTTTTTGTGATAATAGCCATTTTAACAGATGTGAAGTGGTATCTCCTTGTGGTTTTGATTTGCATTTCCCTGATGATAAGTGATATTCAACATATTTTCATGTGTCTCTTGGCCATCTGTATGCTTTCTTTGGAAAAATGTCTCTCCCGATCCTCAGCCCATTTTTTATTTAGATTGTCTGTTTTCTCCTTGTTGATTTTCATTAATTTTTATATATCTTGGATCCCAGCCATTATATCATTTCCTCAAAGGAAATTTTCTTAATCACTCTTTTTATCTTCACTAACTCTCCTGACTCACCTTTTTGTTAGTCGCTAAGTCCTGTCCAACTCTTTTGGGACTCCATGGACTGTAGTCTGCCAGGCTCCTCTGTCCTTGGGATTTCCCAGGCAAGAATATTGGAATGGGTTGCTGTCTCCTTCTCCAGAGATCTTCCCAACCCAGGGATTGAACCTGCATCTCCCGATATATATATATAATATTAGATATATGACTTGTAAATATCTTCTCCCATTCCATAGATTGTCTTTCTATTTTGTTGATAATTTCCTTTGTTGTGCAAAACTTTTTGGTTTGAAGTCATCCCATTTGTTTATTTGAAAGCTTGTCTGATTCCAAGAACCGATCTATTTCTTCTAGGTTGTCCAACTTGTTGGCAAATAACTGTTCATTATATTCTCTTATAATCCTTTGTATTTCTTTGGTATCTGTTGTAATTTCTCCTCTTTTGTTTCTGATTTTATCTAAGCCTTTTCTTTTTTCTTAGTAAGTTCAGCCAAAGTTCTGTCAATTTTATCTTTTCAAAGAACCAGCTTTTAGTTTCATTCATATTTTCTGTTGTTTTTAGTCTCTATTTCATTTATTTCTGCTCGCCACTGTCTTCAGGCTTCACTTCTTTTTCTTTTTCTAGTTCCATGAGGTGTTAAGTTAGATTATTTATTTGAGATTTTTCTTATTTATAGGCCTGCTGTGAACTTCTCCTTAGTACTGAACTTGCTGTGTCCCATAGATTTTGGCATGAAATGAATACATTTCTTATCTGGTCTACCGCTGTTAGATATTTAGAATGTTTACAGTTTTATGTATTAATGCTACAATAAACATTCATCTAGATTAATCTTTGTACATATTTCCTCAGGGTAAATTATTTAAGTTGGATAATTTTGGATTTAATGGTGTATTATATATATATATATATTTAAAGCATTTAAAAAATATATTTAAAGCATTTTATAAAATACTTTTGACTACTATCATTTCTTTACTCTCCCTTTTTGTATGTTTTCCATATACAACTAAAATGATTATGTCAATGTAGCACTTTCAAATGAAAGTATTAAAAATATAGAAAGAAACTATAACTAACAAACATATTTTGAAATACCAAGCTATGCTAATAATATCAGATCAGATCAGATCAAGTCAGTTGCTCAGTCATGTCCGACTCTTTGCGACACCACAAATCGCAGCACGCCAGGCCTCCCTGTCCATCACCAACTCCTGGAGTTCACTCAGACTCATGTCCATCGAGTCAGTGATGTCATCCAGCCATCTCATCCTCTGGCATCCCCTTCTCCTCCTGCCCCCAGTCCCTCCCAGCATCAGAGTCTTTTCCAATGAGTCAACTCTTCACATGAGGTGGCCAAAGTACTGGAGTTTCAGCTTTAGCATCATTCCTTCCAAAGAAATCCCAGGGCTGATCTCCTTTAGAATGGACTGGTTGGATCTCCTTGCAGTCCAAGGGACTCTCAAGAGTCTTCTCCAACACCACAGTTCAAAAGCATCAATTCTTCAGCGCTCAGCTTTCTTCACTGTCCAACTCTCACATCCATACATGACCACAGGAAAAACCATAGCCTTGACTAGATGGACCTTTGTTGGCAAAGTAACGTCTCTGCTTTTGAATATGCTATCTAGGTTGGTCATAACTTTCCTTCCAAGGAGTAAGCGTCTTTTAATTTCATGGCTGCCGTCACCATCTGCAGTGATTTTGGAGCCCAGAAAAATAAAGTCTGACAGTGTTTCCACTGTTTCCCCATCTATTTCCCATGAAGTGATGGGACCAGATGCCATGATCTTCGTTTTCTGAATGTTGAGCTTTAAGCCAACTTGTTCACTCTCCACTTTCACTTTCATCAAGAGGCTTTTGAGTTCCTCTTCACTTTCTGCCATAAGGGTGGTATCATCTGCATATCTGAGGTTATTGATATTTCTCCCAGCAATCTTGATTCCAGCTTGTGTTTCGTCCAGTCCAGCATTTCTCATGATGTACTCTGCATATAAGTTAAATAAACAGGTGACAATATACAGCCTTGACAAACTCCTTTTCGTATTTGGAACCAGTCTGTTGTTCCATGTCCAGTTCTAACTGTTGCTTTCTGACCTGCATACAGATTTCTCAAGAGGCAGATCAGGTGGTCTGGTATTCCCATCTCTTGAAGAATTTTCCACAGTTTATTGTGATCCACACAGTCAAAGGCTTTGGCATAGTCAATAAAGCAGAAATAGATGCTTTTCTGGAACTCTCTTGCTATTTCCATGATCCAGCGGATGTTAGCAATTTGATCTCTGGTTCCTCTGCCTTTTCTAAAACCAGCTTGCACATCAGGAAGTTCACGGTTCACATATTGCTGAATAAGAGAGGTATATTCTGAGTGTCATACGAGGGTAACCTAGATTCCTCTATCAACATACTCAGCCTTTCTGGTGGTGGTTTATTTTTAATTATGTGCTTTAGCACAAACTCTCTTAATCAAATATGACAAATTTCATTTTTTGGTAACAAAGGAAAAAAAGGTGTACTTCAGTCTCACTAAAATTTCCAATAATCTTTTTTTCAGGTTAACCTTGTATTATGTTGGAATAGGAGTTACTGCCTTGATTTTTGGCTACATACAGATTTCGTTTTGGGTCATGACTGCAGCACGACAGACCAAGAGAATTCGAAAACAGTTTTTCCATTCAGTTTTGGCTCAGGACATCAGCTGGTTTGATAGTTGTGACATCGGTGAACTTAATACGCGCATGACTGAGTAAGAGGATGGATATGCAGTTTATCAACTTTGTTCTTATACGTGATGTACAAATGACTTAATTTCATGTATTTTCTTGCTTCAGGGACATCAACAAAATCAATGATGGTATTGGAGACAAGATTGCTCTGTTGTTTCAAAACATGTCTACTTTTTCTGTTGGCCTGGCAATCGGTTTGGTGAAGGGCTGGAAACTCACACTGGTGACTCTGTCCACGTCCCCTCTTATAATTGCTTCAGCAGCCATATTTTCTAGGGTAGGTAAGATGGCTAATGCAGTGTTGACTGAAAGCAAGAATGTGAAGATATTTTACTGAGATTGTATAAAAAGAAGGCAGTTCTATATTTATGTGTCCCCAAATAAGAAAGAATATTATATGTCACAAATGCTTTTGATTTTGTTTATCATTAACCGCCTTTCTATCTTCAAGTAATTTGACTACAATGAAGTCTGGGTTTAATATCTCACTAACATCGAAGAATATTACTTTCATTTAGAACTTAATGCAGTTTCGAATACTAGCATGAATAAAGTTTTATGCCACTATACATTGAATGCTGGAAAAATCTTGTGTATTTTAAATTCCCAGATAATTGTGTTTCAATTAATTTCACTAGAACAGAATGGAGAAATCCTAAAACAGTAAACATTTAAGCTGTTATGTGACTATTTTATGTCAACCATTCCAAATTTATATTTTATTAGGCTCTGAATAACCACTTAAAATGTCTGCTAATGTATATGTTTATATATTATGTCAATCTGTTTCAATTTTTTAAAACAAATTATGTATTTACACAAGTTATATTTTATCACTGTTATAGTGTGAATATTAATCTCTTTACAAGATATTAACCTATTTACAGCCTGGTTTTGAAATCAGTGCCCTTTGTGAAGGGCAAAATATATATATCCCTGCACCAATATATCCTTAATATCTCTCTCCATGTTAAGTCTTTGGCAATACTACCAATGTGTATACCCATTTCCTAGATTGGAGGCACAGTGTACTCTTGAAAGATGAGTTTTGTTTTGTTTTGGGGTTTTTTTGAGTTTAAAATTTTTCAAAGCTAATTGTTCTTTATGGAAGTCAAAACCATAAAATTCACTGAGTTTATTTGTTAGCTATATACAAATTCAACCAAACAAGAACTTTCAGCAATAAAACATATTCTGATTAAAAATCCCTTCACAATAGATTTGGGTGTTTAGACAACAGATCTTTATTTAGTGAGTTCTAGTGTTGACCTTGTAACCCTTGTCAAAATCTTCATCCCCAGCTTACCAGAAATGAGGACCCCTCAGTAGGAAAATTACCCATGTTACTAAAATCAGAGCTATAACTTCCCAGGAAGTGAAGTGGACAATGAGTTTAAAAAGAACAGCAGTGGGGGAAACTAAAGTCTGCTCTTGTTATTAACTGGTTGCAATAGGAAGCAAAGTCAAAATTATCTAAATGACTGAAGAAGCCAGGCTGGATGGTTTCTAGCATCTTTTAATTCAACTTAATTCGACAAGTATTTATTGAATGCTGGATATGTATTGGGTTGGCCAAAAAGTTTGTTTGGGTTTTTTGATAAGATGTTACAGAAAAGCCCAAATGAATTTTTTGGCCAACCTACTACAAGGTTTTTTGCTATGTGCAGCTTCCCTTTCAGTGATACATTATAGAAATAGCTATCTTTATTAAGTGAATTCGATAAATAATGAGGATTACTCAGTTTGTAATACCTTCTGCTTTAGCAAACACCTGAACATGTCTTACACAAAATTAGTTCCAATTATGTGGAGTGTATTTTGAAAGTGGATTGATTTGTTATGGGAGCAAGCCACAGTTATAGACTCATAACCCTAAGGACAATTTCCCTGCTTCCTTTCATTGAACTGTTATGCTAATTACTAAATTAAATCCTTCACTTATTAAAGGAATAGTAAGTGAGATGTATAATAGAGAAAAAGGCACATGCTGATTAAAAATTTTGAGAAATCAAGTAAAATTGACTAATATCACCAAGAAATAGTCTCTCTCTCTCTCATTCCTCTTCTTGCTACAACTCTCTAACTCACCCTTGGGAAGTCTTTCTTTTTTTCTTTTTACATAGTAAGAAATCAAATCAAGTCAGATCAGGCACACTAATTTCCAAAATACACTTAAGAAGAACCATGTCCCTAATATTCTTCTCCAAATCAAATTTTTCCAAACAGTATTGAGATAGATACTCATTTTCTAAGCTTTTAAAAATATAGAGAAAAAACAGTGAAGCTCCATTAGAAGGAAAAACAGAGATTTAGACTCTAGGTTATGTTAAGCTAAGCTTATTCACTGCTGCGAGATTCTAAAAAGTCAGTATCTGTCATCGTTGATTTCCTTATTTGCAAACTGACTGAGTTAGAATGTTGTAAGTATCTTTTCAGTAGTAAAATTTTGTCATTCTAGATTCTACCTGAATTAAATTCTCTGCACATTGTTAGTATCTCAGGTTATTCTTTTTTTTTCTGATAATCGATCACACTTTATTTTTTATTGGGGTATAATTTACAATATTGTGTTAGTTGAAGGTGTACAACCAAGTGAATCTGTTATACATATACATATATCCATTCTTTTTTAGTGTCTCTTCCTATATAGGCCATTACAGAGTGTTGAGTAGACTTCCCTGTGCTCTACAGTAGTTCCTTATTACTTATCTATTATGTATATATGTTTGCATGTGTCAAACTCAGTCTGCTAATTTGTCCCCTTACCCTTATCCAGGGTAGCCAGAAATGTATCTTTTACATCTATAACTCTATTTCTGTTTTGTAGATAAGTTCATTTGTAGCCGTCTTTTGGATTCCACATGTAAGTGATATCATATGGTATTTGTCTACCCTAAGTTATTCTTAGGTTAACTGTGGTCTTTGTTTATTATAGATAGTTATTTCATTATCCAGTAAGGAATTAAATGCCTATTCCAAAGCTGGCGCTGTAGCAGAAGAAGTCTTGTCATCAATCCGAACAGTCATAGCCTTTGGGGCCCAGGAGAAAGAAATTCAAAGGTCTGTTTCTTTAATTATGATAATATACACTTGCTTTTATTTCCCCCTGAGGCTATTTCCACCAGGAGTCAGTGGTCCAGCTGTAATGGGAACACATCTCTGTCTGACATCACAGCTGCAACTTTTTTTTTTGGTGGTTGTTTTTTGTTTTGTTAAATAAGATCAATAACTTTATAATTTGTGTAAAAGTGTTGCAGCCATATTATAAAAATTCAAACCATTGGAGAAATATACAGAAGAAAAATAACTCACCTTGTTTCACCCTCTTCAGAAAAACAATTAATATTTAGTGACTATCATTCCAGGCATCTTTTCACATATATACACAGACATCAGAATAGGGAGGTCAATACAAAGATCAACAGAAATTATTCTGCTAAGTGTGAGCCTGCTCTTCATCTTATTCATAACAAAAATAATTACTTTAACTTTTACCTGAAGAAAATTAAATGGAAATGGAATTTGAAGAATTTTTCAAAATTTAGACAGCAAATCTCTTCCCAGAAATAATTGTCATCCCAAAGTTATTCCTCTAAAGTGAAGAGGAAAATTAAGGACTCATTTCATGGCTAGAATCTTTGTTTTTCAGCAACTTGTTTCACTTTATCAAGGTTGGAGAAGGAAATGGCAATCCACTCTAGTATTCTTGGCTGGAGAATTCCATAGACAGAAGAGCCTGATGGGCTATAGTCCATGGGGTTGCAAAGGGTCAGACACGACTGAGTGACTATCACTCAAGATTATTATATTTTGTTGTGCCTTTTAAAGGTATACGCAGAATCTAAAAGATGCAAAGGATGTTGGCATAAAAAAAGCTATTGCTTCAAAACTCTCTCTTGGAGCTGTGTACTTCTTTATGAATGGAACCTATGGACTTGCTTTTTGGTATGGAACCTCCTTGATTCTTAGTGGAGAACCTGATTATACCATCGGAACTGTTCTTGCTGTAAGTCTTATTTGAGAACACAGGTAACTGGCTTAGATAATCTTTTCTTACCTAGCATTTATTAAAAATTTCTCTTTGAATGATAGTGAATATTTAGAGATGAGTGTTTTAATAAACAAGTATTTCTTTCCTTCAAATGATTTGTATGCGCCTTTATAGTTGTATGTTGTCAGGATTTACTCATCCAGTATGATTTAGTGTCTTCTAAAGGCATGATGCTTTTGAAAGAATCATAATTGAATTCTTCACTGGGAGTTAGAGTCATCTTAATCCAGGAGTCAAAAAGACCAGTCTCTTGTAAGACTGTTTTCTTTCCATCTTGCTGAGATAAGAGGACGCTCTGCATTCACCTTTCTAAATGTCTTCTTCTGGAAATGTTCTGTAGATTGGACTCTCCTACTCTTCCTCTGTCCTTTCAGCTCATGGTAATGTTTAAAACAAACTATATATAGCTATGTTCAGCATCACAACTTAGAGTTTTTTAAACTCTTAATGGTTATACATTAAATTATAATTTTTTCACTTACGCTCCTAAGTTTCAATAATAAACATATCAGTTCAGGGTTAAGTTCATTTGTCTTGATGAACTAAATGGATCTGGCTGATATACTTTAGTTCTCATTTGGCCTTCCCATTCTATGTAGATTTCTTTTTTGTTAACTAAAGTCATCTTTTAAAGTTTAGACTTTTACTTTTAAGACTTTAAGCTATTCATTAATTTCTGGTAAATAAAACTTGAGTTTGAGAAATTTTTAGCACCTTTTTCCTCCTCAGTTTATGTGTGGCTCTAGGTTTATAACTAACTTGCTAAGCTTTAGCTTCCTCATCTATAAGACAGGGAAACTAGCACTTAGCTTGTGAGACTCTTTGCTTATTTGTCTTTTGGCAGAGATGTGTCTGTCTGAAAATGGACAACTGTCCACTAATACAAGTAATCAGAAAAGTTGGGGAAGAATAGTACGGCATCTCTAAGACAATGAAATCTATAACATCCTTCCCTTTAAAGTTAAGAAGTTAACCAGCATGCAGGACAGTACAGCTCACCTCCTCACCGATCCAGGTTCATGTATGGCTAGCAGTCCTCAGTAAGCAGATTTTTCTGCTCAGCTTCCCCACAGGTAATAACAAGATGATTATGGGACAATTAGAAATTGTTCAACATTAAGAAAAGGCCAACTGCATTTGGATTAACTAATATTTCCTTTCTGTTTGACAACATCTTCCGATCTTTCCTATCTAATTTCTCTAAAATCCCTCTGAATCTCAACCAAGTATACACTTCATTCTGTTGTCCCTCTTATATAACTGTGAAGGATAAATATTATTTTTTGTTTCTGTAGGTTTTTTTTAGTGTAATCCATAGTAGTTATTGTATTGGAGCAGCAGCCCCTAACTTTGAAACGTTCACTATAGCCAGAGGAGCCGCTTTTAATATTTTCCACATTATTGATAAGGTAAGACTCCCAATTGATTTGAAAGATAACTATCATTACTGCAAGAAGGAAACCAAAGTACAGGCACACTCATTTCACTAAAATGAAAAGATGGACAAAATCCATGTTGACCAATTGGCTATAGAAAAAGGAATTGTTTTAACTCTTCTATAAGGAGATTGTGTTTTATCAAAGGCTTCACATCCAACTCAATGCACTTCTAAAGCAGAAAGGAAAATATTGTAAAAGAAAACACATCTTTAAACTACTTTTAGAATATAGAGAGTGTCAGCTTAGTTTCTCTAAGATTTATACTGCCCTCTTTGTTTTTCCAAGAAACCCACTATAGATAACTTTTCAACAACAGGCTATAAACTGGAATGCATAGAAGGAACTGTGGAATTTAAAAATGTTTCTTTCAGTTATCCATCAAGACCATCTATCAAGGTAAGTAAAATTTAATTACGGAAATGTACAATTTTCTAATATTACTTTCCACTGGCTTGATCACTTCTTAGGAAATTGTTTAGAATTAGTCTGACCAAGATTTGGCTACTTTGTGTAGAGATTTGAGGGGAGAGATGGAGATAGAGACACATAAAGAGGAGAAGGAAAGAAGGAAGGAAAGATCACAAATGCACAAATAACTCTGGAAAAAACTACTTGCATTTTGCAGCCTCTTCTCTGTATTCAACTGACTAAAGTATTTTCACCTCCCTGGAATTCCTTCACTCTGAATTTGGGAGCACAGCAAAAATGTCTTGAATTGATGGTGCCACCTACTGGTGGTCCCTGGATATTTTCCCACTCAGCATAGACAGCTCCGTGAACTTTTTGAAGTTTCTAATCTGGGGGAATTGTGTATATGTTGTGTCTTTCCCCTTTCCCTTCCCTAAAGCCTTTACTACACCAGCTTTTGTGCCTCAGTTTCTGTCTCTTACTTTTACACAAGCACACACTCACACACACACACACACACCACTCAGCAAAAGTGCATCCTTCTCCTTTTATCATTCAGTCTTGGGCAATTTCTAGCAAAAATATGTGTGTCTGTTCTATTGTTTTCATCCTTTCATCTTATTAATGTATTTATCTTAAAAAAGGAGTTACTGTTAAAGATTTCAAGGAATAATTCCTACTAAAATACCTGTTTTATAGAAAAAGGATGATTTTAAGTGAAATAGGTAAAATTACTAATGCCATCAACCTTTACTATCTTTTAAAGTGTCCAAATATCCCCTGCATAATTTGCATCGAAAAAAATATTTACCTACTCCTACTACCTTATTTTTTTCTAGGTCTTTGATTGAAATTATTTTTTTCAAAGATCGCTATTTTTAAAAAAATTTGTTACTCAATTACCATTATTGGAATAGTGTTGTCTTCCATCATTTTTCTTAATATAAATAGAGCATTTTAATTCCATTTTGCAACTACATTTGGGTTGGCTTCCTGGAGACTTAAGCAGCAGTTTTGCCGGTACATTGCTTGGTAAAGAGCTCTCTGGGTTTTAAACAACTATTTTTTAAATGAACCTTTGAAACATAGCTTTTTTTGTTAAATGTTGGTGGGAATGCAAACTAGTACAGCCACTATGGAGAACAGTGTGGAGATTCCTTAAAAAACTGGAAATAGAACTGCCTTATGATCCAGCAATCCCACTGCTAGGCATACACACTGAGGAAACCAGAAGGGAAAGAGACACATGTACCCCAATGTTCATCGCAGCACTGTTTATAATAGCCAAGACATGGAAACAACCTAGATGTCCATCAGCAGATGAATGGATAAGAAAGCTGTGGTATATATACACAATGGAGTATTACTCAGCCATTAAAAAGAATACATTTGAATCAATTCTAATGAGGTGGATGAAACTGGAGCCTATTATACAGAGTGAAGTAAGCCAGAAGGAAAAACATAAATACAGTATACTAACGCATATATATGGAATTTAGAAAGATGGTAACAATAACCCTGTGTACGAGACAGCAAAAGAGACACTGATGTATAGAACAGTCTTATGGACTCTGTGGGAGAGGGAGAGGGTAGGAAGATTTGGGAGAATGACATTGAAACATTTAAAATATCATGTAAGAAACGAGTTGCCAGTCCAGGTTCGATGCACGATACTGGATGCTTGGGGCTAGTGCACTGGGATGACCCAGAGGGATGGTATGGGGAGGGAGGAGGGAGGAGGGTTCAGGATGGGGAACACATGTATACCTGTGGCGGATTCATTTTGATATTTGGCAAAACTAATACAATTATGTAAAGTTTAAAAATAAAATGAAATTTTAAAAAAATGAATAATAATTTCCCCCGGAAAAAAGATCTACCCACTTTAAATAAACAAAACACAAATTCTTCGAAAGAAAGAACAGAAGTGAATTCTAGAGTAAAATTGCAGATGGGAGAGGAGGTACTCCCACTGGGTTCCCTTATTTCTCATCTCTTTTAGAGAATTTTTCTCTGCTTGGCCCTTTGAAGGTTTTACCTTTGGTCTGTTTAAAGATTCTCTTTCATTACAAATGTGGAGATCAAAGTGAAAGAATTCAAGAGAATATGTAAGGGTGAGAGTTTCTCAACAGGATTACTGTTGTCATTTTGAGAGGGTAGTTTTTTGGAGTTTCTCTCATAATGCAGGTTCCAGGACGCTAACTGCTGGTAGCAACCCCCAGGTATTGAGAAAAGTATAAAAGTACTTACTCCCCCTAAGTTAAATTGTTCCTTTGAGATCTACCACTAGAAAAGGAGGATGTCTAGTGGTGAAATCCTATTCTTGGGAATCCCTAAGAAGTCTGCCAGTTTTACTTTAGAATATATTTTGCAACAGTGTTAAATATATTCTAAGAAAGAACTTCCTTAAAGGGCTCACAGAGATATCTGGCAAGGTTTCATTCCTGTTTCTGCAGGTTAGAAGATATAACTTTCTCTAACTTGGTAGTCATGAAATTCACATGAAGTATTTTGACTGAAAAGTTGAAAAGTTTGCTGTGGCTCATTAATAGTATATGAGTACTCAACTTAGATCTTTTTATATAGAGAGATTATTAGTTTTTTACTGTTACTTTCCAAAATTGTGTAGATAATTATACACATACATGAAACAAACATAGCAAGATCTAAATTTGTTGTTAAGTGCCAAAATTTTTCTGTTTGTAATTATATATTAAATTTCTGAAGATAGGAAAATCATATTCTTACTTATCCTACTTTTATGAATTTCCCTCCCATACGTTTCAATAGATTTTGAAAGGTCTGAATCTCAAAATTAAGTCTGGAGAGACAGTAGCCTTGGTCGGCCCCAACGGCAGTGGGAAGAGTACAGCAGTCCAGCTTCTGCAGAGGTTATATGATCCTGATGACGGCTTTGTAAGTGCACCTAGTAAGAACATGTAGAGACCACACAACGAGATGTGGAAATGCCCACCTGTTACAGAGAACTTACAGCTATGTCAACTTTTAATTTTTAACAGTGGGGCTGGGAGAGAAGCCATATTGTTTTCTCTCTTGCATATTAATTCATTAAGCAAGTATTTACTGAGCACCTACCAAGAACCAGACATTGTTCTATATGTTGGGAATACACTGCTGAACAAAGCAAAAAAAAACCTCTCTGCCCTCATCAAGTTTACATTCTAATAAGCAGAGACAGACCATAAATAAAATCAGTAAATTATATAATATTAGAAGATAATAAATGCTGTAAAGAAAAATAACTAGTAATTTGTAATACCCAGAACTTAACAAGAATTTAAGTCTCTCAAAACATCCCAATAGAATAACATCGGTAGAAAATATGCACTCTCATTTTTTTGCATCATCCATATGATGCACTTAATTTTTTAACCTGTAAATAGCATAGAAAACAAGACTATGATAGTCACAGAAGCATAATTTGTAATGCTTCTATTCAATTTTTCAGCTGTTACTTTTAAAAGAAAATATACTCTTCTGAAACATAAATTTGACATCTTAAGTCTTTATGTGGAGTATACTGCTGCTGCTGCTAAGTCACTTCAGTCATGTTCAACTCTGTGCGACCCCATAGACGGCAGCCCACCAGGCTCCCCTGTCCCTGGGATTCTCCAGGCAAGAACACTGGAGTGGGTTGCCATTTCCTTCTCCAATGCATGAAAGTGAAAAGTGAAAGTGAAGTCGCTCAGTCATGTCCAACTCTTCGTGACCCCATGGACTGCAGCCTACCAGGCTCCTCCGTCCACGGGATTTTCCAGACAAGCGTACTGGAGTGGGGTGCCATTAGACCTACATATTCATGCTAATATTGAATAAATTATTGGCTAAGTATCCCATATATAAAGCAGTTGCATGGATTACCCATGCCCTGACAGAATACCAGTTGGTGTGAAATACCAGAGTTACAATTATCATACCTTGGCTTCTGTCATTGAAATATGTTGGGATAATGGATAATGGCATTATCTATGGAGACTACAATGTTCATTTAAGATTATTTATAGCAGGGAGTAAAATGCACTTTTATCTTTTGCAGAGGATTATGGTGTTGAAGGGAAGGAAAGAATTGCCTAGAAAACAATGCAGAAGTCACATAAGTCTTAAAATAACAAAACTGAAGTTTTTTACATGTGTCTACATAATAACATTTGTGACTCCTAGAGTATATAGCCTCATAATACCTAATTTGTGGATCATGCTAGGGCCTGTAGATCATGTTAGCCATAGTGTTAGGGCTTCCCTGGTGGCTCAGACAGTAAAGAATCTGCCTGTAATGCAAGAGACCCTGGTTCAATCCTTGGATCGGGAAGATCTCCTGGAGAAGGGAATGACTCCAGTATTCTTGCCTGGAAAATTCCATGGATAGAGGAGCCTTGCAGGTTATAGTCTATGGGGTAAAGATATTCATATAGTTTGACCAAATTTTAAGTCAATTTTTTTAGGTTTTATTAGTTCCCAACTACCAGAAAGAATCTATTGGCAATTGTACTTGCTATACATATTTTATCAAAAGATAGTCAGTCTTTGTTTCCTGAAACAACCTGCTTCTCAGCTTATGTTTTGGAGTAGTAAAAACAGTTTTAACGCAATGCCGTGAAAGGCATCACAATGATTCATTCCTTTGGATTTGTAGATCACGGTGGATGGTAATGACATTAGAACTTTAAATGTGCGACATTATCGAGAACATTTTGGAGTGGTCAGCCAAGAGCCTGTTTTGTTTGGAACCACCATTAATAACAATATTAGATATGGACAAGATGGTGTGACTAATGAAGACATTGAGAAAGCAGCAAAGGAAGCAAATGCTTATGATTTTATAATGGAATTTCCCAAGGTAAGTACACTATGTACCCTATATTCTTAGCTTAAACCTAAAGCACTGAAATATTCCAAAATAAGTTAAATAATGATAACATCTACAGAGTAAGGTAAGTGTGATTAATTCTTGCATTGTCCTAGATGAAACAACTATAAATGAGAGCATGATAACAACCCAAAGAATACATCGTTGAAGGTCAATTTTTTTAATCTGTTTTGTTCTTACTAGTTCTCAGTGCTAATGGAAAAGAAAAATAAAGGATATGTTAAAATATAACAAAGAAATATGAAACAAAATCATCAGTCCACCCTGAGAAATGTGTATCTGCAAAATGGTGATTTGCAAGTCCATCTTGTGGCTAAGAGTGGGAATGTCACAGGCAATGTTCAGATTGGTTCTGTGTTAAGGCAAAGGAAAAAATTTTGTTTTTGTAGTATATGAAACTACTATTGGATAAGAAATGTGAAATTATAGTTGGAAAGAGATACAGTAAACTATAATTTGGGATATTAGGACATATGAGATCCTAATGGATATTTAAAATTGACCGAGAGCTATAAAAACATTTATATTTCTTAAAGTATTTGTTCATTAGTAGCATTTCATTTTCATTTTTTCGTTTAATTTTCAATTTCACCCCAGTATCACCTGAAATTATTATGGGGAGCACCTTGTGGAATAAGAAAGGATGATATGTGAAATTAAAACACAAATAAAATTCTAACATCCCAGAAGGCAATAACAAAAAAGTTATTTTAATGAATATATTTTACAAACCACATTCCATAGATCATAATAATTTTGTTCTTTTGTTTTTTTCATAAAATTTTTGTTATGCTATTTATTACCTCCTTTCCCCATTATTTAGGGTCATACTTAGGACAGAAAAGTTATTCTTTGAGGTCATTCTTTGCCTTGTGGTTTGGGAAAACACAAACTTCCTTTCTTTGACCTTCATTCAACGCTTTCACTGACTTCTTTTCTTCAAAAAAAAAAAAAAAGATCTTCAGTTTTCCCCTTGGAATTAAGGAGTTTTCTGGTGCCTCTTAAGTCATTTTTTGAACTATGGTGTTGGAAAAGACTCTTGAGAGTCCCTTGGACTGCAAGGAGATCCAACCAGTCAATCCTAAAGGAACTGAGTCCTGAATATTCATTGGAAGGACTGATACTGAAGCTGAAACTTCATTGGAAAATACCCTGATGCTAGGAAAGATTGAAAGTGGGAGGAGCAGGGAATGACAGAGGATGAGATGGTTGATTGGCATCACCTAATTGATGGACATGAGTTTGAGTAAGCTCTGGGAGTTGGTGATGGACAAGGAAGACTGGCGTGCTGCAGTTCATGGGGTTGCAAAGAGTCAGACACAACTGAGAGACAAAACTGAACTGAACTGAAGTCATTCCCTGTAAGTTATGACTTATTTTTACTAAAAGACCAATATTTACACAAAGGTGTTTCTTGATATAAATCTAATAGTAAATTCTAAAGATATAATCCAAAGAACAAATTAAAATTGCTGGTTTATTATGATAGAAGCTAAATTCCACAGCCATGATGGTTAAACTGGGACATAAGAATAAACATAATAATAAATAAAAGTTACAGAAGTGGTTTCATATAGGTGAAAATTTAGGGAAAGCTATACTCAAAAATAAATACCATTTCTGGGCTTTCTATCTTGTTCCATTGGTCTATATTTCTGTTTTGTGCCAGGACCATACTGTCTTGATGACTGTAGCTTTATAGTATAATCTGAAATCAGGAAAGTTGACTCCTCCAGCTCCATTCTTCTTTCTCAAGACTGCTTTGGCTATTTGGGGTCTTTTGTGTTTCCATATGAATTATGAAATTTTTTGTTCGAGTTCTGTGAAAAATGCCATTGGTAATTTGATAGGGATCACATTGAATCTGTAGATTGCATTTGGTAGTGTAGTCATTTTCACAATATTGATTCTTCCTAGCCAGGAACATGGAATATCTCTCCATCTGTTTATGTCGTCTTTGATTTGTTTCATCAGTGACTTATAATTTTCTGGGTACAGTTGTTTTGTCTCCTTAGGGAAGTTTATTCCTAGATATTTAATTCTTTTTGTTGCAATGGTGAATGGGATTGATTCCTTAATTGCTCTTTCTGATTTTTCATTGTTAGTATATAGAAATGCAAGTGATTTCTGTGTATTGATGTTGTATCCTGCAACTTTGCTAAATTTACTGATTAACTCTAGTAATTTTCTGATACTGTCTTTAGGGAATCATGTCATCTGCAAACAGTGAGACCTTTACTTCTTTTCCAATCTGGATTCCATTTACTTCTTTTTCTTCTCTGATTGCTGAAGCTAGGATTTCCAGAACTATGTTGAATAATAGTGGCAAAACTGGACACCCTTGTCTTGTTCCTGATCTTAGGGGAATGCTTTCAGTTTTTCACCATTGAGACTGGACAGCTACATGTAAAAGAATGAAATTAGAACACTTCCTAACACCAAACACAAAGATAAACTTAAAATGGATTAAAGACCTAAATGTAAGTCCATAAACTATAAAACTCTTAAAGGAAAACATAAGCAGAACACTCGATGACATAAATCAAAGCAAGATCCTCTATAACCCACCTCCTAGAGTAATGGAAATAAAAACCAAAGTAAACAAGTGGGGCCTGATTAAACTTAAAAGCTTTTGTACAGCAAAGGAAACTATAAGCAAGGTGAAAAGACAACCCTCAGAATGGAAGAAAATAATAGCAAATGAAACAACTGACAAAGGATTAATTTCCAAAATATACAAGCAACTCATACAACTCAATGCCAGAAAAACAAACAACCCAATCAAAAAGTAGAAAAAGACCTAAGCAGACATTTCTCCAAAGAAGACATACAGATGGCTAACAAACACATGAAAAGATGGTCAACATCGCTCATTATTAGAAATGCAAATCAAAAACACAATGAGACATCACCTCACACCAGTCAGAATGGCCATCATCAAAAAGTCTACAAACAAAAAATGCTGGAGAAGATGTGGAGAAAAGGGAATGCTCTTGCACTTTTGGTGGGAATGTAAATTGATACAGCCACTATGGAAGACATTATGGAGATTCCTCAAAAAACTAGGAATAAAACCACCATATGACCCAGCAATCCCACTCCTAGGTGTATACCCTGAGGAAACCAAAATTGAAAAAGACACATGTATCCCATTGTTCATTGCAGCACTATTTACAATAGCTAGAACATGGAAGCCACCTAGATGTCTATGAACAGATGAATGGATAAAGAAGTTGTGGTCCATATATACAATGGAATATTCAGTTCACTTCAGTCGTTCAGTCATGTCCAACTCTCTGCGACCCCATGAATTGCAGCACGCCAGGCCTCCCTGTCCAAAACCAACTCCGGGAGTTCACTCAAACTCACGTCCATCGAGTCGGTGATGCCATCCAGCCATCTCATCCTCTGTCATCCCCTTCTCCTCCTGCCCCCAATCCCTCCCAGCATCAGGGTCTTTTCCAATGAGTCAACTCTTCACATGAGGTGGCCAAAGTATTGGAGTTTCAGCTTCAGCATCATTCCTTCCAAAGAACACCCAGGACTGATCTCCTTTAGAATGGACTCCTTTAGTTGGATCTCCTTGCAGTCCGAAGGACTCTCAACAGTCTTCTCCAACACCACAGTTCAAAAGCATCAATTCTTCAGTGCTCAGCTTTCTTAACAGTCCAACTCTCACATCCATACATGACTACTGGAAAAACCATAGCCTTGACTAGATGGACCTTTGTTGGCAAAGTAATGTCTCTGCTTTTGAATATGCCATCTAGGTTGGTCATAACTTTCCTTCCAAGAAATAAGTGTCTTTTAATTTCCTGGCTGCAATCACCATCTGCAGTGATTGGAATATTACTCAGCCACAAAGAGCAATGCATTTGAGTCAGTTCTGATGAGGTGGATGAACCTAGAACCTATTATTCAGAATGAAGTGAGTCAGAAAGAGAAAGATAAATACCATATTCCAACACATATATACAGAATCTAAAAAAATGGTATTGAAGAATTTATTTACAGGGCAGCAATGGAGAAACAGACATAGAGAATAGACTTATGGACATGGGGAGAGGGGAGAAGAGGGTGAGATATAAGGAAAGAGTAACATGGAAACTTACATTACCATATGCAAAATAGATAGCCAATGGGAATTTGTTATATGGCTCAGGAAACTCAAACAGGGGCTCTGTATCAACCTAGAGGGGGTGGGATGGGGAGGGACATGGGAGGGAGGTTCAAAAGGGAGGGGATATATGTATACCTATGGCTGATTCATGCTGAAGTTTGACAGAAAGCAACAAAACTCTGTAAAGCAATTATCCTTCAATAAAAAAATAAATTAAAAAGAAAAATAAATAAATAAATACCATTAATCCTTCTATGATGTGCTTAGTCACTCAGTCATGCCCAACTCTTTGCAACCCATGGAGTGTAAGCCCACCAGGCTCCTCTGTCCATGGGGATTCTCCAGGCAATAATACTGGAATGGGTTGCTATGCCCTCCTCCAGGGGATCTTCCCAACCCAGGGATTAAGCCCAGGTCTCCTGCATTACAGGCAGATTCTTTACCATCTGAGCCACCAGGGAAGCCAACTATGATACACACATATTTTTTAATTAATATGTTAGAATTAACTGATACTTGCTAGCTTTTCCCCATGAACAGCTATAAAACGGACTAGAATATATGAGGCATAGGACAATTGTTTCCAAGCATTAGATAAGCGGTAGCACAAAACTATGATTCCTGAGAGAAAGGAAACTTTTGAAGAAAGTCCATGAATGTCCAGCATGCTTCCTGGGAACAAATTATGACCCCATCACATCTCTGTAAAATGGAATTTAAAGAGAACATGTCAGTCCCACTGAGGATAGAATTTCAGGGCAGCTTAAGAAATTGAAGAGCCAAAATAAAAGAGCTGTGGACATGAGGTGGGGGAGGGGAGCAGATGACCATGTAAGCATCCTTTAGGAATCCTTCTCGGATATAAGATTACCCCTGGCTTACAGGAGAGCAGCTGCTACAAAGCTATAGTAGAGCAGAGATACTCAAAGTCAGGCAGTGTGGTGGAGCTGTTGAAAACACAACCCAGCCAGAGTAGAGAGGTCAGTCACATTAACACCTCTTTATACCTCAGGCATATAGCTGAGACACCAAAAAAAAAAAAAAATCACACCTTAGAAGTAAAGACCACACCTTAGAATAAGGCTGACTCTAAATAATCTGCTCTAACAAATCCTAAAACCAAGTGATGACAAGACCCTAAAGGAGACAGAACTTGGATATTAGGTCCTGACAAGTTTTGAGGCTTTCTTTAAATGAGGAAGCTCCAGGTGATGGTGAAGGACAGGGAAGCCCGGCGCGCTGCAGTCCATGGGGTCGCAAAGAGTGAGTGACTGAACAACAACAGATTCACCACAACAAAGCATAAAACCAGGATGATCAGTTAATATTTGAATTGCCTAGGAGAGTTAAAGGGCTTCCCGGGTAGTGCTAGTGGTAAAGAACCCACCTACCAGTGCAGGAGACGTAAGAGACGCAAGCTCGATCCCTGGGTTGAGAAGATCTCCTGGAAGAGGGCATGGCAACCCACTCCAGTATTCTTGCCTGAAGAATCACAAGGACAGAGGATCCTGGTGGGCTACAGTCCATATGGTTGCAAAGAGTTGCACATGACTGAGGCAACTTAGCAAACACACATGCATATGAGAGTAAAATCAACATTTTCCTCAGAAGAAAACAGAACTGAGTCTCTTCAGCATATTATGCATAGATTTCAATATATATTCTACAATATCTAAATGTGCCAAGAAACAGGGAACTATGATCCATAGGCAAATAAAAAAAAAAAAAACACCCATAATCTCAATACTTATTCACTTAAGCAAAATTTCAAGGGACTTCTGTGTCAGTCCAGTGGTTAAGACTTCCCCTTCCAGTGCAGGGGGTGCAAGTTCGATCCCTGGTCAGGAAGCTAAGATCCCACATGCCTCAGGGCCAAAAAACCAAAAACATTAATAAAAGAAGAAGAAAGAGCAATATTATAACAAATTCAATAAAGACTTTAAAAATGGTTCACATCAAAAAAATCTTTAGGGCTTCCCTGGTGGCTCCGTTGTAAAGAATCCACCTGCCAATGCAGGAGACCTGGGTTTAATCCCTGGTCTGTGAGGATCCCACATGACTTGAAGCAACTAAACCCATGCACCACAACTATTGAGTCTGTGCTATAGAACTACTGAGCCCTCCCGCCGGAAATACTGAAGCCCATGTGCCCTAAAGCCCATGCTCAGCAACAAGAGAAGCCACTGCTATGAAAAGCCTGCACACTGCAACTAAAGAAAAGCCCACACAGCAATGAAGACCCAGCACGGCCAAATAAATAAATAACACTTTTTTTTAATCTTTTTAAGTCTTTTTAAAAAGTTTCAAAAAAAATTTCAAAATGCATGAAGCAAAAACAATACATCTGAAAGGAAAAACAGGCAAATCCACAATTTTAGCTGAAGGCTTTAATACTTGATAGAACAAGTAGGCAAAAGATCTAAGGTTATAGACAACCTCAACAATACTATCTTCCAACTAGATATAACTGATATTTATAGACAGTTTCACCCAATAACAGCATAAAACATTTTTCTTAAGTGCATGTGGAATGTTCACTTAGATAATATTCTCGACATTGAAAGAAAAAATGTTTATAATTTCAAAGGAAACATACAAAGTATGTCCTTGGGCCATAATAGAATTAAAATGTAGACATCAACAACAGAAATATACCTGGAAAATTCAAAAATATTTGCAAATTAAAGAACCTACTTCTAAATAATATATGGTGCAAATAGGAAGTTTCAAGAAAAATTAAAAACTTTTGAAGTAAAAATGAAAATAAAAGGTATCTGTATTTGTGGAATACACTTGATCTTTCAACAACATGGGTTTGAATTGTACGTATTCACTTATACAGGAATTTTTTCCAAAAAATACATACTGTAGCACTACATGACTCCCAGCTGGTGGAATTCAAGGATGTGGACACAGAGGACGGATTGTAAAGTTATACTTGGATTTTTGACTGGATGGGGGTTGGTGTTCCTAGCACCTATGTTGTTCAAGGATCAACTGCTTTAAGAGAAAGTTACAGTATCAAGTGCTTACTTGAGAAAAGAAAAAGATCTAAAATCCATTAACTGAGTTTGCATCTTGAGAAACTAGAGTCAGAAGAGCAAATCAAATGCAAAGCAAGTAGAAGAGAAATAATATAGACTAGAGCAGAAAACAGTGAACTTAAAAACAGAAAACATTAGAAACAGTCACTGTGAAACTAAAAGCTGATTCCTTAAAAAGATCAGTAAAATCAGTAAAACTATAGCAAACCTGATGAAGAAACAAAAAAGAGAAGAGAAATTATGAATATTAGGGATCAAAGAAGGTACATCATTGTTAATCCCAAAGACATTAAAAGGTTGATATAGGAATACTACAAATAAAGATATGCCTATAATATTGACAACAGAGAAGAGGTTCTATTCCCTGAAAGACACAAACCACAAAAACTCACTCAAAAAGAAGTGGATAGGTAACCTTAATAAGACGTATAACTACAAAAAAAATAAACTGGTTCTCAGAATAGTAGCAACAACTACAAATGAAATTAAAAGTGGCATTCACAATAGCATTAAAAATATAAAATAGAATAAATATAATGAAAGATCTGTAAATCTTCTATGTGAAAACTATAGAATGCTGCTTAGAGAAATTAAAGAATACCTAAATATAATAAATAAGATGTATCTTATTCATTGATTTAGAGGTTGAATATTTTTAAAGATATGCATTCTCCCCAAACCAATCTATAAATTTAATGCTATCTCAATCAAAATCTCAGCTGTCTTTTTCATGTGCAGAAGTCAACAAGCTGATTAAAAAATTTATTTAGAAATCTAAAGAACCAATAATAGTCAAAACAATTGTGGAAAAAGAACAACAGAACTGGAAGACCTACAATAGTTAATTTTAAGACAGCAATTAAGACAGTGATAATTACCTAACAGCGAGTTTCCCAGGTGGCTGATGGAAATGCAAGACGCATAGGAGATGCGGGTTCGAACTCTGGGTTGGAAAGACCCCTGGAGTAGAAAATGACAACCCACTCCAGTATTCTTGCCTGGAAATTTCCAAGGACAGAAGAGCCTGGCAGGGTACAGTTCATGGGGTCGCCAAGGGTAAGACACAACTGAGCATACACAGGCATTGACATAGCAATGGACGTGTAAGTCAGTGGAACACAACAGAGTCTACAAATAGACCCACATATATCTAGTGAATTGACTTTTGACAAAGCCAATGTAATTCAGGGGGAGAGAAGAAAGTCTTTTCAACAAATGGTGCTGGAAAAATTGGATATCCATGTGTTAAAAAGAAAGAAACGTGGCCCTTACCTCATACTTTATACACATAATTTACCATGAATCCCAGACCAAATGAAACTTAAGCCATCAAACTTCAAAAATAAGTGCACACTCTGTGATTCTATTTATGTGAAATTGTAGAACTAGCAAAATTAATTTGTAGTGATAAATATCAAATCAGTGGTACCTGAGGCAAGGTGTGGGTTTTGACTGGAAAGGGTCATTTGGAACCTTTCTAGGATGAAGGAAATTTTCTGTTTTTATTTGGGTGGTAATAACATGGATACATGCATTTTTCAAAACTCATACAACTATTCTTTTAAAACAGGTGCATTTTATCATGAAAAATTATTCATCAATAAGGTGTGTGTGTGTGTATATATATACTTTTTTTTTTAATGTGGGGCTTCCCAGATGGTGCTAGTGGTAAAGAACCTCCCTGCCAATGCAGGTTATCCCTAGGTCAGGAAGATCCCCTGGAGAAGGACATTACAACCCACTCCAGTATTCTTGCCTGGAGAATCCCATGTACAGAGAAGCCTGGCAGGCTATTGCCCATAGGGTCGCAAAAAGTCAGACATGAATGAAGCGACTTAGCATGCACATTTTTAAAGTAAAGGTCAAACTCTAGAAGTTAAAAGTTTAGAAATAGTATTTGAAAGTAAGTCCTTGAAGAAATGAAGTTTGTATCAGGGAGTTAGCACAATAGAGTATTACTAATTATGCTTCATTAGTTCTAGAAATTACCTCCAACTTCAAATATCTAACAGTATATACTTTCTTAAAGATATATGTATCAAAAAAGAGTAAAAGAAGGCCCAAAAAGTCTCCCAAGATTGAAAAAACGTTTTGAGGAAGAAGTTTGTTTTTGCAGTAATCTTTTTCATACTATTTTTCAGAATATAAAGGAAATTATGGGTAATACATTAAATTACTAATAAATAATTTAAATAATAAATTATTTGTACTACAGTGCACTACAGTGCATTATAAAAGTGTCTTTAAAACTTTGAAAATTGGTTAAAATTAATGTTAATCTTCCTTAAAATCCTAGATTATGCTAAATCATAGATCAAATACTATCCAGGCTGTAGCAGTGATTAATCTGGCATTAAAACACAACGATTTGGGGGAGAATGAATTCACACATGTATATGACTGAGTCCCTTTGCTTTTTGCCTGAAACTGTTAACAACATTGTTAATCAGCTATACCCCAATACAAAATAAAAAGTTCAATAAATAAATAAATGAGAAAAAAAATCCACAACTGTGACTGCCATTTCCTGTTCTAATCATCTGACCATGCTGCCTTCTGTTTCTGTTTTCTTTCCTAATTTTCATTAGAAATTTAATACCTTGGTAGGGGAAAAAGGAATTCAAATGAGTGGAGGACAGAAACAGAGAATTGCAATTGCTCGAGCTTTAGTTCGAAACCCGAAGATTCTGATCTTAGATGAGGCTACGTCTGCCTTAGATACAGAAAGCGAATCAGCAGTTCAAGCTGCACTGGTGAAGGTAAGTAAGCAGACTCATTATTTTAATATTCTTGGTTCAGCATAATTTTTAAATAGAAGGAAGTATGGCTCCATAGTGGATTATTTATTTATTTCAGAGCCCTCCTTCAGTTATGAATGCAGAGTGTTCATCCTTGTAAAAACTTCTATAATGTTTATAGGAAGTGAATTGGAGAAGAAAAGAAGATGCTATGCTTGGTGTTAACAATATATATGAGGCTCATAACCAAGCAATCATCCCATATATACAGGTCTACATCCCATTCCAACAGGTCTGCACTTTCCACCTCCCCAAGGTAGCTCCATACCCCTACCACAATTATAATCACATCCACCCTTTGTCTCTTCCACATACAGCTATGGGGTTCTCTTCTCTGACCACTTTTTCCTCTCTAGGGTAATCCCAGAGTACTCATTTTAATTTCACTTCAAGTGGAGAAACATACCGTGTGGTTTGCCTTGACCTTGAACCATCCTCCTTCAACAGCCCTAAGGCCCTCATGCTGCCTTCCTACTCACTGTGTGGATGCGTGCTAAGTCGCTTCAGTCACGTCCAACTCTTTGAAACCCTATGGACTATAGCCTGCCAGATTCCTCTGTCCGTGGGATTCTCCAGGCAAGAATACTGGAGTGAGTTGTCATGCCCTCCTCCAGGGGACCTTCCCAACCCAGGGATTGAACCCACATCTCCCGCAGCTCATGCATTGCTGGTGGATTCTTTACTGCTGAGTCAACAGGGAAGCACCCTACTCACTACAAGCTGCTGAATATGCTTCGTGGCCACAGTGCAGAATTGGCCTTACACCAAAATGCACTGCATCTGGGAAGGTAGTTAGTGGTGGTAATGTGAAAAACCATAGAATACTTTTTCCAATAACCAAACCCTCTTTGATATCATGGCTTTCAAACCCTTTAGAAGGCTTAATAGCACTTTTTACTTTGTGCTTCTCTAAAAATTGGTTGTGTTTTTCTACGAAAATCACAGACTTTTTCTTTTTAAATACTGATTTAGCATGACTAGAAATAGATACTGGCAACCAGAGTCCCAACTGATTATTGAAAAATCTATTACTTACTATTCAGTTCAGTTCAGTCGCTCAGTCATGTCCGAATCTTTGTAACCCCATAAATTGCAGCACGCCAGGCCTCCCTGTCCATCACCAACTCCCGGAGTTCACTCAGACTCATGTCCATTGAGTCGCTGATGCCATCCAACCATTTCATGCTCTGTCATCCCCTTCTCCTCCTGCCCCCAATCCCTCCAAGCATCAGAGTCTTTTCCAATGAGTCAACTCTTCCCATGAGGTGGCCAAAGTACTGGAGTTTCAGTTTTAGCATCATTCCTTCCAAAGAAATCCCAGGGCTGATCTCCTTTAGGATGGACTGGTTGGATCTCCATGCAGTTGCAGGGACTCTCAAGAGTCTTCTCCAACACCACAGTTCAAAAGCATCAATTCTTTTGTACTCAGCTTTCTTCACAGTCCAACTCTCACATCCATACATGACCACTGGAAAAACCATAGCCTTGACTAGACGAACCTTTGTTGGCAAAGTAATGTCTCTGCTTTTGAATATGCCATCTAGGTTGGTCATAACTTTCCTTCCAATAAGTAAGTGTCTTTTAATTTCATGGCTGCAGTCACCATCTGCAGTGATTTTGGAGCCCCCAAAAATAAAGTCTGACACTGTTTCCACTGTTTCCCCATCTATTTCCCATGAAGTGATGGGACCAGATGCCATGATCTTCGTTTTCTGAATGTTGAGCTTCAAGCCAACTTTTTCACTCTCCTCTTTCACTTTCATCAAGAGGCTTTTTAGTTCCTCTTTACTTTCTGCCATAAGGGTGGTGTCATCTCCGTATGTGAGGTTATTGATATTGCTCCTGGCAACCTTGATTCCAGCTTGTGCTTCTTCCAGCCCAGCGTTTCTCATGATGTACTCTGCACATAAGTTAAATAAGCAGGGTGACAATATACAGCCTTGATGTACTCCTTTTTCTATTTGGAACCAGTCTGTTGTTCCATGTCCAGTTCTAACTGTTGCTTCCTGACCTGCATATAGGTTTCTCAAGAGGCAGGTCAGGTGGTCTGGTATTCCCATATCTTTCAGAATTTTCCAGTTCATTGTGATCCACACAGTCAAAGGCTTTGGCATAGTCAATAAAGCAGAAATAGATGTTTTTCTGGAACTCTCTTGTTTTTTCGATGATCCAGTGGATGTTGGCAATTTGGTCTCTGGTTCCTCTGCCTTTTCTAAAACCAGCTTGAACATCTGGAAGTTCACAGTTCACGTACTGCTGAAGCCTGGCTTGGAGAATTTTGAGCATCACTTTACTAGCGTGTGAGATGAGTGCAATTGTGCAGTAGTTTGAGCTTTCTTTGGCCTTGCCTTTGGGATTGGAATGAAAACTGACCTTTTCCACTCCTGTGGCCACTGCTGAGTTTTCCAGATTTGCTGGCATATTGAGGGCAGCACTTTCACAGCATCATCTTCCAGGATTTGAAATAGCTCAACTGGAATTCCATCAGCTCCACTAGCTTTGTTCATAGTGATGCTTCCTAAGGCCCACTTGACTTCACATTCCAGGATGTGTGGCTCTAGGTGAGTGATCACACCATCGTGATTATCTTGGTCGTGAAGATCTTTTTTGTACAGTTCTTCTGTGTATTACTTACTATTATCAACTTGCAAATCAGAGTTTTACAGATTTATAAAATTTTACCTTGTTTCCATCTCACATGATAAGAGTACCACAAGTTTCTCATATTTCTTTTCATAAAATAAATAATATGGAAATCCATGTTCATTGTAGACGCTTTGCCAATTTGGTTCATTTTGGTGAAGAAATGATAATTTCCTCAAAAGCTTGACTCATACTCTATTCATTTCTTAACACTTAATAACTAAGACAGGGCTCTATTTATAGAATACACTCAAATTGTGTATACTAATGGTGATGTTTAGTTACTTAAGGCTGGAATGTACTCAAAAATGATTAGATTTAACTGTCTCAAATTACACAATTTTTTAGTTTTATTGAAATATAATCAACATACATATATAAGATTTTTTTTAATATTATACTAGGCTCTGAAGTTGTTTACAGGTTAAACATTGTGCCCATTGTCTTTTCATTCAATATGTTAATCACTTCAGGCAATCAAAACTTGTTCAGACTTTTAAAAATACAGTAAGCCCCCTACATATGAATAGGTTCCATTCTGAGAGTGCATTTTTAAGTCCAATTTGTTTGTAAATCCAACGAAGATAGGCTGGGTACTCAACTAATACAATTGGCTATATAGTGCTGTACTGTAATAGGTGTATAATACTTTTCACAGAACAATCCATTAAAAACAAACAAACCCAAAAAATAAAACAGTTTTAATCTTACAATACAGTATCTTGAAAAGTATGGTACAGTCCCAGCTATATCACCTCTGCTTTTACACTTGCTTCCAGACATCATTGGCTTGAAGTAAAGATACTGCACTCTGTATAGCATTGTACAGTAAAGTACACCAGAGCACAACCACTTGCAGAGAATGCACACAAGTGATGGCGTGTACCAGACACGGGAACTAATTTAAGTGGTTAGACACGAGAAACATCTTTGAAAGTTCACAACTTGCAGGGGGAACTTACTGTAGAGAGTTGCTTAGTCATGATAAACTAATCAATATTTTTTTCTACTGCCTGAAAATATGAATATATGAAACCTATATCATAAGTGAAAATATAAAAATACAAAATGCTTGTAAATGATTATTCCAAGTATATATTTTTAAAATTCAGTTACTGTTATTGTTTTTCAGTTTTTAAAGGGTGTAATTAAATCAGTGTTATAGAGATGTATAGGTGTGAAACTACTTTAAGTAGACTTTGCTGATCTTTTGTGAGGTGAGGGTAAATGGTTACTATGGGGTGACAAGTGGTGCAGCTTGTTAAATATATATGCCTCAGTATTTAATTGATGTGTGGTGGAGAGGAGAGTTGGGGCTTCCCTATTGGCTCAGTGGTAAAGAATCTGCCTGTGATGCGGAAGATGCAGGAGACCTAGGTTCAATCCCTGGGTTGGGAAGATCCCCTGGAGGAAGGCATGACAACCCACTCTAGTATTCTTGCCTGGAGAATTCCTTGGACAGAGGAACCCAGCAGGCTGCAGTCCACAGAGTCGCACTGAGTTGGACACAACTGCAGTGATTTAGCGCGTGCACACACACACACACACACACACACACACACACGAAAGGAAAAGTTAAAATACAGGCAAACTATGAACACTCCAGTGCTGTGAGAGTTCTGTACACCCACTACACAGATGGTGATTGCGGAACCAAGCTTTAAAGAGGTCCCCACCTAAAGAGGGTAGGGCATCCAACAGGTCTCATTTCTGCTCAGACATCTGTCTATAAATTCTAGAACCCTGTGGCATGATACAGCCTAACCCACAGTAGTTAACCGATTTTTATAGCTCAAAATGTCATGTAAACCACTAGCCAACAAAGAGGGAACAATAAATTGTATTCTTTCTCACTGGTGAATGCAGCATCTACCTCCTTCCATACCCAGCCTTCAGATATCCTCCCAACCCCTCCTCTCCATTACCCCATCGTCTTCCTTTTGTATGAAGCTATAGAACCAGCAAAACTAATCTATAGTGATAAAAAGAAAAAAAGTCAAATCAATAGTTTACTGGGGGAAGAGGGTGGATTTTGACTGAAAAGGGGCATGAGGGAAATATCACTCTTGTCCTTACTTGGATTATTGCAATAGCTATCTCCCATGGGCTTCCTTGGTGGCTCAGATGGTAAAGAATCTGCCTGCAATGCAGGAGACCCAGGTTCAATCCCTGGGTTGGGAAGACCCTCTGGAAGAAGGAAACGGCAACTCACTCAAGTACTCTTGCCTGGAGAATCGTATGAACAAAAGAGCCTGCTAGGCTACAGTCAATAGGGTCACAAAGAGTTGCCCACGACTGAGTGACGAACACATAACATATCTCTCATACTGCTCACTTCAGTCTGTTCTCAGCACAGCACACAGACAATATTACTAAAATGTAAATTTGATTGTGTTGCCCTTCTGCTTCAAACCCTTCAATGGCTCCTTATCTTACTTCTCACTCTAAGTAAAAACCAAATTCCTTACAGAAGGTATAAGGTTCTATGGAGTTTGGCACCAAGCTTTCTGGAACCGAACCACTCTGTCCCACATTGGCTACCCCTTAGACATACCATAGCCCTTTATATCAGCTAATATATTATACACATATTTGTTTATTTTCTCTCTTCCCCTACTAAAATATCTACTCTCTTCTAAAACATCTGCTGTCTATTATCAAAGGCATTGATTGCTTAACTGCAGCATACTCAGCAATAGAACAATACCTGGCCCTCATTAGTCAATAAATATTTGTTGACTAGTGTTTGGATGAGTGTGATACAGAAGAGTTTCAAGGCCTGAAGTGCTCTTTTCTGGACTTTTTTAGTGTAGGCCTGCTACCATCTAGTTTTGCTTCATAAATCTTGTTCAAGAGGAGGATTTAAGATCAGTGGATAAAGATCTATATCACAGCTATGGAGTTTTACTCTGCTACTGGTTTGGACCTGGTGTGCCAATGCACCAGGCTTCCAAGCTGTCCTACTATGAGGAGGCATGGCAGTGAACACCTGCAAGCCCCTGGGGAAGCAGAGAAAGCCCATGTTGATTTTAGGATTAAGCCTGTGAAAGCTCTTTGAAATGTTAAAAGTTGTATGCAAATCTAAGGAATAATTATTAAGGGAGGTTCAGCTATACCGCATCAGTGGAGAACCTTTAAAAAGGCCCTTTGCTGATTATGAAAGATGGGTTTCCATCACAGCTTTATTCTTTGAAGAGACTGAGCCACTTTGCTGCAACAGCCATGGGCTTTTCTTTATCATCATTTCTGTTTCTGATATGATGCATTCTGTTGGTCTTCCTCTGAAGTCCCTTACATTATATTTATACTACTTGGAGAATTAATAAGTAAGTTGGTATATTGCATTAAGCTGTGGACTACTTTATTAAATTAAGCCCCAAGAAGTGAGGTTATATTACACACACAGATGCACACACATACACACACACACACACACACACACGTTTTGGTGTGTCTGTGTTAAATATCTTTCTTTTTATATGTGGAATTGGAAATACTTTAGATCTTTTTCTTTCTTCCCTCCCTGTTTTTAAAACTATTTGTTAGTAGTTGGGAACAGAAAGGGAATTTCTACAAGGGAAATTCCTTGGCTGGAATTTAATTAGGAGAACAAAGGTAACACAGATACTACCTCATCCCAAAGCATCATGGGACATTTTACAAGCTTGCTTAATCAAGCTCACATGCATAAGACTTGGTGTTAACTTGGTGTCAACACTAACTTCTTTTAGAGTAAGGAGTTAGGCCACTAACTCCTTTTAGAATAGTGTTTCTCCCCATTTGATAGATCAGGGGCCCATTGAGAATCTAAGAAAGAGAAAAATAAACCACTGTAAATCTTCCCAAAAATGTGCAAATTCACTTGTACACTAAGATTTATGTATAATATTGAGAGGTTCATAGACCCCCTGAAGCCATTCATAAGTCATTATTTTAGGTGTAATAATGGAACAGATGAATAAGAAAAACTAATCCTTACAAGAATCCAATGAAAGTTGTACATTTATTCTCCTGTTTCACAGATGTGTAAACTGAAGCACAGGGAGGTTGCGTAATAGCTAGGAAGCAGTGAAGCAATGGCACTCCACTCCAGTACTCTTGCCTGGAAAATCCCATGGATGGAGGAGCCTGGTAGTCAGCAGTCCATGGGGTCGCTAAGAGTCGGACACGACTGAGCGACTTCATTTTCACTTTTCACTTTCATGCATTGGAGGAGGAAATGGCAACCCACTCAAGTGTTCTTGCCTGGAGAATCCCAGGGACGGGGAAGCCTGGTGGGCTGCCGTCTATGGGGTCGCACAGAGTCGGACACGACTGAAGTGACTTAGCAGTAGTAGTGAAGCCAGAACCTGGACCCAGATAGTCAGCATTCCAGCTCATCCATGTAACTACCATGGTTCAGTTCAGTTCAGTCACTCAGTCATGTCCAACTCTGTGACCCCATGGACTGCAGCATGCCAGGCTTCCCTATCCATCACCAACTCCTGGAACTTGCTCAAACTCATGTCCATGGAGTCAGTGATGCCATCCAACCATCTCATCCTCTGTTGTACCCTTCTCCTTCTGCCTCAATCTTTCCCAGCATCAGGGTCTTTTCCAGTGAGTCAACTCTTCGCATCAGGTGGCCAAAGGATTGGAGTTTCAGCACCAGCATCAGTCCTTCCAATAAATATTCAGGGTTGATTTCTTTTCAGACTGACTGGTTTGATCTCCTTGCAGTCCAAGGGACTCTCCAGAGTCTTCTCTAACACCACAGTTCAAAAGCATCAATTCTTCAGTGCTCAGCTTTCTTTATGGTCCAACTCTCATATCTGTACATGACTACTGGAAAAACCATAGCTTTGACTAGATGGACCTTTGTCGGCAAAGTAATATCTCTGCTCTTTAATACACTGTCTAGATTTGTCATAACTTTTCTTCCAAGGAGCAAGTGTCTTTTAATTTTGTGGCTGCAGTCACTGTCTGCAGTATTTTGGAGTCCAAGAAAATTAAGTCTGTCACTGTTTCTGTTGTTTCCTGTCTATTTGCCATGAAGTGATGGGACTAGATGCCATGATCTTAGTTTTTTGAATGTCAAGTTTTAAGCCAGTTTTTTCACTCTCCTCTTTCACCTTCAAGAGGCTCTTTAGTTCCTCTCCACTTTTTGCCATAAGGGCAGTGTTATCTACATACCTGAGGTTATTGATATTTCTCCCGGCAATCTTGATTCCAGCTTGTGCTTCATCCAGCTTGGCATTCAGAATGATGTACTCTGCATATAAGTTAAATAAGCAGGGTGACAGTATACAGCAATTTGGAACCAGTTTGTTGTTCCAATCCAGTTTTAACTGTTGCTTCTTGACCTGCATACAGGTTTCTCAGGAGGCAGGTAAGGTAGTCTGGTATTCCCATCTCTTGAAAAATTTCCACAGCTTGTTGTGATCCACACAGTCAAAGGCTTTAGGGTAGTCAATGAAGCAAATGTTTTTCTGGAGTTTTTCTGCTTTTTCTATGATCCAATGGATGTTGGCAACTGTTCTCTGGTTACAGCTGTTAGCAAATAAGACATCTTTAATGTATTGTTTTTTGGTCAGCGCTCTGAGCTAGGTTAGACTTTATTTCCTCTTAGAAGAAAGATGAGCTAACTATTGTAACATTTTCTCTTCTTATTCACTATTTACTTCTTCATTTACTTTCTGTTGTAAGTTTATCCACAAATGTTAGCTTGTTAATAAAGTTAAGAGAAGGAAAAAAGTATTAAATGATTATAAATAATTTTATTATCTTCAATTGCCAAGTTGTTTGTTAAGTTATTTAAAAATGATAATGAAGAGATTCCAGGATATAAAAAGAAAATTTTGTACTATACAGTCCTATTCCAATTTACTAACTTGTTAGTCCACATGGCTTCAACTCAGCAGAGTTTAGATTTTCAATGTGCTTTCCTTTCTAAAGGGTCTTAACCTAAGCATACATACATATTCACATGCAAGTTGAAAGAAAGAGATTGGGAAGGAGGTGAGTCCCTTATTAAATATAGCTTCTAAGTCCTTAGCATTTTTCTTTTCATCACCACATTTTACAAAAGAGAAAGCCTTCTTGGACAGGTGATGAGATGGGGCAGTAAATTCTTATTGTTCACCTATGGAACCAGTGTTGACCCAGAAGAACACCAAGCCAATGGGCTCTCAACATCATAATGAGGTAGTTAAGACTTCCAAAATCCTGTGTTTCCCATATAGCTACGATATACATATAGTCACTAAGTCGTGTGTGACTCTTGTGACCCCATGGACTGTAGCCTGCCAGGCTCCTCTGTCCATGGGATTCTCTGGGCAAGAATACTAGAGTGGGTTACCATTTCCTCCTCCAGGGGGTCTTCCAAACAAAGGGATTGAACCCAGGTCTCCTGCATTGCAGGCAAATTCTTTACCTCTTTTACTAACCATGAGCTATGAGGGAAGCTCATATATAGAGTTTCTTATAGCAGATGAGTTAAAATTTGGTAGCTAAAAAAGACAGAAATTTGCAAAAGAGTAGTGAGAGTCAGACACGACTGAGTGACTTCACTTTCACTTTTCACTTTCATGCATTAGAGAAGGCAATGGCACCCCACTCCAGTCTTCTTGCCTGGAGAATCCCAGGGACAGGGGAGCCTGGTGGGCTGCCGTCTATGGGTTCACACAGAGTCAGACACAACTGAAGCAACTTAGCAGCAGCAGCAGCAGCAGTGAGAGGTTTGTCAGACTTTATTTTTGAAGTACTAGAGTTTTCCAGAAACCTCTTGAGGTGTGGAAGAAGGCGGGGAGGTGGGGTAGGATGAGCGGGCAGGGCTACGGCCAACAGTTCATACAGAGGAGTTACTCGTTAATCTGTATGGTTTATTTAAACATATAAAGTTTCTATGTGTGCTTTCATTTGGTGAAAGGATTTTTCATCTTAAAGAAAAAGAGTTTGAAGACCACAGGCCTGGATCATGGAGCATATGTCATGAGTGGGCCCCAAGTCCACCTGAGGCAGTCTTCTAGGAGGCAGTCAGCGAGAACTTGTGGTTCCATAGGTTTCTTACATCACGCTTGCTGTTAGACACTAGAACTCTGTGTTTACAGGCTTCTCCAGAGAGTCTATTACCCCTGTTAATTGACCCAGCAGTCAAATGCAGGCCCTCTCAAATGCTTACAGCTTTTTATTGTTCTCCCTTCTTTTCCTGCTGCCCACTCTTGTTCAAGGCCTATGGCCGCCAATGATGAGAAGCTAGCTGACCTCCTCAGGCCCTTATCTCTGCCCTAGCAATTCTGGGAGGGATGTTTTAAAGCACACTGTCTTTCAAAATCCAAGCTAATTACCTGATGATTTATGGTTGTTCATGAAATTGTGAAGTAATCTGAAAATGCCAGCAAAGTGTCAAGTAGAAATCTTTCTGTTGACCTTTCTTTGGTCAAATACCTAATGGTTTGTCTTTCAGCATGTACAAAATGTGAAGGAGCAGAGGAAATGCCAGGAGATTCATTCAAACTGGTACTTTCTAGAAGGAATAATAGCAACAATGAAATATTGAAAATCTGCTACACCTAAGCATCTGAAAAAAACGTGGAATGAATTGCACTACCTTCCTTATCTTTACAGTGAAGTCAAAGTTGGTCAGTTGTGTCCGACTCTTTGGGACCCCATAGACTATACAAGTCCATGAATTCTCCAGGCTAGAATACTGGAGTGGGTAGCCTTTCCCTTCTCCAGGAGGTCTTCCCAGTCCAGGGATCAAACCCAGGTCTCCCACATTACAGGTGGATTCTTTACCAGCTGAGCCATAAGGGAAGCCTTATCTTTACAGTAATTATTGCTAAAAGACAAAGCATCAGCTGACACTTCTTTGATCAGTTTTCTAAGAGGCCTTGGCTTCCAAAATCTCTTCTCTGTTTTAAGTCTGAAATGATTGGTGCCAAACTTTTTTTTGTTGTTGTTCCCTATGGTTCATATTTGAGTTTTAGGTCACACTTATGATGTAGTGAAATTGTATTCTTGTAGTGAAATTGTTCTTTATGAGCTTCCCAGGTGGCACAGTGGTAAAGAATTGCCTGCCAATACAGAAGACTCAAGAGACTCAGGTTTGATCCCTGGGTCAGGAAGATCCTCTAGAATAGGAAATGGCATCCTACTCCAGTATTCTTGCCTAGAAAATCCCTTGGACAGAGGAGCCTGCAGGCTGCAGTCCATGAGGTCACAAACAATCAGATACCACTGAGCAACTGAACATACATACACAGTGTACTTTATGGTGCCTTAAGTGCTTACCTTGATACTTGCAGGCTCCGTTTTATATGCCTTTGGAGAAGTTTTTCCCCTTTAAAGTATTATGTATTTCTGTAATTTGTTTGAAATACTCAGATTCTAATTCATGATATAAATTAATTGTAACATAATATATGTACTTGTGCTCAGTCATGTCTGACTCTTTGCAACCCTATGAACTGTAGCCTGCCAGGATCCTCTGTCCATGGGATTTCCCAGGCAAGAGTACTAGAGCAGGTTGCCATTTCCTACTCCAAGGGATCTTCCTGTCCCAGGGATGGAACTCAAGTCTCCTGCATTGGCAGGTGGATTCTTTACCACTGTGCCACCTGGCAAGCCCCAACATAATATATACTTTAATCAAATGTTTGTAGTTTAGATCAGGATTCTGGCAGAGTAAAGATGATACAAATGTGTAAGCTCAGGCCATTCCTATCAGGGGAACATCAGTGCAGAAATGGTTATCTCTTAGTGTCAGTTTTCAGGTATCTGACAACAGTATGAACTTTCTCAGAATAAGTACATCCACACCATGTGTAATGCCTAATATATGAAGAAATACAAGAATATATGTGTGTAAAAATGCCTGAGTCCCTCTTTGAAGAAGAGAAGGACTAGACAAACCTGCATAAGGAAACCTTGTGATTCTGACTCTGTCTCAAGAGACTGCACACCATTCTCAGACCTCTTCTAGTTGCAAGCTCCAAATTGTTTGATTTTTACAACATTCTCTCTCCCCACATTCTCGTTTGAACATGAGGCATTATATGTGCCCTTTCATATTTTTAATTAAATTTCATTCACATTAATTTGTTTAAGAAATATTTAATAGTACTGTGAAAATCATTGAACTAATTGATAACATAGCTTTATCAATAAGGTTTGAGCTCTGTTGCTTTTAAGAAATAACATTTGTAACCTCATGGAAAAGTAATTGAATAAATGGGAGCAATATAGAGCAGAAGCCTGGGTGTCTGGGTATTTTCGCCTTTGTGGTGATAGTTCTAAATCATATCCACTTAACAACATTATTAACATTGTCTTTTAAGGCACTGTTGTTAAGTCCTAGGATCTCCCAGTTTGAATGAGAGAAGTGGGATCAGTCTAGGCTGAATACCTTGCCCCTAAAAACTTGACACATCAGACATACCCAAACTGAGGGCCCTTCTACCAAGTATGTGACAGATATTCCTCAAAACTGTCAAGTTCATCAAAAATAAGAACAATCTGAAAAATTGTCACAGTCAAGAGAATCTTAAGGCGTCATGATGATTAAATGCAATGCGATATCCTGGAACAGAAAGAAAGGAAAACAAGTAAAAATTAAAGAAATCTGAATAAAATTTGGAGTCTAGTTAAAAATAACATAGTTTATATTAGTTTATTAGTTGTGACACATGCACTATAGAAATATCAGATGATGACACTGGAGTATACTATGTGCGGGTACATGGATGTACTTCCTTTGCAAATTTTATGTAAGTCTAAAACTATTCTAAAATCAAAAGTTTATTTAAAGAAACTAAAACAGTCTCATTACATTTTTTACTCACCTTTTATACCATTCATAAGGATGCTTCCATATAAGGAAGGTTTAGAATTACCACATAAAAGTAAATAAGAGACTGAGGAAAACAAAGCAAACAATAAATATTCATTGCCTAAATATATCCACTCATTAGCTTAATAAAAAAAATCAATGTATTTGGCAATATGAAAAATGAAGGAAGCACTAAGCATTGTAGTACTTAGACCTCTCTTCTACTACAGAGTATGTTACATAAATATCATCCATAGAAACTCACAACGTCCATATTCAGACTTTGCTGAAGTTAAGAAAAAGAAAGCTTCCTACCTACAATGCAGTTAGCTGCTACTCAGTTCACTTTTTCATTATATTTGCATAATATCATTAAAATGTCTGTCTCATTGGGGATTTTTGCAGAACTTCAAGAATGGCCACCTGGGGTGCTGTAAACATGCTTCTTTTGTTTGACTTTCTTTTTCTTAACAGTTTTTTGATTTACAATAACTGCACATACTAAAATATACAATTGGAAAAGTTTGGGCATATATGTACACCTGTGAAACCATCACCATAATCAAATTTGTCAACCAGTCACTCTCAAATATTTTTACATGCTTTTTGTAATCCCTCCATCCCAACCCCTCTAACCTTCTTTGACTCTTGACAGCCACTGATTTGTTTACTGCCACTATAGAGAAGTTTGTATTTTCTAGAGCTTTATAGTATGTATTCTTTTCTGGCTTCTTTCACTCTGTGTAATTGTTTTGAGACTCATCCATGTTTAGTTCCTTTTTTTATTGGTCGATGGTGTTCCATTATAGAGATATAACACAGTTTGAGTTATTGGTATTGATGCCCATTTGAGTTATTTGGTTCGTTTGCACGTTTTGAATATTAACGGATAAGGCAGCTCTGAACATCCGTATGTCATTTTTTTCTGTGGGCATACACTTTTGTTTCCTCTTAGGTAAATACCTAAAATTTGAATGGGTGAATCTTATAGTAGGAGTATGTTTAAGTTTTTCATTGAGTGCCAAACTATTTTCCTTTTATGTTCTTTTCTTTTCATGGATACCTTTTTCCTTCTTTCTTTTTTGTTTTTTTGTTAGGAAAATATAACACATTTACAGTAGACTTGGAAACAGCAGAACAAAGTTACATATAGTTCCACTATATATTACAATTATTTTTAAGTAGATAAATTAAGATTTTTATTGGTGTTTCAATATCAAACTCTCAAAAATTAATAGAATGAATAGACAGAAAAGTAAAAGGATATAGTAGACCTGAAAACCGCTATGAACCAACTCAACATAATTAAGATTTATACAGTTTTCACACAACAGCAGGATACAAATTCTATTCAACTTCCCATAGACTATAAACCAGGAGAGCCTGGAATATATCCAGGGATATAAAACAAGATGCAAAAAATGTATGGCCTAAAGATATTGAAATGATAGTCTGTTCTCTTATCACTGTGGAATTATGTTTGAAAGCAATATCAAAAAATATTTGAAAATAACCCACATATTTTCAAGTGCAATGTGACATTTACCAAGACAGATCTTTGATTTAGCCATTGAAAGCCTCAATAAAATTCAGTTCAGTTTAGTTCAGTTCAGTCGCTCTGTCATGTCCTACTCTTTGCGACCCCATGGACTTCAGCATGCCAGGCCTCCCTGTCCATCACCAACTCCCGGAGTTTACCCAAATTCATGTCCATTGAGTCGGTGATGCCATCCAACCATCTCATCCTCTGTCATCCCCTTCTCCTCCCGCCTTTAATCTTTCCAAGCATCGGGGTCTTTTCCAATGAGTCAGTTCTTTGCATCAGGTGGTCAAAGTATTGGAGTTTCAACATCAGTCCTTCCAATGAACACTCAGGACTGATCTCCTTTAGGATAGACTGGTTGGATCTCCTTGCAGTCCAAGGGACTCTCTAGAGTCTTCTCTAACACCACAGTTCAAAAGCATCAATTCTTCAGCACTCAGTTTTCTTTATAGTCCAACTCTCACATCCATACATGACTACAGGAAAAACCATAGCCTCGACTAGATGGACCTTTGTGGGCAAAGTAATGTCTCTGCTTTTGAATATGCTGTCCAGGTTGGTCATAACTTTCCTTCCAAGGAATAAGCGTCTTTTAATTTCATGGCTACAATCACCATCTGCAGTGATTTTGGAGCCCCCCAAAATAAAGCCTGCCACTGTTTCCACTGTTTCCCCACCTATTTGCCATGAAGTGATGTGACTGGATGCCATGATCTTAGTTTTCTGAATATTGAGCTTTAAGCCAACTTTTTCACTCTCCTCTTTCACTTTCATCAAGAGGCTCTTTTGTTCAATAAAGTTAAAAGACTGAAAAAACAAAGAGGGCAGTTGCAGAGAAGAAAGCGTTTAAATGAGAAATTAATATCAAGGATACTTTAAAACCCCCATGTATTTGGAAATTAAATATCCACTTTCAAATCAAACATCTAATGAGCCATAACAAGGAAAATTAGAAAATATTTGTAACAGAATAAAAATGAAAAGAGAACTTAGAATTAGTCACATGCAGCTGAAGCTGCTCAGTGCAGCTAAATGCAGTGTGGAATCTTGAATAAGGTATGAAAACAATTAATGGACACCAGCATAAAATTTTGTGAAATTTGAACAAAATCTGTGCTTTAGTTAGTATTACTGTATCACATTAATTTGTTTTTTTTTTTTTTTTTACAACACAGTATTTCTTTATATTCTCAGAATCAGATTAGAAGTTTCTAGCCTCATTCAGATTTTTTAATCACTAAAATTATAAACTTTCTAGACTTTTAGCAGTCATACTAGATGCCAGAATAAATGGAACTATATCAAAGTTTTGAGTGAATATATATTAGAAATCTAACGTTCTGTTTGTACTTAGTATAACCAGTGTAAAATGTCATAAATTCTTTAGCTAAGCAAAATTTCATGTTTTCTAAAATATATATTATACATAGTATTTATATACACATGTGGGTATACAAAAGCTTTTCTACTACACTTGATAAAGACTTGAGAAAGAACAACAAAGAAAAGATGGAGAAATTGGAAAATATAAACTAAATGAAATACGAGCACTGAATATCAAATAGTAAAAGTGAAACAAACTAGATAAAAATAAAAGATTATCATATAATCCAGTTGTTTTTATTTATTTTTTTTTTTATTTTTATTTTTTTTTTTTAACTTTTAAGCTGGTTTTATTTTATTTTATTTTTTTTTACCTTGCCAAGTGCTTTATATTATTATTTTTTTTTTCTCTAGTTTTATTTTATTTTTTAAACTTTACATAATTGTATTAGTTTTGCCAAATATCAAAATGAATCCGCCACAGGTATACATGTGCTCCCCATCCCGAACCCTCCTCCCTCCTCCCTCCCCATACCATCCCTCTGGGCCGTCCCAGTGCACCAGCCCCCAGCATCCAGCATCATGCATCGAACCTGGACTGGCAACTCGTTTCCTACATGATATTTTACATGTTTCATTGCCATTCTCCCAAATCTTCCCACCCTCTCCCTCTCCCACAGAGTCCATAAGACTGTTCTATACATCAGTGTCTCTTTTGCTGTCTCGTACACCGGGTTATTGTTACCATCTTTCTAAATTCCATATATATGCGTTAGTATACTGTATTTATGTTTTTCCTTCTGGCTTACTTCACTCTGTATAATAGGCTCCAGTTTCATCCACCTAATTAGAACTGATTCAAATGTATTCTTTTTAATGGCTGAGTAATACTCCATTGTGTATATGTACCACAGCTTTCTTATCCATTCATCTGCTGATGGACATCTAGGTTGCTTCCATGTCTTGGCTATTATAAACATGGATGCTCATTAGAATCATACCTGGAGCTTTGGAAAAAGAAACAATACCCAGGCACTTGCATTTTTCAAAAAATTCCAAGATAATTGTAATGTGCATCTAGATTTTTAAAAATCACTATAGGTTTTTGTATTAAACGTTAGTTTTAGTGGTATAGAATTCTATTATTTTCTGTTGAACAATCATGATACAATGGAATTAAAACAAATAATAGTTACATAATCACAATAGTAAAAGATATTTATCAGCTACATGAGAATTCCTGCTACTCCACATACTTGCCAACACTTGGTATATCCAGGCATAATAATTTTAGAACTGTTTAGCGGTGCTTTATTTTTATTTTAATTTGAGTTTTACCGATGACTAATGATGTTGAGCATTTTTATGTGCTTTTTGAACATCATATCTCTTCTTTTTTTAAATTATATTTTATTTTTAACTGGAAGATAATTGCAGTATTGTGATAGCTTCTGCAATACATCAGCATGAATCATATCTCTTCTTTTTTAAAGTTTCCATTCACATGTTATGCTTATACCATTTTTTGATTGGTCATTTGATTTCTTGTCATTGAGTTTTGAGAGTTCTTTATATATTCTTTACATTCTGAATATAAGGGCTTTATCAGATAACTGGAAAATATTTCTTTAATCTGAGACTTGTCTTTCCATCCCCTTAATACCTTCCAAAGAACAGAAGTCTTTGATTTTGAAGTTTAGTTTATCATTTTTCCCTTTATAAATCAAGCTTTTGGTGTTCTACTTAAGAAATTTTTAGCCAAATTCAAGATCAAAAATATTATTTCCCTACTTTTTATTCAAGAAGTATTATAGTTTTAGTTTTTACATTTACGTTTATGATCAATTTTGAGTTAATTTCTGTACATGGTGCCATGTATGGTTTGAAGTTTGTTTTATTTTTGGTTTGTTTTATTTTCTTTGCACATGAACTTTCAACTGTTCCAGCAATATTTGTTGAAAAGACTGCTTATTTCTGCACTGAATTGCCTTTACATCTTTGTAGAAAATCAGTTTTTCCATATATGTATGGGTGTATCTTTAGTCTCTCTTATACTGATGTCTCTCTTTTTGACTTATTTTCCTCCTTTTATACTTAATTGTTTTCTGCTTGGATCTTTATTATTTCCTTTCTTCTGCTTACTTTGAGTTTAACTTTCTCTTCCCTTTTTGTTTTCTTAGGTTGACTCTGAGGTCATTTACTTCAGAAATGTTATTTGGTTTCCAAGTATTTAGGGAGTTTCCAGAGATCTTTCTGTATTAAATTTTAACTTAATACTATTGTGGTCAGAGAACATACTTTGTATGACTTGAATATTTTCAATTTATTAAGATGTTTTATGACACAGAATATGGTCTGTCTTGGTAAATATTCTATGTAAACTTGGAAATGATATGTATTTGCTGTTGATCAAATGTTCTATGAATACTGATTATGGGAAATTGGTTGACAGTGTTATTCAAGTCTTCTTTATCCTTACAGCTAGTCTGTGTACTTGCTTTATAAATTATTGAGGGAGAGTTATTGAATTATCTACCTTTCATTGTGGATTGGACTTGTCCTTGCCGTTGTGTCCATTTTGGTGTGGTGTATTTTGGAACTCTGTTGTGATGTACATAAACATTCAGGATTGCCAGGTCTTCTTGATTAACTGATCCCTCTATCATTATGGAATATGCTCCTTTACTCTGGTTATATCCTTTGCTCCTTAGTTTTCTTTGTCTGATACTGATAATACAGTCCACTCCAGCTTTCTTTTACTGAGAGTTAGCATGGTATGTCTTTTTCCATCCTTTACTGTAGGCTTATTTGTGTCTTGATTTAAAAAATGTGTTTCTTGTAGTTGGCATACAGTTGGGTCTTGGTTTTATGCTCAGTCTGACAATCTTTGACTTTTAATTGGGGCATTTAGACTATTTACATTTACTGTGATTATTAGATCCCCTGGAGAAGAAAATGGCAAACCACTCCAGGATTCTTGCCTGGAAAACACCATGAACAGAGGAGCCTAGCAGGATATAGTCCGTGGGGTCACAAGAGTCAGATATGACTTAGAGACTAAACCACCCAATTTAAATAGATAATCTTTGCTGTTTTTTCTACTCTTATTTCTGTTTTCCTCTGCACTTGTTTCTGTTTTCCTCATGTTGTCCCTTTACATGGATTAACTGAATACTTTTTATGATTCTATTTTATCTCTTTTGTAAGTATATTAGCTATAACTTTTTTATTTCAGTGACAGGTTTAAGGTTTAGAGTATATACCTTTAACTTATCACCATCTACCCCCAAATGACATTACATCACCTCATGTATAGTAAAAAAAACTTACTTCCATTCCTCCCTTTCTGGCCTTCAAGCTATTATTATTATTATTTTCTAGCAAGATATGCAAGAGACATGGGTTGGGAAGATCCCCTGATGTACAAAATGGCAACCCACTCCAGTATTGTTGCCAGGAAAATTCCAAGGACACAGGAGCCTGGTGGGCTGCAGTCCATGGGGTCACAAAGAGTCAGACATGACTGGGGCAACTGAGCATGCACAATAATAATATACATATATTGTACACTTATACATGCGTTATAAACCCCATGCTGTTAATACACTGGGCTTGCCCTCAGTAAATGGTCAAGGGTCTGCAGCCTGAAAACAGTTAATAGTATAAAAGCTGTTATTTACTGCAAACTTTCCATCTTTGAGGCATGGTACCAATATTGGTAACTCTTATACAGTAATAAAACTTGCATTAGTATACTTCCACAACTGAGCAACTTTCACTTTCACTTCACTTCACCAAGAATATTAATCTGCACGATAACCCTAAAATATAGGTAGCATAATTTACCCCATTTAATAAATGAGGAAACTAGTTTAAGATCGCAGACCCAAGAAGTGACAGAAAAAAGACTGAAAACTAGGAACTGTGACTCCGGAGAACACAAATGTTGAGGAAATTATTGAAAATTAAACTTTCCTTTATAAGCATGGTATATTTTATAGTCTATATATGAAATTGTTTACCTTTTGTACTTAATTAGCATGTAATACAGTAAGTTGGACTTCCCAGGTGGCTCAGGGATAAAGAATCTGCCTGCTAATGCAGGAGACATGGGTTTGATCCCTGGGTCAGCAAAATCTCCTAGAGGAGGAGCTGGCAACCCACTCCAATATTTTTACCTGGAATATCCCATGGACAGAGAGCCTGGCAGGCTATAGTCCCCAGGGTCACAAAAGAGTCAGACACGACTTAGCAACTAAACAACATTATGTCCATCAGTATATATGTCACTGTATTGTGAGTTTTAATTGAAACAGTGGGCTCCATTCCTAGTTTATTGCTTGCTTAGCTATTCATGCAGTGTGATGATCTGCTTTCAAACTAAAAAAATCAAAGGCAATTTGGTGTCAGTCATATTATCTCATATTATTTTTTTAAAAGATCTAAAATATAGGTAGGCCTGCTGAGGGCAGTAATAACTACTCTATCTAATCTATGTGACAGAAGATGTGGATTAACTGTGAGACAAGTTTAGATGCTTTGAATAATAATTACAGTCTGATTATTAGAATGTTATTAAGGTCATGACAAGAAGAAACACTGGTAAAATATACATGACATTAAATTTGCCATTCTAACCATTAAAGAAAAATTTACTGACATATACTTGACTTACAATATTATATAGTTTCAGTTGTACAACATAGTGATTCAGTATTTTTATAGATTACACTACATATAAATTTATTATAAAATTTTAGCTATATTTGCTGTGCTAAGTTTTTCTGTATATATATAGTACTTGTTAAAAGTTAAAAATATATATTATCTTGAATCTGTACCTTCATTTTAGAGATGAAAAATAAGAAATGATTCTTTACTTTTAGTTACTGATAGCCATGCGGTTGTTAGGTGGCTCAGATTAAATAGTCTTTAGTTTCCTTTTCAGCTCTAAGATCCTGTGTTGGTGTTTTTTAAGTACTTATTTATTTATTTTTGGCTGCACTGGGTTTTCTTTCCTGTGGAGCAGCTGCAGTGAGTAGAGGCTACTCTCTAGTTGCAGTGCATAGGCTCTCAGTGTGGTGGCCTCTCTTCTTGTGGATCATGGCTCTAGGGGGTGAGGATTCAGTAGTTGTGACTCACAGGCCCTAGAGCACAGGCTCAAAAGTTGTGGAACACAGGCTTAGTTGCTCTGCAGCATGTGGGATCTTCCCAGACCAGGGATTGAACCCATGTCTCCTGCATTGGCAGTTGGATTCTTTAACATTGAGCTACCAGGGAAGCCTGACTATGGTTTTATAAATTCAACAATTTGGAATCTAAGTTCCTGCTTTTTAATTTTAATTTCTATTGGCCTTCCAGATCAGTTAAAGCTTTCAAATTTCTATATCCAAAGATAAGATTCTTTTATGCTTAAATAATAGTATAAGAAGTTTTCCTGAATATTCCAAGTTTATTTCATTCCTACTAACATTCATTTTCTTTGCTTATTGCTTTATAGGCAAGCAAAGGTCGGACTACAATTGTAGTAGCTCACCGGCTTTCCACTATTCGAAGTGCAGATATGATTGTGACCATAAAAGATGGGATGGTGGTGGAAAAAGGGACACATGCTGAATTAATGGCAAAACAGGGTCTATATTATTCACTCGCAATGTCACAGGTAATGTCTACATGACATATTTTGTGTTTGCATATTTTAACTTTTCAGAGATCATGACATGCTAGAAAACAGAAGTCCTGAATTATTATCTTATGTTTCATGAGGCAATCAAGGATATTCATAGTTCCTTAGTTAAGAAATTCAGTGTGTCTAATATCCTCAGCATTGTTGTAGATAATGATAAAAGTTAAAGAACTAATTGGTGTATATATACATATACATATACATTGGTGTATACACACACACACACACACACACACACACACACATATACACACATACACACACATATAGTATTTTTACCTAATATTTGCCATGCAGATAACAAATAGGCTTAAAAGCTTGTATCTGGCAGATCCAGAATAATCTAACTCTGTATACTGTGATCTTTTTGTTAAACCACAAAGAACTATAACACATAATCCCTACTTAAAGGCTTAAAACTTAGCTACAGAGGTAAAATGCAGAATCATGCATACAGATGCTACAAGTTGTAGAAATAAGAAGCAAGATTGTTGGAGACATGAATCCCATGAAAGTATTCATGAAGAAATATTGAAGGCAAGCAGGCGGGTAAGGAGGAGAAATCGAGGTAATATGGAAGTAAGAAGGAACTTGGTTTGCAGGTCAACAGAAAGGAGACCAGAAAGTAATAATGAGTGTTGGGAGAATAAAGGAAAATTTGGATAATGAAGATCAGACCATGTAAAGATTAAGACTTCCTGTGTAGGAAGCACCTAACCCAGTGCCTAACACAAAATGGGCACTCAAAAAATATCTGCTAAATGAAAGGATGTATAATACATGTCCATACTGTGTATACACCACATTATCACAGGTACACCAGAAAGCTCACGTTAGGTAATCAGGAAGATACATGACAATACTGGGGCAAGCTGGCAAATCCCAAATTTGGGATCCAAATTTCTGCATGTCATGTGATCTACCCTACTGAATTTCAGTTTTTTATTAAGGCACATTAACATAAGGGGTAGTGATTAGGCTCTAGCTATTTTCATTCTCCCTTCTTCTCTTGGTCAAGAAGGCAGCCCTCTTTCCAAGGGGTCTTCTGCAGGCAACTAATATTAACCTTTTTTTGGTTTATTTTACTTCTTTAACTTTCTGACTATATTTTTTATATCAACATTATTATTTCACAAATTAGGAAATCTGGAAAGCTATGAGCCTATACCTCACGAAACTTAAAATTTCAAACCCCAGCTTTCTCCATGTTAGAATGAAGGATTTTTAAACACAACCTATAAAGCAAAGATAGTTTTAAAAAAGAGAGAGAGAAAATAAAAAGTTTGAAAATGTAATCTCACACTGATTAATTTTAAAACCTCTTTATTTCAATTTTATTTCATGTTAGGCCATATTCTTCTTTAAAAATAAAATTTATGTGTTATTTGCCAGTTGAATTTGTCTGATTTTCATTCCATAGTAAATTTAACAATTTATTAATTTCAATATTTTCAAACTAATAATTGTAAAAAATAAAAGGAAATCATTGTAGTCAAACTAACCCTATTTTAAGATTCTTAAAAACTACTACACCCAGATCTTTGAAGCAACACATTTTTCATTATAGCCAAACTAAAACTCCATTTTTAGGTGTTAGGTTAAAGAGTTCCGGAATGTAGGGAAAACAAAAATGGAGTGTTTATGGTATAACTGTGTAAAACTTTTATTCAAAATCTTATTCAGAATGGATTAGTACTCTCTAATTATCTAAAATAATGTTCATTCTGATATAATAATATAATTTTAAATATTAATACTCAATGAACAACTCTAATATTCTGGGAACTATATATAGTAAACATAACAGACATGATATCTGCATAAACAGTAACACAGTTCTGAAACTCTGGATGGACTTATTTGCTACCATTGCCGGTAGTGTCCAAATGAATCAGTTTATGACAATTGATGATTTTCATAAGTATTACAAAGTTACTGCTGCTAAAGCAGCACAGCAAAATGGTTACACTCATGAACTCTGTAGACACAGCAAGTTGAAATCCTTACTCTTCCACATAATAGTTTTAGGACCGTGAGTAAGTTGTTTAAATTCTCTTTTCCTCAGTTTTCTAATTTCTAAAATGAGAAAAATAATAGTAACATTAAATGAGTTCATTCATGTAAAGTACTTAGAACTATTATTGGTGTAATAAATTTTATTATATTATTATTCTTTGTTATGCAATCAAATTTTTAAGGAAAGTTCAAACCATGGTTATTATTGTAACCATGTACCAATTAATGCTGTAATTGTTTATCTAGAATGCACATAATTATTTACATATATAGCGAGTCTGTGAGCTTCCTTTAGTGAGTTTCCACACGAAAATGAAATAAAAACAGGTAGAACTACATACATACCCAAACTCCTTGCCATTGTTATTTTGTGTAGCAGCCTTCTCAGCAAATAGAATTGTTCTTGTTCTGTAAGCACCTCTCTAGAAAATTTTATTATGAGAAGTCAAAATTTTATTTTAAGCTTGCCGCAAAGTAAATAGCTCCTGAAAAAAATGCCAAATAAAAATTTTGTTTCTTAGTAGGGAAATTTATTGAAAAAAGAAAGTGATAGCATAAAGGAATGTCTGATTCAAGACATTAAGATAGCATAAGGCTGGTTAAAGTTTATGTACCTTAAAATGACTAATTAATAATTGCTAATCTTATTAAAGAATCACAGTGTCCCTGGGAAGCCTTTCATGTACATACTCTCCTTTGCATCTGAAGTTACCTAAGTCTTATCATCTACACTCCCCACCTGGTTGGGCCTTCATCATCCTAACCAAGCTCTTCGTTTCTGTCTTCACCCCTCCTCCCATGTCTTCATAAGGAAGTCACTAAAACTGGCCTTACTTTCTGGAGTACCAAGAAAAACAAAAACTAGACTTAGAGGAATCTGGTTTAGAACTTTATCCTATTCTATGATTTAAGCAATTTCTTTAAGGTTAATTTGATGTCTTTGGAATTTCTCATTCTTTTGGAGCTGGCCCCACCAAATTTGCTTTTTAGTTTGTTTGGAATGGGCAGCAGCGGCCAGCCTGCAAAGTATTATTGTCTCCTGAGGTCTATCTCATACCTAGGGCCAGCTTCACATTTGAGTGCCTAACTATATGTTATAAATTTGTAAGCTCCAGAAAAGGCTGGGAAGAAGGAATCAGAGAGAGAGTATATTTGAGTCATTGCCCTCACAAAGCTCATTTTACTAAGATCTGTTCTTGCTAGTGGAATAATTGTTTTTAATTAAGGCATTATTTTCTGTGGTTAATTATACAGGTCTTTGGGGGGAAAGACACAATAAGCTATTGTCACTCACTAACATTTTAGTATGAATTGGACTTACTGGTTCTGTATTGAGTCTAAAAACTTCAGCAAGAACTGCTCAGAAATATACCACTTTCAGTAACAAAGGCAGTACAATTTTAGAGGGATGCTTAATAGAGTTGCTTTGAATTTTTAAGGCATTATTCTGGTGGTAACATGGGTATTCTTCATTTAAGGATATTAAAAAAGCTGATGAACAGATAGAATCGGTGGCTTATTCTGCTGAAAAAGATACCAGCTCAATTCCTCTGTGCTCTGTGAATAGCATGAAGTCAGATTTTACTGACAAGGTTGAGGAATCCACCCAATATAAAGAGGTAATGGGTCAACTATCAACAAGTTACCAACATGTTCTCCAATGAATTTTGATACAATCCTTATAATATATTTAGAATGTATTTATTATAAAATGTTATTATAGCACTTAGGCTACCAAACCTAAGTCTTTGCCGAACTTCACTCTAACATCACTGTGACTGTAACAAAGAAGCCTTCAAATAAGACTGCACTGAACGTCAGAGGTCATTACTGGGGCAAGAACTCTTGTGAGAATCCTTTCCTATATGGCAAACCATGGGTTAAAACAGTGGCTCCGGTGGTGTGGTACTAACAGTGATGCTCAAGGTCAATCTAAGTCAGATTAAGACCCAAATCCACTCCACACACTGGGTGCAGATAAGCACTAGCACAGACAGGATCCAGTCTTTCAACCCCAGGGTGCAACCCTAATAGCTTTGTTCATCTGGGCAAGGAGTACTTGTTCCCATGCTTGCTCGCCTACACCTACCCCCAGGCTCTTCCTGAGTCCAGATCAGTCTCCTTTAAGCCTCCTTATGTCTCATAACTCTCTGTACTACCTCTTCAGTCTTCATTCTTACCTCAAGTCTAATTTCTTTTTCCCAGTCAGCCTCCCTTTTCTTACAATTCCCAGCACCTTCTTCGGACCTCAACTTCCACTCTCACTCTTTCCCTCCGCATTCTTTCATAAAACATAGTTCCATCTCACCTCAGCCTGTGATTCTTCCAGCCTCCTCATTCCCTAAGTCCAGCTCTCTCCGCAACCCCAGGCAACCTCACTCAGCCCTTTTGCTGCTTCTCAGTTGTAAACTCATACACCATGAAGTCTCTCACCTCAGCCCCTGAATATTAGCTTCTGTTTTCCTAAACTCCAGCTCCCATATCATCCACTCTTATCTTTGGCTCACTATTTCTCACAAACTGGAGTTCCCTTCTTCTCCTTGGGTTGACAGATACTTGAGGTTGAATACCCCTTAGCCATTCCCACCATCATCCTGCCCACACTTCTCAGTCTCATCTATTATCCGTCTGAAGCCCTGGGATGACCTGCCTCAAACCTCCTCCTCTGCCTTTCTCTGGCACTGCCAGTCTGTTGCTTCTAATTCTAGATGCAGTTTTTTTCCCTTTTTAGGTATGTGATCCTACATAGCATTCACATTTATATGTTTGCTTATCTATTAATTTTCTTTAAAAAATGCATTTATGTAAACATTAAAAGAACAATATTAAGTAAATAATAGCATAGGTAATTTTCTCTATGGCAAAAGGCCTGAGTATAAGAAGACAGTATAAGAGTTTATACTGTATAAGAATTTGTGAAATGCTGTGCAACAGTGTAAAAAACACTGTTAAAACATCTGTTAATAGCTACTGGTAGTTAATAGCTACTCCCACTGTAATTGTTAAAAACAGAATAAAAGTCCACCTTGAAGTCTGAAAATTCACCAGGTATATAAAGTGGAATTTTAAAATCGGATAAAGGTGAAAATCATAAAATTAAAAAACAACTCAGACTTACAGAGAAAATGATAGGGTAAATTTACACTCTGATACAACTGCTCTGCTCCATACACACAGTAATGATAGATAAAACATAAAAAGGGAAAAAACAGTTAGACATATCCAAGCTCCAAAACAAGATAAATATCTCCACCTACTAGAAACAGAGCAGAAGTACCAAGTGGTCAGCTGGGCTTCAGTCATGCATCTACTCTTTTGTTTTTTTTTTTTATTGGAGTTTAGTTGCTTTACAATGTTGTGTTGGTTTGAATCAGTTATACATATACACATAGCCACTCTTTTGGGGATTTCCTTCCCATTTAGATCACCACAGAGCACTGAGTATAGAGTTCCCTGTACTATATAATAGGTTCTCATTAATTATCTATTTTATATGTAGTAGTAAAAGGAGGCTACAAACTTGGTTACCAGTGCCTGCTGCTATAGCGAGTAGAAAACTGAGAGCCTGAAGGAAGGATATAGTCTTACTAAGGGAAGCAAGCCAAACCTCAGCTCCATGGCCATATTTGAAATATTTTTTTCAGACTATAGTAATGCAATGAAAAGTGAACAGAGACTATAAAAATAAATAATGAAATGGAAAATATGAAGTAGGATTTTAGAACAGAATTAATAGGAGGTTGGGTTGAGTCAGAAGACAGAAACCACAGAATATGAACAGTGACAGTTTAGTGTAACGAATCATTAGGGAATTAAAGTAATAGGAATTGGCTAGTTAAAAGTAAGAGAACACTAAAGAATGCCAAGGTAGCAGATAAAAAGTGCCAACCGCTATCCCTGGGGTGAAACAGAGACCCAAGGAAGAGCCCTCTTTATTCCCTGCAACTAAATGACTCAGTGGCTAACAAAGAAGATGCCAAGGTACCTTGCTGGTGAAGTTTACTTGAAATCTGTCCTTTAGGATGCCAGGGGAGGGTCTGAGCTCCAGAATAAAAAGATTCAACGTTATTTGGAAGTCATTTCTTCCTGAATTGGGTCCATAATTCAAAGCAATCCCAGTCAACATCTTAGCAGATTTTTTGTAGAATTTGGCAAACTGATTCTAAATGGAAATTCAAAAAGATAAAATGAGGAAAACAACTTTCATAAAGAAGAACAAAGTTGTAGGATTTATAATTACTAATTCCATTTTGTAGTATAAAGCTATAGTAATCAAAATAATGTGCTATTAGAACAAAAATAGAGAAATAGATCAATAGAACAGAATAGAGAGAACCAAGAATTAGACCCACACACATACAGTCAGCTCTTTAGACAAAAGTGCAAAGGCAATTCAGTACAGAATATATAGTCTTTTTCAACTGTATTTATTTATTTTGCTTGCACTGAGTCTTCGTTGCCCGGCGGAGACTTTTCTCCAGCTACCACCAGTGGGAGCTACTCTCTAGTTGCTGCACTTGGGCTTCCCTTTGCGGTGGCCTCTCCTGTGGCTGAGCACAGCCTCTAGGGTGTGCAGGCTTCAGTAGTTGTAGCACCCGGGCTCAGTAGTTGTGACTCTGGGGCTCTAGAGTACAGGCTAGTTATGGAGCATGGGCCCAGTTGCTCCGTGGCATGTGGGATCTTCCCTAACCAGGGATCAAACCTGTGTCTCCTGCATTGGCAGGCAGAGTCTTCACCACTGAGCCACTAGGGAAGCCTCAAAAATATATAGTCTTTTTAAGAAAAGATGCTGAAAGAAAAACCTATCTATCCAAAAGAATCATCTTCAATCCATACTTCAAAGCATAGATGAAATTTTTTTTAAATTTTTTCACTTTATGAATATTTTTTTTAATATAAATTTATTAATTTTAATTGGAGGTTAATTACTTTACAATATTATATTGGTTTTGCCATACATCAACATGAATCCGCCACGGGTATACACGTGTTCCCTATCCTGAACCCCCCTCCCACCTCCCTCCCCATACCATCCCTCTGGGTCATCCCAGTGCATCAGCCCCAAACATCCTGTATCATGCATCGAACCTGGACTGGTGATTCGTTTCATATATGATATTATACATGTTTCAATGCCATTCTCCCAAATCATCCCACCCTCTCCCTCTCCCACAGAGTCCAAAAGACTGTTCTATACATCTGTGTCTCTTTTGCTGTCTCATGCACAGGGTTATTGTTACCATCTTTCTAAATTCCACATATATGCGTTAGTATACTGTATTGGTGTTTTTCTTTCTGGCTTACTTCACTCTGTACAATAGGCTCCAGTTTCATCCACCTCATTAGAACTGATTCAAATGTATTCTTTTTAATGGCTGAGTAATATTCCATTGTGTATATGTACCACAGCTTTCTTATCCATTCATCTGCTGATGGACATCTAGGTTGCTTCCATGTCCTGGCTATTATAAACAGCAAAGCACAGATGAAAATTAACTATAAATGGAATTCAGACCTTACTGAAAAGCTAAAAATGAAAATTTTCACAAGAAAATATAGTAGAAAATCTTTATGACTTTGAGTTAAGCAAAGATTTCTTAGCTACAACACCAAAATCACAATTTGTAAAAGAGAAAGATAGGTAAGTTAGACTTCAAAATGAAGAAAATTTCTATTTGTAAAACTTTTTTTTTTTTTTTTGCCTGCATCACAAGGCTTGCAGCATCTTAGTTCCCTGACCAGGGACCAAACCCAGGCCCTGGCAGTGAAAGCACAGTGTCCTAGCCACTGGACTGCCAGGAAATTCCCAGTAAAACTTTTTAAGAAATGAAAAGATAGACTATAAACTGTAAGAAAATATTTGTAAGTCACATATGTGATAAAGGACTTGTATCCAGAATATACAGAGAACTCCCAAAGCACAGTAATAAGAATACCAACAACCCAGTAGGGAAATGGGCAAAATATTTTAATAGACATTTTGCCAAAGAAGATATGCATATGGGAAATGAGCATATGAAAATATGCCTAACATCATTAGGCATTGTTATTGTTTAATCACTCAGTCATATCTGACTGTTTGCAGCCCCATGGACTGCGGTATGCCAGGCTTCCCTGTCCTTCATTAGGCATTAGAGAAGAAAAAATTAATTATAATTGAGATGTCATGATACACCTTTTAGAATAGTTAAATCTAAAAAGACTACTAAGTATTCGTGGTGATGTAGAGCATCTGGAACCCTACATTTTGCTAGTGGGAATAAAAAGTAGTAATCTCAATTTGGAAAAATAGTTCAGCAGTTTTGTTAAAAGTTAAACATGCACCTACTATGATCCAGCCATTCTTTTTCTAGGTTTTGTTGTTGTTGTTGTTAGTTGCTAAGTTGTGTCCAACTCTTTTTCAACCCCATGGACTGCAGTCCTCCAGGCTCCTCTGTCCATGGGATTTCCCAGACAAGAATATGGGAGTGGGTTGCCATTTCCTTCTCCAGAGGATCTTCCCAATCCAGGGATCAAATCTGCGTCTCCTGCATTGGTAGGAGAGTTCTTCACCATTGAGTCACCAGGGAAGCCCTTCTAGGTGTTCACTCAAGAGAGATGAAATCATATCTCCACACAAAGTCTTGTATGTGAATGATAGCAGCTTTATTTGTGATAGCCCATAACTTGGAATAACCCAAGTTTATGTCAAGAGGTAAACTGTGGTATATCCAAACAATGAAACACTTCTCAGCAATGAAAATGAATGAAATATTAATTCATGGAATAGCATGAATAAATCTCAAAGCAGTTATTTTGAACAAAAAGAAGCCAGATAAAAAGAGTACATACTATGTGATTTAATTTATATATATTAAAAAAAAAAAAAAAAAACTCTAGAAACTGCAAAGCAGTCTATAGTGACAAAAATATATCAGTGGTTGTAGGGGAAGATCACGGGCAGCTGAGAAGTGTGGAAGAAAGGGATTAGAAAAGCAGAAGGAAACTTACCAGGGTAAGGGGTATGTTCATTATGTTGACTGTGGTGATACTTTCATGGGTGTGTAATGAAGTCTAATCTTATGAAAATGTACACTTTATATATGTGTCGCTTGTATGAAAATTATAACTCAATAAAGCTTTAAAATATATCTAATTAAATTTTAAATTTTTAAGAGTTTTTTAACTTTTAAAAATCCTTTCATATCTCTTTATAAAATGACTCTAATTTCATATATTTTTATACCAAGTTCTCTTAAAAACATGCTATTAATATAACCTGTAACACAGTTAGGTAGTCCAGACTCTCATGATTTTACTAAAATTTTTCATTTTGTTTTTATTTCAATTTATTCTTTTCTCTCTTTATAGCATTATTTAAGTAATACCCTTTTTTTCGATCTTTTTTCATATGTTTAGAGGTAAAAAGGTATTCTGCAGAAGCTGATAGACCTCCTACATTAGCTGGCTCTGTAATGTACTGGTATTGTGTCCTGGGACATGCTTATAGTTTCATTAAAAAATGAGATAATTTTGTAAAGAGTTTGACAAGAAAGAAAATCCATGTTTAGGACTTCACAAAGAGTTGGAATGGAACTTTTAAAATTTCTCTATATTCTGTTGGACAGTGACCTACCTGAAAAGTAAAGCTCTTTATGATGAAAATCCTCAGAAAACTTCAGAAAGGAAGATACTAGATAATTAAATTATTAAGTGAAAGTGTTAGTTGCTCAGTCGTTTCTGACTTTTTGCAACCTCATAGACTGTAGCCCACCAGGTCCTCTGTCCATGGGATTCTCCAGGCAAGAATACTGGAGTGGGTTGCCATTTCCTTCTCCAGGGGATCTTTGCAACCCAGAGATCAAACCCAGATCTCCCACATTGCAGGCAGAGTCTTTACCATCTGAGCCACTAGGGAATCCCCCAATATAAATTTGGTTTAGCCATCCTGAAAAAAGACTTTAAAGGCTTTAGAATTTTAAAAGTTCTTTTGTTCAAACAATAGAGTTTGTATTATAATTGCCAGGCTAAGACTAAAACAAGAATTATATACTATTTTATATCTTACCTGAAATCTTTCTCTGGTTATCAGGTTCATAAATTTCATTACTTCAACAGTGAATGCCATGAGGAAGTTTCAACATATAAAATGCCTAGTAGTTTGCTACCGACATTCCTATTCAAAAGAATTACTCACCACAGAATTTGTTCACAAGATTTTTGAAGTTTCTTAAATAAATCCCCTAGGTATTCCAGACAAGAGAAAGGAGAGAGCATTATTATGTTATTTATCCTCTGATCATCATGACTACTACCTCCCCCATGGCACCCTCCATGGATCAGGATCTTTTCTAACTAGTCAGTTCTTCGCATCAGGTGGCCAAAGTATTGGAGTTTCAGCTTCAGCAGCAGTCCTTCCAATGAATATTCAGGATTGATTTCCTTTAGAATTGACTGGTTGGATCTCCTTGCAGTCCAAGGGACTCTCAAGAGTCTTCTCCAACACCACAGTTCAAAAGCATCAATTCTGCGGCACTTAGCCTTCTTTATGGTCCAACTCTCACATCTATACATGACTACTGGAAAAAACATAGCTTTGACTATACGGACCTTTGTCAGCAAAGTGGTATCTCTGCTTTTTAATATGTTATTCAGGTTTGTCATGGTTTTTCTTCTGAGGAGCAAGTGTGTTTTTATGGCTGCATTCCCCATCCACAGTGATTTTAGAGCCCAAGAAAGTAAAATCTGTCACTGCTTCCATTTTTTCCCCATCTATTTGCTGTGAAGTGATGGAACTCGATGCCATGATCTTAGTTTTTTGAATGTTGAATTTAAGCCAGCTTTTTCACTCTCCTCTTTCACCCTCATCAAGAGGCTCTTTAGTTCCTCTTCATTTTCTGCCATTAGAGTGATATCTGCATATCCGAGGTTGTTGGTACTGGGTATTTATTGTGTGCAAATACTGAGTTAAGCTTAATTCTGAAAACAATCCTCTACTCAGCATAAAAATGAATGAAATAATGCCATTTCTAGCAACACAGATGGACCTAGAGATTATCATACTAAGTGAAGTAAATCAGAGAAAAACAAATATTATATGCTATCCCTTATATGTGGAACCTAAAAAAAAAAAAAGATACAAATGAATTTATTTGCAAAACAGAAACAGACTCACAGACTTAGAAAATAAATTTATGGTTACCAAAGGGGAAATGTATGGGGGAGGGATAAATTAGGAGTCTGGCATTGACATATACTCACTACTATATATAATAATAATAATCAACAAGGCCCTATTGTATAGCACAGGAAACTCTACTCACTATTCTGTGGTAACTTACACAAGAAAAGAATCTGAAAAAGAATGGATATATGTATAACTGAATCACTTTGGTGTACGTCTGAAATTAACACAACATTGTGAATCAACTATCCTTCAATAAAAATAAAAACTAAAAAAAACAAACCAAACAAAAAAACAGTCCTGTAAGATAGGAACTGTTATCTTCCTCGAAAAGATAAGGAAAGTGAACCATGGTGATTGTAAGTAACATACTCAGATATTGCAGCAATTAACTTATAATTGGGAACCCCAAAATAAGCTTTTAACCAAGGTATTAGAAAAATGTTTCCATAAATAGTAATGAAACTAGAAAACTTTCAAGCTAAAATGCTAGAAAAACTTTTACCTTCTGTCTATGCTTAGTCCCTATCTAGATTTTGTCCTATGCTAGGGCATGATATTCAATCCAGTTAAACAGGTGTAAAGGAAAATATGCCTGTGATTTCTTCTAAAGTCTTAGCTATCAGCACACGTGTGTTAATTTATACTTTTTTAATGATAGTGACTGAGTGAAATGCCAAAAGGTGATAAGTTGCACAGTCACTTTTGTATAAAATTTATTTTATGTTTTGATACCATTATCAGTAATATAGGCAGTAAATTTTTTCTAAGAGAAATTCTGCTTTCTTCTCTATTACCTATTATATTTGATATTTTATATTATAGATCTAATCAAGATGGGCTAACTTCTTTAGATTCCATTATGCTCTCAAACTGGTTATAACCAAAGTATTTCATTTTATCTATAGACAAATCTTCCTGAAGTTTCTCTATTAAAAATTTTTAAATTATATAAGTCTGAATGGCCTTCTGTGGTTCTGGGGACACTGGCTTCTGTTCTAAATGGAACTGTTCATCCAATATTTTCCATCATCTTTGCAAAAATTGTAACTGTAAGTAAAACTAATCCACTAATATTTTTAACCATTTTAAACAAAGTGTGACCTGAGAGAATAGACCTGGGGTACCTTAACTCAACAAGGGGAAAATTGAGATGTGTGGTGGGTCACCCCTCGTGTGGGATCCATGATAGAAAGGTTAGCTAATGTTCTCAGGGGATAAGCCAGCCTCTATTGTTAAGTGTTGGGCTGTACCTTGTTAACTGGGCAATCAGTAAAGAAATTGCTTTGTTTTCTAATTCTGACTCCAGTGCTGTGTCAGCATTCCAAAACACTGAAGTAATAAAAGAGACAAATATGGCTACTCTTTCTTTCAACTCGTCTGAACAATGACCATTTTTTATTACCAGTCAGAAAGAGGAAATAAGGAGTTCGGGACTGTGCTGGGGACCCAGGAGAGCTGATGAATTCAAGGATCTTATTAGAGCCATGTTAAGTCTTCAGTTTTAACAACAGCAACAGTCCAAGACTGTTGATGCTGTGTCAACATAGATACCAATATATGTATAGTTACTAATTTTAGGAACAATTTCTAGAGACATGTTAAAAGTCTCATATTGCAGGTGGTACTCTGAATAGAGGAATATTAAGAAACCTGAGTTATTAGAAATATTTTAATTAGAAAACTAATTTCAATAGTTTGTTTGAAAATATACAGTGATATTAATAGCAGATAGAGGACTCATTTGTCTGATTTCTTATTGATATATCTTAAGTGAGAGGATTTATGATGAGTTATTTTTCATTAAAGTAGTGTTATTTCTTATTTTATGTAATAAATGTAGAGGATAGAATGAGGTGCATTTTTTCCCCAGAAATATGTGGAAATTATTATGTTTAAATTCATTTTTAAAATTCTGATGAATAAATATTTTAGTTTTTTCTTTCTTTTATATTCTCCTCCAATCACCTGATTTAAAAAATCTACTCCTTTTCAGATGTTTGAAAATGATGATAAAACCACATTAAAACATGATGCAGAAATTTATTCCATGATATTTGTAATTTTGGGTGTTATTTGCTTTGTCAGTTATTTTATTCAGGTAAGCTTTTAATGAATTAACTGTGTATGTGATTACTGTTTTGTGTCATCCTATTTGAGTTAAAAATAGTAACTAGATATAACTAAATAAAATACAAATAAGTAAATATAGTAACTAAATATTCCAAAGAAATGGAAAAGACAGTTAAGAATAAATGTAAATTTTTGTTTGTTTCTTTTCCAGGGATTATTTTATGGCAGAGCAGGGGAAATCTTAACCATGAGATTAAGACACTTGGCATTTAAAGCCATGTTATATCAGGTTGGTGGTTAGTTATTTTTATCTTATTTTATTTAAAATGTGTTTTTAAATATTCTAGTTTTTAGTTTTTTCTTCATAAACATTTTCTTGACATAACCTTTCCTTTGATCATTTAAAAGCATCCTTTTTGTGTCCCCAAGCAGCATCTGACATCAGAATTCTTGTGGTGTACTTTCCTAACAGAAGCAAGTCGAAAATTGTTATGTTCAAAAATGCAACTTACAGAAAACAAGATGTAGAGTTCACTCCTTGCTCCTTGCATTTATCTTGACAAATCTCTTTCAATGTATAGTGTTCTAGAATCAGAATGGAAGGCTAACTTAAAACTGAAAAGGAGTGTTAAGAACTACAGTATCTCGAGGAACATGTTTAAAAAGGAGGAGTTAATTTCTCATAGTGCTCATTCACTGCTGACTTCTTAAAGCAGTCATTCTTTCTGCCCGCATCAGAAGAGTACTGAACTCAGATAACATGTCTAGCTTGCGACACACAATCATTCACACCTATGCAATAACTAAAAATAGTTGAATCAAATAATAATCTTGAAAAGTAAGTCGTGAGGGCAAATGGCAGGGATGTCTCAGATTGGCACCTCTAAAATTCTTTCAGGAGGCTGAGGTATATTGGGTTACCCTGAAAGCCAGTAATCATTTGAAGCCCTTTGCCACACTTTCTGTCACCGGAGCTCACCATGCAGGAGTAAATAGCTTCCTGCCAGGGTCATTTCTTTTCAAAAGTAGAGTTACTATCCCTCTAGCCGAGTCATCAAAACCAGTTTTTACATCTTGTGACTTTTAGCAGTAGTGCTCAAAGAACTGCTGAGTAACAAAACTCCTCCACCTTTGTGTGCTGTTAGAGGATTACAGATTAAAAAAAAAAAAATGAGTAAGTTTCCCATAGCAACTGGAAGCAGTTGGTACCTAACATCCTCTCTCAAAATGTCCTGTTAGAGACAATTGGAAGCACTCAATCCAGAAAAACAAAAATCTACTTGATGGATCATAAAATGATCTAAAGACTACACATCTTGTGTAATTCTCATTAAGCTTGTACTTTTTTTTTTCCTATGAATAGTTTATTTTTTTACCCCAGATTTTTGATGAAATTAGGTGTGATTTTAATTGGCTAATACTATATTTCACATTTGTTGAAAATTTCTGCTCATTTTTCATTCTTTGTGTATTTATGTTTTCCCACATTCAAGGACATTTATTTTCAATTTCCAGGAACTTTTGAAAATGTTCCCTGAATTTCTGAATATCTTAAATAGAAGAATATAAATTTTAACTTTTCCAATTATTACTTTGAACTTCTTTCTAGAGGTTTACAGGATGCTTTTGGTGGAGTATCCTAAGGCCGCAAGCCAGTTTAACCAGTAGATATTGTTAATCCAACAATATCTGATGGCTGATACTGGACATTAATCCTCTGCCTAGCATTAGCCATGTGACCATGAGGAGAGTAACATTCTTGGATTAATGTGTCTGCCCATGAGAATACACATACCTGTAAACTATAAGCTCTCCTTCTTCAGAACATACAAAGACACAAATAGAAACTGTGCTATTCAGCAGATATTATTCATTTCTCCCATAAATTCAACTGAGCCCCTTTCAGCTTACCATTTGTTTTCCCTCTTCATTCTTCAGTACTCTTTCTGCATATTTGCTTTTTTAAAATTGGAAAAAAGAGTAATGTAATTGGCCTTTTCTTCATAAATGTCGTAGAAGTTTCACTTTTGTCTGTTAGTAAGGGAAATTCCTAATGTACAGTTTTGCCCTAACTCCTGTTACTTGTTTTTTTCCCCTAAGATACAATTTTTTTTTTTAAGTCTTAGAAAGCATGCTAAAACTTGCAGTGCTTTTTATAACCATTTTGAAACCTCAGTTGAAGTTGAGGTATTTATGGAATCAGGTGTGGTCTTTTTGTAGGTATAAAATTGCTATTTTATTTGATCACTTGAGATCCTTCCAGTTGAAAAGAATGTTCAAATTGTTGCTGACTTCAGTGATTATAAATAACTCACTGTTTATTATGTTTAAGGGCTTCTCTTATGGCTCAGCTGGTAAAGAATCTGCCTGCAATGCGGGAGATCTGGGTTCGATCCCTGGGTTGGGAGGATCCCCTGGAGAGGGGAAAGCCTACCCACTCCAGTATTCTTGCCTGGAGAATCCCACAGACAGAGAAGTCTGATGGGCTGCAGTTCGTGGAGGTCACAAAGAGCTGGACATGACTAAGTGAGCACACAATGATAAATATTAGCCTATAGATCCATTTGGCTTTTTAAAAGATGTAAAGCTTATTTTTGCCTATTTCTCTCTAAACTGATTTGGGTAGGGCTTTGGTGCGGAGGGGTGGGAGGGGGCTCTAAATCATTAGATGATTGTGTTAGTGGAGATCACTAAGGAATCTCCAAAAAGATTTGAGGTAACAAATCCTGAAGCAGGAAAAACATATCATGAAACTCAACTGTAATGCTTCAGTTGGATGGCTTGATTAAAAATTCTGACATTTGGTTGCCTAGGTTTAAATCCTGGCCTCAGTTCTTTCCAGCTGTTTGACCTTGGGCAAGTTAATCTCTCAGTTCCTCCTTCTTCTCATTTATAAAATATGGATAATCGTAGTATCTGTCTTATACTTGTGATGATTAAATGAGCAAAAACATACCAAGCACTTACAATGCCACTACCGTAGATTTTTACTTCTATTAGAATTATTGGCAGGAAAATGGGTTTTCTAGTATCGGAAAACTTAATGAAAGTGAAAGTTGCTCAGTTGTGTCCAACTCTTTGTGACCCCATGGAGTGTACAGTCCATTGAATTCTCCAGGCCACAATACTGGAGTGGATAGCTGTTCCATTCTTCAGGGGATCTTAACCTAATTTATAATCATATCACGATCAGGAAGATAAGAAGCAAGCTAATTTTTACTCAATACCAGCTGTGTTCCAGAAACTATACTAAGTGTTTCAGCATATAGTGCCTATGTTGAAAAGCAAACCCTAGAGTGAATAATTGCTAACTTGTTGAAAAGCAAGTTTGGATATCTTGCTGATTGAACATCATCACATAAGGACTAAGACTAGTCATATATGTATCCTTTGCCTTATGTATCAGAGCAATTACTATACTATAGAATCAGGAATGTAAATTCTTTTTTATACTTCATATTGTATCTAAAACTTCTTTGGGTATTCCATGTCATGCTGAAATATAGAAATAATTACACAGTGTAAACTATATATATACACACACACACACTCATATATATATATACATATAATTGCGTTTGTGCATGCTCAGTCAGTCATGTCCAAAACTCTTCATGACACCATGGACTGTAGCCCACCAGACTCCTCTGTCCATGGGATTTCCCAGGCAAGAGTAGTTGGCAAACCACCCCAGTATACTTGCCATGAGAACCTCATGAACTGTATAAAAGGCCTTTTAAAGAGATATGACACTTAAAGATGAGTCTCCCAGGTCTGAAGGTGTCCAATATGCTACTGGGGAAGAGTAGAGGAAAATTACCAATAGCTCAGAGTGAATGAAACAGCTGGGCCAAAGTGGATATGATGCTCAGTTTTTGATGTGTCTGGTGACGCTAGTAAAATCTGATGCAGCAAAGAACAGTATTGTATAGGAAAACTGGATATGGTCAAGCAGGAGAGGGTAAAAACATCGACATCCTAAGAATCAGCAAACTAAAATGGACAAGAATAGGCAAATTTAATTCAGATGACCATTATATCCATTACTGTGGGCAAACAATGCCATAGAAAAAACAGAGTAACCCTTATAATCAACAAGAGTCTGAAATACAGTACTTGAGTGCAACCTTAAAAAGGACAGAACGATCTTGGTTCGTTTTCAAGACAAACCATTCACCATCACGGGAATTCGAGTTTATTCCCCTACCACTGATGGAAGAGATGGAAAGAATACATGGATGAACTGTATAAAAAAAGATCTTAATGAACCAGGTTACTATGATGATGTGGTTAGTCACCCAGAGTCAGACATTCTGGAGTGAGAAGTCAAGTGGGCCTTAAGAAGCACTGCTGTTAGTAAAGCTAGTGGATGCAATGAAATTCCAGCAGAACTATTTAAATCCCTAAAGGAGGATGCCATCAAGGTTTTGCATTCATTATGTTAGCAAATCTGGAAGACCCAGCAGTGGCCACAGGACTGGAAAAGGTCAATCTCATCCCAATTCCCAAGAAGGGTAGTACCAAAGAATGTGCTAACCATCAGACAATTGCACTCATCTCCCATGCTAGTAAGGTCATGCTTAAAATCTTGCATGCTAGGCTTCGGCATTATACAAACCAAGAACTTCCAGATGTCTAAACTGGGTTTAGAAAAGGAAGAGGAACTAGAGATCAAATTGCCAACATTTGCTGGATTATAGAGAAAGCAAGGGAATTTCAGAAAAATTTCTATCTCTGTTATATCGACTACACTAAACCCTTTGACTGTGTGGATCATGAAAAATATGGAAAGCTCTTGAAGAGATGGGAATACCAGACTGTCTTACCTGTCTCCTGAGAAACTGTATTTGAGTTGAGAAGCAGCAGTTAGAACCCTGTATGGAACAACTGATTGGTTCAAGATGGGGAAAGGAGTACAACAGAGCTGTCTGCTGTCACCCTGATCGTTTAACCTATATGCTGAGCAGATCATGAGAAATGCCAGGCTGGATGAGTTACAAACTGGAATCAAGATAGGCGGGAGAAACATCAACAACCTCAGATATGCGAATGATACCACTCTAATGGCAGAGAGCGACGAGGAAATAAACAGCCTCTTGATGAAGCTGAAGGAGAAAAGTGAAAGAGCCGGCTTAAGACTAAATATTTTTTAAAAAACCAATAAAATACAGCCCCATTACTGCATGGCAAATAAAAGGGGAAAAGGTGGAAATAGTGACAGATTTCCTCTTATTTGGCTCCAAAATCACTGCGGACAGTGACTGCAGCCATGAAATCAGAAGACGATTGCTTCTTGGCAGGAAAGCGATAACAAACTAGACAGGGTGTTGAAAAGCAGAGACATTACTCTGCCAACAAAGGTACATATAGTCAAGGTTATGGTATTCCCAGTGGTCACGTATGGTTATGAGAGTTGGACCATAAAGAAGGCAGAACACCAAAGAATTGATGCCTTCGAACTGTGGTGCTGGAGAAGATTCCTAAAAGTCCCTTGGACAGCAAGGAGATCAAACCAGTCAATCTTAAAGATCAACTCTGATTATTCACTAGAAGGACTGATGCTGAACCTGAAGCTCCAGTATTTTTGTCATCTGATTCAAACAGATGACTCATTGGAAAAGTCCCTGATGCTGGGGAAGATCAAGGCAGAAGGAGAAGAGGGCATCAGAGAATGAGATGGCTGGACGGTATCACCAATGCAATGAACATGAACTTGGGCAAACTCCAGGAGACGGTGGGGGACAGGGAGGCCTGGTATGCTGCAGTCCATGGGGTCACAAAGAGTCCAACATGACTGGGCGACTGAACAACAACAACAGAATCAGGAATGTAATATTAAATAATAAATTATTTTTTATACTTTTACTTTATATTGTATCTAAAATTTCCATGTCATGTTGAAATATAGAAATAATTATGCAGTGTAAACTATATATATATATATATATATATATATATATGTTCTATGAGTGCATGCTCAGTCACTCAGTCCTGTCCAAAACTCTTTGCAACCCCATGGTCTCTAGCCCACCAGACTCCTCTGTCCATGGGATTTCCCAGGCAAGAATACTGGAGTTAAGTTGCCATTTCCTTCTTCCGGGGATATTCCCAACCCAGGGATCAAGCCTGCTAGTATACAATAAAAACCAAGTAATGTCTTCTAGATCAGGAGCGCTGTAGTTAAAATTACCGCTCGTGTGTGTTCACAATAAGATAGGCTCTTGACTGGGGTTCTGTTCTCAACACCACTACTGTATCTTGCAGATCGTGATCTCTATAAAATGCCCTTTGAGCATCTAGACCCTAAGTTGTCTGGGACACCTTCTCAATCCAGGGGTTTACACAGTAGTGATGTCATGCTAGGACTGCAATCCCCCTGACCCCTCTCATATTCCTCCACAGGGGCTCTCTTCTTACATAGCAGCATGATTAATGCACCACCTTCTATCTGTCTTGTTTTTGTTTCCTTAGCTGGCAGAAACATGTTACCTGGGCATCAGGGCCCTGGCTGGGTTTAGTAATTCAAGAATTCTTTTGCTCTTCACTCACTAAAAATCAGTCATTTTTAGAGCCAGTCTCCACACAGTTTTAAGCCATAAGAGGTTTAAGTAGTTTGAGTGCATGGGAGGAAACATTCAATAGCTAAGGAAAGAAAATCAGCATTCCTCAAAGTTGAGAAGTGCTAAGTGCTATCTGTATTTGATGTTGAAAATGAAATTGGTTATAACATTATGCTTTTATTGTGTGTATTTTTGACCTATCAAATTGCATGCTTTTTTGGCTGCACGGGTTTTACAGCAGGCTTTCTGCCTCTTTAGCTTCTCACAATGCCCAGTACTTATAAGATCTAGGTGGGAATGTAAAGTGTCAGGGAAAATCTTGCCTATATAGGTCCTGAAGAGAAGGAAACAGATTTTTTTTTTAAATCATTTCTAAGTTTAGACAGAAAGTTTGGAAATATTTCTAAGGTGTCTTGTGCATTACCTTACTTTTTTAGTAAAATCTGCTCTCCACAAATTACTTGGTGGTTCAAAATGATCATTTTAAACACCGATTATTATATAGTGTTGTAGCATGGTAAAGAGTCCAAGCTGTTGGGCTTAAGTTCTTCAGTTTGTATCTACATACAGATCTTCATGAAGTAAGAAAAAAAATTTATTTGCTCCACAAATTTAAATGCCTGTGAGTAAAGATGCAGGCAAATAAATGCTTTCAAAGTTAATATAGTGCTTCCCTGGTGGCTCAGACAGTAAAGAATCCACCTGGAATGCGGGAGACCTGGGTTCGATCCCTGGGTTGGGAAGATCCCCTGGAGAAGGGCATGACAACTCACTCTAGTATTCTTCCCTGGAGAATCCCCTTGGATAGAGGAGCCTGGCAGGCTGCAGTCCATGGGCTGCAGAGTTGGACATGACTGAGCAAATAGGCACACAGCACAAGTTAATACAGCACAATCACAAGTCAAAGAATTTTTTGATAACCATTTTAATTCTCTTTTTTCTTTAGGATATTTCCTGGTTTGATGATAAAGAAAACACCACAGGAGCCTTGACAACAATATTAGCCATAGATATAGCACAAATCCAAGGAGTATGTATATTGCTTTTATTTTTAAATGGTGTATGTTTGTGTTACACATGAGTGCATGTACACATATGTGTCTTTGCATATATGTGAGCTATGCTGAGATGACCCACATCATTAAGGAAACCAGCTAAGTCTCAGGGCTAACAGGAAGCTCTCAATGAAAGATATAAGGAAGCGTTTCAGTTCTGGACATTTTTAACTAAAAATAAGGGGCATTTAGGACACATAATAGGATAACCAGAGGACTACAGAAAATACCAAGAATGAGTTAGACAAAAAAGCTCAGAATTAGATAGTAATATAAGATACAGTAACAAAATTAAAACACACAAATAACTTGGAAGTTTTAAAAGAAGAAAGTTTCATTTTTCTTTCCCCCCAGAAAATAAAATCTCATTTAAGTAATATGTAACAAGTTAAATTCATGTGTATCTGGAAATGGTTCTGTGCTGTTGTTATACAGATCAAGTTAAAGAGTTATGTGTAATCATGACTGGTCACAATAGGTGTAAACAAAATGTACACTGATGCACAATATTCAAAATCAATGACAGAATGACTAGCATAACGTATGTCAAAGTGATGCTTAAATAAGTGTGGGGAGTAGGATAGTATGGAAGATAAAGAGTAATTTATTAGCTTTCATCCTGTTATTTTAATAAAATTAATCTTTTATTACAAGCGGAGTTTCAACTACGATTGAGAAAAGAAATGTAAAACAAAATTTTTCCACTTTGAATTTAAGTGAGATAAAGTTTTTGCTCTCTTTGTTAAAATAAGAATTCTACCAGTTATAAACTTTCATTTTTCCTTATGTATGTGGAGAAAAGGAAAGTCAATGATGCACCTCTGAAGGACAGAAAAATCTTAACAGTTTTTGGTTGTTGTTGTTATTGTTTAGAAATGCTGAAATGTTGATTACAGCATTGCTATCACAGCAACAAATTGTCAACTAAAACAGCTCTTCAAAATTGTATTTTCTTTTGGAAGCTATTTCCACAAGACATGGCCACTATTCTAATTTTAGTAACTTTTGCAAAACCTCTTTTTCAATATATACATTCAAGGAAATAGATTTCTAATACTAGAGAATAGAGCAAGTTGGTTACAATTATAAACATTCACATGCTTCTGTATTGGTTTAGAAAACTAATTTTATGATGTAGAAAGACCTAAAAAGGAAAGGGGGCATCATCTTCATCGCTTCCTGAAACTCTTTTTTATAATTTTTAAAACAAGGCTCTAAATTTCATTGGATAGCATTTAAATTTTAAAGTAAGGCTGAGAAGCTAGATTTTACTGATATAAATGGGAAAAAAATGATGGATAGAATTTCACTTAGTCATTAAGGAATGAGGATAGCAATAATCCTCCATAGCACAATAGAATGAGATGAATGGCAACATCTGTATTTAGAAATTCAAGGGTTCACTAAATTTGGCAGAAATATCAGTCCCTATAATTCCATTTGGATCTCCATTCTACAAAACTTTTTTTTTTCCTTTGCTGTGTGAATGTTTTTCTCTTACTACCTATCATCATTCAGATCTTTTAAGAATTCAGTGAAGTAGGAATTCTTACTTCCAGCTATACTTTATAAGTAAGACATTTCTTTTAGTAAGTATTTACTTGAATGAAAAGAACAAATTAGTACTAAAGACCAACACTGCTTTCCTAAAATCTCTTAGTTGTGTCAAATGATAATGTTGTCTCTTATCAAGAGAAATTAATGAGAATATTTGTCAGTGTGGTTCCTCATAAGCGTTTGACTAATACCATTTGATCATTTGAAAATTTCCTGTTGCAGTTAGTAAATGTCGTTCTCATGATAACTTCTGGGCAAGTCAAATCATTTTCATTGAATAAGAAGTAGTAGCTAAAGACTGCTGCTGCTAAGTCGCTTCAGTCGTGTCTGACTCTGTGCGACCCCATAGACGGAAGCCCACCAGGCTCCCCTGTCCCTGGGATTCTCCAGGCAAGAACACTGGAGGGGGTTGCCATTTCCCTCTCCAATCCCTCTTTCACTCCAACAGTGAAAAGTGAAAGGGAAGTCACTCAGTCGGGTCCGACTCTTAGAGACCCCATGGACTACAGCCTACCAGGCTTCTCCATCCATGGGATTTTCCAGGAAAGAGTACTGGAGTGGGGTGCCATTGCCTTCTCCATAGCTAAAGACTAGATGGCTAGAATACTCAATGACCCATTTAAAGTTGCAGAATTTGAAAAGCAAAGCAACAAAAGAAGGATACAAAGAATGAGACTGTATCTGCTGCTGCTGCTGCTGCTAAGTCGCTTTAGTCGTGTCCAACTCTGTGCGACCCCATGGACTGCAGCCTACCAGGCTCCTCCACCCATGGGATTTTCCAAGCAAGAGTACTGGAGTGGGTTGCCATTGTCTTCTCCGGAGACTGTGTCTACTAGCATATAATTCACATAAACCCTTGCTTTGCCAAGGTTTGAATGGATTCTCTATCAACTTGAATGGATTCTCTATCAAAGGAAGAATTATTTCCAAATCCCATTTGACCAGTATTTCTTTTCTCACAAAGATACACCACACTAGAGATGAATCAGAAAACAATAATTCAGGGTCATATTTCCTATCAACTTGAGGAAGATATATTTCCATCTCAGTTTCTTCATCATGCAATTTCAGTCACATGTTACTTTTATCAAATGTAATAGGGTGAATGTTCATGAACTAGCCCCTTAATAACATAAATATTATTATGAAACCCTTACTAATGACCAAAAGTCTAAGCTCCAGGTCATTTTTAGATGTTCTGATACTCTGAGAGTCTTGAGAAAAACATGTTAGTGAAATAAGGTTATAGGACAAAATGATTCATGAAACAGTTGATTGAATACAACCATTTTAACTGGCATTATTTCAGCCCAAGGTAATGGCTTACTGCCAGTACAGCTGTCAACAGACTATTTTCTGTGTAAAATGTAGTTTTATTAAAGGTATAGAGCCATTTTAAATTCTTGGGAGACTGAATTTCACAGAATTACAAGGTACTGTTTCTGTATATTTTAGCAACTCCTCTTCACCAACCAGAAGTCTTACCTCACTTTTGTCCTTAAGAAGCCCACAACATCCACTTGATATACCACTGACAGACACAACGTTAGTTCCAAAATTCTCCTCATCAGAACTATAGTTACATTGCCCCCCAAGAAATAGAAATTTCATTTATTAATTCCAAGAGCCCAATGAATTGATTAGGTAGAGCTCTGCTATCATTGCCTAGACAATGGTGACCTCACTTCTTGATTAAATTTTTTGACATGGAAAGAGTATAAAACAGCTTAACATTACTTAACAATGTGAGTAGTCACTGAAATCACTTTATCACAGTATAATGTTAGTGTATAATTGCTGTTTGCCTTACAATTTTAGGTTGAATTCATTGAGACATTATCAAGTCTATAGCAAAACTTAATATAGTGGTTCAAGGTGGTTCTTCTTATAAAGAAAAATTTCAATCTCAGTCCTGAACTCAATACTCCATAGTAAAACTTTACCGCTGCTAAACCCACAAACTGTTGGGAAGACAAATCAAGAAATTCAACTTCCGCTTTTGACCAAAAAAATAAGAGAAAGCTATAGGGACAAATGGACTTCACTGAGCATACTGGTCCAAATGTGTAATTAGTTCAGTTCAGTTCAGTTCAGTTCAGTGGTCAGTGGTGTACAACTCTTTGCGACCCCATGAATCACAATACACCAGGCCTCCATGTCCATCACCAACTCCCGGAGTTCACTCAAACTCACGTCCATCGAGTCGGTGATGCCATCCAGCCATCTCACCCTCTGTCGTCCCCTTTTCCTCCTGCCCCCAATCACTCCCAGCATCAGAGTCTTTTCCAGTGAGTCAACTCTTCACATGAGGTGGCCAAAGTACTGGAGTTTCAGCTTTAGAAGAACACCCAGGACTGTTCTTCTTTAGAATGGACTGGTTGGATCTTCTTGCAGTCTAAGGGACTCTCAAGAGTCTTCTCCAACACTACAGTTCAAAAGCATCAATTCTTCGGCGCTCAGCTTTCTTCACAGTCCAACTCTCACATCCATATATGACTACTGGAAAAACCATAGCCTTGACTAGATGGACCTTTGTTGGCAAAGTAATGTCTCTGCTTTTCAATATGCTATCTAGGTTGGTCATAACTGTCCTTCCAAGGAGTAAGCATCTTTTAATTTCATGGCTGCAATCACCATCTGCAGTGATTTTGGAGCCCAAAAAAATAAAGTCTGTCACTGTTTCCCCTTCTATTTCCCATGAAGTGATGGGACCAGATGCCATGATCTTCATTTTCTGAATGTTGAGTTTTAAGCCAACTTTTTCACTCTCCTCTTCCATTTTCAAGAGGCTTTTTAGTTCCTCTTCACTTTCTTCCATAAGGGTGGTGTCATCTGCATATCTGAGGTTATTGATATTTCTCCCAGCAATCTTGATTCCAGCTTGTGCTTCTTCCAGCCCAGCATTTCTCATGATGTACTCTGCATATAAGTTAAATAAGCAGGGTGACAATATTCAGCCTTGATGTACTCCTTTTCCTATTTGGAACCAGACTGTTGTTCCATGTCCAGTTCTAACTGCTTCCTGACCTGTATATAGGTTTCTCAAGAGGCAGGTCCGGTGGTCTGGTATTCCCATCTCTTTTAGTAAATTCATTTATTTTTCACAAAATACTTTATTAATGAATAATATGAATACAATGAACAACAACAAGCCTTAAACACCTTCATTTTCACAAACTTTATAAATTTGTCCAACTAAACCTTTTTTTTTCCTCTACAAATATTTTTGCCACCATCGGTTGTAATACATCTTAGCAGGTTACACTTAGGTTGTACTCGTCTAGGTTTTTGTCTCAACTTCTTTGAAAATATTCTCAACTGTAGTTGTTGCATACAGATTATCCATAGCAGCTAATTTTTCAGTCACTTCAAACTTGACATTGACTCATCAAAAAAAAAAACAAGAATTAAGCAGTATAACTGTTTAGGTCAATCCATCAAGAGCCAGGGAAACTACTTAAAATGACCTAGCTTGATTTTCAATTGATCATTGACATTTTTGTTGTTCTCAACTTTTTGAGCAATAGTTTTCACATCATCTGATATAAATTTATGCTCTCTGAACACATCTCTTCCACTACTGCAATCAAACATGATTTAATTAACTCACTATCTGTGACTTTCTTTACTTAGCTAATAAATGAGCTGCTCAGAAACTTATTTAGATTCAGCCTCATTTTCACTTTTTAGTTTTATGAATAAATTGTTAAGATGTGTTATTCCATTTTAATTTTCTAATATTTATAAATGTTACTTTCCTGTGAATTAGGAATTTTATGATGAGTGCTGTCTCCTAATGTTGACCTGTTCTGTTTCTTTTTAGAACTATACAGTATCATAGCATAATAAACACAACACTGTGGCATCTAATTAGAACACAAAGTGATCCACAGCCTATTGTGCCTTAAAAGCAGACCTCCCAAAGTCCACTTTTCTCTTCCTTTCTTGTCTTTAAATGATGGACATCAATGGTAATTTTTAAAATTTGAATAAAATACCATAGTACAGCAACACACGTGGCACTCCACATGCTGCCAAATTACAGTTGTCTCACACTGAGCAGCAATACAAAGTGAGGAGAGGGGCACATAAGGTTTCTCTAGCAATGCCTCAACTTCCATCATTTTAGCGCTAAGATAGCCATAGACAATAGGTAAACAAAGAGACATGGCTGTGTTTCAATAAAACTTTGTTTATGGACACTGACGTTTTGATTTGTAGAAATTTGATGTGGGTCTTTTTCATTTATCCTCCTTATCTCTTAACTTTTTGAGTGTATGCTATACAATTATAATAACTTTTAAGGCCATTATCTGCTACATCTAACATTTCTGTCAGTTCTGAGTCAGTTTCAATTTATTGATTTTTATGCTCATTAAGGGTCCTTTTTTGCTGCTTTTTGGCATACCTGATAATTTTTGACTAGATGCCACATGTTGTGAATATAAATTTTTAGGTGCTGAATATTTTTGTATTTCTATAAATATTCTTGTCTTGTTCTGGGATGCAGTTAAATTACCTGGAAACAGTTTGATCTTTGGGAGGCGGGTCTTGGTTTTAAGATTTATTAAGCAAGACTGGAGTCAACTACTGAGGCAAGACATTGAACATGCGCTACTCAATGCTGGGTGAATAATGAGGTTTTCCAGTCAGGCTGGTATGACCAAACACTATTTCTAGCCTTCACACATGCATTGTTCAATTGAATACTCAAGAGGGGCCCTTTCTGGATATGTAGATTTCTTTCTGTATACCTTTAGTGTTCTGTATTGCAAACTCTAGCTTCTTTGGCCTCTCCAGACTCTCAGCTTTGTCTATTCCACTTAGTCTGGTGGGCTCTGTCTTAGAGGTCTTAGAGTTCACCCTTTCTATTCTACAGCCTTGAAGCTCTTTCAAGGCGTAAGCTGGGGCAATCATAGGGCTTAGCTTGTTTGTTTCCCATTTCCCTTGGTTGCCTTAGGTCTAGTATCTTGAAACTTATTGTTTCATATATTTTGTCTATTTTTTATTTGTTTCAGCTGAAAGGACAAATTCATTCCTTCTGTTCATGTTAGCCAGAAGCAGGAATCCTGCCATATGGAATTTTATTTCTACAATTACATACTGAGTTTACTTCCATTTATCTTCTTACGGTAGCCATTTTCTGGAATTTTCTTATCAAAGTTGTATTCCCCACATTTATTACAGTACCTTGGACATAGTAGATGCTCCATAATGGTTATCTGCAGAACTATTTATGACTTTCTGCTTTTAATTCTCAAGGAAAAATTCTATTTTTCTGCACAATGATAAAGAATCTAAAGAAGTTTAATTAAATTTCTTCTGATTTCCAGTTCTAAATTCTTTCCAGAACTACACTATTACTCTAGGCTTTAAAGGCAATTTTTTATTTTCCTTTAGTTCTTATAGTATTTTTCAAGACTGAATTGTTTTTTTTTTTTTTAATTCTTCCTGGAATAAGAAAGATATATTTGGATCCTTCTTATCCTGCTACCATCACCAAAAGGCAGGGATTGTGGCCTGTCCATGGCTGCATTGACTGTATATTTCAATAAGTTTCTGGTAGCTTAAACTAAAATGCCACATAGAAAGGTATATGATCTTATTTTTAAGAAGCAGATTAGTACAAAAGTGGATAACTCAAGCTTGTTGAATAAACAAGGATATGCAAGTACAAGTCAGTTTATAGAAAGGTCTTATGTCCTAAACGAAAAGTTCAAACACAAGACTGTTCCATCAAAAATTTGGCAGGTTTACACTTGAATGTTTTTAGACATGAGTTTGGTATGCATAGTGTATAGCCTAATTTTCAGTGATTCTCAAATGTTCATCTACTGTGGCATCTTCAGTTCATCTACTGTACTTCTATCTCTCTTTCCAGCACACTGCATAATTTTATACACAAAAGCTACAATCCTCAGCATACTTTGTCTTTCCTCTTCTGGTTTTCTACCTCTTTACTTCCATTTGATCTACTGTCAAGAATTGTAATTTTTAAAGAAAATAGGATAAAAATGGAGGAAGGCAGTAAAGAAAAGAACTATATTATGGCCACCTAATAGGAAATATCCAAACAGAAAAGAATAACTGTCCACTGGATATATTTCATACTTTTGTTAATATAGATATAGTGCTAAGAACTGTCATCTGAAAAAGGAAAAGTCATTGACTTCAAACTAAGAAACTACAAAGCGGAAATTAATGAATGTATAAAGGCCTACAAATCATAGGTATCAAGTAATTGATGGCAAGTAATTTCTTAGTAATATATAGATGAATTTTATATTAAAAGAATATCTTATTCTTAACAAAACCTGATTGTAATTTTTTTTAATATTTCTATTTTATAGAAAAATATATACAGTTTATGTGGCTGTAGGGGCATTCCACAGTTAATTTGATGTGGGGGTGGGACCTTCAACATTACGAGTGCTTAAGTTCCACAGCCTCTTCATCCCACTATATGATCTATATAACTCTGAAACTCATGGTGAGGGTGGGAGGAAAGGAGCAAGTTGACAGTATATTAGTTTGCTAGGTTGCTGTAACCAAGTACCACAGTCTGAGTGGCTTACACAACAGGAATTTATTCCCTCATGGCTCTAGAGGTTAAAAGCCAGGATCAAAATGTTGGCATGGTTGGTTTCATTCTGCATCCTCTCACCTTGACTTATATATAGTTTTCTTCTTGTTGTGTCTTTCCTCCATGCAAACATGTCCACATTGAAATTTCCTTTTTTTAAAATAAGGAAACCAATCATATTGGAGTAGGGTTCAACCTCAAAAAACTTATTTTAACTTAATCACCTCTTTAAGGACCTTATCTCCAAATGCAGTCACATTCTGAGGAACTGGGAGTCAGGATCTCAACATATGAGTTTGGGTGGGAGGTGTAGGACAATTCAGTCATAATATACACATCATATATCTCTGCATCATCCAGAACCCTCAAGAGACAGAGTGTGAGCAAGTATTAAGTACCAAATGATGTTCTTATTTTAAGCTCATAGATTAGAGTCAGTCTGTAATAAATACCCAAAGGCATATTTAAAATGTTACCTGTCTGTCTGTCTGAATTTTCAGTATTTAGTGGTTTGTTTGGTATTTGCTATTGTTATTTGTTTTTACTTTGGGGAGTTTTTTTTGATTGTTCAGTGAAAAATGGGAAAATAGTGAATCATTATGAAATGCAGTCTTGAAACTAAAACCATAAAAAATTTTTTAGGAGTAAGTCAGAGCCCTGACTGATAGCTCAGTTGGTAAGGAATTTGCCTGCAATGTAGGAGACCCCTGTTCGATTCCTGGGTCAGGAAGATCCTCTGGAGAAGGGAATGGCTACCCACTCCAGTATTCTGGCCTGGAGAATTCCATGGATAGTCCATGGGGTCACAAAGAGTTGAACACAGCTGGGCAACTTTTTACTTCACAGAGCCCTGTGGGGAAAGAAGATTTTTCATTAATGTTATTTTAATGATGATACTAATTTGGGAGTGGGGTACGTCAGTGAATAGTAATATCATTTTTTAGAGAAGCAATTTGACAATATTTATGAAGAATGAAAGGGTATATACCCTTTAACATATAATTCCAGGCTAGGAATTTAATATCAGGAAATAAAAGATGAGCACAAAGATTTTGCACAAAGATGCTCATTACGTCTTTGTTTTTAGTAGTGAAAAATTGGAAGCAATTTACTAAAAAATTTTTGAAGACTATTTAATGACTGACGAAAAAGCTTGCAGTATAATATAAAGGGATAAAAGCAGGATACAATGCTGAATACACACAATAATCCTAATCTGAATGTGTATGTATTTATGTCTGGAAGGATGTCATTTTAAACATTATTTAGACCTTTTCCAATGACCATGTTTTCATGATCAGAGCAAAACATATGTTCTAAAAAGTGAATTGATATCTCAGTTGATTGTAGCTATGTTTCTAGGTAAATAGGGGTTTCCTTTTTTCATCCCAGTATAAAGGAGATTAAAATTTCAAGACCTGTAGTTCTCATAAAACAATGATGAAGATATTTCTACCTATTTTAAGTTTTCCCCAAATTTCTTTTACGTTATCTTATATCATAATGTTTCCAACTCCTTTTCTATCTTGATGTTGCCTCTGTAGAACTTTGCTGAGTGAAATTGTTATAAAGTGCAGAAAAGGGAAGATATTATATACAAAGGATATACTTCAGTGAATATCTTCATTCAATTCAGCATACTATAGTACAGTAGCTAAGAGTACCAGCCCTTTTTCAGTGTAAGAGGAAGGGGCAGGACTGGGTTTTGGAGACCACATATGGTGAGTCGGGCATTCATATGAGGCACCAAGCTCATGTAGGAAAGCAAAGCCAGAGCATGCAGAGGAGAGGGTATGCGTCCTGGGCAGAGACAGGGGTCATGATAGCAGATTGGTCATGATCTGCATGATAGCAGAGAGACTGATCATGAAACTCTATTAAAGAAAATGGGAGCTAGGTTTCTTACTATTGAAGAAGTGGATAACAAATATTAGAAGGGAGAAAGCCAGAAATAATAATCTTGTGTTTTTTTAATTGAAACTGGATGTATTGATATAAACCCATGGATTTCAAGAAATGTAAAGAGAGAAATAAATATAGATTTCAATATGTGCATGCATCTATACACATACACACACACACACACACACACACACTCCACCGTTATATCCACTAACATTCCACTGATAATGAACACAACTAGCACTATATATTGACTTCTAAATAACATCCTCTACTAACAGGAACTCAGACTCCTTGAAGAAATGACAAATTTAAGGTGTAGGGCCTAGAAAATATTTTTGTATCAGAAACCAATAATACATTCAAAGAATAATAGGAACAATTCAAAGGACAACAATATTGGACATAAGGCATACAAATAAAACATAGTGACCCCATAGTAGAGGACATTTTTAAACTCTAAATATTATTTAATCTCTAAATGGACTTCTCTGGTGTTCTAGATGGTTAAGAATCTGTAATGGCTACCTACTGCAATATTTTTACCTGTAGAATTCCATGGATAGAGGAGTCTGGCAGGCTACAGTCTATGGGATCACAGCCAGACACAACTGAGGGACTAAAAAACAATCTCTAATTATTGGGTTGACCCAAAAGTTCATTTGGGTTTTCTGTAAGATGTTATGGAATATATTCAAAATAAAAATCTACGTATAAATAAAAAAAAAACCCCTTATTTTGCAAGAAACTATCATAGCAATTCTTATAAACTTAAAATTGACTGGCTTTTCCCCAATTTATGTCTGATTATAGGCAACAGGTTCAAGAGTTGGTGTCTTAACACAAAATGCAATTAATATGGGACTTTCAGTTATCATTTCCTTCATATACGGATGGGAGATGACACTGCTGATTTTGAGTATTGCTCCAGTACTTGCTCTCACAGGAATGATTGAAACAACAGCAATGACTGGATTTGCCAACAAGGATAAGCAAGAACTTCTGCGTGCTGGAAAGGTAAAAGAAAGACCATTGCTACCATCATAACATTTTAAGAGAAAATCAATAAGAGATTCCATATTTAACATTAACTTCCTTTCTTAAGAATCTGTAAAGTGGTGTATATGTATTGAAATCCATACAAATAAGTTTAGGACGGGTATAGATATGTCATAGCAATAGGGGGGCACATAATTTAGAGCATGGGCTAGCAGTCAAATTGGTTGAATTAGAATCCAGATTCTATCACTAACAAATGTGTGATATGAGCAAGTTATATCAACATTTCTGGACTTCAATTTCTTCTTTTGTAAAGTAGAAATAAAATACTATCCACTTATACATCTTCATGAGTATTATAGAAAACAGTCTTATTAGGTATACGCAATAGTATCTGGAAGGCAATAAGCACTCAATAATGTCAGTCATTATTACTGTTAGCAAATTGTGGGGGAATTTGTTAACATTGTGATTACCCACTCTCTAATTGTTGAATAATTAAATTTCTTGAATAATTACAGTTGTTTCATTTTTCAAAATAAAGAGGAAATATAATATTTACTAAATGCAAGGCAAGGTACTGCTATTGGGAGTGCCTAAAACAAAACTTTATACTGGTCAAAATGAACAATGTATTTACTTAGAAAATGCTTTGACATATATAACTTTCTTCCCTAGTACCTCAGTCAGTAAAGAATCTGCCTGCAATGCAGGAGACCAGGGTTCAACTTGGGATGGGAAGATCCCCTGGAGAAGGAAATGGCAACCCACTCCACTATTCTTGCCTGGAAAATCTCATGGACAGAGGAGCCTCGCAGGCTACAGTCCATGAGGTTGCAAGGGTTGGACATGACTTAGCAACTAAACCCACATGTAACTTTCCCAAGATCAGTCATATTCATAACAATTATCATTGTAGTAGAGATTTAGGGAAATATTGGAAATGTAGTACCATAATATCTAAGAATTGAAAGAGATGTCATTTGATCCAGCCACTCACCCAAAGTAAGAATCTCTTATGTAACATCCCTCTTGAGTGTCTATCCATCTTCTATCCTCCCTTTTCTGTAGTTGCAGGTAGTATATTACTTTCCCAGGCTGTTGCCTATCCCTTAGATGATAGTCTACTTTTTTGTTTGTTTGCTTTTGGGGACCTTCCATCCTTCTCAGTTTTCATCTCAGTAGAGGTCCAAAACCTGTTTCTCATGACTTTAGGAAGCTGCATCATGTAAATGTCAAGTCTTCTCTTGGCCATCCAGCCCAAGATATAGTATTAAAGATTTATATCAAAGTTGGTGAACATGCCTGAGTATGAAAATGATTTTAATATCCTTATGGTCTGAATCACAGTGACTGATCATATTAGATATAGATTAGATATAGATATAGATCTAATATATTAAATTAGATATAGTATCATATTAAATATCATATTACATATGTATCTAATATGATACAGTCACCTGTTCATGAATAGGGATCCAATGAAGCACAGGGCTCAAATAAATCTAGTTTTCATGACCCTTGGACCTTTCCACCTTTCCTGCACTAGATAAGGACCTTTAGAATGTCTACTTGAGCAAAGACTGAACTGTTTAGCATGTATTTGACTCCTAGGGTTGAAATTTTGTTCAGCCCTCCACGTGTTTGCAAATTATCACTACTTCCAAGTTTATCTGGCCCTAATTAATTGTATTTTATTCATCTTAATTTTTACGTCATGGTGGTGGTGATTTAGTGACTAAGTTGTGTCTGACTCTTGCGACCTCATGGACTGTAGTCTGTCAGGCTCCTCTATCCATGGGGTTCTCCAGGCAAGAATATTGGAGTGGGTTGCCGTTTCCTTCTCCAGGGTACCTTCCCAACCCAGGAATTGAACCCAGGTCTCCTGCACTGCAGGCAGATTCTTTACCAACTGAGCTATGAGGGAGCACATCATGAGCTTTAGTTATAAATCAAAAATCTTTGATTTTTTTCCTTTTTGCATTATTAGAGTAACCTCAAACTATACAATTAATAATTCCAGTCAAATAGGCAACGTGTCCTTTTCCTACTGGCTTTTTAATCTGTCACTTTACCAAACACCAAAACTTAGAATATGGACCAGTAAGAATATGGTCCTTCTTTGGTTGCATGTATAGATTTGGACAAATCATCAAATGTTTTATTTTTCAGATTTAAAATGACCATATTAGTTTTAAAAAATGAAGGTTATTTTCTAAGTCTCTCTTATTAGTCCTTTCTCCCTTGTGAAAAGTGAACCCAAGATTTTGTGTTCATTTCTCTTTATTTTTCTCAAGATTTCAGCATTCTTATCCATTATCTTATCCACAAAATATTACAAATGGAGGTTTCTTTGAGTTTCTTTTGAAATTACAAGACTTTAGAGCAGAATCCAGGTGTCCTGACCATGGTCCAGATATCCAATTCTCTCCCATAACCCAAGTCCCCTTCAAATAACCTTGAGTGTCTACCTAGGTCTTCATCTGTTCCACAGTCCACTCTGCCAGTCTGGAAACAGACTGTGAAAGCAGGAAATTTCTCTTTCAGATCAACATGTGTTCTCATGTCCAAATTATTCTAAGCCAAAAGTCTCCTCCATTTTCGATACCTCTTCTTTTTGAAAACTATGTAACTATGAAGAAGCATTAATATAATTAAACTAAATATCATTTTTAAGGGATATCTCTGGCAATCCAGTAGTTAAAAACCCATGCTTCATTGCAGGGAGCACAGCTTCGATCCCTGGTTGGAGAACCAAGATCCTATGTGTTGTGTGGTGCAGCAAATAATTGAATAAATAAATATCCTTTTAAGGTTAAAGAAATCAAAATTTAAAATAGCCATAAAATATCTTATACAGAATTGAAAAGCCACACTCTATGTTACTTTATGGCAGTGTTCCTAAGTTGCAAACAGGTTGCTGTTTGCATTTCTGTGCTAGAATGAAATAATTATTTATTTGATTCTCTCTGCTGTCTTTTTCTTGAATTAGCTCATAATTCATAAGACAGCTCCTTTGCATAGTTACATATGGATATAATGTTGACTAACATTTGATCCCTCTGCTTATGGAACTAGTTTAAATAGAAATTCAATGAAGACTTGAAGGCTAAATTTAGATCAGTGGACTAAATCTTTTCCAAAGGAATTTTCCTTGAGTGTATTATCCTGATATATTACTTTCTTATCTTATTTTGTCCATGGGATTGCAAAAAGAGTCAGACACAACTTAGCAACTAAACAACAACAATCTTATTTTGGGGAAAGGAAAAAAGAAGCTAAGAAAACTCATCAGAAAAACTTATTGACTTGATGTACTTAACATGTCTTCGATGTGACTGTAATTCACAATCAGAAGTTTAACCACTACTAATTTTATTTCTCTTTTATTATCTTGTTTTATAAGATAGCAACTGAAGCTGTGGAGAATATACGTACTATAATGTCATTAACAAGAGAAAAAGCCTTTGAGCAAATGTATGAGGAGACGCTTCAGACTCAGCACAGGTGATTGTAGATTCATACTGACTGTATTAACTATAGTTTATTCCTATAAAGGCAGTACTCCCGGGTGACTGCAGTGGTTTGCCTGCCAATTCATTTGCTCTGGAATCATTCCTAATAATGGCATATCAGACTTTCTCACATAAGTCCACCAAGAGGAGACTAGAAAGAGGAGTTGAGAGTAAGCACATTTAGAACATATGTTTTAGGTCCTCTCACATTGCCATGAACTATAACTGGGTGAGCATTTTATTATTTCCATGAAACAAGGTTGAGGAAATAATAATATCTAAGAAAGAAAATAATATTGCTTAGCCCTTTATATTGAATCTCTAAAATAGTTCACATTTTAAAACAAATATATACGCATCAAATGCGATCACTTCTTTTAATTTTAAACTAGCCCTCCTTACTTTATCAGAAAGACAGCTTTGTATTCTTTCACACTCATGCTTCTTTGGTTAGTAATGCCCTTTAATTTCCACCATTTGTTCTCTTAGTGCAAGATTAGGATAGAAAATATTTTTAAGCCAAATCTCTTTAACTCTTTCATTAGGTCTGCTTTAACAGACCTTGCCCATTCATTTGAAAATACATGGAGTCAGTTTTGTTACATCGAACTATAGAGACATAGAGCTATAGGGAAAATCATTATTTTTTTGTTGTTTTCTCTGTAATAATTATTAGTAGTTAAAAAGGTGAATTCTTTTTTTAATTCTTAGAAAAAATTCTCTAAAATTCTAAATAATAATCTATCTTGTTTTCTATATTCATTACTCTACATTTATTTAAAAGACCTTGCTATACCTCATGCCCCATTATCTGGTAAATTTTGTGCATTTCAGAAATACCTTGAAGAAAGCACAGATCATTGGAATCTGTTATGCATTCAGCCACGCCTTCGTATATTTTGCCTATGCAGTGGGATTTCGATTTGGAATTTACTTAATTCAAGCAGGACGAATGACCCCAGAGGGCATGTTCATGTAAGTCATGCAAATATAAACTCTGTAAATGGGTTATGTACTTAAAGTAACCAGAAAGATATCTAGTTTAGAGTGCATTATCATTTAAATAATTTTTTGTGTAAAAGACATACTGGGAAATTTAAAAATAATTGTTATTTAATAAGTACAGTCACGTCAGTAAAATACTAATATAACACAGGACTTCCTGGTGGCTCAAACAGTAAAGCGTCTGCCTACAATGCGGGAGACCTGGGTTCGACCCCTGGGTCAGGAAGAGCTCCTGGAGAAGGCAATGGCACCCCACTCCAGTACTCTTGCCTGGAAAATCCCATGGACGGAGGAGCCTGGTAGGCTAAAGTCCATGGGGTCGCAAACAGTCAGACACGACTGAGCAACTTCAATGTCAACACAGGTGTGTGTGTGTGTGTTGTTGCTCCAGTCGTGTCTGACTCTCTACGATCCTATGGACTGTAGCCCGCCAGGTTTCTCTGTCCATGGGGTTCTCCAGGCAAGAATACTGGAGTGGTTGCCATTTCCTTGTCCAACACAGGTACTCTGAATTAAACTCTCAAATGAATCACTTACTACTTCAGTTTACTAGATGTGGGAATGTAAGGTAAAATATGTCTTCTTGTTATCCATTATCTCTCCAGGTAGAGATGGCTTTAACAAGTATGATTGTAAATCAGCGAGGTGAGTTCCTTGCTAAGCAAACACTCCAGAAGAAACACATGTAAATGAGTATTTCTCCTCAGAAAAGTCACACTGAGAATCGATCTTGGCATCCCAATGAGGCTGCCTCTTCCCAAAGCATTTGTTGGTGCTTCTATTTGAAACTCTGTTCACATAGATATGAATTTCTTTACTTCATACAAATACCTAAATTCAACTTCTGAAATTAGAAAAATTAATTTTGAGTATTAATTCTGAGCTTCTTAAGTCTCCCTAAAATGTCAGAATGTTATTAATCTATATCATAGATGTCATTGCTAAACATTTAGAGCTGCCCTGAGATTTGTTTAGATAAAAACTAAGCAAACAATCTTCTTAGTTAAAGAATGATACAACCTCAAAATCACACCATCACTCTCATGCCTGCAAATGACATCAGGCAGGATATTTCTTGAATGGGGCCTCTCAAGACTGCCAACCATTCTGTTTCATATGATAATCACAGTAACAACAAACTTGATTGAGTCCTTATTCAGTATTAAGGATTTGTAATACATGATTTGCTTAATCTTCTCAACTGCCCTGTGAAATGTTATGATTCCCATTTTACAGGTGGGGAAAATTAAGACTCAAGGAGGTTACCTAACTTGGCCAAAGTCACTTAATCAGTAAGTGGCAGAGCACAGATTCAAGTTCATGATGCAAGATGCTAGGGGCTTTGCTTAGTAGACATTTATTATTATTAATCATTAGTTATTATTATTACTAACTCTGTGACAAATTTGCATAGAGTATTTCTATAAAATTATTATTTTTAAATTCTTATGTAGTTTTCTGAACATTTAAATATCTAGAGTCGGGCTAATGATTACCATAAATGAAACAAGTAACTTGCTTATGTTATTTTATGGCCCTAAAAAGTAGGAGAATCAAAAGGCCCCCGTACAAAAACTCCTCCTCCTGCTGGCCTACCACATTTCCTGAATTTCTTTTTTATTAAACTCATTAAAAAGGATAACTTCTGGAGACATAAACTTTTTAGCTGTCAGAATATATGTTAAGACTATTAACATGAGAGCATTGATTAATGAACAGCATCACATTGGTATTTCCCAGGGCCCTGAGGGAAGGAAGAAACAAGGAGCTATCTGAACTAGGAGCACTAGTATCATTTTTGATTTGTTTCATTCAACCAGACTACAAACAGACTAAGGATACTGATACTTTTATAGTGTGGACATAGGAGATGGGCTCTGAAAAATATGGGAATGGGACTGTGCAAAATGTGAACAGATAAGATTTGTCTTCAATAGCAAAATCTTCAGCTTTCTTGGAAATCCAAAGTGGTCTCTGACAACCATGATCATGTCATGAGTGTCCCTTTATCAACACTAAATTATACCTAGCTTGAAGGATGCTGCACTTTCCAGAGTAGGACAGCTTTCTACCTCATCAGCTAAGTGAATGGAAAATTTTACAAAGTTAACCACTTTCTACTAGAACCCTCTTTAGGTAAAAAGAACTTTGTGGTGTTTTCTAAATCAGTGATTTCCTGATTCATTAATCGAGAAACTGGTTAAAAATGAAGATATTTGGAGCTCACCCCACAGATCTAATCCAGAGATATGTAGATTTGGTGTAGGGCCAGGAACCTACATTTTACCAAACATCCAGATTATTCTGAGGCACAGAATCTGAAGATCACTCTTTAAGAAATATGACTATAGGGACTGAATCCCAGGCTGCTCTCCATAGCTCCTTAAAACCTTAGAGTTTTCTTTTGATCATTTCAGAAAATTTTCCTAGAATTATCTAAAACTTGGGAAATTCATATTTTAATTTACTGTATAAAATAAAAATGTTTTATTCACTCTGTAAAATGTGAATGTATTTTCATGATGTATGGTCACCAGGATGAGGAAGCTGTCTCTCTTTCAGAAATGACAGTGTGCCTTTAGAAGGCTTCCCTGGTGGCTCAGATGGCAAAGAATCTGCCTGCAATGCAGGAGACCCAGGTTTGATCCCTGGGTTGGGAAGATCTCCTGGAGAAGGGATGGCTACCCACTCCAGTATTCTGGCCTGGAGAATTCCATGGACAGAGCCTGGCAGGCTACAGTCCATGGGTCACAAAGAGTCAAACGTGACTGAGCGACTTTCACTTCACTTATAAAAGGAGATACACAAAGACAGTCTTATAAGCAGAATTCCTTGATGTGCTCATAGTATTAATCAGCCAAGCTCCTATCAACCTTAGTTTTTTCTTCTTAAAAAAAAAAGGGTCATATAGATCTCTTATGGTAGAAGCTGTCTCTATTATTGTAAAAGTTTCTCTGAAATGAGCATTTTTTAAAAGGTTTTAAACATTTTCACTCTGTTGCCTTGCAGCCGATGCATAAGCATTTAGAAAAATTTCTTGCTTAGGTTTTCATTACACATATGTGTAGTAAAACTCTCCACTTCTGCCACTGTTAGCCCTTGTAACACTTCGGGTTTACTCTAATATAAACGTACAGACTTTGAGAAATACAACATGTTTATTCTGTCTGAATTTTAGTGTCTTTAGGTTAGTTTCTAGCTGACTTGTCTTGTGCAATATAGTCCAGAAACCTTAGTGTCCAGCAGAGGTTTCTGTAGCTCTTCATACTCCGACTTCAGAACTTGCCTCTCTCTCTGTTTCTTCCTTCTATGTTATGCATATTAGCAGGAAGCTAAGCAGAGCAGATGGGTAAGAAAGAATCAAGGCATGACACCTTCAGAATAGTTAAAATAAAAGCCACAGCTTTGAAAACTGCCTGACAAGCAGAGCCAAGCAGCATATGTGTTTCAGCCTAGTCCTCCAAAAATCAAAAATACAGTTCATGACAGGAAATCATATTGGACTTTAAATATTCAATCCCAGGTAGCTCAGTGATAAATTGCCTGCCACTCAGGAGACACAGGTTTGATCCCTGGGTCGGAAAGATTCACTGGAGGAGGAAATGGCAACCCACTCCAGTTTTCTTGCCTGGAAAATCTCATGGACAGAGAAGCCTGGTGGGCAACAGCCCGTGGGGTCACAAAGAGTCAGACACAACTTAGCAACTGAGCACAAGCCCAGAAAGCAAGCTAGATCCTCACTATTATCTTTGCTCTGGTAAGCCAGGCAGCCATGGAACTGAGTTAACATTATATTGATAGTTAGGAAAACAATCTTGATTAGCCAAAACAAGGAAAACAGGAAAGTCTTCTTTCAGTGTTTACTGCCAAGACAGCTGCCCAACTTCTCCCCAGAGATTATCCAGAAGAGAGGAGGACAAGATAAGGAGACCAGATAGAGGGATCAAGCATTGAAGGGATCTAAAGGAGACAAATCAAGGGAGATTTGATATCTAAGGTTGTCTGAAGATTCTAAAATGGGAAACAAGTGGTAACAAACCCCAACATGCAGGACATAGTTCAGGTCAGCTTTCCACGGAAAGGAGCACTGTAGAAGGGAAAATACAGTAAACATGGAAGTTCAAGTTCCAGGCCTAAAGTTTTCATAGCTATGTGATTCTGGGCAAATTGCTTATTTCTCTGAGTTAAGAGTCTCCTGATTTATTAAAAATGGATAAATTTTCCTACCTTACTCCTAAGTGATCAAATGGTATCATATATATGAAAATATTCTATAAAACCTAAGGAAACAAATAAATATAAGTTGTATATTTTCTTTCTCCCTTCTGCTGAGAAAGGGATTTAGGGTAAAAAGAAAAGGATCTTTGTATTGTTACCTAGATACAGGGAGAAAGAGTATGAGTATAGGAATAATTGTAATGGCCACCTGTGTGAGGAAAGATACTTTATCTTCCAATTCAAAAACAGAAACTTACTGGGTAGGGACTTCAGAAGTTGTGGTTTGACCTGCTGCACTAATCTACATCCATAGAAATGTGTGAGCTTATTTTCCAACAGGAAGTGTCCCATTAACTTTCAGTTCTGTGAAAGGAATGACAACAACTTAAACATTCACTGAGCACTATACTAAACACTTTACATTATTAACATATTCAATTCTCACAACAATCCTGTAAGATGCAGATAGACTTGTTATCTCCGAATTGTCATGCAGAAGCAGAACCACAAAGAACATGCTGAGGGTCGCAGAGCTAGTACAGAAAGGACGGAGTTTGGATGTAGTCCCAGTGGTCTGGCTGCAGAGTCAGTCTCAGAACCCACTAGTATACTTCCTCTTGAAGTAAGTCGCCAAGGTATACACACTGGATATGGGAGCAGGGTTAAGGGGAGACATACAGACATGAACTAGTTACTAGGCTAGATATTTCTATTTGGAGCAATTGTATTAAAATCAGGTTTGTTCATTTCTATGCTTTTTTTATTCTTGTTCCTAGCCAAAAGATCTTTTAAAAATTTGAATTCTACTTCAGCAGCAATGATGGGCAAGGAGATTTCTCCATTGCTTGGGAATGCTTGAAAGGATCATTGTAGCGAGGCTGCAGTGACAATGACCCCATGCACCCATGAAGAATCCATATAACTAGAAAAGAAGCTCAGCACGTGAAAACCCTCTCCAGATCTCTCTCTGCTCAATATTCTCTTTCCTCAACTCTAGCCATCCCAGAGATTTTTGGTATAAAATCAGTAAAGCAGTATAAATTCAGAGTAAATCCATGTAAGGATAAGCTGTAGATAAAGATTTCTTCTTCCATGGACAATTTAAATTTAAGAAAATTATGGAAGTTAAATTTTAGGTTTTTGAATTCTTACATTACATATTTGTGGCTCAAGAATTTTTTCAGCATGCAAATCATTTCTGAACTGTGCAATGTTTCTTGTAATCTTATTTAGGCATGAAGAGGCTGTATAAGTATTTATCATTGATTAATACTTTGATGAATGTGTTATTGGTGACTTTAAAACTATAGCAAATTGCTGCTGCTGCTGCTGCTAAGTTGCTTCAGTCGTGTCTGACCCTGTGTAACCCCATAGATGGCAGCCCACCAGGCTCCCCCGTCCCTGGGATTCTCCAGGCAAGAACACTGGAGTGGGTTGCCATTTCCTTCTCCAATGCATAAAAGTGAAAAGTGAAAGTGAAGTCACTCAGTCGTGTCCGACCCTCAGCGACCTCATGGACTGCAGCCTTCCAAGCTCCTCCATCCATGGGATTTTCCAGGCAAGAGTACTGGAGTGGGGTGCCATTGCCTTCTCCACTACAGCAAATTACTCTTTATATATCTTAAATGGGCAAAATTCCCATGACCAATATTGGCATGGGAAGTCAGCCTGAACATTTCCTGGAGTAAGCTCTTGGTTCAGAGGCCTCCAGGAGCTGGGACCAATTTGAAGAGACTTAACACTCTCATAGGGCTCAGGTGGCTCAGGCGGTAAAGCATCTGCCTGAAATGCGGGAGACCTGGGTTCGATCCCTGGGTCGGGAAGGTTGCTGGAGAAGGAAATGGCAACCCACTCCAATATTCTTGCCTAGAAAATTCCATGGATTGAGGATCCTGGTGGGCTACAGTCCATGGGGTCGCAAAGAGTCGGACACGACTGAGCGACTTCACTTCACTAACACTCTCATGGAGTTAGAGCACTGGTTATTGTGCAATAAATACTTAAGTGGAAGTGAACTGCACTTTAGTTCATTCTATCTAATTGGGCCAGATGAGGTTAGGACAGATTCCGTAGCTTTGGTCTCTTTATACAGCACCCACTGGGAGAAAAGTATAAGGGAGAATAATGTCCCTGACTAAACCCCTAGACTTTATTTTTGGGGGCTCCAAAATCACTGCAGATGGTGACTGCAGCCATGAAATTAAATGACGCTTGCTCCTTGAAAGAAAAGTTATGATCAACCTAGACAGCATATTAAAGAGCAGAGACATTACTCTGCCAACAAAGGTCAGTCTAGTCAAAGCTATGGTTTTTCCAGTAGTCGTGTATGGATATGAGAGTTGGGCTATAAAAAAAGCTGAGCACCGAAGAATTGATGCTTTTGAACTGTGGTGTTGGAGAAGACTCTTGAGCATCCCTTGGACTGCAAGGAGATCCAACCAGTCCATCCTAAAGGAAATCATCCCTGGATATTCATTGGAAGGACTGACGCTGAAGCTGAAACTTCAATACTTTGGCCGCCTGATGCGAAGAACTGACTCATTGGAAAAGACCCTGATGCTGGGAAAGATTGAAGGCAGGAGGAGAAGGGGACGACAGAGGATGAGATGGTTGCATGGCATCACCAGCTCAACAGACATGAGTTTGAGGAAACTCCTGGAGTTGGTGATGGACAGGGAGGCCTGGCGTGCTGCAGTCCATGAGGTTGCAAAGAGTCACACAACTGAGCGACTGAACTGAACTGAACTGAAACCCCTAGACAGTCCCATCACCACAAAGTTAGTTTCCTCAATCTAATCCTCATCAACATCAATCCCCGTTCCATTTAGCCTCCCCTCAACATAAACACAATAAAGACAGCACAGAGCTTTCAGTTGGTGCTCTCCTTCTTACTAAAACTTTTCTTCTTAATCTATTTTGCATCTTTGTTTTCCCTTCTCCCCTTCTCAGTAAATTCATCTTATGGGAGACCTAACAAAGACATTAGCCTCGGTACACTTACGTCAAATAATTAAATTGACTTTTAATTATGCAAATTTTAGGACAGTAAGATATTTTGGCACATTTCAGATACTAAGGTATGTTCTTAGTTGTTCTGAGAAGCCTACTCTCATGTGTTACCTAAATTCAGTACACACTTCTGATATTTATAGCTGAGTATTAAGTATTTTGAATGGCATTTTAAGCTCTAAATTTCGGTAAATATTAGTACTAAAAATGCCTTGACATCACAGAGCTAGTAACTACAAAATTTTAGCATCACACATTCCAGTAAACCAGTTGTTTATATATCTTATATGGTGTTTGACCTTTATAAAGAAAACAAGGTTCAAGATCTGAAGTCTATGTTGCTGAAGAGATTGCATCAAAATCCACCCCTTGATAGGTCCCATCGCTGGAGAAATTCATGAGGGGACCAGTGTGTTTGTGTTTACCTTGCTGCGATCCAGCACAGCAAACAAGCAGCTAGGTTCTATGTGTCCTTTTATTGCCTAATGTTTAAATACTGCCAGTGAAACTTATATAATTGTTAGCTGAATTACACCTTTAGCTCTGTCACTGAGATGCAGTATTTTTCATTCCAATAATGTGTTTTCATGACTAAAATGAAAAATGAGAGGAAAAATATTTAACCATGGCCACATGATATGCCACATTTCTGTGACTATTATCCTGTGTGCTATCATCTGCATACTTACCATTTTAGAATTAATATGTTTTAAAACTGAGATCATAATCTGTAGCAGACCAAAGATCACAGCACTTCTTCCAGTCTGGCTAAGCTGTACTTTACTCATACATTGTTTTTAGGATCTTAACAAAGCACAGTCTCCATGCTTTGCTCACTTTAAATCTTGTAGCACTTCAGGCAGATAACCAATCATCTGGCATCAGTTATCTGTTCTAACTACATTATATGCAAAAAAAGGGGGAAAAAAAAACCATTCATATCTACTGTGTAAATTCCGACCTCATGACTGGGGAGTCCATTCTTCCCTTGTTAGTTGAATTCTCTGTCAAATCTCCAAGCAAATGATCCTTATATCAAAGAAGCTAAGAAGTTTTATATTCACTAGTTAGAGCCTTTGACCTGTCTTTCTAATTGGAAGAGAAATTTTTAAGATTACCTGAGCTCCAAAGTTATTTTGTTGTATAGGAAAGGGATAATCAATATGTGGTAGAAAATTACAAAAGAGCTGTATCATTGTTGGGCCTTGAGCATTAATGGCTCTATCTGGTTCAAAAGATTATATTCCAGTGCTTGATTTTTCCTTCACTTTTAGAGCTCTTATTTGAAAATATACCTAACTGAGATTCAAATGTTTTATCTTTTGATAGAGTTTTTACTGCAATTGCATATGGAGCTATGGCCATTGGAGAAACACTTGTTTTGGCACCTGAATATTCGAGAGCCAAATCTGGGGCTGCGCATCTGTTTGCTTTGTTGGAAAAGAAACCAACTATAGACAGCTATAGTCAAGAAGGGAAAAAAACAGTAAGCACAACTATGATTTTAAATGTCCACTTATTATTAATTCTTCATATGCATGCTCTCTAATTAGACTTAAATTAAGGCATTATTCGATAACTGCAAATGAGTGCTATAATAATTAAAAGCTTGTATAAATAACTGTTATGGTTACAGAAGGAGAAAGAGGATCTTTTCTTAATCAAATTTTCACCTCTCCTACTAAAATGTACAGATTTTATATTAAAAAATATGTGCTTCTGGTTTATTTGCCTGATGCCATGAGAATGTTCTTGAACACAGGATTGATTTATACATTTGATTTTATTTAGACTGCAAAAGTTTTAATATTGGATAAAGCTTTGCATTAAGATTTATTCATTTTTTTCTCTGATAACATATGCAAAGTAAATAGTATCCTGCTACTTCAGATGCCATTTTTCATGGAAAATATATGTGTAAACAGAAGATAGGAAATGGGAACTATATTAAATTATTAATATTAAAACACATGTACACATTTAGTCACAAACTCTAAAAGATACATACATTAAATATATATTCAGTTTTTCTAGACATTTTAAATTTAAAAGAATAACTATTAGGTATACACTTAAAAGGAAATTTTCATTTAAATGTATTTCCCTCTAGAATTTTAACAGTAGATTTATATGTATGATAGCTTAAAATAGTACATTATCACTCAAACTTCATAATTATTAAAAGAAATGAGAGTTAAAAATAAAAAGATCATAACATTCTCAAAATAGAATGCTTTAAGATACATGAATGTCACAATAAAATTTCATACTTGTCTTTTGAAAAGTAATATAGGAAAATTTTTAAATCTTAGGATTTAGATATTTAGTAATATTACTAGTCATTTCTTTCTAAATGTTACAATAGAGGGATTGAGCATCTCACTGATAAACATTCCCATAGAACTGTTTCAAAGGGATAGATTGTGGAAATGTTTCTTATAAAGACTATAAAATTAAGTTATTTAATCTCTACTGTATTTAATAGACACTTACTTCTATCACTCCCTATGCTTTATTTTTTATTTTAATTTTTATTCATTTATTTTGGCTGTGCTGGGTCTTTGTTGCTGTGCTGCCTTTTCTCTAGTTGTGGTGGGCAGGGGCTTCTCTCTAGCTGTGGTACGCAGGCTTCTCCTGTGGTGGCTTCTCTTACTGAAGAGCACAGGCTCCAGGTTGAGCAGGCTTCAGTAGCTGCAGTTCCCGGGCTCTAGAGCATAGGCTCAATAGTTGTGGCACACAGGCTCAGTTGTTCTGTGGCATATGGGATCTTCCCAGATCAGGGATCTAGTCTGTCTCCTGCACTGGCAGGTGGATTATTTACTACTGAGCCACCAGGGAAGCCCATTCTCTATGCTTTAAAAAAATAAAGTCTGATAAAAACAAAACTGGCAAACAATGATTATTACTGAGGTTGGGAGATAGGCATATATGCAAACAGTCCATTACATGTTATTCTCTCTACTTTTATAGATGTTTGAAATTTTTCCATTACAAAATATTTAAAATAGTAAAATTTTAAATGTATTAAAGTCTGGAAGTCTAGAATATCTTTCTATACCTTTCCAAAAGGCATCAGAGCATACAGAAATAATTGTACTCTCTAAGGTTTTTTTTAAAATTTTTTTTTCACAAATAATATTCATGTGCTGTAATGGGCAAAACAGAAAGCATTGAAAAAGCTAAAAATAAGCTGCTGTTAAACTTAATATTTTGGCACATATCGTTTCAGGATTTTTTTTCCTAATTCTACAATACTTAACCACAAGTTAACATTTCTTTCCTTTGACAACAGAATAATTTGTCAAATATTTTTTGATACTCCTCCCCTCTACCTATCTCTGCCTCCTACCTATATACTGGGCTCAGAATATGCTGAGCATGATTATTAAACCTCACTAGTTAAAATGCATTTGATTGAGGGCAAACATGGAATTCAAAAGAACCTAAAATCTTAAGAACGAAATATATAAAGAGAAAGTTAATCATCATTTAGTGATTGTTCTGGAAAATCTTTTATAAACATCATACTTATGATATACATAAATATTGGTTTACAAATTATCAACCACTAAAGAGATTGAAGCATAAAGAGAAAAATAAATTTATAGGCAAATGTCACTGCCAAAAGATCAATTAACACAGATAAATCTGAATTTAAAATAGAGATGTATATAAACTGTAAATCATGGTCCAACTTATAAAAACAACATTTATACATAGTTTATGAGGGCTCCAGCTATTCTGAGTTAAGCAATAATACCTATAAAGCACAAATAATATCTGTAAAACACAAACTAATTTTTTTAAAAGATGTATTTATTTAGAGCAGGTGGTCAAACAGCTCTTCTGCAGATCAGACTGTGACTGGGTACTGAAGCCAAAGAAAACCAGTGTTTTTAGGAAGTCTGAGAGCTAAGACCACAACAACTACAGATATAAAAATCTCAAGCAAAATGACAGAAAGTACTGATGCTGAAGCTGAAACTTTGGCCACCTGATGTGAAGGGTCAACTCACTGGAAAAGACCCTGATGCTGGAAAAGTTTGAGGGCAAGAGAAGAAGGGGGAGACAGAGGATGAAATAGTTGGATGGCATCACCAACTCAGTGGACATAAGTTTGAAAGATATAATGAAGGACAGGGAGGCCTGGCATGCTGCAGTCCACGGGGTCGCAGAGATTTGGACACGACTTAGTGACTGAACGACAACAATGTGCAGTCAGCAACGCGACAGAGAGGAACATGATGTTTAAAATTAAAATGGTTGTGGAACAGACAGTTTTCAGAAAGCACTCGGCCAGAGTGTGCTGTAGTATGTTACAGACTTTCTAAGTCATCCTTTTAAACACTGCCAACTTTCTTTCACAGGACATATGTGAAGGGAATATAGAGTTCCGAGAAGTCTCTTTCTTCTATCCAAGTCGCCCAGATGTCCTAATCCTTCGCAGTTTATCCCTCAGTATTGAGAAAGGGAAGACAGTAGCATTTGTTGGAAGCAGTGGCTGTGGGAAAAGCACTTCTGTCCAACTTCTGCAGAGATTTTACGACCCAGTCAAAGGACAAGTGGTAAGACTGAATTCAAATACAACTTATCTGGAGGTTAGCAGAGCTGTTCTTAAACATTCCCTTGGGCTTAAGTTCAGGCTTCCTGCTATTCACTCTGGCCATCTCCACACCACAGTTCTCAAAACCATAGGCATGATTAGAGCTCTTTTGAATCAGCTCCATTAAGTTCTGCATCCTGATCTCAAAAAAACGCAACCTCTCCCTCCTTTGAACTCCAAGGATGGTTTTTTTTACCTGGCACTTTTCTTACTCTAACTTATATTCAGATTTTCAATTATTCTGTCCCTTCAAACACCACCACATTACAAACACACAAAGACAACTTCCTGTTCTTCCTTCCCCTACCACCGCAAAAAACAAAAAGCCCATAAAAGTCAAAGATTGTCCTGATAGTCATCATTCTGCTGCAATTTAGTCTTTTGCCCATCACAGTCGCAAAGATTATTTGCAAAATGGCTGCCTTCACAGAAAACAATGAACAGTGAGTACCAAAATAAGGTAACACTCAGCTGTTTGCATACAGCATAGCACCCTCCTTCTTTTAAACTCTCCAATGATTCTCTATCGCAGTTAGAATAAACGAGAGTCCATACTATCAAATCAAGGTCCTTTGTGATCTAGCCCTTGCCTCTCCCTCCAGACTCCTCTCCTATCACTCCTACCTCACTATACACTGTGTATCAGTCTCACTGACTTCTTTATGTTCTTTAAATACACAGTGTTCTTTGAACACACATTGTTCTTGCTGTTCCCCTGATCAAAATTTGTTCTTACTATAACTTCTTTGCCAATACCTTCTCATCATTCACATCTCAGTCTAAAAATTCTACTTCCTTAGAGGGGACTTCTTAGATAGAATATAATGCATTCACCTGTCCCCTTCCCAAATCCTCAGCACATTCTTAGTCACTCTCTATCCCATTATCTTATCATGTTATCATGACACTTTATTTTTCTGACGTTGTTTGTTAGTGTGCTTATTACCTGCCTCTCTCCACTACAGTATAAGCTACAGGAGGGTAAGACCTTTGTCTTGTTTATTACTCTTTCCCCAGTGCCTGAAGAGTCCTCATCACATAGTAGGTATGCTTATGCTCATCAGATGTCAGTTGAATTTTGTTACCTCACTAGGCTTTAATAAAACAGGGTCCTTTACAGTGGAGGTTGGTCATTTTTCATCTGACTTTAGTCCAGAACACCAGACTTCATTCTAAACTCTGGGCAGGTCTCTAGAATATATGGCCATTCCCAGAAATGTCAAGTAAGTTTAAGAGTTGGTACTTCAGTTAGTTATTAATACATGCTGTCTGCTTCTATACAACATATGATTTATGAGCCCTTCTCGGGTAACGTTTATGCTATGAAACAGCTTGGATTCCTAACCTTCTTGTTATGATTTGTATACGTTTGAATGCAGTGAGCTGTAACATGATGCAGTTGTTGGATCTTCACATACCATTCTCCATTCTGCTTTTGGCAGCTATTTGATGGTGTGGATGCAAAGGAATTGAACGTACAGTGGCTCCGTTCCCAGATAGCAATCGTTTCTCAAGAACCTGTGCTCTTCAACTGTAGCATTGCTGAGAACATAGCCTATGGTGATAACAGCCGTGTTGTGTCACTGAATGAGATAAAAGAAGTAGCAAACGCAGCAAACATCCACTCTTTTATTGAGAGTCTCCCTGAGGTAAGAAAATGTCTGAAATCTTGAACTAAAAGCTGTCTAGTATTTTATTGGGCTTAAGTGGTTATTTTTATGTGCTTCTTGGATTACACAATTTATTTATTGCTGGCATCTAATGTAAAGTGAGATATAAAAAGCAAAATTTGAAATTATGTTTGTGTGACTTTTTCCAAGACCAACTGTATTAATATTCACTGAATATCAATTAATTTTCATATTTTTATTTTATACCTTCTACTCATTTATTCATTTATACTTCATTTTATACTTCTATTCATTTATACTCTACTTATGGCTACACCACCATCATCCCCCTCTGGACCACCTTGAAAGTAAGTGAAAGTGTTAGTCGCTCAGTCACATCTGACTGTGATGCCATGGACTCTGTCCATGGAATTCTCTAGGCAAGAACACTGGAGTGGGTAGCCATTCCCTTCTCCAGGGGATCTTCCCAACCTAGGAATTGAACCTGAGTCTTCCACATTGCAGATGGATTCTTTACTGTCTGAGACATCAGAGAGGACCACTTTAGTACCTTCTTAATCTGTCTTCCTGCTTCCAGTCTTGCCTCTTTATAATTCTTCCTCACATCAATTGGATCTTTTAAAAACATAAAGTAAATCATACCCCTCCCTGCCTAAAACCTCCTAAAGTCATCCCTTTGAACTAAGAATGAAATCAAAACTTCTTAAAAGACCGGCAGGGCCTTCTGTGATCTGGCCCTGATCTCTTTATGTGCTCACTCTCTCCAGCCATACTGACTTCTTTCTGTCTCATGAACTTTTTTATTCCCTACTGCAGGACATTTACACTCATATTTATTCAGCTGGGTTCTCCCTTCTTATGACTCTTCGAAGAGCCAGTTCCTTAAATTTCAAGCTCTTTCAAATGTCACTTTTGCAGAAGTCTTCCGTGGCCATCTTATTTTAAAGAGGACCCACCAGCCCTTATAGCCTATCGCATAGTCTTCAGAGTGCTTACCACAGTCTAAAATTATGCTGGTGCTTATTAATTTGCTTAGGACTCCTTTTCCCACTAGAGTGTTAGGTCCTTGCCTGCCATTTTTGTCATCTCTCTGTATTGGCTGTGGCAGCTGACACAAAATCTCAGAAAAGTTGAAAATCTTGGCTGTCAAGAGGGCTTTAGCATAGCAAGCATTGATACAAATCCAGAATTAGTGCACAGAGACACTAATGTTGATTGCAACTTATAAGTTCTTACTATTTATACCTACATGCACACATAGATAAAATAAAAATATAGGGACTTCCTGGTGGGCCAGTGGTTAAGACTCCACACTTCCTAAAAGGGGCACAGGTTTGATCCCTGGTGAGAGAACTAAGACCCCACATGTTGCACAGTGCAGCAAAAAAATTTTTAAAAAGTATATGTGTATACCTACATTTATATATATACACACACACACTTACTTTTGATTAGAAGCAAGTTTGTATAATGTGGTTTTCTAGCTCACTTTAAAAGGAAATGCCAAAGGTTAGTAAGCATTGTATCAAACAATAATCTAATGCCCTGTTTTGGGAGAAGGATACTCTTTTATACTACTAGATCATCCCTCACCATCTCCTGTCCACATTAATTGGTTCCTCTAACTAGAAATGGGCCATTAATACAGTTTCCCTAACTTCAGTACGGTTCTGCATTACTAACTATAATAGAAGGAGTAACAAAATATTGTGACCCTATAGCTTTCCCTTTTTTAACCAAGACACTCACTGAATTATTGATTCAAGGATAGATTATTATCTACATAATCCTAATAGGGTTTTTCTTTAATTTATGTATGGTAAAATGCTATCCATTTTATATTTGTACCATTTGACTTTTACCGTTAAATTGTTTTTTATCTTTCATTCTTTTCATTGTACTATTTCTCAGATTTACCCAGAACTATATACTGCAGAGATTCAGCATTCTTTTTACAATCAACTTTGAGAATCATAATGTCATTTCCAAAAGAAAGAATAGCTTGTTTCTAAGTGTTTTAAAATAAAACTGTAGTTTACTTTCATATCACTCTTACCTGCAAAATATATAGAACCATAAAGAAATCTGGTGCCAAAATATCCTTTGGGAATAGGACAGGGAAATTACTAGTCTAGCAGTAATGTAAATAACCATTTGGAGTGGAGAAAGGACAGGGATTTTGGGAAATCAACTCGGAGCTATTTCCAGGGTTAAGTTATGAAGGTCTGAATTAATAAAGTAAAATAAAACAAGGAAAAGGATGTAAAAAATATCATAAAAGTGGAATTGTCAGGACTGAGCTTCAGGTTGTCTGTAGAAAGTGAGCAAGAAAGTACATAATACACTGGGCAGCTTTCTGGCATGAAAACACAAAGAGCATATGATGAGAGTACAAAAGCAGGAATGACGAAGTTTCACAGAAAACCACACAGAGGATATTGCTTTGAACTGGGTTTTGAAGAATGAGTAGTTCACTAGGCACAGGGAGCAACACCATTTTTAGGAGACAGAATAAGCTCATGCAGAAACACATACATGTGAAAGGGTTTTATGTGTTTGAGGGAAAATAAGTTTAAAGTTCTGAGCATAAAGTGGGGAATTAAGAATAAGCCACACAAATATGAGCATGGACTAAATGTGAAGGTTCTGAATTACCAGACTAAGTTTGGTCTCTGTTATTATTGGAAAGAGGAAACCGCTAGACGTTTTTACACAAAGAAGCGACATGATCGAATTTTTAAAGGAAAAAAAAAAAAAAATCATGTGAAGCTCAGCCTTTTGTTTGCTCATTCAAGAGACGCTGTGACCTCTGTGGCAATGGCCCAGACTACATGAAAGGGGCAAGTCTTGGTACATTACAACCTGGATGAGAGAAACTCAGGTCCATATTTTTCTTTCCCCCAGTTCCAATTTCCAAAAGTTCTTAAACGTCACACACTCCCCTCCACACACAAAGACCATATGTTTGAAGTAAATTTGTTGGGTGGTCAAAATGATGTGAGGTTTTATGTAGTCTTTATTAATCCTACTTAGAATGAATTGTCAATTATTTCTACATAAGTATTCACATATTTGATTACTGATTGCTACCCAGCCCTTTCTGAGGGTCTTAAATAATATATGTGTATGTGCTCAGTTGCTCAGTCATGTCTGACTCTTTGAGACTCTTTGAGACCCTGGTAGGCTACATTGTCCATGGAATTTTCCAGGCAAGAATACTGGAGCATGTTGCTATTTCCTTCTCCAGGGGATCTTCCCATCCCAGGCATCAAACCTGAGTCTCCTGTGTCTCCTGCACTGGCAGGCGAATTCTTTACCCCCAAAGCCTGGGAAGCCCAAAATAATATATATTGCATATTAAATATAAATAATGTATGATGTGTACAATTTATAGTATTTTATTCTAAAGTAAAGAAAAATAGAATTGTTAAGCAACTATAGCCCTGTGGGTTTCAGGTAAAGGATTATGGACCTGTCTGGCAGATCAAGGCTAAACTTCCCTGGCGGCTCAGATGGTAAAGCGTCTTCCTACAATGCAGGAGACCTAGGTTCGATCCCTGGGTCGGGAAGATCCCCTGGAGAAGGAAATGGCAATCCACTCCAGTACTATTGCCTGGAAAATCCCATGGACAGAGGAGCCTGGTAGGCTACAGTCCATGGGGTCGCAGAGTCGGACACGACTGAGTGACTTCACTTTAGAGTGTGCTAAGGGTAACAAATCTATGGTGTATGCCATGAATAGAACCTCCAGGCATTTGGAAATATCAGCCTGGGAGAGGAGTTCAGATAACACTGGCTTGGTCTTGAGGATCCCTGAGAAAAACATCAGATGTAGAAATCCCCTAGTGCCCACAATTTCACACAGTCAGCTCTCGAACCACTTCCTGGCTCCCATTGGAACCACCCTGAAACTCCTTTAAAGGGCCTGCAAGGAATCTCCAGCATGCAGTTGGTTTAGGATTAGACTCTATCTGATGTTCCTTCCAGGATCCAGTTGGTATTTAGACCCAGGTTTACACTGAACAGCTACTGCTTCTTGACTATCTCATAAAACAGGTGATTTCAGGGCACTCACCATCCTAGTGTTTGCCAGAAAACTGATTTAGATTTTCAGTTGAAACAGGAAAGAATGAAATCCTGTAGTTCTTCATTAGAAACAAACAAAAAGACAAAAACCTTCAGTTTAAGTGTCTGAAAATGTTTTTAGATTACTATTGAGACAACATGTATATTTATATTTATAATCTGTTCTGCTTGAAAGTGTTAGTCTTTCAGTTGTGTCCGACTCTTTATGATCCCAATGGACTGTAGACTGCCAGGTTCCTCTGTCCATGGAATTCTCCAGGCAAGAATACTGGAGTGGGTTGCCATTTCCTCCTCCAGGGGATCCTCCCCACCCAGCGATTGAACCTGTGTCTCCTGCATAGCAGGCAGATTCTTTACCATCTGAGCCACCAGGGCTTAATGATGGGCAAAAACATCTGAACTGTATTTTCATCCAGTTCATTCTTTGAGGCTTACATCTTCCTGAAAGCTAAAGAAAGCCAAGAAATGCAAAGTGATTTCTAAGCTAGTATTATATCTTCTTCAGCTGTAAGAGAAGAATCCACGTACAATTTAATCTAGACTGGCAGAAAGAACTAAAAGTCCGTTATCATTGCCACCAAATCCAGTTTTTGGCTTAAGATTGAATCCTCTAATTTAGATGGGAAACTTGCGGTGTGTGGATATGAACCGCTGAGTTTTACCTAATTATCTACAGCCCTGTGATTCCAGTTTTAATAAAATGTGTTTTAGGAGGAAAAGGCCCAGTGGGCTAGCAGTCTCAGGTAAAATCACAAAGAAAAAAGAATGAAGGTGAAGTCGCGACCGACTCTTTGCGACCCCATGGACTCTAGCCCGCCAGGCCTCTCCATCCATGGGATTTTCCAGGCAAGAGTACTGGATTGGGTTGCCATTTCCTTCTCCAGGGGATCTTCCTGACCCAGGGATTGAACCTAGGTCTCCCGCATTGCAGGGAGACACTTTGCCATCTGAGCCACCAGGGACTCTCCCAAAATCACAAAGGAGATAGCTGAAGTCTGTTTCCTTTGTAGACCATTCACAAAGGACACTCTTACTGGGCTTCAATAATTCAGACACCCATTGTTTGATATAAAGTAAGCAACTAAGCATTTTAAGTTGAAAAATGAGATTAAGGAGACATATCTGTTATTAAAGTTACTCACAAGCTCTGTCAAAACCCCCTCTGCTGGAGAAACACCTCCTGAAGGCAGCAAGGTGCAGAGGGAAAGGCAGTTGAATCAGGCCTCTCCAGGGTCCTAAGCTAAACAGTACATCATCACGTGCTGCGTTTCTCTATGATGATGCTACGGGATCCACCTTTAGAAGGTTGCACAGTTGGACTTACTTTCCCAGTGGAGCTGATCCACCCACACATCCTTGTTTGGGTACCAATGGCATGTATTTCTCAGACAACTGGCAAGGGCTAACAGAGAGCAGTATGAAACCCTGGAGGAAAGCAGAGTCAACAGGATAATGTAGAAAACAAGTGGGAGCCTGCTTGCTGATCCATTATGATTTAGATATGTGAGAAATTTCCTTTACCCTTCCATGGAGTGTAATACTGAAAAGGTAGTCATTAGTAAGTAGGAGAGTGTAGCAATTTGTGAAGTGCTAAATATCACTATCATGACCTGAAAAGTTGAATGGACTGTCTTAAGATGACGGCCTAACTTATTCCTAGGATGATACCTGCACCACTGAGAATGGCATCATGACACCTGGAGAAATGTGCCCACAGAGATTTAGTAAGAGCCACAGCTAGGGAACCCAATGACTTATTTTAAAATGTTACTTTAAATCATTTTGACCTGAAAACAGAAGATAATTTAACTTAATGGGGAAAGATTTGTGTTTACTGGGAACTTTTTCCCTAATTTTTTTTTTTTTTTTAATGCTTTAATTTGAACAATTCTTTTGTAGAAGCAAAATGGCAAAGGTCTACTGTTTGTGATCAGATTAGATATGTAAATGAAATGGTAGTGTTTACTGCTGGTTTAGCATTTATTTGCAACAAAGCCCAAGAATAGATTTCAGCACTTGTTGGGACACAAATTTTAGAGTAGCAAAATCTGAAATATTTAGATGGCTCTCGCCCACAGTTGCCATGTTAATTTAAATAACCAAGACTTGCTTTCTTAATTGCATGTTCCTGTAATAGAAATACAACACACACGTTGGACTGAAAGGAACACAGCTTTCTGGCGGCCAGAAACAAAGACTAGCTATTGCAAGGGCTCTTCTCCGTAAACCAAAAATTTTATTGTTGGATGAGGCCACTTCAGCTCTTGACAATGAGAGTGAAAAGGTAACTTTCTCTTCTTTCATCTCAGGATTAATAGGAAATATGAGAGTGGAGTATTTTGGAAGAAATTAAGGTCAGTTGGTGGAGAAAAAAAAGGCCTGGAGAGAACTGTAGTCATAGGGTCACCAGTTGTAATTAAGGTTTTGACCTTTATGTAAAGGTCAGAGGCTGGTGGGGAGGGGGGAGAGAGTTGGGGCACAAAGCATCTCGTGTGTTAGAAAGGTTTTCTCATTAGAATTGGTCTCATCATCAAAAGGGTCCCAATTCTTGAAATGCTTCTCCACTCAAGAAAAAAGCCCAAGGAAGATTACTTTCCTGTTTTATTATTATTCTAATGATACCAAACAAAATAATAAGGTAATCTACATATGTAAGAGAGTGATCTACACAGCAATGTTGGAGCCTGCTAGTTTCTCTACCTTCTTTAGAATATTTGCTCAGTTTGAAAAGGAAGTGAGTGAGTGGGTGAAGTCGCTCAGTAGTGTCTGACTCTTTGCGACCCCGTGGACTGTAGCCCCCCAGGCTCCTCCGTCCATGGGATTCTCCAGGCAAGAATACTGGAGTGGGTTGTCATTTCCTTCTCTATTTGCCCCCTTGAAAAGGAAACAAGGGGGCAAATAGACATGTAACAACAGGTGTACAGTTCAAGCTTCTTCTCATGTTTAATTTTACTATATTCTTGTCCCTTAGAAGTTCTTGCATATACAGTATGTTCTTGTTAAATGAAAGCTGGTTAAATGAATAATAATGTTCAATATTTATTAAGTGCTTATTATACACTACTATCTCAATCCTCACAACAGTTTGATTAATTATTTTTTACTATGTTCAATTTACAGATCAGCACACTAAGGCTTTAGAAAAAGTTAAGTAACTTCGTTAAATCCCTTGTGGCTCAGCTGGTAAAGAATCCATCTGCAATGCAGGAGACCTGGGTTCGATCCCTGGGTTGGGAAGATCCCCTGGAGAAGGGAAAGGCTACCCACTCCAGTATTCTAGCCTGGAGAATCCCATAGTCCATGGGTCCCAAAGAGTCGGACACGACTGAGCAACTTTCACTTTCACTTTAAATTCTAATAAAGTGCATCTGATCTAAGATCCCATGAGATTAATCACTACACAACTACTATTTGTAGATGATTATCATTCTTGATTTCCATGAGACAGTGTGTTATGAAAGAAAAAAATGGGACTTTTGGAATCAAACATATTTGGGCTGTAATTCTGGATTCATCAGTTACTAGCAGTGTGACCTAGGTCAAGTGACCTGAATTTTTCGAATCTTGGTTTATTTATCAGGAAAATGAAAATACTCCTTACAGAGATACTGAAATGATTTAAATGAGATAACCATCATTAGAATATTTTATATATTCAGCAAATAATCGGATTTTACCTTCTGCTTCCATTTCTTGCTTGTTCTTGTTTTGTTTTTGGCTGCACCGTGAGGCATGTGGGATCTTAGTTTCCCAAGCAGGGACTGAACCTGTGTTCCCTGTAGTGAGAGCACAGATCCTACCACTGGACCTACAGGGAATTCCCTTATTTCTCATATACATACAACATTATTACCTCTTTGTAGCTGAGATGCTGTTTTAGCTAGGACAGTTTTACAACTAAATTCTAAAAAGAAAAACAAACAAAAGAAACTATGAGAAGAAATGAAGTAAACAGACAATTGAGTATGGAAATACTACTTTCTGGGTTTGACTTTGAAACCACTTAAATACAAATAATGGCAATCCACTCTAGTACTATTGCCTGGAAAACCCCGTGGACAGAGGAGCCTGGTAGGCTACAGTCCATGGGGTCGCAAAGAGTCGGACACGACTGAGCGACTTGACTTTCACATACAAATAACCATCTAACTTTTATTGTCACAAAAGCTACTCCAAATAAAAATCTTAATTAGTGTCTGTAATTACTTTTTCTAAATTTCTATTAAGATATTCCACAAATAAGGGTAGTTTCCTTGAAGATAAGCAAATAGACAATGAATGTTATTAGATTTCCTTAATCAATTTGACTTGGGCAAGTTTACTGGCATTTAACCAAAGCTAGCAATCACAGGTCCTTCTCTCTTTCAGGTGGTTCAACATGCCCTTGATAAGGCCAGTAAGGGGAGGACATGCCTAGTGGTGGCTCACAGACTCTCCACGATACAGAACGCAGATTTGATAGTGGTTCTGCACAATGGGCAAATAAAGGAACAAGGAACTCATCAAGAGCTCCTGAGAAATCGAGACATATATTTTAAATTAGTAAACGCACAGTCAGTGCAATGATTTTGTTGGAGTTAACACATATTTTGATCTTTGTGTATGCAAAGAAAGACTGCCTAAGAATTATTTGGTATGCTTTGATTTTGTTTATTGCATGTATCAATAGAATCATGCTATTCAAGTAGACACGTTTTGTTCACACACCATCTACCCTTCAGATTCTTAAAAGGAAACAAAAATTCATTTAAGTGAGATAATGCATATATCCTTCAATTTATAAAAAGCACACTTGCTTATAAAGCAATTTGCTGCAAAGTGCGTATTTTCCTATCAATTTCTGCTATAAAATTGGGAATATATTCCTAGAGGGAAAAATTACCCAACTAACTAAATTAAAAGATTTTAGCAAATAGTATGATGTAGTTGGACCTGTGGCATTGCAGGAAGAATGATTTGGAACATCCCAAATTTTCTAGCAAATATTAGAGTAATTTGAGCTGGTCCTTTTCTCCAAACCATCAGATGTTCTCTCACAGTATCTCTCAATGCTTCTCTCAGTGAATATCCACTATTACCCAAACTTTCATTATATCCTTTTGTCAAGAGGATAGAGAGAATTATAATGTAATTAAGAATGTAAAATTTTTGGCAGAATTGGGAAGTTATCTTCCACTTCAGTAAATGAAATAGTTTACATGATCCATTCTGAAGATTCCACTATTTCAAGCTTTGGGTTTGGCAGAGTAAGTCACAAGCTTACTCCATATATGAACACTTATTTACTTAAAGTAAGAGCTGCTTTTACTATGGTGAAAAAAATTTTAATGCCTTTATTATTATTAAATCAACTAATTTGTTTAAACTTTATATGTAATACATGTATGATTTTAAAATTCCACGTAAATAACAGTATTGATCAACTGAGTCATGTTTTACATTTACTTAAATATGTAATTTCATCCAGTGATTTTATGTCTATTCTTCACTGTATTTCTTTCTATTTACAGTGATACTTACAACCAGCCTCCCTAAAGTGCACTCTGCCAGTAATCTGAAATGTGAAAAAAATTAAAACCATTTGTGTTTTATGCCACACTTTAGAAAATGCAAAATAAAAATAGGATTGGGGGATTGAGAACCCGATTATTGTTTAAAGGCATTGGCATGAAAGCCTGTGGCCGCTTTGCTATGTGTGGATGTCGAGCTCTTGGTGGTTTCTCTTTCCTGAGTAAGGAGGGAGAGAGCAGTATGGTATTGGATATGCTAATTTCTCAGAGCAGGAGCAGTCCAGGCTTCAATTCTGTAATGCCTCCTAGATTAGAAATACCTGCCAAGCCTATATTCTCCTTGGGCTTAGCCACAGCAGTTCCACAGTCATACCTACAGATGTCAGTGAAACACTTTCTAATTAATAGCCCCGTCTAATATTGTATTTGTATTTCAAAAGATTTTAAAGGGTACTCCACAGGCAGAATTCTCTTAAAGCTACTGCCTTCACTGGAACAAGTAACCAGGCTGAGAACTGGGGTCCTGGATAGTATACAAGGATCTGTGGGGTTATCAGCTGATGAAGGCAGAAAGTAAGTAGAGACCAGTTGCTTTTAGTAAACATCACAATTTAAAAATTTTAAATTGCTGTATTATTTTAAAAATGGTTTTAAAATATAACCCAACCAACTCACTTTTTATCTTACCACTCCTTAAAACAAACGGTGGTGTGTTTTTATGTTCAGTAATCTTAGGTCATAGCTAATAACCTGGCTTTTAGCCTACTCAATGTATCGGTTTCATAGTATATACAGAGTGCTTTGCATATGACTTATTGTATGAAAATATTTTCTGTTAGTGTCCACTTGTGTGTTCCTTGTTTTAATTTGAGCTCTTATTTCCAGAGGATTACTGAAGTGGAATCATAAGTTGACTAGAAAATTCACTCATAAGAACTAGCCAAGGGAGGAAACTGGGAAAATTGGAAGTAATAGAAACTTAAAAGCTCATTTAAAAGACATAATTATTTTTTAAAAAATGCATGGATCATCAAATGTCTACATAGTAACCTCAAGCAACACAGCTTGCCTCCTTTTAGCAAAAGCACACTAATAAAGTCTGTATTACTTTTCTATTGCTGCTGTAACAAATTACCACAAATGCAGTGGATTAAAAAAATATACATTTGTTATCTGGCAATTCTCGAGAACAGAAGTCTAAAATCAGTCTCCATAGGCTCCAGAGACAGATCCATTCCTTGTTCTTTACCCATGCACCTCAGCATGCATCTCTCAGATCTCTGATTACTTCATTATACCTCCGTCTCTGCCTTTGCCCTTCTTCTCGTTCTCTTATATAAGGACCCTATGATTACACTGAGCCCATGTAGGTATCCAGGATAATTTTCCCATCTTAAAAAAAAGCATAGTATCTGTGAATACAATGTCTATCGAAATACACTGAAAAGCATTACCAATGTAATTGAATTTGTTAGGCATGTTTCCTTAATGATTTATACTTAATTATAAAGGTGCAGTTCAATCCTATTAAAATATTTTACTTTTAAAACTACTTGAGGAGCTCCTTAAAGATGTTTGAGATTTTAGAAAAGCAAAAGTTATAGACAATTCAGTGTGAAGAACTATAAATGAAAGCAATCACTGCTGCATTATTAAACTGAAGGAAAGAATGGTCTCGTAAACTGATCTGTGCTTCTGTAGATGTAGTAAATGATGGAATGCTATTCTTTATAAGCCAAGTAAAATTTTCTATTGAATGGAGGTATTTTGTTTGACCATCAGCTTTACTACAATCCAGTAATGTAATACATGGCTAAAATATTTTCTCCCCAGCTGAAAGTCAAGAAAAGATTCTAGGAAGATAGTTGAAGTTGTTAAATTACCAGAACATTCTGGACAATTGTACAGCAAAAAAGAAAAGGAGAGCAAGCAAGAGAAAGAATGAACTAGAAAAAGAGGGAAAAAACTATTTGAAAATACTCAAACAGTAAAGAATATAATAGACTCAAGGAATCAGCTTAGGACTGAAAGGAAAAAAATATTCCACCATGAAATCCTCAGAAAATGTAAAAAAAAAAAAAAAAAAAAACCCTACAAATTTAAATTTGTAGTTTCGTGGCCCTAGTTAAAGCAGAATTACTTTGCCTATATTAGTTTTATAAGTTCCTTTAGCCCCCACTTTCCTAGAACTAAATCCCCTAGGAAGAGAGGGTTAAGACCAGCATACAAGCCAAAAAGGAAAAGTCTGGCTCTTAAAGCATGGTATATACAGGACACCAAAGGAAATCAGGAGCAAGAAGGGGTCACCAAATAAGAGCTAGGTCAATAGGGCTCTCAAAGAGAAAGGGAAAAGAACCTCCAAAGTAACAAAGAGAATATCTTCCATTATAAAATGAAATGCTCCTGTCATTAGCATCCACAATAATAAGATCAATAATATAAAATAAGCTAATTTATAAGTTCCAGTTTTTATATACCATACATACTTTTTATACAGAACTTATAAAATTAAGTTCACATTCATTAAGCACTCATCCATCAGGCACTACGATTGAGCCTTATAGGCATTAACCTACTGACAGTAAGATTCTTTTATTCAAACTTTACCAAATGAGGCACAGATTAATTAAGGAATCTTCTCAAAGCAAACACCAAGGAAGTAACAGAATGAGGATTCAATTCAGAAAATCTGACTCTATAACCCACACTCAACTAACACATTACCCTTCTAAGATGGAACTGGAAGTCGTACTTTTGAATCATTTACATAGAAAATAGCTTGCTATGTGCCTCCGCCTTACACAGCAAAAACATAAAGGTGCATGGTTCCTCCCTGGTTAACATCTGATGTGAATCTAGATTTTTTTTTCCTGCCAACCCATACTCTGAAAAAAATTCTCATGCACAACCTAATTATGATTTGGAAGGCTTACAAATAAAGCTGCTATGGCAATAGCACATTCTCCCCACAATTGTTCAGTCTTCTCTACCTTCAGACACCAGTGCTCACAAGTGTAGAGGAAGATTAGACCCAAGGTGTACATAGACTGTCTCTCTCACTGTTGAATCACCCCTTCTATCTTTATTTTCAGGGTGTTTATCATAACTCTTTTGTTCCATTTACAGCCCACTTGCTGATGTATCATTCTTCTCTTTGGTTAAGATAAAAAAGATGTTGATAGCTGTATCATGCAAAAACTAAGACAGATTTACAAATGTTGTAACTGACAAAAAAAAAAGATAGTAACATACGCATTGGATAAAGTGTTGGCTAAGGTGGAGTCCATCAGAAGTGGTTTGGGTTTGCTCAATTGTACTGAGGCTCCTATTCATATGAATGACTTTCCAAATATTAGAAAATAAATACTGCTTCAGTAATAAAATTATTTTAAAGTGGGACATTAAATGATGTACTATAAAATTCCATCTATTTCCATATTAACAGAAGGCCTAAGACATTAGCCTAGACAAAATTAAAACATCTGGAGTGACCACTAGTATATCACAGACCCAGCATAGAAAAGTACAAACATCACAAAATTTTAATCATACACTTCTGAAATGTGAAGGACAACACCCTGGTAGTTCTTCTTTATTGGAATCTTCAGAGACATTCCAGTCTGTTGGAAAAGAGCCAACCTTTCTCCACGTTCATTTTTATCAAGGTTAGATAACAGAGTCAAAGATAAAAGACACTTTCTTTGACTTACTCAAGTAAAATTCCTCTAAAAACATGTGCATTTTAGTAGAACATACAAACTAAGGACTCAACAGTATACATCTACCTCTAAATCTTGAGTCAATTTACAGGTATCAGAGAGGTATTGAGATAAGTATATTCTTAAGATAAGATCCATAACCTGAATCAAATTCTCAAAGGGGTTTGTTAACAACAAAATTGAGAACCATTGTTCTAGAGCAGAATTTAAAAAAAAAAGACAAAACAGAACAAAAACTGTCTCTAAAACTAGCCACTTTAAATATAGGATTCATAAACAAAAGTTGTAAACTTGAGCATGGATAGAACAATTAATTAAATCCAGTAAGTGTTACCTTATTTTCTTTGTTGAAGTTTAGTTTTAGAAAGGCATAAGCTCTTGGATCCATTTTTTTTTTTTTTTTGGATGTATTCAAAATTTGTTATATATAGTTTAAAAAGGGGAGCAATTACTTTTACAAAAGTCTATTTAGCAACATCAGTGACTATCAGTTTATTATACACAAAAGAATATTTACATTTAGTTAATAATCAATTAACTTTATTTGGAGGATGAACTAATATTAACTTGTCCTCTTATAACAATTTTAGATTAAAAATAGATTGGGCATAATTCTGGGTAAATACATATACACACACAGACTAAAGTTTAAGCTATTTTAACACTGAGCATTTTGAAATTATAATGCGAAAATGCCTTCATACTGTTAAATTTTTAAATAGTTGATTTTAGTCATATGGTCAGAATGATGGGGTGATTTCTTTTCAAATGATTATTTTTTTCTTAAAGAAAGGACACAAGAAATATTTTACTCCTGTTTACAATAAGTTCTCAAATTATGTCAGTGATTCATAATAATGCTTAAGGCTTATTTTTAACCCAAAAGACTGAACACAAAGTAGGCATTTGGTATTTGTTATTTTTTAAAATTTTTGAACAACAGCAAATGTATCATTTAAAATATCACTATGAGATATTGTTATCTCTACTACAAGCTGAGGCTATATTAGAGATATGATGTATGTCCAATCTACTCACCCTCTTCTTCCTTCTCTTTTCCCAGTAACTCAAGGGTTTGACTCTTTAATGGTTGTATTTAAGCATTCCTTTCAAGGGCTAATGAATATGTCATGTAGTTATTACTTCAAGCTTGTTAAGGAATAATTATGTAAAAAACTTTTTAAAAAACTTAGAATTCATTAGTGATTATGTAGACCTTACTTTATTCTTGGACATTATTTCTCCAGTGGCCATAAAATATCAAAATTTTAAAATAGATCTTTCTGTCCTGCTAAAATGGCTGACTCAAACTCATTATCTATGGTGACCATGAATTAGTTGAATGAGTGAGTGAAAGTCGCTCAGTTGTGTCTGACTCTCTGCAACCCCATGGACTGTAGCCTGTCAGGCTCCTCTGTCCATAGAATTCTCCAGGGAGGAATACTGGAATGGATAGCTGTTCTCTTCTTATGGGGATCTTCCCAACCTAGGGATCAAACCCAGGTCTCCTGCATTGCTGGCAAACTCTTTACCATCTGAGCCACCATGGAATGAAATAAGTCTCTTTAAAGATCAAATCTGTGGCTTCATGCAGCCAGAGGCCCTAGCTAATTCAGCTTAAAAAGTAAACTATTAAAATTATAAGTCATTTTTTGGGACTATCCTATAGACTCATTTTTTTTTTAACTTTTCAAACAGTTACAGCTCACATGTTCAAGTGAATCTATACTTAGAACTATGTGACAGTGCAAGACAAGGTTCACACTTAGTTGGGAAATACAACTGGTTGTTTCCCCAAAATTCTTTTGTAAAATGATAGCATGCATTTATGTTCCACTCTGCCCACTTACCGCAATTAAGCTGGTACCAACAAAAGGAAACCGATCTGCAGGTTTCACCTTAAGGGAACTGTATGGTGCAAAGACTGAAAAGGAGTTTCTGCTTCCAGAGCCAACACTGTTTCTCCAGTGTTCTTCTCTGGCCCAGATCATCTGCTTGATTTTGCAACCACGTGGACGATCATTCAGGAAAGGGCATAGCCATGGAAGGACAATTTACAAAAGAGAGAATAAAAACAGCAAACACACATGGCGAAGAAAAGTTTAGGAATCTGAAATATATGACTTAAAGCAATAATGAGAGTCATTTCTTTCTTATTAAATGAACAAAGAATTCAGTGCACTTAAGGCCAGTTCTTTCAACTGCTGTTTCCTGAAGTATAAACTGCTATATACTTCAGGGACAGTAATCTGGTCATCCTTATCTAGTCATTAAAATGTTCTTATCCCAAAAATTCTCTCCTCTTTTAGTATCCTAAGGAAATAATCAGAAATTAGAACAAAAAGTCATACATAAGGATGTTCAATCATTTGGGAACAACCAGATGCCCAGTATTAGGGAAGTAGTAAAATTTTGATATATGGGGTCCATAACCACTGAAAATTGCATTTGCAGATAACTTTTAATAGTGAGGAAAATTAATTTTGATATTAATGAGGAAAAAGTAAATTATACTCATATAAAAATCACAAAGAAAAAAATTATAAGACATAATGTATCTCAGAAGTGGGTTTAAGGTATTTGTTTTCTCTGCTTCTTCACAATTTCTTGTATTTTCTAGAATATCTTCAGTGAGGCTCTCAGTTCAGTTCAGTTCAGTTCAGTCGCTCAGTCGTGTCCGACTCTTTGCGACCCCATGAACTGCAGCACGCCAGGCCTCCCTGTCCAAAACCAACTCCCGGAGTTCACTCAAACTCACGTCCATCGAGTCGGTGATGCCATCCAGCCATCTCATCTTCTGTCGTCCCCTTTTCCTCCTGCTCCCAATCCCTCCCAGCATCAGTGTCTCTTCCAATGAGTCAACTCTTCGTGAGGCTCTAATAGTCTCCAAAAACTGAAGTTTCAAACTTTGTTGAAATGGAAAGTCTTTGGATTAGGATGGAGGTAATATGTTTTGACAAATTTGCATTTGTATATGAATGCCTCCCTTAAAAGTCACAGAGGTAATTATATTTTTAAAAATTAACCAAAATGAATATCTAATTAGCTTTATAAAACAAAGTAAAGTGGAGGGGCAAGTAGGGCACTTTGTGAAAACTTGCCTACAATTTAATTTTCAGGGAGTGCTACCATCAAGGCAGCCTCCTAAATAAATTTTCCTACACTTCCCACTTAGCCATTACTTCCCGACCTTTAGAGTAATAGCTTAACTGTCTGATAAAAGCAGCTACCTTTAAAGTCTGGGCTTTTGATAAATTCCTTGTTTATGAATAAAAGACTGCCTGTATTGTTCTTAATGATTTATCTCATTGGTATACATGGCCTGTTAATGTTGTCTTTACTTACTCTTTGCGCTGTGTGAAAGCAACATGGATAAACCAGATGCCAGGTTCACTGTCCCCCCTCACACTTATTTATTATTATTAGCCTGTATTGTATCTAAGCTACATAGAATTTTACTCATTATTTTTAGGAATAATCACAAATAATAACTGCCAAGAGATAGGAAATTGTTAGAAAAATTAATAGTATAAATGAATCACAAGGAGGAAAACTATTATATTAGGATAATGGATTGCTTCTGGAGAAAATGTCATGAATAAATAAGTGGATATTACCTTTATGTCCTACAGCAATACTTCCACAGAAGGAAAAACAAACTCTCCTAGTAGGAAGAACTTTAACTTCTAGTTACTTATAATTTATAGACCATCTGGCAAATGAATTCCATATGCAGTACTGCTGCTACAACTTATACATGACTTCTGGAGATACAGGAATCCACATTTATACAGTTTGCTGCTGCTGCTGCTGCTAAGTCGCTTCAGTCGTGTCCGACTCTGTGCGACCCCATAGACGGCAGCCCACCAGGCTCCACCGTCCCTGGGATTCTCCAGGCAAGAACACTGGAGTGGGCTGCCATTTCCTTCTCCTTATACAGTTTAGGTAAGAGCAATTAAGTAGGTGTAAAGTACCTGGGGAGCAGAATTTGCAAGAGCAAAAGTTTACTATAGGGTCTTAAATGCATGAATCTAATGACTAGAAGTTAGGGTGATTTTTTAGATATCTCCTTTTTATAACATTAATATTAGAAAGAAGAGTGCACACATCAGCATAATATTACTTTCTTGAAAGCTAGGTAAATGTAGATTCTTAGTATGGCAAAGTAATACTCGCATTATTCTAAATGTATAAGGAAAGTCCAGTTTGAAGCCAAACAAGCTGAAAAATAAAAAACAGAAAAGAGGAAAACCAATTTTATATTTATATTTTCATCCTACACGTAACAAGTAAATTTTAACTTTATTATGTCATGTACTTCCATTTTAAATAGTATGGAATGCTATCTTTAGCATTTTCATGAACAAGCAGAAGTTATTTTATATTTATATTGCCTTTTATTTTTAGATTTATCCTTATAAATACATGAATTTCATTTAAAAAAAGGAAAAATAAATAATCAGGACACCCAGTTAAATCTGAATTTTAAAAAAGCAACAAATCATGCTTAGTATAATTATGTCCCAAATATTACATGGGACATACTTACACAAATAAAATTATTTGTTGTTTATCTAAAACACCAGTGTAACTGGATTTCCTGTATTTTATCTAGCAACTCTATATAAAATTAAAATATATATTAAATAAAGAATACTTCCTTTTTATGAAACTGCTTATAATCTCACTTAAATGAGACAAAGATCCAAGCAAATGTATTGCTCCATGGAAACACATTTATCTGTGTTTAAAAAAAGAAGAAAGAAAAATCATTAAGTTTCAAAGCTTTCTATATGCTGACAAACTCAGTTCCTTAGTAAAAGTGTTCCTAAAATTTAACTTGGAAAACAGGAAATAAATAGAATCAGTATATTATTACAAGTAATGAGTAAATAAGTAATTTTAAATTGCAGGACAAAAAATAGTTCTAGGCTACAAGTAGAACATTGCTAACAATAATTGCATTATAATTTTAAGTGAAACCATCAACTGTGAAAATTTAATCTGATGTTTTCATACATGAAATAAAAATGAAAACTGAACTAGATATTTTCATAGATTTTAACTATTAAAGAATTTTAAAAAATCTTTTTATTCTAAGAAAAAATATTTTAAAAACACACCCCTGTAGAGTAGCTTTCTACGTAACTTGTTTATTAATGTAGTATATAGCCTCTGCATAGACAAGGGAGAAGGCAATGGCACCCCACTCCAGTACTCTTGCCTGGAGAATCCCATGGATGGAGGAGCCTGGTGGGCTGTAGTCCATGGAGTCTCTAGGAGTCGGACACGACTGAGCGACTTCCCTTTCACTTTTCACTTTCATTCATTGGTGAAGGAAATGGCAACCCACTCCAGTGTTCTTGCCTGGAGAATCCCAAGGACCGGGGAGCCTGGTAGGCTTCCGTCTCTGGGGCCGCCCAGAGTCGGACACGACTGAAGCAACTTACCAGCAGCAGCAGCATAGACAAGTTGACTATAAGAAGTTGAACAAAAAGAAGTCAGCATTTTCCTAAGCTGCAATCTATCACTGACAGATATGCAGTGCGACATTTGTTTACTTTAATTCTTTATTTAAAAAAATTATATACCAATATTGATTTCCTGGATGTGATAAATACACCATCATAATGTAAGATGTTATTAATAGAGAAAACTACTAGAGCTCACTATACTGTTCTAAAATTATTCCAAAATGAAAAGTTTATTTAAAAAAAAATGAAGTAAAAAAATGCCACTGCTTTTGGATTATAAAAATACTAAAAGTCATTCTAAACCTCTTCACAGACATAAATACTATTTCTTTACAATAGGAATCACTATTATATTCCACTTCTGAAACATTTTCTCTGCAAAACAACAGGCAGAATTTTAAGAATGGAACACTTCACAGATTCTGATTTTCTTGGGTATACATAGTAAAACATTCAAGTGAACATGTCACTAAGCAAAGTATGTTCACATTTAATAATTACACCATATACTAAATAAATTATATCATATACTTTCTACAAAGTATATGCAACTAAAGAATATATAATGTTCTATTGCCAAAATATTTTCAAGGCTGTTTTATTCCCTTATATTCCTTACTATTACAACAGTCAATTGTGATAATAAACTAAAGTATGTCACTACTGAGGGCATAGACAATATGATACATGTATATCATACTCCAACATAACTGCTACAGTTTTAAACCAAATAGTTATGTACTGGGAAAAAGAGAAAAACTCAATTTGCCTAACAGTACAAAGGACACTGAATTGTCATCTGCAAGCATCTTACTTTCTTAAAGGTTTAAGAGAAACAGAATTTAATATTAGAAAAATGATTATTTTTCCTTAAACTGAGACTTCATATATTTGTAGTCAAATTCTGTTAAGAGTGTATATATATATATATATATACACACACACACACATACATACATACATATACACAACTTGATAATATTGATTCACTAAATCAATGTGAATAACTCTTAAATTCACTTCCACTTACTGGTTCCCCTCTCCTTACAAAGGTCATTGTTTGTTTAATTGAAAGGGGAAAGTGCTTATGAAAAAAAAAAAAAGCCAAAATAAGGGACAGGTATGTAAAAGAGAAACGAAATATTGATCGGTACAGAAGAATGAGCACAAAACTTCCTGAAATGATGGGAAACCTGATGATAGGGTACTTGAATAATTAGGGATATTAAATTGGGTGCAGAATTGGGCAGTACAATCTTTATTTTCAGTTGAAGTAGACAATCACCTGAACTCTGGGGGAGGTGGAGGGCATAACATCTACTTTCTTTCTTTCTTCTGTTTTGGTGCTTAAAATGGAGTGGCTAAAAATCTTAAAACTGGAAGGATCAGTCCCCTTCAAAGATATAAAGATAACCCTAGGTAAATTACTGAGTTTTTTTCTAACATTCACAAGGAGTATAGAGTGAAATGAACATAATGTAAATCAACTCATTGTTTGGGCACTTTCAAATTAGTTGCCAAGAAAGGAGTGAAAACTTGATAAGCAGGCTCCAGTTTCCATGTGTTAAGAAATCTTAAAACTGTGGGAGCACAATAAATTTAAAAGGAAGAAAAGTAAACAAGGAAAATGCTAAGCAGTGAAACACTGATGTGAACAGGGTATAAAGGATTTTCTTTAAAGAAAAAGCTATAAAGAGTTCCATTGTGCTTTTAAATTACAAATTTGGATTTCTTTGATTTAAGCTGAGTCTGATTTTAAAGTATGTGTCAGAATGTCCTGATCCATTTAAATATTCAAACTGTTGATGCTATTTCTTACCTATCTTGGGGGAAAATTAAATATAAATCAAAATCTTAAGGAAGTCCACATTTTCAAATAGGTAAATAGCTATTTTGAATGAAGCAACAAAGTAGTATGCTTTTTATCCTCTCCCTCTGGCACAGAAAGTGCACTTCTGAACCGCAAACCAGGTATGTTCAGACCACTGACTGCAGCAGTTCCAGGTCTTGAGCCTTTTTCTCAAGAACCAAGCAAAAAACGCACAAATTCACTAAAATAAGTGACAAGAGAAAGCAGGCAAATCCCAGGTGGCTTGTCTGCCTTTTTCCAGGAAAAATGTGGCCTCAGCTTTCATGAATGTATATTTTGTCTTGATAGGAATGCATATTTAATCATCAAAGCAAAAATTTTTACACTCAAACATAAGATCCTTTAGTAGAGATTTTTAAAGTTTTTTTAAGCCACAAATAAAACTTAAATTTAAAAAGTGATGCCAAACTGTTTTGCAGGCACAAGAAAGGTGAGAGCAGGGAAAGATTAGATCATCCAGACGGGGACTTTGAAAGACACTTGTAGTTTACTTGTGAAGCTTCATTTAGCATTGAGGTACAGGGGAAATGCTGTTCCTGGTGACAGCGCAGTGGGAATTCCCACTCCAACAACCCATGAAATGTTACTGCATAATTATTCACCTTCTGAGGCCCATTAGAACTTATCAGCAGAGAAAGAAATTTAATTTAAACTCACCCCTCGGTGGTAAAGAATGACCGAGACACGAGATCAAAGCCGGAAGCTCTGTCCTCCAGTGGTTTGCAACACCTAGGCACAATAGGGTGAGAGAACGCGACATTCCAGCACTTTCCGGCTTTCCGGACCCTGGAGAGAGGGGTGGAGGTGGGGGCTTCCACACCGGCTGGTTTGAGGGAAGGACTCCGGAGGTGGATGTGTCAAATACACCCTTGAATTCCAGAAGGCCAGGCTGCTTCTACCCTGAGGCTTCAGGGGCTTTTCGAGAGAGGCCCAAACTGCAGACCAGTTAAGCCATTCCTCTCCCTTCCCTGCTACTGGGATTGCGGGTCAGTGGTGCCGGTGGATTTAACCACAAACTGGACATGATTGGAGCCATAGCACACGCAGGTGTGCAGCTCTGCGAACTCTTGAATATTGAAGCAGACGCTTAGATTGCAGCACATCACAGGGCACTTTAAAAGCCTGTAGATGGTGCATGCATAACCAAAAATAAACTCCAAATTTAATCCCTGGCATATCTAGAGAGTACAAAGTGGAACTCAGATCCAAACCTACTGAGAGGGGCCTCTGTTCCTCAGTCCGCCCCAGGGAGCACCAGGTACATTCTCAAAGTAAAGATGATCTTTAAAGGAAGTATGGTACTTTTTCTGAAGGACTGACCCGTTCCTCCCTTCAGATGTCACCAAAATACGGGGCCGGGAGAATACTGCTGGCACTCCTCAATTATTCAGCTGCCAGAAGCGTGGACGGGCAAGAAGGGAGAGGAAGAAGCCCAAAAGAGGTTGTTGGGTTTTAGGTACAACGCAGCAAAGACAAGTTGAATCAGCTCAACAGGTACAGTGATTATGTATCTATATATACCTGTCGATAAGATTCTCTTCTAGGTCGTCATTTAAGTGGCTAAACTGTTCTTTTGATTCCTGAAATCAAAAATCACAGTCAATCGGTCCTGATTTTGCTTCCCTTATGACAATAGTGTGAGAAAAGGTGCACAAATTCCTTCATTTGAGTCCGGCAAACCCTTAATAAAATGACAAGAGTAGCAGTTTATTAAACTGCTACAGGGCCAGAAACGGGTAAGAGACAAGCAAAAGTGAACAGAGTACTTTAGCCAGAAAAGAGCACAGTCGATGCTATACCAAAGAAATCCAACAGGTTCAGGAAGAAGGATCTTGGCCCGCCACGCCGCGGTAGGCCCGGGTAGCACCGGCAGGACGAGGCACTTGGCCTGCCATACCGGGATAGGGTGGGATAGAGGCCCGAGGGTCCCGGCGCTCGGATGGCTAAAGGCAGTGGGCGGATGCTGGTGATTTGGCGAGCAAAAGGAGGGAATCCGCCCATCCCAGGCCCGCCGGCTTCTTTTGAGCCGGGAAGTGAGCGCAGGAGAAGTTCACCCGGCGATTCCCGCGATGGGTTCGCGCGGGGCCAGAGAGGCTCCGGGAAGCGCGAGCTGGTTGGGCCGGTGTCGGCCGCGGCTGGCGCGCTGCAGGACGCGCACGGGGCACAGGGTGGCGCTCGCTGTCCGTGCAGCGGGAGGAGGCGGCCGCGGTGCCTTTGTGTGCGCGGGCGCCACTTGCGGCGGCTCGGCTGGCAGCACAAGGGGGAATGCGGGCGGGTACGGTGGTCCGGGATAGACCCGACTGCCGCCCTACCCTTCGCTGCAGCTCTTGGGTGGACAACGCAGCTCGTCCGCTCAAAAGCTTCCGGGGAATCGGAGAGGCTTTTTGAGAGCAGCTGGCAAGTCGAGAAGGGAAAGGAAAGAGGAAGTAGCGTTTAGAGAGGCTGGAAAACTCTCTTGGGCTCAACACATCGCCTTGAATTCACTGAAACAGAATAATGGCAACTTTGGGCAGCCCAAACTCAGCCTCGAGCCCCGCAAGAGAAGCAGCGGGTGTCTCCACCTTCCCTCCCGCGCAAGAAATGGCTTGTCTGAGAAGTAAAGTTAGGGAATGGGCTTAGAAGAAATTCCCCAAATGGACAGGAAAGAACAACAGTGAAAAGCAGCAGTTTTGAGCGGGCGCTTCATTCCCGGTTCTCAGTCATCCTCCAGCTCCCTTCGCTGTCTCTGGAGCTCTAGAAGCCCCGACTGTCGTTAGGAATCGAAGCAAAATGTATTTAAGGCTGCTTCCTCACCGCCAGGAGACTCCGCAGGAAATTAAATTAAATTAACACGCGCCCAGGGACCAAAGAAAACAGATACCAGCCCCAAACCCCCTCCCCCCGCTAAGCAAATCAACACTTCAGCGTACAGGGAATGCGGCGAACCTAGAGATGGCCACTGACGCGCATCCCCTTAAACCTTAGCGGCTGGAGCAAGGAATTATCGGCTTTCCTTTAATCCGGAAGCAGGGAATAAATAGGGCGGAAGCAAATTCTGAATCTTAATTTTTAAACAACAGCAACAATTGTATATCGAGCAAAGTCTTCAAAAGATACCACCCAGAATAACAATCCTAACTTAAAAATGAGTACACTTCACTCCCACTGATCCTTTACTTAACACGATTTTCTTTCAAGACAGTGATAGAATTAATCTGCTTGTCTACTTTTTAAAGAAAAAAAAAGGGGGGGGGGGAACAACATAAAAATCACATTTTTAAAAGAGAGAGGGGCTTGATCATACCTGAGTTTTTCTTAAGGGTGTAGGGAGAATAATAATGCCTGTTTGGACAGAAGCTGTAAAAGTCAGCAGTAAATTTTAAACCCCAGTTTATTCAAAATATCTACCTCAAATTAACCCCTCTTTGAGGCTATTTGAAAAATTGAGCAAAATGTAGAATTTCTCTACCAGTTTAGGCAACCAGAGAAAAATCAAATCTACACTCTCGCTCCCCCCAAAGTTCCTGCCTTAATTTACCAGCCTAAAAGATTAACTGACCTTTGAGCTAATCCTCTAAAATAGAATATTTATTTTAAAAAAATTCCTCCACAGGTCCTCTGTAACATTCCATTCAATAATCTCAACAAAAGATCCATGGGGAGATGAAAATGTAGATGGCAGGATTATCGATTTGTCCGCTCAGGAGTCCAGTCTCATCATATGCTTGTCATTAATTTTTAATTTCAGCATTCTGTCCCCAATGGGAGCCCCATTGAGAAGTTATGCCAAGACTGGGGTAAGATGAGAGAGGAAGGAGGACAAATCCATCCAGGAACTTTTTCTAGTATCAGTTAATAAAGAAGAGTACCTCATCACATTTGCTTAAATTGTGTTAGCTTAAACAAATTTTTTGCTGATAGTCCATCTCAACAAATCATAGTCATGTTCCTAAGCAAAAGACATCATCCAAAAAGAAATTGAACCAGAACAGGAGAAAGCAGGGTAAGGAAGAAACACTCAAGTTTGGGGACGAAATGAAGCAGGTTAACAGAAAAGCTGGACTCAGCTGCAGCCCTATTCCAGTCTCCTGAGGGTGGACTGATATATGCTGGCCTGACTGTGGGTCAACAACTAGTTTAACTCTACCTTGATCTGCAAGACTGGAAGCTTGTCCCTTGGTTTAAAGTGAGACCAACCCTTTGGCTTCATTTGAGTGAGCCTGCAGGCACTGTTATGGGGTGCGTTAGCATAAATAAAACGGGGAGAAACCAGTTTTTTACTTCATCCTCTATCCTCCAAAAATATGTGCACCCCCAAAAGGAAATCCTGGCCACCCTGCAGAAATGAATATGTTGGCTATAGCCAACAATACAAAATAAACCAAAGCTAAAATGGGGAGAAGCCCAAGGAAGAAAGTGAAAATTTGAACATCCATACTACAGAAAAATCTGTCCCGTTTACCCACCCCAGAAGCTTCTTCCAGACAATATCTATCCTTATCATCAATCACTTTGTAAATCAAATGTGATCCTGGGTAAAATGCAACTGATATAATGAAGGTACCAAGCAGCTTTTTTCTTACCTGCCACTACATTTAACTCCTTCAGAACCGTTTTCTCTGAATCCCTCAGCACTGCAACTTTCAATAAAAAAGGAACAACACTTAAATTGTGTTCTGCGTGTTATTCCTAGGAAGAAAGTAACAGAAAGAGACTGTTTTACTTTTTAAAACCATTATGTAGAGCTGTAGTATACCAAAGAATTAGAGCTTACTTGCTTGCCTGAAGTCATAGGGGTTGGAGTTCTCAAACGTCAGCACAGGCAACAGGATTAAGGCACGCTGTTACTTGGGCACAAACCACATTATTCTAAAATACTTTATCCCTGTCTTTTCCTTATGAATTTACAGTATTTAATTATACTCCGTATTTTCATTTGTTTCTATGGATAGTAATGACTTTATATAAATTTCATTGAAAAATTGTCAATTCAAGATGCACACCAAGACTGAATTTAGGGTGGGGAAATGCAAACGGAAAGAAAGAAGCTAAACTTAAAAGAATCTGAACACACTAACTTTTTATTCAGTTTGTTTCAAAATAATATTAATCTAATAGTGAAATACTTTGATATAACAGCAATCAACATTTAAAGTATTTTATGTTTCAAAGTATGGCTCAAGGAACACCCATTGCTTAAATGCACTTAGACATAACAAGACAGTATCTTTTTATTGGCATCATTGACACCTATGAACAATAGCCTAGTAGATAGATTAAGGTTTAACCTTCCTTTTCTTTGGTGGCTGTTTAGAGACTTTAAAAGAACAGATAAGTCATTTCAACAGGAATCTACTACTGATATTTACCTCTACATAATCTTTAGCTAAGACATGGAATGCCAAAAACAAGCTTTTGTTAGCTTGACCTCCTCCACCCCCTAACAACAAAAAGTTATTCCCAAACCCATGTTTTTATTTTAGATGTACTGATCTTCTAGTGTAAGGCTTGGCCTTTAAATACCAAATGCAACCAATGGCCAACAACCTGACTCCTTCTGGAGAATGAGAAGAAAGCAGAACGAAGAAATTTCTTTCAATTGTTTGGTGACTTTGTATAAATTTTAAGAGCTCAGTAAATCCTGATGCTTGGAGCTAAAATCTACTGGTAAATAATTACATTTCTTAGACACTACAGTCTTTATCTTGGTAAATAGAGAAAACACAGCTTCCCCAAATATATCATTCCATCTAAGTAATAGCTTAAAAATAATTCTTTAAATATTACCTCAAAACAGGGCTATGTTTTGTTTAAATTAGACATTTAACTGAAGATAAAATGCAAATGTCCATAGTTTAAAAAGGAAAAAAAAAAAACAAATTAACTGACCTAGTCTTTATCTGAGTTTATTAATACCATTTAAAATATTACAAATAAATCAATTACATTTCATGCATTTAAAATGCAAGTCTAAAATGTTCCAGAGAAAGGCTTTTCATTTCAATGTGAAATATCCAAATTATTTCAACATTACAATGAGCAATTAGTTTGCAGAATCTGCAAACATTTAAATGTAGTGTCAGGAGTGTTTATTATTAACAGTTAACAATATTACCTTCAGGAAATACACAGAGGCCAAAGTTAGTTGAGATTCACTTGGACATTTTATTTAACACATGGGTTTTTGGCAGACCCAGTTATTATGAAATATAAGAGTACTCTCACTTTAACTATGCCTGAACTGCCAGCAAATGCAAGTAAGTACATGCTTCATTAAATTAAGTGTCATCCCACATTTATCAAATATTGTCTTAGTTACAGTTTGATACCTATCTAAATTCATATTCGAGCAAAACTAGGCCCCGAAAGTGCGTTTGTGGCTCTGCACCTCCAGAAGTGAGTTCAAAAAATCTGCAGCTCATCAGAACTGCAAGAATAACTCTTAATATTTTCTTGTGACCAAAAAAAAAAAAAAATCAAGTTTACTTCAATATATTTTCAAATATTTACTGGAAGTAATGTACAAGAAAAATAATATACAAAATCGTCTCCTGGACAACTGCACCTCGCACCCATACACTGGTGGAGTTATAGTTAATCGATACCTAATCTAGAACTATTCTCCCGTTGTACAAACCATTAGGTTCAGATAAATCTTACAATTTTTTTCTGTTTTTCCCTTTTGGCATTTAAACTACAGCCTGGTCCGAAATAAACAATAGCTTCTTTACTTGTTTATAAGTTTAAATCACACACAAAAAAGTTAAACCCTAAGAATCTTCAACGAATTGCAAGAATTTACAGAAATGGGTACTATACAAATTGACTGCTGGACTAGCAAAAAAAAAAAAGAGAGAGATTATGCTCGGGAGTGGTGAAAACGAGGTAGCAAAGGACAAACACAGAGATAGTTAATCTGGTCTCACCGGAAAAGGGTATTTTTGCATAAGAAAAAGACACCTACCCTCACCCCCACCCCCAACCTCATAAGTTAAGTTAATGCGATCAAAATAACTTTGGGATCAATATTAGCACAATTTTGAGAGAAAGACTTGCTTACTGATAGAGGAAAAACTACCTACAAGGGAAACCAAATAGAAGGATGCTGTTGTGTTTTCTTTAGATTTTCCGTTTAAAAAAGTTATAAAGATTAAAGAAGGCTGTTGCATCGATTCACCAAAACTGCCCTTAGCTAAAACTTGCATCGGTTCCACCCCAGGGAACAAAGGGAAAGAGTCAGGGCTGGCGTTGGAGAGCTGAACTAGACAAACTCCGGGTCTCCGTGTCCGAGATGGGCACCCGACAGCTCTGCGAAGGGCAGGCCGCGACGCCCGGCTGCAGGGCAGGGCGCTCAGCAACTCAGACGCCCGAAAACACGGTTCTGGTACTGGTACCTAGCCAGTCGGCGGCTGGCCTGCCCCGGAGGCCCTGGGTGGCGCTCAAACTTGCTCAGCCTAGTGGTTAACCGCGCGTTCGGAGGCCCGGGGTCCCAGGCACTGGATCGGTCCAGCCTTACCTCCAGCGGCCACTTCCCTCTAAAAGATGTGCCCGTCCCAACTGGGGATGGTGAAGGGAGAACAAGGAGAGGACAAGAATTAAAGGCCTGCCGAGGGGCCGGCTGGGGCTGTTCTGGGCCCCAACGGTGTTATCGGGTAGAGAGACAGCTAGGGCCCAGGAGAGCAACGCGTGTTACTTACATGTCCACATTCCCTTTACAAAGTTGTCACAGAGAGAGTTAAAAGAGAGAAGGGCAGAGACAGAAAGACATACTGAGCAGGGTGGAAAGAGACTGAAGCCAAAGCCAGGACCCACGAAGCCCAAACGGACCAAGGTGGGAGGAGGAAGGGGAGAGGGGCAGGGGCGGGGTGCACGTCACTCCAGGCCGTTTCGGTGCCCGGGCTCGGGGGGCGGCAGCAGCTCCGGGGAGTGGCAAGGCGGGCTGCCTGCGGCGCTGTGCTCGCTGTCGGTGTCGCTGCCCTTCTTGCCGCCGCTTCCGGACCCCGCCGAGCCGCCGCCGCCGCCGCCGCTGTGCGTCTTCACGTGCTTGCTGAGGTGGTCGCTGCGCATGAAGCGCTTGTTGCACACGGGGCAGGCGAAGCGCTTCTCGCCGGTGTGGGTCCGAAGGTGCCGCTGAAGCTCATCGGAGCGCGTGAAGCGCTTGCCGCAGAAGAGCCAGTTGCACACGAAGGGCCGCTCGCCCGTGTGCCAGCGCAGGTGCGCTTTGAGGTGCGACGTCTTGCCGTACACCTTGCCGCAACCCGGGATATGGCAGCTGTGCAGGCCCTTGCGCCGCAGGCTCGCCCCGGCCGGGCCCAGACGCTCCGCCTCTTGGCAGTTGGGGCAGTCGCAGGTGGCGCGGCCGGAGTAGCGGCGGGCTGAAGAGCGCGGGGAGCCCCCCAGAGGCGCCGACGGCCCCGCGCTCAGCATGGAGCCCCCAGCGCCGGCCAGCGGCGACGGGGCCGAGTCCGGGTAGGTGCCGGGCAGCACTGGCTTGAAGCCGTCCATGAGGTGTTGCCCCGCGGGGCTGAGCAGGTGCGAAGAGGCACCGCTGCTGAAGGCTGAGTGGCTCAGGCCTGAGTAATCCGAGTTGTAGCCTCCGAGCGGCGAGTGCAGCGAGGTTTGGAGCCCCCCGGCGGCGGGGTGCAGGGAGCCGGGCAGCGCCGCCGCGCCATTCGGGTTCTGCACGTCGATCCAGCCCGCGCCCACGTCCCACCAGCTGGAGGCGCCTGCCGACCCCACTTCGCCGGCGGCGCCCAGGCCGGGATGCGAGGGCTTGAACCACGACTCGTAAGGGTGCGCCATGCCTACGCGCGGGTAGATGCCCTGCAGCCCGTCCACAGAGGTGTGCACCTTAGAGATGAACACGGGCTGGTGGGAGCCGTCCTGCGAGTGTGCCGAGGAGCCGCCGCCGCCACCGCCGCCGCCGCTGCCCCCCGACACGCCAGGGGCCTGGAACACCGAGTAGTCGTTTGCGAAGGGAGAGCTCGAGGCGGCGGCGGCCGCGGCGGCGGCGGCGGCGGCGGCGCTGCTGGAGGTTAGGGAGAAAGCGCTAGAGCCGGGTGAGCCGCCACAGCTAAAAGAGTCGGACACCAGAGCCGCCGCCGCCGCCGCCGCCGCCGCCGCCGCCGCCGCGGCCGAGGACGAGCCGCCGTTTCTGGAGGGCCCTGACACGCCGAAGCTTGAGAGACTGGAGCCCACTACGTTGCAGCTGCCTGAGGAAGAGGACGAGGACCGTTTCCAGGGGTGGAAGCCTTTGCCGAAGGAAGATGAGCTGTCCGAGAGGGAGGAGGGAGACGGGCTGGGGCTGCCGATCTTATTACAGGTAGCAGCAAGCATGGCCAAAGGAGTCGATCCCAACCTCGGTTCTTCCTGAGAGAAGGAGAGGAGAAGGGGTGGGGGAGGGGAGGTGGGCAAAAGTCCGGTGGGGGAGGGAGGAAGGAAATGTGCATCAGTCCTCCAGTAGCCTCCAAAACGCCCCCAGTGCACCCCATTTCTCGCTGCGGCACGGCGCCACCAACTCACCTGGCTCCCCCAACAGCCCCGGCGCCCGGCTGCTTCCTACTCTACGGGAGGGGACAAGTTTGGCTGCCGGCGTCTGATTCGGGAGTAAAGCGCCACGCTAAAGAAGAGTTTGACAAGTATTCTCACCTAAAACAACACTCTTATGCACACAAGGCCCCAGGCACTTCGAAACAAACAAGCAAGCAGAAAGTCCAGATTGGGGAGGAAGGAAGATTCCTTCGCGGAGAAGCCTGGGGAAAAACCATTGGATTGGTTTTAAGAGCTACTCCTGAAATCCACAGAAGAGCTTTGAAAATCCTGTTGCAGTTCCCAGAAACCCATCCTGGGTTGTTTCTCCCAGGCCAAAAGACGTCAAACTGTAGGGCTCGATCGCTCTTCCTGATTTTCTTAAAAAAAAAAAAAAAGTCTACAATACTAAAAAAGAGAAAATGAGAGAGAGAGACGGGTTCAACGTACCTGCAAGACAAGGCGGGCTGAGGAATTTTTTAAGGGGAAGAGAGAAAAATCTGCAATTTGCCCAGGAGGAAAAACTTGCTCTCTTTACCCCCTAAATCGTCTCACGTAAAATAGGCTGGACGCACGTCTCCGGGGCGGGGAGCGGCCGGGCGCTGCGAGGTGGCTTGTCTAAATGCCCTCCGAACCTTTTCCTGCGCTGAAAAAAGTGACTCTGCCCCCCCCTCCCCCTCTTTCTTTTCTCTAAACTCACTTGTATTTAAAGGGGGGAGGAAAAAAGCTCTCAATAGAGACCGATAGCCCGTGGCCTGGCCGGGGCGACTTTAACCCCCTCCGATCGGCAATAAAAGAAAACTAATTAAACCAGCAAGAGAAAATCCTGAGACTCACCCCTAGAAGTGAAGTTGCCATCACACAAAAGTGCCCTCCTCCTCTCAGAGGATCTTTTTTATATTGATAAATCAGAGGCAGTGTTTTTTTTAGAGGTGTGCAATACAATGATCAGTTCCGCCCATTCCACCACAATTGTAGCTCCCTCTCCGGCTTTGAAGTGCCGCGGAGGCGCGGCCAGCCAATCTGCGGCCTCGCCGGGCCGCGCCGCGCGCGCGCCGTGAGGTCATCGGCGCCGCCGCCGGCCGCCGTGGGGGGGCTGCGGGGAGCGGTAGCGGGAGGGGCGCGCGTGACTGCGTGTGTGTTACAAAGCGGTTTTGTGTGTGTGTATGTAACTATGTGCGAGTGCAACCAAGCTGAGGAGAACACAGTGCAGCCGGGGGAGGGGGTGGGGGGATGCGGAGAGGTTGGGGACTAGAGTCTGGCAGTGTAACAGTGACGGGGGGAGGGGAGGGACAGTGCAGAGAGGGAGAGGGGGTTGTGAGTGACAATTTAACTGTATGTGTGACTAAGGGGAGCAGACCAGTAAATTGTTGAGGGGAAGGGTGAGTGTAGTGTGACTGAGTGATAAACCTGGGGAGGGAAGAGGGACAGTGCAGTATAGAGTGTGTGTTGTGGGGCGGGGGGCGGGGAGTGTGATAGGTGGTGTCTGAGTGTGTTTGGAGAAGAGAAAGAGTAAATATGTGGGTTTGTGTGTGTGAAAAAGGAGGGAGAGTGGATGAGTGTGTGTTCGCTTCACATGGGAGAGGCAAGGGCAGTGTGTCACAAACGTGGGGAGGGGGTCGTGTGTGCTCGTGTGTGTGTCTGCAACGAAACTGTGATGGAGAATAGGACCGGTGCAGTAAAGTGTACATACGTAAAAGAGAGACATGGCGATTTGAAGAGTGAAACTGACTGCGAAGTTGAGTGAGGTTGAATAAATATTCACAAATGCTATCACTGTCGCCAACTTCCTCAGGTTTTCTTGTAGCTCAAATCTTGATTGGTTTTCTTCCCCTTAATTTTTCGGATACTGTCACTAAATTTTAAAACAGAATCATATTAATACCATCCTCTCCTTTCCTGGCTTTACAGCGGAAGGGTAGAAATTTAGGGAGGCTGACGGGTATTTTTAGAGCGTTCTGGAGGGTGTGCGCCTGCGTCAAAGAGCTGTTACTTTGATGCGGTAGCTTTTTTTTTTTTTTTCTTCTGAGGTGGTATTCGGCTTTGGAAGTGCAAGTCTCACTGTAGGGGAGACCGTGTGTTTGTCCCGTGGCGATGAGTAAATTTCAATACAAAAGGATTAGATTAAAAAAAAGGGGTAAGAGTTTTTTTTTTTTTTTTCCTGAGGGGTGAGAAATTGAGCATTTTATAGAATGTAGGAGTTTTCATAGGATATCCCAGCGCCTCTTTCTGAGGAAAAAAAAAAAAAAAAATCGGGATTTTGATTGAAATCTGGGGGTTTTATTTATCTGAGAAGAGAAACAAGCTTTTAACAAATCTTGGACCACGTGTATTGGAAGCTTCTGTGTCTAGTGGGGTTTAGGCCAGATATCTGTTAAGTGTATGCATGTGAACAGTTCAAATTTGGTGGATTTTAGAACTTGCTTGCCATTTGTGTTATTAGTTGCCTACAGAAATGTAATTACAATTTCACTGCCACCACAAGGAAACATCTTAAACTACAGAAAGCACCACACCAGTGTAACAAAAAGTCCACAGCCTTTGGAGCCCTGTTGAATATCCATATGTTTTTAAAAAGTAATTCACATATTTAAGCAGTTACAAATGCTCCCAGAAATCTAATTTTAAGTCAGAATTGATTTAAAAAAATGTTACTAGCTGAGAGAGGTGTTTTGTTTTGACAGAGGAAACCTTTTCATTTTATTGTTGTTTTGAACCTTCCTCAAGTACATCACAGCTTCTGGGGATGTAAAAAAAAAAAAAAAAATCCTCCGGGGGTTTACTGAAGTCCAAAGTCAGGTTGTAGCATTGTGTAAGTTTCATTGAACAGAGTTTAGGCTGATGTTTGTGGTGTGAGAGTGTTTCTGACCCCTTTATAACAGTGTTGAGATATTGACTGTACATCATATCTATTGATTAAGGGGATAAGGTACATTCTCATACTTTGAAGTAAGTGTGAAGTAAATTAATGAACTGCTTTCTTTCTCTGAAGGCTGACGCTTACCATAAATGTCGTGTTTCTCCCTGCAAGCCACTCTGAATGATTTTAGCGTGTTGAGAAGGCGTGACAGGCCAGCCCAGAAGGAGGAAGGGGTGGGGGAAAGGAGGGAACTCCGTTTAACAAATAAAAGAGAATTAACTTCATTGCTTTGGTCTCCTTCTATAATGATATTCATTTTAAAGACCTAATATACAGTTGTTCAAATTTGGGATTTAATTCTAATCAATACCGTCACCCTCAAAGGTGGAGAAAGAAAGCTTTAGGGAAGACTCCCTTCTATGAATAGTTATTTATTTTATCTTTTTATCCTCCTATCTCTAGTAGGAAGTGAGGCAGGACTTTTGAAAAGTTAAAAGCTGATTCTGAGAGTAAACAAACATTAACCATTGTTTCCTCAAAAAATGCAGGAATTAGAAAAACACACATCATGTGATTACAAATTTGAGTATCTACTTCTAAGATTGTATTTATATAAATTCACTTAAGGATCATGTAATTCTGCCTAGGACAATGGGTCACAATGTTGTTGTAGATATAATGAGTATACTGGATTCTTCAGTTTGCATGAGGTTGACTTGCAGATTTTCACAAAGGTTTGTATGTGCATCTTCATTATGAAAAAATATGTTTTCATATATATATAGTCCATTTACTCCCACTTTAAAATCAGGTGTTTATTTTATACTAGTATTGTCAAAGTTTCTTTTTCACCCTACCCCTCACCCCAAAATAAGTGGTTAGTGTTTGTCCTAAGGCATAAGACAGAAGAATTAAAAAGGAAAGGCAAGAGAATTATATAATTGACCAACAATTGAAACAACAATAATCTTGAAACAGTGACTAGCAACCAACCAGACCAACAATGAAACTGGTCTTAATGGCAGCTCTTTCTCCACTTTGCAGAAGTGACTGTATTATTTTTGAATCCCCCCACAGGAGGGAACATCTGTAATCCATTGTAGATACAGTCTGTCGGGGAAAGCATGTCATAGCACATCCAGTTCAGTTTACCTTTTGTGATATTGATGACTGCTCTTGAGTATTAAACTGCAATAATATGGAGGTTTGGAAGGGGAAGAGGAAGAAAGATAGGAAGTGCAGGCTTTCTAACATCAATTAAAAGTTTCCCCCACCTCATAAGAAGTTTAAGTGCTGCCTGGGAGAGGAGTAGATGGATATTCTGCTGTTTCTTGCAAACCTGTGAGATCCACTTTCAATAAAGCTAAAATCTATTAGCATTCTGTATGCATCTGCAGCATAAATTTCATTTGAATTTCAAATTTAATAAACCAGGAGGTTTTTAATCATCCCTGGTTTTATTTGTTTGATATTAACATGCTTATTGACCGGGTCTGGTGACCAGTTTGATCATTACAGGACAGCAAAAAGTTAATTAAAACGACCACAGCCCCTTAATCATATCATCTGTCTCATCCATGTCGCTCTCTTTATTACCGGTGATGATGGATAGTCTCCCAGATTAATTTCTCTGTTTCTTCGATTTGGACAACAGCTTTTGGGACCTAATTTACATCCTGGGAACAACTTGCTCAAGTATATCTAACACCTTGCAGCTACAATATACATCAACATCTCTTTAGATAGAGTGGAAAAGGGGAGCTTTTTTGCTGGCTGGTTTGAAGACTAATCAATGCTGTGATTTGGAGTTCTCAGGTTTTCACAACCAAAGAAATAGAAGGTCCTAAAAGCAAATTAGAGGCCTCGGTCCGTGATTTTTCTTTTCGTGGAGTGGGAAGTGAAATATGCCTCTGCTGTTTGGTTAAACAGATTAAAATGTGTAGATAGAAGGACAAGTAAATAAAGCCATTTGTAACCATTGAGTACGGATTGGGGATTTATAGTCGAAAACATCAAAGTTACCCAGGCTTTCAAGTGTCCAGCAACAGATCTACACCAAATAAGGTTTTGAACGTGTCAAGTGTGGTCTGGTAAATACACAGAGCTGAAAAAGCCTAATAAGAAAAAAAACACAAAAACAAAAAAACCCGCACATGAACTATATAGGCGAGTACCTCTGCTGGATACGTTTAAACAGGGCTCTTGGCTTCTCGGTTTCCTGAGCGTTGGCGGAACGCGCAAGCTCTGGAAGCTGATGTGGCCGGTGCCCGCGAAGACCCAGGTGACCTGGTGGGCGCCCCTCCTCAAAGAGGGAGACAGCTCCCAATCTGTGGCCACTGTGCAGGGACCTCGCGCGCGGACTCCTTGGCTACTAAATAAAGCGTGAAGAAGGGTGGGGAGCGAGCCGAGCGCAGCCATCGGCTGCAAGGAGAAGCAGTCTGGCCCAGGTTGGGGATATCTCCTCGCCCGGAGCTCTTTGATCAAAGTTTCTTTCCTGTTGAAAAGAAAACCTGGCCAGGCTTTCTGGATTCCCGAGGGGATCCTTTTGCTTTCGGGCGGCTTTACTAGGAAGTTGCCTAACATTTCCTGGGAAGGGAGGTAATAAAAGCCCCTCGCTGGTGGCAGATTGTTGAGCCGTAGGTGGGAAGGGATCAGTCAGCCAGAGTCCAGAAAGGGCTGTATTTTCCTGATTGGAAAATGGGAACTTCCATACTGAACAATAGCCCCTATTAGTGAGGTTATTCGGTTTCAAACTATCCGGCCACATTTACAGCCGAGTCCTTACTTTCCTGGTTCTGCTTAATTGGATGCATTTGTTGACCACAGCGAAGCAGTGGTGACTCTTGATCTATGTGCAAGGATCTCCTGCAAAGCATTGCCTTGGCGACTCTTTTAAATAAATAGGGTCGCTTGAGAAAGCATATTGTTTCTTAATTGACTAGATTCCCCCCACCCCCACTCCGTATCACGCTGCTTAATATTTCTTCTTTCTCTCTGCCACTTAGAAACACTCAAAAGTTAGGGACATTTTAATTAAAAGGGACTCATCTAACTTAGGATATTACGATGCTTTGATTCCTTTTAGCTAGGGCAGTCAAATTGCAGATATTCAGAAAGACAAGGAAGACTTTAATGTAGCAAACATATGAATGTGTTGGCAAATTCATAGATAGGAAAAACATGAAGATATTTACCCAAATAGGCATTTCTGTATATATTAAAGGAAGATAATAATTCCTTATTTGTGTGCATGCATAATGTTCATATCTTCATAGCATGTTGATACGATCGCGTGCTAGTTCTACAGGCAGGCGTGTACTCAATGGTATATTTCATATTCATCTCCCTGCTGCCCCAAAGATGAAATTGATAATTAATTCTACAGCATTTCATATTCCTCTTTCATCATGTGAATGAAGGAAACACACGTAGGGAAGAGAGTTTGCTCATTTGTGGTGAGGTGTGTGTGTGCGTGTGTGTGTATATTCTAGATGAACAAGGCAAGAAAGAGAGAGGCTTAGACATTCAGACAAGTTCGCCTCTGATTTTTTCCTAGAGTGGATTTGTTTCGGCTGTTTTCTCTTTTGGTATTATATATCACTTTATCACAGCTAACATGCAGAGTTAAAAACTACTGAATTCTTATCCTCAACACTATTGATTTCTTTTCATTCTGTTCTGTTACTAGAGGAGGTAATGCTCCCAGATTACCTCCTTGGTCTCTTCCAGACGGTTGACAATTGCAATCGCAGTTTCGGGAAGATAAATGTTACTTTGGGAATTGTGTTTAATTACAAATAATCTAGGAGCTGCACCCAGTCTCTAGGTTTAACCACACTTATACATCATTGTACAAGATTTACAAATGGGTGATATTTGTGAAAGGGGATACAGTTCACTTTTGCAAAATCAAGGTGCAAACTAGGATGCCCCCACTTGGGGTTTGGCTCAGAGATAACATAGACCGGAAAACACTGATAACAAAAAGTGTGGGGCCTCAGAGTACTTGAAAGCTTAAGAAAGCTTTTTCCAGTGAAGTTTACCTTCAGATCAATTTTATTAAAATGAAAACCTGAAAATAAACCAGTCTTTGTTGAGTCTTTAAAATCTCTTATGTAAAACCATTTTTGTAGACAGCATTTCTGAATTCATATATTCAATTTTCTTTTTTTTCCCTCACAGTCCTGTAGATTTTCATTGAAATAGCCCAATGGTTATTTTTTACAGTTCCTCTTGTAACTCAGCTGCTACCTTTGTGTGTCTGATTCCTTGCTTCTAGGGTAGCTCAATTAGTGTTGTTTGTGTGTGTGTTCGCTTTTTTTCTAATAGTCTTATTAACAAGAAAAAAGGTGGCGAACAGGTTATTCTCTTAACCTGACCTGGCTGTAAGAGTAAGATGAGCAGCACTGAACAGATGTCCCCATTTAAGCCGTTCCTTTCCCACATGCCTGCTGGATATTGCAGGCGCGCAGGAAGCTCGCTTCAAACCTGGCCCATTTCAGGCCATAATGGCCACGTTATTTCGGCCCAGTGAACACGAACAAAATCGCGTGCTTTAGAATCATTCGACTCTGAGTCCAGGAAAAGCAGGGGGTGTGGTGGCAGTGGGGGTGGCTAGGGAGGGGTGTGTACGAAGGGGAGGTGGGGTGGGGAGCCCATTTCATCTAGGATCTCAGGAAGAGAACTTGCTCAAAAGAATTTTCCCTAGCAAATATGGTATAATTTACAGCGCAACTTAATAATCCGAGGGGCAATGCAAAAGCCCTTTGCGTTGTAAACTGCTTCTAATTACCTGCCAGAGCAATTAGCTGACTATCACGAAGAAATTAGATCGCTCAATGTAGCATAAATAATGCGAATAATTTTGTAAGAAGAATGGAAAGCGAGACCTGGTGTTTCTTTATAAGGAAATAACACCTCGTACTGTACGAGCCCTCCATGAACACATATTAATGTCTAGGCATGCATGGCAATGAGTCCGAGCAGGAACCCTCTGGCTGCTGTTCAGCACTTTTTCCGTTTACGTATGCGGGGTGAAAGTCGGCTTCCAGGCGTTCGATCTCCAGCCTTCCAGCTCACAGTAATTAACACATAGCGACTTCAATGGGAAAACCTGTTTTCCAGATGATTTTTACAATGCAGCTTTATGTCTCATTTGGCAGTTTAAATAGCTGGAGTTGTTTTCTGGCTTCATCTCTACTATCATCTGTTGAGCATATTTTGGTTAGAATACTGAATCTCACCCAAAACTTGGGTGCAGGCTTTCTCTAACTTTTTTTTTTCCCCTAAAAAGTAGTGCTATCAGAAGTCACTCTGAGGCCACTAGGGCGAAGAATTCTTGTGGAGCCGTGAAAGAGACCTGCTTTCCTGAATGAGATTGCCGGGTATATTGGAATATTTTGATGTGCTTCATTTTAACTTTTTAAAGTCTACCTCAGTCATATTGTTATATATATATATAAAATTTCTCTTGATTGTTTCCTATAGGAAATCTATATGGTGCGTTCACACATAACTAAGCAAAAGGTTTTAAGTCAAGGGAAAACCTAATTTGGGAGGAAAGCTGACCGTGCATTTACGTGCCTGATAACAAACACTATCAAGCTCTTCGAAATTTACTGTGTTTGTAAATCACAAATGAGCAGATTCCAAAGATGTTTGGAAGTCGAATACCTATGCCAACACCTACACACACATACACGCGCGCGCGCGCGCGCGCTTTCCAGTGCCGCCGAAGTGAAGGGAGTCACGGGCTCCTCTTTCCCTGATGAAAGAGATGGGTCACACGCTTGGGTCAAGTTGAATCAGTCTGGAGAGCTTCCGTGGTAATCGAACTGGACGTCCGCCCTGGTCACTGCAAAGGGTAGCTTGTGAATCCGGGAGCAGCCTGGGCGCACAGTCCTCAGGGTGTGTTCTGCCCCCGCGACCCTAGTGGCTTAGGGCTAGCGCCGCCACACATATACCCCGCTCAGCCCTACACATAGAAAGCTTCGGCCCAGGTCATTGGTGAGCAACTTTCACGCCTGTTTTCACCGAATTTTGCAAGACTTCTCAATGGCCTTGGCCAGACCAGTCGTACTATGCCCAGTTTTCTGCTTCTGAGAAGACAGACTGGTGATTGGGGAGTTCTAGATGGAAACGCAAGGAACCTCCGTAATTAACTGAGTCAACCTAGTCTACAAATTGAGTTCCTGCTGTTTATGGCTTCACGTCTATGCAGCCCTCCTTCTTAAATAGATGGGCGCTAGCCACCTTAGGCTCCTTTCCTGGAGCTCAGGGCTGCGGGGTTAGCGGGAAGGATATAAGGGTAATAAGAGGGGGACCTACTTAGCACACACCGCCCCCACCTTAGAAGGTGTTCGAAATAAAATATCTACATTAGCTCTAGGAAAGTCGTGACGTGATGCGCTAAACTTTTGAGTTCAAGGGCGTCTACCATACCCGGTGCGAAGTTCCCCTTTCAAATCCTTAACAGAAACGCCCATCTAGACTGAACAGGGGCACGTTTTCATTTAAGGCTTGACAAGTATTGACTTCTTTACTCAGCAGCGGTTACTTTTTAAGAGGAAATAAAACCTTGAATCTTGCTTATGGATTCTGGAAAAGTAATAAAGTTTGCCCAGATACTGAGAACGCAATTTTCCACAATCGCCTCACCGGAACAAACCAACTTAACGGAATTTCATTTTGCAGCTCGGTTTCTTTGGAACTCTTAGCACCACCCCTCCCCCAACGTCGCTGTGAAGATTCTCCCTCTTAAATGACAAGGATCTTGCTGGCCACTAAAGAAGGCTGCCGCCCCATTTTAGTTCAAAACAAGAGCAGGACTGCAGGGTTTAGAGAGTGGGTGAGCGAGGTTCGAGCTTTTTCCTCTTGAAGTAGCTGCACTAACTCGTAATAGCCAATGTAATCCTTCTTTCCTTATCCGTTGTCTTTAAAGGTTTCTTTCTAAAAAATTCTCGCAGCATTTGAGACAAATAAGCTGAATTGATATGTCTGTAATTGCTCTAAAAACATCTTCCAAAGGGGCCTCATAAGACAAACACGTAGCTCTTTGATCAACACTGAAGAAAGCAAACATTGGAAGGACGGAAGCCCACTACTTTGGAGTCTACACTCTGCATTTACAGCCCTGAGATGGAATGTCCATTACCTTCAAAGGGGCAGCTATTAACGGCAGAGCGTTCTCATTTTTCTGTAGATGGTACTTTTTTCAAGATTACACCTGTCCTAATATATAGGCATAATCTCCTCCTCATCCCACCTCATCCTCCTGAAGCGGGAAAACGCGCGCGCGCGCGCACACACACACGCGCACACACACACACACACAATTGCTGCAAATTGAAACGATTTGACAAGTACTGTCCAAGATCAGTTTATTTGAAGTTTTCTGGATAAAAGTGTTGGAAGAACTAAGGAATCCTCTTCAAAACTCTCTCTGGTCTGCTTCAAGAAGCTTAGAGAACAAAAGGAAGACAAAGTGATTTCCACCAATTCCGGCATACCTACCCATTGGAACTCTAATAAGTGTGTAGCAAACTAATAAAAGCCAAAGTCAAACCAGAAGCAGCAGTGTTTCTTGTTGCTGAAAGACACCCTGCACTACTGACTTTATTGACTGGTATTAGAGCATTAAAAAGAGTGTTTTGCTCAATTTCAGTGCTTTAACAGATTTTAGCAGATTTAACAGAAAATAGGCCTATTAATATAGGTATCTAAAGTTCCTAAATAAACCTTAGATGGATATACACAACTAATTTTGCTAGGGGATGCTGCTGATTGACCAAGTCAAAACTACTCTTTTTCGTAAGCTTCGGTCATTCGAATTTCCTTCCCCTTAGGTACTAGGAATTAAGGACCGAAATTCCAAAACGGCCAGAAACTGTAGGAAATCTGCGGGAGAAAAGTCAACCCAGTGTTGACTTTAAAAAGGCCTGGTATGTACAAGTTCTTAATTCAGCAGCAGGGTAGACCCTTGCGGACAGACGGTTCCAGAATCACTTTAAGCACCAGCAGCCACCACGCTCTGTGACAGGCAAGACTCGCGAGGCCGCGGTCGCCGCGCGAAGACGCGAACATCCGCGAGTTCCCGCGATTAGTTGTCCGAGCCACCTCAAAGGTGCTTCCCCTTTTTTTGCCCTCCAGGGTGTACCGGTGGTCTCATGTTCTTTCTCTGTGCTATGCCATCTAAGAAGTCAGGAGACTGGCAAGGAAAACTCAAGGCTGTAGCCGACGGGTGGGGTAGGGGGATTAGAAAGACTAGGAGAGGCATCCTGACATCCGCCTCCCAAGGTGGTAACCGCCCAGCGCTTTCCTGGAGCTGAAGCTCCTCAAGAAGTCACTTAGTGTCCTGTCCTTGGGACTCTAGAATAAAAGGTGAGTAGTGGACAACGTTCCCCACCCGTCTCAGGTTGGGATGAAATGGGCGACGGTTGTCTGGAAGGCGGTCACCAAGACCCTCCAAACGACAGCCCGTCGGGCCTCCCCGCAGTTTCCAGGGCTCGGAGCCGGGATCTCCGACAGCACGGCGGAGAGTTTCCGCACCCAGCAGTCACAATATTTGCACAGCCCTTTCTTCCCTCCCCTCGCCCTACCCCCACCTCGACAGCCGCCCGTCCCCAGGCCCGGCGCGCAGGCCCGCGCCGCCTCGCACCTCCTGGTCTCGGGCGTACGCCGCCCGCCCGCGCGGTGCGGACGGCGGTGGCAGCGGCGGAAGGCGGAGGCGCGGCCGCTGGGCTCAGCCGCGGCCCGGCCCAGCCCCGCCCCGCCCCACCCTCCGGCCCTCCCCTCCGCTTAGCCCCGCTCTCCTGCCGAGCGCCGCCGCCGGCTCCGCGCTCTGCCCCGCTCGGCCGCCGCGCTCCCCGGCCGGGAAAGCCGCGCTGGCTCCCGCCAAGGGGGAGGCGCCACCCCGCCTCGGGGCGGGCGTTCCGCGGGGACTCCCGGGCCGGCCACAAAAGCCCCTTTTCGTGGGCCGGGCGGGACGGGAGTCGGGTGTGCGGCGGCGGCTTCCCACCCCAGCACTCAGCCGCCCGCCTTGCTCCTCCTCCTTCCCTCCCTGGTCCCTCCTCCTCTCCCGCCCCCCGAGGGTTCGCACACCCCGCGGGCGGGAAGGTGCCGCCCTCGGGGCGGACAAAGGGGCAGGCCGGGCGGAAGGGGGCTGCGGCCGGCACGCGCGGTCGCGGGAGGGGCTCCGAGTCCCAGGCTGTCGACCTGACTCCCACTGGGCGGCCGGCTCGGCCTGGGGGCGGAGGGGGGCGGGCGGTGAGGCCGGGGGGCGGGGTGCCTGCCCCACTCCCCCCGCCCCACCCCCGGGACCGCGGGGGGCGTGTGTGCGGAAGCGGGTCGCGGACAGGTCACGGGGCCTGGGACTAACCCCCACCCCACCAGGGCAGGAATTGAACCTCCTGCTCTGCTCGTCTCCCCCTCCAGGTTTTGACTGGACTGGACTTTAAAGCTCCTTTAGAAAATTTATATTCTCGTTTTTCTGTCAGTGATAATACATTAGAACCACCCAAAGGGCTAGTTAAACGCAGATTGCTCGGCCGGAACGCCAGAGTTCCTGCCTAAGTAGGCTTGGGGGGGGGGTGGGAACCGATAATTTGCATTTCCAAATAGTTCCCACGTGATGCTGAACTGCTGATTCGGGTACACTTGAGAATCACTGCTACACCGTTCTTTCCTCACCACTCCCTCCAGAAATGTGGAGAGGCTCTCCCACAGGAATTCCCAAATGCACTGCATGTGTTGTCATTGCCAAGGTAGTTTTCCCTCTTTTGAAGGTAAGCTGTACAGAGAGTATGAACTGGATTCTCTTGCCAGCGGCTCTAAATTTCAGACTGACCAAATGCTGGAGTGTAATATTTGTGTGGAGGGCTTTCCTCGGGTTCGATTCCTGGGTTGGGACGATCCCCTGGAGCAGGATATGGCAACCCACTCCAGTATTCTTGAGAATCCCAGGGATAGAGGAGCTTGACAGGCTACAATCCATGGGGTCGCAGTACTCGGACGACTTAGCGACTAAACCACCACCAATCCTAGTGTGAGTGGTGCTTGAGAAAGAGGCTGCATGGAGATGAACCAGAGAAAGCCATAGTTCAGCTGGTCATTTCCCCACATTCAAAACCGGAACCAGGGAGATGAATCCTGTCGCTCCAGCACAAATTCAAAAGGGAATCAAGTAGTTCCCTTCTGATAATGACAATCTCCTACCTGCTCTTATTTATAAATTTTTAATTTTTTTCCGTCCTATGTTCTTCATACTTTTATATCTTACTGAAGGACCTAAAAATGTTAAAACGGCACAAGGACTAGATAAACAGGAAAGAGATAAATATGAAACTTTATTTCAACATTACTGTTGAAATTTTCTCTGATGCTTTAAAAGAGCATAGCTATGTATTTAAAGCTTTGTATTATTTAATTATGAATTAAATAATAATTCATCTTATTTTAAATGCATCCCCTGCCATCTCTAATCTGATTTCTCAAAAAAAATTTTTTTTTAAATCTAGTGTGAGATATATTTTGTCATTTCAATCCAGTTAGAGTTAGTTGAGGAAACTCCCCCCAAAAAGAGACATGCCAAAGTTTTCTTATCCCCAGTGGACGTTGTTAGTCATCTGATTTGAGCCTTGTAGTTTTCATTGTCAATACTTGGGTTCTCTCAAAGGAAAGAAAGTTGGGGACTTGCATTCACTGTTTTTCAAGAGGAGATTAAACACAAAATCGATTTAATGGAGCATCTGTAATCTTAAATACAAGAAGTCAAGAGCTAAGGCTGTAATAGAAAGGTTAGCTTTTCTCCATTGTTCACACTCTCTAACTCATATTTTTGGAACTTAATTATCAATGAAAGCTGCTACATCGATGCAATACAGTATAGGCAAATTAAAAGAACCTTTTACTTCTTCCAACTGGGTTTAAATTGCAAATCTTAACAGTGAACTGTGTGCTTTTGGCACTGAATATTCAATACAGTGAAATGTGTTTTAAGTGAACCACCCAAGGACCCAGGAACATTTGCTTAATAATGATACTTTGCAATTCTATAGGGCCTTTCAGGCAAGGATCTCAAGTGGAATGCTCTTTAACTACACCCTGCATGGGAAACCTTGAGAATATTTTAAAGTGCTCACTTAAGGCTTATTGGAAAGAATCCTTAGTATAGATTTCACAGTGTGGTTTTAAGAAATGAGGTACTGCAGAATTTTCAATCTCAAGGGTATCATATTCATGGGCGTTTGATGGTTACTGAATATTTGTTAGTTATTTTCTGTGAAACTTAAAATGCATATATTTCCCCCAACTTTTTATTTTGAAAAAAGTTCAAACTTACAGAAAAGTTTGAAATAATAGCACAATGAACCATTTCAGTGAACACCCATATTTCTTTCTTCTAGGTTAACAGTGCTAACATTTTGTGACAATTTCTTAGATTCTCTTTCTCTCTCCCTGTAGATAGGTAAATATTGACATACTGTATCTATATAGGTAGACATCGATATAGAATAAAATTATTTGTTTTCTTGTTTGTTTATTCATGTACCTGCATATAGTTCTGTAGTTCCTGATTAACTTATGAGCATCATTGCTTCACTGTTAAATGCTCCTCCTGATTCTTCTACCTAACTATAATGCCTATAAAGAATGTATTCTTATTGTTGATTTTTAAAAAGAATTCCATTTTAAAAAGAATTCCATTTTTGAGTTCAGAATTTTGTCAGTGTTGTCTATGAATTCTGAAAAGAGATTTAAGCCAATGCTTGTGTAAATGATCTAAAATACCTAGGTATCTTGGGAACTTAAGAATCCAATTAAATAATTATTATAGAAACAATATATACTAAGTGTTTTGAAATCTAATTTCAAAAATAATTCAAGAAACAGAAAATCTTTTTAACAAGCTTATGAAACAAGAGGAACATTTATATTCCAATCCAAGCCCATCCCCATCCCTCCACCCCCCACTAAATTTAATCTGCTTTTACCTTAATTAATGTTTGATCTAAATTATCAGAATAATTGTCTTAATTATCCACTTCATTTTGCTAGCTAGTGTAGACTTGACCAAAGTGAAAATAGCATTGGCAGTTACGTACTTTGAGAAGTGCATGCAGACAATTTACATAATTTAGCCAAAATGGCCAATTAATTGGTGTAATTATGAATGTCTAGACTTGGCCTTTATTGGGTAGGCAGAAGTAGAACCACTCCTCTTTCCAATGGTTGTTCGCCGCTAGCTTGAAAGATCCATATTTTTCTTGTATTGAATATTTTTACATTCTTAATTTAAAATATTCTCATATTTTTATTATTTAGGCATGTTAATTAAGAGTAATTATCCAAAGACTATCAAGTGCATCTTCTTGCCTCTTACAAATCCTTGAATTATGACATAACTTAATGTGTGATTTATCCCACTTTTGGAAACGTATGTAATTACATATTTATCTCCATAGTGTTACTGCCTTATACTTAATATTCAGTCATTAGCATTATTCTCTCTGCTATGGAAAGTCAACTTCTAACTGCATGAAATTCCCAGAGCTTAAAGTCATTTTACAAATAAATGTTAATGAATTTTTGCAGTTTTTCAGGTGTGAAATTCATACAGCTTTATGTAAAAATTAGTGGGAACTTTAAATTTTTTACATACAGTTACCTCCTTAGGTTAGAATCACTGCTACTTTGACTATTTAAATATAATGTCTTCTTTTATTCTTATGTAGCTCACATTTTAAAAGATGTTACAATAAAGTCTTAATCTTCTAAAGCTGTTAAGGCAAAGCAAAAGTACTGATGGTTGTGTTAATCCTACTAAGCAGAGAACTGCAGTATGATTAGTTTTAATCAGAACTTAAGCATCAGAAATGTACAACCTAAATTAGAAAACATGTTTTTTGACAACTAGTAATGGTTATTGTCCCTGTCCATGGGAAATTTCTTAATAGTAGTCAATGAAGGCAATTGAGAATAAAAGTACTTTTAGAATTAATATACTTGTACATACACTTGAAGAAACTATACCTGTAATGAGTACTGACTTATAAATTGGGAAAATTGATTTCTATTTCTAGTTTCACTGATTCTGTGTTGGTTAGAAGACATATCACTGAACCTGCTGAGTCTCAGTTTTTTCATTTCTAAAACAGGGGTATTACTTGCTCTGCCAACTCCACAAGTTGGACAAAATGGCTCTGAGGCTCCAATGAGACAAGGTATATGAATCTTCCTATTTATGGAGCACCTACTGTAGGAAGAAAGGAAAACATAAGCAATAGATGCCTGATTTCAGATTATTTAGAGTACCTGAGTAGAAGAGCAAAAGTGCAAGAAGTCACTAGCACATATGGTAGGTAGAGAATTGAATATGTGTTTAATGACTTGTACAAATCATTAGTTAGGGTCAATAGGGAGTTGCAAGAAGACAAAACCTAGGGGTCTTGAGTGGATTATAAGACGATAACATGTAACAGATGTGGAATATTCTGAAGATTAAAATTTTTATCCTTCAGATTTTTTATATGTACTAAGACAGATCTAGAGCTGCACTTATTATTTGATACATGTTATAAAGCTATAGATGGAACTGTAGCATATAATATATACCTGGCAATATATATAATTAAATATGTGATATATATTATATACATATATATAATTGAAAGGTAATTATAAGGGGAAAACCAATTGTTGGTGTTTGCTTGTATTCTTAGGTAAAAATGGTATTCTGAGGCTTAATCAGTAAATATTGCCTTGTACCAGTATGTTGTATATGTAAAAAAGGCAGCTGGCTTAAAAAAAATTTATTGAAGTAGATGGGGCTCCAAGACTGTCATTCTCTTTTGTTTGTCCGGGATGAGGTCCTGCCCACTTTGGGGCACTGGCTCTACATCTGTCATTCCATTTGCCAGTGAGTCTCAAAGTCAGGACACTACAGCTGTCCTGTTCTTTTCAGCCTTTTCTGTGATGGAAGAGATGAGATGACTAGCTGGCTGGTCAAGGCTTCATCACATATTCAGCAATTCTGTACAAGTACTATCCTGTAATTGTATTGTTCTCGCCTTTATTTGTGGAGCAGAACTTTTCACTCTGAAAGGTCATTGGAATGTTTATTTTACTATGTGTCCCTATTTAATTATTTTGCTTTGAGTTGTGTTTGTTAATAAAACAATGGTGTCAAACTGTTAGCCGTAATTTATGTTCTACCATGCACATGCATGCATTTGCATAGCCAGGAATAGTGAATGGAAGGGGAAAGAACACTGCAGTTGGAAGGTTCCGGTTAGGTTTCCTTCCAAATAAGGACTAATCTGTTGACTTCCTAAATAAGACGTGTGGACATAAGCAAAGTCTTTTGTGTTTGAAAGTAGCAAAGTCTACTAATTCAATATTAATGTCTTGGATTTGTCAGAGGAACCCAAATATAAATAATCAGGTGAATTTTCTGTTGGTTGGTGACTGGGCTGGTTCTGGCTAAACTAGTTTTGAGTTGGATGGAATTGGTGGAGACAAATTCGAAGTTCATTTGCACTTTCTTTTCCTTGGCTGGGATGTGTATGTGTTTGAATTAGTCTTTAATCAAACCAAAAATTTTGGTGGAGGAAGCATTGTAATGAGGCATCTCTAAGTGTGCTATGTGATAGTCCTTGCACAATTGCCATAAACTTGAATGCATAATCTTGAGGCATAGCAAGATCACACCTTTTGCCTTCTCCCTTGAGTCTCAGTTGTTTTTAACCTTGGCTGTACTATCATACTCTCTTGAGAAGGTTTCAGAAATCCTGACTTCTGGGCCGGACACTCAGAGGTTGATTTAATTGGTCTGGAATGTGGCCTGGGGGTTGGGATTCTGAAAGCTCCTCCAAAGAGTTTTGCCACCTGATTCTAACTTACAGCTGAGGTAGAAAACCACGGACACAAGGATAGACTGTTTATCGAGTGTGCTGAAGCACTTGCTTTTGAGTTTGGCATCTCCTCTCCAGGTCTTTCCTGCAGGTCTTCAGTTATAGCTGACAATCGCAAATATCTAGGGGAGAGAAGTAGGTAGGGTAAGTTACATAAATTCAGAATGGGGCTAAAGTAAACAGGATTCAGAGCCCTGTGGTTTAAACACGTTCTCATTTAATTACCTTAATATCCTGCGCTAAATAACTCCATTTGTGTTAAAACTACTGTTAAACAGTTTTTTAAAAAGAAGTGTGATTGGCTTACAATAATATGTTGGTTCCAGGTGTACAACATACTGAAATTCTCTGTTTCTATACATTACAAAATTATCACCATGATAAGTCTAATTAGCATCTATCACCAAAAAAAGTTTTACAATATTATTAACTATCTTCCCCGTGCTGTATATTTCATCCCCATAACTCATTTATTTTTCAGCTGGAAGTTGGTACTTCTTGATCTCCCTCACCAATTTCAGTAGAATTCACCTGTGAACCTATCTGGTTTTGCACTTTTGTTTGTTGGGAGATTTAAAAATATCTGATTCAGCTTAATTACTAGTAATCAGTAAGTTTGTATTTCCTTTTTCTACCTGATTCAGTCTTGGGAGATTGAACATTTGTAGGTATTTATTTATTTCTTCTAGGTTATCCATTTTATTGGCATATAATTGTTCAAAAGTAATCTCATGATTTTTGTGTTTCTGTGGTGTTTGTTGTAACTTCTTTTTCATTTCTGATTTTATTCTGATTTTGTTTTATTTATCTGTGTCCAACAAAGAGTCAGACACACTTAGCAACTCCCGAACAATTCAGTAAAAAAAAAAAAAAAAAAAAACACAGCATAATGGGTATAACCGCAATTTAAGATAATCAGTACCAGTACTTAAGTGACCAGTTTAAGTATATAATTTGATTGTTATTGTTGTTCTTCAGTTACTAAGTTGTGTCCACCTCTTTGCAACCCCATGAATGATAGCATGCCAGACTTCCCTGTCTTTCACTATCTCCCTGAGTTTGTTCAGCTCATGTCCGTTGAGTCAGTGATGCCAGTCAACCTTCTTATTCTCTGTCCCCCTCTTCTCTTGCCGTCAGTCTTTCTCAGCATCAGGGTCCTTTCCAGTGAGATGGCTCTTTGCATTAGGTGACCAAAGTATCGGAGCTTTAGCTTCAGCATCAGTCCTTCCAATGAAAATTCAGGATTGCTTTACGTTAGTTGTGGACTGATTTGCTCTCTTTGCTGTCCAAGGGACTCTCAAAAGTCTTCTCCACCACTACAGTTCGAAAGCATCTGTTATTCACTGTTCAGACTTCTTTATGGTCAAACTCTCATATCTGTACATGACAACCAGAAAAACCGTTAACTTTGACTATACGGACCTTTGTTAGCAAACTGATGTCTCCGCTCTTTAGTACACTGTCTAAGTTTGTCATAGCTTACCTTCCAAGGAGTAAGGGTCTTTCATTTCATGGCTGCAGTCACCATCATCAGTGATTTTGGAGCACAAGAAAATAAAATCTGTCAATGTTTCCATTTTCCCCCTATCTATTTGCCATGAAGTGACTGGACCAGCTGCCATGATCTTAGTTTTTTGAATGTTGAATTTTAAGCCAGGCTTTTCACTCCTTTTTTACCCTCATGAGAATAAAGACAACAAATCTAATTCCATTGTAAAAAGCTATCTCAATGTAAATAGTTTCTGAAGAAAATGAGATTTAGGGACTTATAGTTAATACAGCATATTGAACATATATACTTTCTTCACTTCTCTTCAGAAACCTATCAACATCATAATGGAATAATATAAGAGAGCAAAGTAGAACCAGAAAGTAAACTAGGAAATGAATAGTCTTGGAGTCCTTGAAACAATCCAGTCAAAGAAAAGAAGTGAAGTAAAGAATGACAAATGGGTTTAGAGGGAGCCGCCAACCCATATTGAAATAGGAGGCTATGGGAGGGAGGATTTTAGGAAAAAGTGTAAAAGTAATGAATTGTTTGGTGTACATAAACTTTTAGAAAAATTAAGGAACATTTGACAAATCTGTAGTAGCATTTGGGGAAAAACAGTTGTAAGTACATAGAAAACTTGGGCTTCCCTGGTGGCAGAGTGGTAAAGAATCTGCCTGCCAACCAGGAGACGTGGGTTCAATCCCTGGGTCAGTAATATCCTCTGGAGAAGGAAATGGCAACCCACTCCAGTATTCTTGCCTGGTAAATCCCGTGGACAGAGAAGGCTTCAGTCCACTGGGTCAGAAAAGAGTCAGATATGACTCATCGACTAAATAACAACAACAGAAAACTAAACCAATGTGAAATCATTAAAATTTATAACTACAGGAAAAACAAAAAGTATAATGAGAGAGGAAACATAGTAAAACATATCACTTGGCTCACCCAATAGTAAACAGTTTTTATGTAGTTGTAATATAGTAAATATCAATTATTAATCTAAATAAAATTTTTGATGTAATTATATTTGGTGGATGGGGGAGATAAACGTGTATTTCTTTTTTTGGAAGGGAGGTGAGGTGTTGTAAGAGAGCTCAATTGTCATTCATGTCATCTGTGATAGAAAATCAGTAGTTTATATGAAAAAATTTTTATAATTTACAATTGGAAAATATGTACTTAATTACTAACAGCAGTTGCTTTGGGCTGTAGGATTTTGTTGGGTGGGGGATGGTGGACAGAAGTGGGAATGGGATAGGGGAGACTTTTTAATACTAGTCGATTTGATTTGATTTTTAATAGTAATTGATTTAGGAATAGTTGGTTTGATTTAGTAGTACCGTGTACATGTATTACATAGGGAAAAATTAAAGTTAATTTAAAGAAATACCTTTTAAAAAGACAAAACGTGGTTTGAAGAAGCACCCTCAAACTAATCTTTCACTCCTAAAGTAGTTAATATGTACGTGTGGGTTTTTTTTTTAAGTCTTCCCAAATCAAAATATTCTTTTCAGATTGTTATTTTTGGGAATGCTAAAATCCTCAGAAACTCAGTTCAATGGGCTCAGAGTTCTAATGAAACAAAGCAAAACCAAATTATAACAATGAAGGAAATAATTTACTTTTGATTTTTATTTCACCTCTTTGATTTCTTAGTGGCGAAGTGCAATGGAATCAACATTCCTGAGTTTGAACGAGTTCTATTACTTCCTGATTAGGTGATCTTGGGCTAATAGTTTAACTTCTCTAAGCATCAGTTTCTTCTCTAAAAATCTAATGATGAGATTTTCTATCTCATAGGGCAGTTGTGAGGATTAAATAAAATGAATTACTTAGCAAAGTGTTTGGACTATCATAGGCATTACTTAATGCTAACTGATATTACTCATCATTCTTCTTTCTTCCTAGAAAACAGAATAATCTCTAACAGCTCTGTATGCATTGTCTTCTACCACTGAGCAACTAGATGCTTTTTAACTTGTCCTATTAGTATCGCTTTATCTCTAGCCACATCTATTTTTATAAGCACATGAATTATGGACCATTATATCACAACTGAACTAATTTCTTAATGAGTGTCTTAATTACAAGTTATACGAGAACAAGTAAACTAGTTTCTGATGTTCTGAGGGAGTAAATTTTTTCTTTTTTTTCCTGAGGGAGTAAATTTAAGATTAATTACAATTGTATAGAACTTTCATTTGTGTCAAGCTTAAATTGCTATGTAAATAAAATCTGATTAAACCTTTAAGTAATTTATGATCCCCATTTGGCAGATGAGAAAACTGAGGTTTAAAAGTTATAGATTGATAGGTTATATAGTTTGTCTTTAAAAGACCTGTTGTAATACGTTATGTGCCTTAATTCATTTTAACTTCCTCATTTTAGCACTATCATAAGTGTTACTGAATAGGTAATAATACAATGTTTCAAAACTTGAATATGCAGTCAGTGATAACTTTGTGCCACAAATTGGGTAATATTTCTGAATCCTAAAGAGCTGTAGGGCTGTCCTTGATTGCTGCAGGGTCAGTAAGGTTTTTCCCCATGAACTACTTTGGTTTATTTGTGCATTTATGCAGGCAGTAACCACACAGGGCTCTCTGTATGATGGGCACAGTGGTTAAGGTTGGGCATCCGTAGTGGAAAAGGTAGATTCTTACCTACCCCAAGCAGTTTCAGCAGGGAGATCTATCTGTTTGCATTTTTAACACATTGCTGTCAAGGACATAATGCAAATGTGAACAAAGTTCCCAGAAAAATAGCACCTAGGTATATGGCTATGGTTTTTCCAGTGCTCATGTATGGATGTGAGAGTTGGACTGTGAAAAAGCTGAGCGCTGAGGAATTGATGCTTTTGAACTGTAGTGTTGGAGAAGACTCTTGAGAGTCCCTTGGACTGCAAGGAGATCCAACCAGTCCATCCTAAAGGAGATCAGTCCTGGGTGTTCATTGGAAGGACTGATGCTGAGGCTGAAACTCCAATACTTGCCACCTCATGCGAAGAGTTGACTCATTGGAAAAGACCCTGATGCTGGGAGGGATTGGGGGCAGGAGGAGAAGGGGACGACAGAGGATGAGATGGCTGGATGGCATCACCGACTCAATGCACGTGAGTCTGAGTGAACTCCGGGAGTTGATGATGGACAGGGAGGCCTGGCGTGCTGCGATTCATGGGGTCGCAGAGAGTCGGACACACCTGAGTGACTGAACTGAACTGAACCTAACTGATATCCAGAGAACGTCAAACTGGTTTAGGCCAGTCCCACCTACACTATCCAGGGGCCTTTCCTCTGGAACTTGTCCTCCTCTCTTTGAGAGGAGACCTCAGGCAGATTGTATTGGCATTAGTCTTTTAAAGAACTTTTCTCATGGAAAGGGCCATGGTATTTACTTCTCCTTTCTTGCAGGATCCTTTTGACTACCCCCTCAGTTTCTCTAAGATCCTTTACTATGAGGGACAGTATTCTAATCTCAATCTTTATCTTAATGAATGGACCTCTAGTTGCTGAAACAGTTGGCTTCTTGGCTTTGGATACCAATTTTCAAGTGAATAACAGGGATTCGTTTTCTGAGGTCCAGTTCATGAAGGCACTTGACAAACGTGACTGCAAATTCTATGCTGTATCATTACATTATACTACCTCTGAAACACATTTTCAGTGTCTCTATAAATAGCAGAAATATGGGATTTCCATAATGATCTGATAATGACTTTTCATTAACTTGTTTGTGTTGTCCTTGTGACTTCCTCATACTGGAATACAACAGACAGGTATAGTGTGACCACAATGGCTGATATATACCCCCCAAATTTAAGGTGGTCTGTACTGGCTAAGAGTACAATGATTTGAGTGTTGGCTCTTGTTTATGGCCCTCTTGGGTGAATTACTTAACTCTCTAACACTCAGTTTCCTTATCTGTGAAAGGAGAATATAGTAGTAGTAATTTCATACAGTTGTGAAGAGTAAATCATTGTAAGTACCTAAATCAGACTGTTTAGCTTTACTGTTTGCTCTGTCCTAGCTTGGCGTGAATATTTGAGGAAAATACAAGTAGGGAGAGGTTGCCAGCATGTCTTCTGCATCTTCCCTCTACTGTGGTTGATTAGAGGATCGTGCCGTTTCTCCATCATATCTCACTTTGGTATTTGCTTCATTTCCAGAGACTGGATCTACAGATGGAGCCTTTCCTACCCTCCTTCCATCCCTGAAATTGCAGCTACTGTGAGATTTCATAAGTTGAGGGGATATATTAATTGGGGTATTGGGAACTGGTTGAATTTCACTTATACCTGAAATAACTGATGGTTATTTCCCAGAGCTTCAAGATTGTAAATGGGTTAGTACCATTATTTCCAAAGGAGTGTGTTTAAATATCATATAGTTTGGAGCACCTAATAATTTAAGAGTATGAGAAGTATTGCTTTTTCTCTATAATATAAACAAAAATAATGGATTGTTGTGACTTAAGATATAGAAGTAATTATTTTGCAAGTAAAAATAGTGTGGAATATTTTTATTTAATCATAATATGTATCTTAATCATAGATTCCATAAAAACCCTAACTTTTTTTGAACTTTTTATTTGTATTGGAGGATAGCTTGGGTAGCACTTCCCTGGTGGCTCAGCTGATTAACAATGTTGTAATCGTTTCAGGTGAATAGGGAAGGGACTCAGCCATACATATACATATATCCCTTCTTCCTCAAACTCCCCTCCCATCCAGGCTGCCAGGTAACACTGAGCAGAGTTGCCTGTGCTATATAATAGCCCTTTATTGAGTATCTGATTAAGCATGTGTACACGTCCATCCCAAACTCCCTAAACCTTCCCCCTAGCAACTATATGTTTGTTTTCTAAGACTGTGAGTCTCTTTTTGTTTTGTAAGTAAGTTCATTCGTATCATTGTATTTTAGATTCCACATATAAGGGAAAAATCCCAACATTTTAATCCTAAAATTTCAGCTACAAAATGATTATTTACTAACTTATATTTTGATAATATATATTTTATGTCTCTTTAAGAATTTTTCTCTTAAACTTATTTCTTACTAATAATATAATTTTATTAAAGCATTAACCACCAAGATAATTTTTTAAATATCTGCTTAGTGGTTTTTCCAGTTTAATTGAGAAATAATTTAGTATATCAGTGTGTAAGTTTAAGATTTATAGCATGATGGAGAAGAGAATGGCAATGCACTCCAATATTCTTGCCTGGAAGATCCCATGGACAGAGGAGCCTGGCAGGCCCCAATCCATGGGGTTGCAAAGAGTCGGACATGACTGAGCAACTAACACACATACAGCATGATGGTTTGATTTACATATATTATGAAATACTTGGGCTTCCCTTGTAACTCAGTTGATAAAGAATCTGCCCACAGTGCAGAAAACCTGGGTTCGATCCCTGGGTTGGGAATATCCCTTCAAGAAGGAAATGGCAACCCACTCCAGTATCCTTGCCTGGAAAATCCCATGGACAGAGGAGCCTCGTGGGCTGCAGTCCATGGGGTCGCAAAGGGTCAGGTATGACTGAGCAACTAACACTTGACTTCATGAAATAATTACCACAGTAGTTCTAGTTAACATCCATCATCTCACAAAGATTAAAAAAAATTTCTCCCTTGATTACAACTCTTCAGATCTACTCTTAACTTTTCCGTATATCGTACAGCTGTTTTAACTGTAGTCACCATGTAATATTAATACATTATATCCCTAGTACTTACTTATCTTATAAGAGGAAGTTTATACCTTTTGGCCACCTTTCTCCAGTCCCTCCCCCGCCACTCCCACTTTTGGTAACCACAAATTTAATCTCTTTTCCTATGAGTGTGGTGTTTGTTTATTTGTTTTTTTAGGTTCCACATATAAATGTGATTATATAGTATTAGTTGTTCTCTGACTTATTTCTGTTCTCTGACTTATCTCTCCCTGACTTATTTCATTTTGTAACAATGCCTTCAAGATCCATGTGTATTGTTGCAAATTATAGGACTTCCTTGTGTTTTATGACTGGGTAGTATATGTGTTCAGTTCAGTTCAGTTCAGTCGCTCAGTCATGTCCGACTCTTTGTGACCCCATGGACTGGAGCACATTAGGCTTCCCTGTCCGTCACCAACTCCCAGAGCTTGCTCAAACTCTTGTCCATCGAGTCAGTGATGCCATCCAACCATCTCATCATCTGTCGTCCCCTTCTCCTCCTGCCTTCAATCTTCCCCAGCATCAGGGCCTTTTCCAATGAATCAGTTCTTCGCATCGGGTGGCCAGAGTACTGGAGCTTCAGCTTCAGCATCAGTCTTTCCAGAGCATATTCAGGACTGATTTCCATTAGGACTGACTGCTTTGATCTCCTTGCAGTCCATCCTTTAACAGTTTTGGATCAGTAATTTGGATTAATAATTCCATAAAACTGTTAAAGGACTGTTGCTAGTGTGTGAAGTGAAATGAAGTCGCTCAGCCGTGTCCGACTCTTTGCGACCCCATGGACTGTAGCCTATCAGGCTCCTCCGTCCTTGGGATTTTCCAGGCAAGAGTGCTGGAGTGGAGTGCCAAGATGAGTGCGATTGTGAGGTAGTACAAAAAGTAGTATGTGTATATACATATCTATCTCACAACTTCTTTATTCACGTTGAGATCAAAAGACTTTTCTCTCAAAAGTCTTTTCCAACACCACAGTTCAAAAGCATCAATTCTTCAGCATTCAACTTTTCTTTATGGTACAACTCTCACATCCATACATGACTACTGGAAAAACCATAGCTTTGACTAGACGGACATTTGTTGGCAAAGTAATGTCTCTGCTTTTTAATATGCTGTTTAGGTTGGTCAGTGCTTTTCTTCCAAGAAGCAAGCGTCTTTTAATTTCATGGCTACAGTCACCATCTGCAGTGATGTTGGAGCCCAAGAATATAAAGTCTGTCACTGTTTCCATTGTTTCCCCATCTATTTGCCATGAAGTGATGGGAGTGAATGCCATGATCTTAGTTTTTTGAACGTTGAGTTTTAAGCCAGCTTTTTCACTCTCTTCTTTCACTTTCATCAAGAAGCTCTTTAGGTCTTCTTCACTTTCTGCCATAAGAGTGTTGTCATCTGCATATCTGAGGTTATTGATATTTCTCCTGGCAATCTTGATTCCAGCTTGTGCTTCATCCAGCCTGGCATTCTACATGATGTACTCTGCATACAGGTTAAATAAGTAGGGTGACGATATACAGTCTTGACGTACTCCTTTCCCAATTTGGAAGCAGTCTGTTTTTCCATGTTTGGTTCTAATTGTTGCTTCTTGACCTGCATACAGATTTCTCAGGAGGCAGGTCAGATGATCTGGTATTCACATCTCTTGAAGAATTTTCCATAGTTTGTGGTGATACACACAGTCAAAGGCTTTGGCATTGTCAATAAAGCAGGAGTAGATGTGTTTCTGGAACTCTCTTGCTTTTTCAATGATCCAACGGATGTTGGCAATTTGATCTCTGGTTCCTCTGCCTTTTCTAAATCCAGCTTGAATATCTGGAAGTTCATGATTCACATACTGTTGAAGCCTGGCTTGGAGAATTTTGAGGATTACTTTGCTAGCATGTGAGAAGAGTGCAATTGTGTGGTATTACAAAAAGTAGTGTGTGTATATATATATATCTGTATGTCTCACAACTTCTTCATCCATTCATTCATAGATGAGTTTATAGGTTGTTTGTAGGTCTTGGTTATTGTATATAATGCTTCAGTGAGCATGGAAACACAGATATCTTTTTCAGTTAGTGTTTTTATTTCCTTAGGATAGATTTTCAGCAATGGAATTGCTGGATCATATGGTAGTTATATTTTTAAGTTTTTAAGGAACCTCCATACTCTTTTCCATAGTTGGAGATATAAATTTATAATCCTGCAATAGTGCACAAGATTTTCCTTTGCTGCATATCCATGTCAGCATTTGTTGTCTCTTGCCTTTCTGATGATGGCCATTCTAACAGGCATGAGGTAATATCTCTTTGTGGTTTTAAGCTTTAGAATTTTTTAAAACAGAATTTTTCGTGAGACAACTCTTCAACCTATCCACCCCTCCACTTTTAAGGCTATACCACTTGGCATATGGGACCTTAATTCCTGGATCAGGAATTGAACCTGTGTCCTCTGTAGTGGAAGTGTGGGGTCTTAACTCCTGGACCACCAGGGAAGTCCCTTCATGTCTTAAGGAAAGGATATTTGATACAAAATTTGAAATACTTGTTCTCCTTGAAAGTAGATCTGTAATCAACTTGAGGTCTCAGTGACATATAAGTTCAAGAGTCAAAGATGGTGTTTGCTGGTTTACTAAGAGGTTAAAATTAATCACTTCCTTTATCAGTTTGAAAGTTCTTTGAGAGCAACGACAGTATATTAGGCCTCTTTATTTCCCTTCCAGTATACATTATCTTTTTATAATATGGTGTGCGATAGTCCAATGGGCTCACAAAAAGTCAAACGTGTCTGGGGAACTGAACAACAACAACAACAACATACATTATCTTGCCTTGCACATAGGAAATACTAAATGAATACTCAAATGAATTAAATGAACATCGAACATGATGAAATTGAGGTCTGAACGTTTTGGAATGAACTCTAATTTTTAACTTGGGTCTAATAATTCTTATCCATATCAGTAGAACATTTGATTCGGTTGTAGAAGATCAAACTTTGCGTTAATTTGCAATGGTAGACAGGGTTTATCATTTGAAAAAAAAATGATATAAACTAATAAAACTCTGGGTTTGTAAATAAGATATGATTGGTAAAATACTTTGGAGAATTTTTCTCAAAAATTACTGTAAAATAGTGGCTTGGATGAACATATGGAATCATTTGTGTAAGACAGACTGTTCTAATTCTTCTTCTTTTTTTTTGAAACACTAAGTATTAGACATAAGATAGGATGAAATTAATATTCAAAAAATATAGTGTCTTTGGTTCTCTTAAAGTCTTGATTTATTTCTTTCTTCCTTTTCTTTTTTAAAAAAAATGGCTACTGTAGCACTTGAAAAATCATATACACTTCATTCCTAGAAATAGTGGTATTGCCAAAGCAAAACATCTTCTATTTACATATAAATATCCTCATTCAGCAGGACTGAATACCTTTCTCATTTATAATGAAGTGACAGCAACCACAAAAATCAAATTCTAAGACATAGATACTAGATTAAAGTGACTGAGGATATCTCAGCATCAAAAAAAAATCTTTCAAAAAATTCAGCCTGGTCCTCCTGTATAATCCTTCTTAAAGCTGTTTTGAGTTACTGCCAGATCCCTGGCTATGATTTCGCAATCCCAGCTAATCAATTCATAAGACCTTTGGAGGAGAATATCAGAACTTCCTGCCTCATCCAGTGACACAGAGGGAGTGTTGACCTATTTTCACTATACCATCTATCTCTTGCTGAAAGGCTAATATTTTGCATTTATATAGTGACTTATAGAAGTCAGTGAACATCGTGGTTTCACATTAACCACAGTACTGTCATTTCAAAGGTAGTGTACAGGTTCATCACAATTTATCCTAGCCCTTTTACATCTGCAAAGCAGTAGGATGCCAGTTTATGTGGTCAGTTGACTTTGATGTACATAATTTGTGTCCTACTCTGATCATTGAACTTTAAATATCGTTATTTATTTAATACTTTTTCATAAATTAATTTATTCTCTTTTTGGCTGAACTGTAAGGCATTCAGGATCCTAGTTCCCTGGTCAGAGATCAAAGCTGTGCCCAGCTACAGTGGAAGTACAGAGTTTTAAACATTGGACCACCAGGGAAATCCAGAACTTGAAATAGCTTTAAAAAAACTAATCAGAATACTTAAAAAGCTGAGCACAATTTATTCTGCAATTTTTAAATTTAAAGTAATCCAAGTACTAATTTATTATTTAATCTTTGAATAAATGTCATTTAATTATCACTCTCACTACCAGTTTAGCATGGTCTTATAAATCGTTTTCTTTCTCTTACATGTAATTTTGTATCTTCCATTTTGACCCTTTATCCATCCATTCATAAAGCATAATTCCATAAAACTGTTAAAAGACTAAAGTTTTTCAACTAGTATGAGAAGGAAGGATTGGTACAGGTGATTTGCATAAAGTTTATAATACTTCGGCTCCTACATTCAATTAATTATTTATTTCTTAAAGAGATTCCATAAACCTTTGACTTCAATATATTATTTCTGTAGAAGGAATGATAAACAGCCTGATTGATGTGTGACTGGGAAAATAATTGTTTTGCATATTTGAATCAACTTTATTTTTACAGTGTAAGAAAAATTAAAATTTCCCAAGTTTGTCTATTTAATATTAATGCTTGTAATTATTGGTCTTATATTAATACTCAATTACTGTTGCATTTTAAGAATCTGGACTATATGAGTTTAATTATTGATTAAGCATCTAACATGAAATTAAAAGACGCTTGCTCCTTGTAAGAAAAGCTATGACCAACCAAGAGAGCATATTAAAAAGCAGAGACATTACTTTGCCAACAAACTTCCATCTAGTCAAAGCTGTGGTTTTTCCAGTAGTCATGTATGGATGTGATAGTTGGACCATAAAGAAAGCTGAGCACCGAAGAATTGATGCTTTTGAATTGTGGTGTTGGAAAAGAGTCTTGAGAGTCCCTTGGACAGCAAGGATATCAAACCAGTCAATCCTAAAGGAAACCAGTCCTGAATATTCATTGGAAGGACTGATGTTTAAACTGAAATTCTAATACTTTGATCACCTGATGCGAAGAACTGACTCGCTGGAAAAGACCCTGATGCTGGGAAAGATTGAAGGCAGAAGGAGAAGGGGACAACAGAGGATGAGATGGTATGATGGCATCACCGACTTGATAGACATGAGTTTGAGCAAGCTCCAAGAGTTGGTGATGGACAGTCCATGGGGACGAAAAGAATGGGACATGACTGAGCAACTGAACTGAACTGATCTGATCCAGTGGTGTAGCTGCTAAGAAGGTGCTCAGATGCAGGGTTTAAACTAGGCATCCCTGATTTTACCAAACAAAGTAAACAGGGAAGTAATTATGCTTAAGCAAGGATAAGGATCTTTGGGGGAGTGCAAGTGGAATTACTGCCATCAAGTTTACCAGAGAATCAGAGATGGAGGCCTAGGGGCCTCAGGTAATTTAGTTTCATTGCCCTGATACTGAAGAATGTTCTTGGAGAATGGCTGCTGCAGAATTGAAGCCAGTATATGCCATCACTACCTGGACAGTACAATGGGGTCCTAGCCCACTGCTCCAATATGGTGTTAGAGCTACCTCAGCCTCACCCTTATACGTTTCCAGCATACTTTCTGTGTCAACTTGTGCCACATACTTTCAAATGCTTCTCTGGTAATGAGCTTTTATGGGACCCTTATAAAACCTATGACCTGAATGGTAAAGCATCAACCCCGGTTAAGTTTTGCCATCTCTGATTTCTTTACTCTGGAGCTGGACAAATGGCAGGAATGCAATTCCTTTTAAATGAAATTATGGGTACATGAAAATGAGGAGCATATAAAGTAGAGCGTGAATCCACTTTATTGAGTTCCCGTTTTGAATTGTTATATGAGGTAGAAGGAAAGGCTTTGGCAACCTGGATGAGACTGAGAGGGATAAAATATGCACAGGGTAAATACCAAAGAAGAGGGTAATTGAGGCACTGTACCATTGGTACTCTATGTTGCCTTGTAGGGAATGTGCAAACAAGCCCAAGCCCTGACCTGTGCTCTTCTCACTTCCTTTCTTGCTTAGTGGAATACTGAATATCCTTTAAGTAAAAGTGAAGTCACTCAGTTGCGTCCCACTCTTTGTGACCCCATGGACTGTAGCCCACCAGGCTCCTCCATCCATGGAATTTTCCAGGCAAGAGTACTGGAGTGGGTTGCCATTTCCTTCTCCAGAGGATCTTCCCCACCCAGGGATCGAACCCGAGTCTCCTGCATTGCAAGCAGATGCTTTTACTATCTGAGCCATGAGGGAAGATGTTTTTTGGAACTCTCTTGTTTTTTTTGATGATCCAACAGATGTTGGCAATTTGATCTCTGGTTCCTCTGCCTTTTCTAAAACCAGCTGGAACATTTGGAAGTTCACAGTTCACATATTGCTGAAGCCTGGCTTAGAGAATTTTGAGCATTACTTTACTAGCGTGTGAGGTGAGTACTGCAATTATGCAGTAGTTTGAACATTCTTTGGCATTGCCTTTCTTTGGGATTGGAAGAAAAACTGCCCTTTTCCAGTTCTCTGGCCACTGCTGAGTTTTCCAAATTTGCTGGCATATTGAGTGCAGCACTTTAAGCTAAATATGATCGATGTTCTTATAGTGAACTGATAAATAGTTATTTAAATATCTCCAGAGAAAACAGAAAGGACTGAACTGCAGTAAGTTTTTTCCTAAAAAGTAGCATATGAATATGAACTATATTCTTTTGTGAAATGCATAAACTTGTTTGGTTGGTATCTGGGAGAAAGAATTGGCCAGTGCCCAAACCGTTGGACCCCATTGTCAAATACCAAAGAACACACTGAGCATCAGCAGAGGACTTTCCGTTAAAAATCATTCCCCTAAGGAAACGAATTCCCTGGGATTTAGAAGCTGTAGAAAGAGGTCAGAAAAAACAGATTTACAAGAGTTTTTAAAGAAAAGGGAAACAAGTCATGCATTTCTTCAGAAAGGGGCTGTCTTGAATGACAGTGGAAAAGAAAGCAATCAAGAAAGGAAGGAAGATAGGAAGGGAACAAGGAAGAAAGAAAAGGATTATTTCTAGTACTATTTTCCAGACGTTTTCTAATCAACTCTTAAAAAAAAATAATAGCTTTACTGAGATATGATTCACACACTGTAATATTTATCTGTTGACTATGCTAAAGTCTTTGTGTGGATCACAACACCTGGAAAATTCTTGAAGAGATCGGAATACCAGAACACCTTCTCTGCCTTCTGAGAAACCTATGTGCAGGTCAAGAAGCAACAGTTAGAACTGGACAGGAAAGAACAGACTGGTTCAAAATTGGGAAAGGAGTACCTTGCTTATACTACTCTTATTATATTCAGAGTATATCATGCAAAATGCCAGGCTGGATGAAGCACAAGCTGGAATCAAGATTGCCAGGAGAAATATCAATAACTTCAGATATGTGGATGATACCACCCTAATGACAGAAAGTGAAGAGGAACTAAAGAGCCTCTTGATTAGAGTGAAAGATGAGAGGGAAAAAGTTGGCTTAAAGCTCAACATTCAGAAAACTAAGACCATGGCATCCAGTCCCATCACTTCATGGCAAATAGATGGGGAAATAATGGAAACAGTGACAGACTTTACTTTCTTGCACTCCAAAGTTACTGCAGATGGTGACTGCAGCCATGAAATTAAAAGACACTTGCGCCTTGGAAGAAAAGTTATGCCCAACCTAGACAGCGTATTAAAAGGTAGAGACATCACTTTGCCGACAAAATTCTGGATAGTCAAAGCCGTAGTTTTTTCAGTAGTCATGTACAGATGTGAGAGACCGTAAAGAAGGCTAAGTGCCGAAGAACTGATGCTTTTAAACTGTGGTGTTGGAAAAGACTCTTGAGAGTCCCTTGGACTGCAAGGAGATCAAACCAGTCAATCCCAAAGGAAATCAATCCTGAATACTTATTTGAAGGACTGATGCTGAAGCCGAAGCTTCAGTACTTTGGCTACCTGATGGGAAGAGCTGACTCACTGGAAAAGACCCTGATGCTGGCAAAGGTTGAGGGCAGGAGAAAAGGGAGTGACAGAGGGTGAAATGGTTGCGTGGCATCATCAACTCAATGGACATGAGTTTGAGCAAGCTCCAGGAGATAGTGAAGGACAGGGAAGCCTGCTGTGCTGCAGTCCATGGGGTCACATAGTTGAATATGACTGAGTGACTGAACAACAAGAAATTTAAAGTGTAAAATTCAGTGGGTTTTAGTGTATTTACAGGGTTGTTCAACCATTACCACATTGAATTATAGAACATTTTTGTTACCCCCTCAAAGAAAACCCATGCCCTTTAGCTATCACTCCTTAAACTTTACCTCTCTCCCTCACCCCTGCCTGACACAGTTTCTTTCTGTCTCTGTAGATTTGCCTATTCTGGACATTTTATATTGATGGAATCATGTAACGTGTAGCTTTTGTGATAGACTTCTTTCCCTTAGCATAATGTTTTCAAGATTTATTCTTTATCAGTGAATACTGTTCCATTGTATGGATAGATGACTTTATTTATCCCACATCAGTTGTTGGATAAGTTCATTTCCACCTTTTGACTATGGTGAATGATGCTTCTCTGAATATTCAGGTACAGGTTTTTTGAGGATATGTGTTTTCATTTCTTTTAGGTATATACCTAGGCCTTTTTTCCCAGATGCTCAGCAGGCAGTCTCCACATATATAGCCAAGGTCCTTTTGTAAGTTCTTAGGGTTATCTCCCTGAGCCTCTGACTCTAAACCTGACAGTGTAAGCCCAAATTTTAGTCAATTCTCAAGGCCTATTTCATTCATTTATGCATTCACTATTTATTCAGTCCCTACTATGTGCCAGAAACAGTGCTGTGTCCTAGAGATGAAATGGAGGTGGTGATTTAGTTGCTAAGTTGTGTCGGACTCTTGGGACCCCATGAACTATAGCCCACCAGGCTCCTCTGTCCATGGGATTTTTCAGGTAAGAATACTGGCAACGCAGAAAATTGCTTCAGTTGGGTCTGACTCTTTGTGACCCAATGGACTGTAGCCTGCCAGGCTCCTCCGTCCATGGGATTCTCTAGGCAAGTATAATGGAGTGGCTTCTGTGCCCTCCTCCAAGGGATCTTCTGAACCAGGGATCGAACCTGCGTCTTTTATGTCTCCTGCATTAGCAGGCAGGTTCTTTACCACGAGCAGCACCTGGGAAGCCAATACTGGGAAGAATACTGAAGTGGATAGCTATTTTCTTCTCCAGAGGATCTTCCCGACTCAGGGGTTGAACCCAAGTCTCCACATTGCAGGCAGATTCTTTTACTGACTGAGCCACCAAGGAAACCCAGGAATAAAATAGGAAACAACAAAACCAAAGTTATTACCAGAACTTATTTATTTGTTGTCACTCAGTCATGTCCGACTCTTTGCAACTCTATGACTGAAGCATGGCAGGCTTCCCTATCCTTCACTGTCCCCCGGAACTTGCTCACACTAATGTCCATTGAGTCAGTGATTCTATCCAACCATCTCGTCCTCTGTCGTCCCCTTCTCCTCTTGCCTTCAGTCTTTCCCAGCATCAGGGTCTTTTCCAGTGAGTCAGTTCTTCCCATCAGGGGGCCAAAGTACTGGAGCTTCAGCTTCAGCATCAGTCTCTCCAATGAATATTCAAGGTTGATTTCCTTTTAAGTAGACTGGTTTGATCTCCTTGCAGTCCAAGGGACTCTCAAGAGTCTTCTCCAACACCACAGTTCAAAAGCATCAGTTCTTCAGTGTTCAGCTTTCTTTGTGGTCCAGCTTTCATGTCCATAGATGACTACTGGAAAAACCATAGCTTTGAATAGATAGACATTTGTTGGCAATGTAATGTCTCTGCTTTTTAATACGCTGTCTAGGTTGATCATAACTTTTCTTCCAAGGAGCAAGTGTCTTTTTAATTTCATGGCTGCAGTCACCATCTGCAGTGATTTTGGAGCCCAAGAAAATAAAGTCTGTCACTGTTTCCATTACTTCCCCATCTATATGCCATGAAGTGATGGGACTGGATACCATGATCTTAGTTTTTTGAACGTTGAGTTTTAAGCCAGCTTTTTTACTCTCCTCTTTCACTTCATCAAGAAGCTCACTTCATCAAGAAGTTCCTCCTCACTTTCTGCCATAAGGGTGTTGTCGTCTGCATATCTGAGGTTATTGGTATTTCTCCGGGAAATTATGACTCTAGCTTGTGCTTCATCCAGCCAAGCATTCCACATGATGTACTCTGCATATAGGTTAAATAAGCAGGGTGACAGTATACAGCCTTAATGTATTCCTTTCCTAATTTGGAACCAGTCTGTTGTTCCATGTCCATTTATAACTGTTGCTTCTTGACCTTCGTACAGATTTCTTAGGAGGCAGGTTAGGTAGTCTGGTATTCCCATCTCTTGAAGAATTTTCCATAGTTTGTTGTGATCCACACAGCCAAAGGCTTTAGCATAGTCAATGAAGCAGATGTAGATGTTTTCCTGGAATTATTTTGCTTTTTCTATGATCCAACGGATGTTGGCAATTTGATTTCTGGTTTCTCTGCCTTTTTAAATCCAGCTTGAACATATGGAAGTTCTCGGTTCAGGTACTGTTGAAGCCTCACTTGGAGAATTTTGAGCATTACTTTGCTAGCATGTGGAATGAGTGCAGTTGTGCAGTAGTTTGAATATTCTTTGGCATTGCCTTTCTTTGGGATTGGAATGAAAACTGACCTTTCCAGTCCTGTGGTTATTGCTGAGTTTTCCAAATTTGTTGACCTATTGAGTGCAGTACTTTCACGGCATCATCTTTTAGGATTTGAAATAGCTCAGCTGGAATTTCATCACCTCCACTAGCTTTGTTCATAGTGATGGTTCCTAAAGCCCACTTGACTTCATACTCCAAGATATCTGGCTCTAGGTGAGTGATCACACCATTGCAGTTATCTGGGTCGTTAATCTCTTTTTTGTATCAGATCAGATCAGATCAGATCAGTCGCTCAGTCGTGTCCAACTCTTTGCGACCCCATGAATCACAGCACACCAGGCCTCCCTGTCCATCACCAACTCACGGAGTTCACTGAGACTCATATCCATTGAGTCAGTGATGCCATCCAGCCATCTCATCCTCTGGCGTCCCCTTCTCCTCCTGCCCCCAATCCCTCCCAGCATCAGAGTCTTTTCCAGTGAGTCAACTCTTCGCATGAGGTGGCCAAAGTACTGGAGTTTCAGCTTTAGCATCATTCCTTCCAAAGAAATCCCAGGGCTGATCTCCTTCAGAATGGACTGGTTGGATCTCCTTGCAGTCCAAGGGACTCTCAAGAGTCTTCTCCAACACCACAGTTCAAAAGCAGCAATTCTTCAGCACTCAGCCTTCTTCACAGTCTAACTCTCACATCCATACATGACCACAGGAAAAATATACTTTTTTGTATAGTTCTGTGTATTCTTGCCACCTCTTCTGAATACCTTCTGCTTCTGTTAGGTCCATACTGTTTCTGTCCTTAATTCTGCCCATTTTTGCATGAAATGTTCTCTTGCTATCTCTAATTTTCTTGAAGAGATCTCTACTCTTTCCGATTCTTTTGTTTTCCTCTATTTCTTTGCATTGTTCACTGTGGAAGGCTTTCTTATCTCTCTGTGCTATTCTTTGGAACTTTGCGTTCAGATGGGTTATATCTTTCCTTATACTTATTTATACTTGGGACAAATAAAGTTCTGGTAACTTGTAGAAATGAAAGAGGCTGCTGCTGCTGCTGCTGCTAAGTCACTTCAGTTGTGTCCGACTCTGTGCCACTCCATAGACAGCAGCCCACGAGGCTCCGCCATCCCTGGGATTCTCCAGGCAAGAACACTGGAGTGGGTTGCCATTTCCTTCTCCAATGCATGAAAGTGAAAAGTGAAAGTGATTAGTATTAAAAAATTTAGTTTCAAATCCCATGCCCTTAGTCCACCAATTTCTTATTATGTAATGTTGGGCAAGTGATGCTGTTCTTCAAATGTGTGTTCCTAATCTGTGTAACACCTGTAATATCCTCTGCCTCATGGAGCTATGAGAATTCACTTTAATAATGTACATGGGAACATTCTGTAATATGTAACAACAAATTACTAATTACTGTTATTTTAACTCTTTAACTCATCTGTCTCTAGATGAGACAGAAGGGTTATGGGTATTAGGATTACACTGTCTCATCTGGTATTACCACTGCCACTTACTTGCAAGATTATTGTGAGGAAAAAAATGAGTTAATACATGTGAAATATTTAGAATAGTGCCTCACACATAATAAGCACTTAATAAGTATTAGTTATTAGTTATGAGGTAGACTGACATGGTAGAATCTTTCCCTTTTAAACTTTTATTATTTTTTATGTAAAAGCCCTTCTCTGCTAGAAAAAATCACCATAATTTCCCTTTCCCAGTAAGTAGAAGCAGATTTCACAAGCAAATAAGCATTTCAGGAGTAAATATAAACATTTCAAGTAGATGAGCTGAAATGTTTATATTTACTCTTGAGCAGCCTCATAGATTTGCTCTGTGACAAAATCGGGGTTGTCAGTTGTTGCCCAGACAATAATAAATGAATCAGGCTGAAAATTATCTATTGTGCATGAATGTCCGATATAAGATAGAAAGTATGCTTTACATTTTCCCATGCTACTTTCTGGAGAAACATGGAGATCATTGTAAACAACCCAAGTCTGAATATTTAGTTCTAGCAACACACTGCATGTTAACAGTTTTCAGATAAGGTTTATTTTTTTCATATGTGAAACATTGATGGCATCTTATTCCCTTTGTTTTTCAGTTTTTTTTAATGAACTGTGTGTTTAATTACTCAGTGAGTGAGTGAGTGAAAGTCACTCAGTCATGTCCAACTCTTTGGGATCCCATGGACTATACAGTCCATGGGATTCTCTAGGCCAGAATACTGGAGTGGGTAGCCTTTCCCTTTTCCAGAAGATCTTCCCAACCCAGGGATCAAACCTGGGTCTCCCATATTGCAGGTGGATTCTTTATGAGCTGAGCCCCTAGGGAAGCCTATTTAATTGCTCAAGATGACCATAATTCATTTATTAGTATTTCTAACATTTATAAGGATTCATGTGTGTTTAACTTAATTGGTTAGAATTAGCAGTAATTGGATGCCACTGTGGGTTTGTGAACTTTGCCCTCATTTAACAGTTATAGCCTATATCCTCGGAGAAGGCAATGGCACCCCACTCCAGTACTCTTGCCTGGAAAATCCCATGGACGGAGGAGCCTGGTGAGCTGCAGTCCATGGGGTCGCTAAGAGTCGGACAAGACTCAGCAACTTCACTTTCACTTTTCACTTTCATGCATTGGAGAAGGAAATGGCAACCCACTCCAGTGTTCTTGCCTGGAGAATTCCAGGGACGGGGGAGCCTCTTGGGCTGCCGTCTATGGGGTCGCACGGAGTCGGACATGACTGAAGCAACTTAGCAGCAGCAGCCTATATCCTCCATCTATTACCTGTATACTCACAAATATGACATTCATTATCATGAGAAAAATCTGAGTCTTCAAGGAAAACATGTTAGCTAAAGCCAAGCTGATCTAACAAACATGCTGAATGAAGTGGCTTAAAGAAGACAGAGGTTTCTTTTTTTCTTTTTTTGTGTAACAAGGAGAAGAGTTAAAGGCAGCTTGGCTCCATGAGATCATTCAAGGACTCAGGTACCTTTTTTCAGCCCCCACAAGCATCCCCTAGGGCATTATTGCCATTTGCTTGGTCAAAGTGGGATTTCTTCAACTGGAAAGGGAAAAGAAGACATGAGGAAACATGCCCACTGTCCTAAAGTTCAGGCTAAGGTGCAGCATAGTCTGAGGCTGCACCTAACCACAAGGGATGATGGAAAATGTCTAGCTCTGTAGTCACATGCCTAGTAGTAGAAAGAAAATAGATTTTGGTAGACTGCTAGCAGTTTCCCCCAATATATTGTTATGTTGATTTGCAGAATTATATCTCCAAGATAAATATTTTGTTATTTCAATAAAGTTTTTCTTTTACACATTCATAGCAATTTAAACCTGCTTTCATATTCCAATGGATTGCTATTTTATCATGCTATGTAGAGAGCAAAATTCCCACTCGGGAATAAAGTACCCACTGATTTTGGCTGAGTTTTCTTGACAAAAGTCAAATATTCCAAGAATCTTTTGAATGAAGAATATATTTTTCTCAGGGGCCAAAGATAAATGCTTACTATTTGGGGATATAGTAAATGTAAAAGCACTTTGGAAAGTGTGAAGACTTGTACAAATGCAAGACTGTTATTATTTTAGTATTATTATCACAGAAGTGAAAGTGTTCTGCTTTTCATAGTATATTATGTGATTTGGCCCCCAAAATATTGAGCTCCTTATAAAGACATTTTGTTCTTTATTTTTACAGTTTATTTTTTTCCAGTCTATCTTAAAGAGTTCCATGTGCCCTGCAAAGGTGACTAAAATGTGATGATAAATATAATAGACTTTGTCATAGAAATCAACAATATAGCTAAACACTATGTCTTCATTATCATAATCTACATATTTATGCAGTTTACCTTCTTGTACTAAACTCATAAAATTTCCTTTATTGTTAATATACTAGTTTTCCCAAATTATGTTTATTTCTTACATTTGGTCTTACTCTTCCAGAAAAAGCTTCTTTAAAATTTACTTTTGTTTACTGTGATACTGGCTTTTTTATCCAAGAGTTTCATAATTGTTTAGAATGTTGTTTGGAGAAGAAACACATAATTTTCTTTACAATTCCATCAACATTTCTCCCAACAAAAGGGGGTTGTTTGTCCCATGGCTGTTAGTAGGTGAGAGGAAACCTGTAAACATTTTGCCTCTTCTTGGGAAAAGAAATAAAAGAAAAAAAAAGCCATTTATTTTTAAGATAACCAATTCTTTTTTTCTTATCAGATGCTCTGTTATCATTGATGAATGGATGTGATTGTTGCCAAACAATAATTACTTCTTATAATTGCCTATGTTTTCCACTTTTGTACTCTTTGTGGTATTTTCTCTCAATATCCAGGAAAAATGAATGGAAGAGGTACTTTACAGTAATAATCATACCTTAAGAGTGCCCAAGAATAAAAGACAGTATTAGGAGAGCAAATTACTTAAGTTTTTATTAATTAGGCAATCCCTGCAGATTAGAAGCATTAAAGCATGAAATCCTTGCCTCCAAAAAACTCACATTGTAATCTTAGAAAAATTGGACCAATCTGAGTAGATGAACAAAGTTAGTTTTACCCCTCATAGAAAAATGTGTTGCTTTTAGAAAGTACTTCTTAGTTACTGAAACATTAGCCTAGATATTCAGTTCAGTTCAGTCGCTCAGTCGTGTCTGACTCTTTGGGATCCCATGGACTGCAGCACGCCAGGCTTCCCTGTCCATCAACAACTCCCGAAGCCTACTCAAACTCATGTCCAGGAGTTGGTGATGCCATCCAGCCATCTCATCCTCTGTCATCCTCTTCTCCCGCCTTCAATCTTTCCCAGCATGAGGGTCTTTTCCAATGAGTCAGTTCTTTGTATCATGTGGCCAAAGTATTGGAGTTTCAGCTTCAGCATCAGTCCTTCCAATGAATATTCAGGATACACCACTCCTTTTGTTTTAAGAATGTTTGTCCTCTACAAATGTCTCTTCTTTCATAAGTAAACCCATTTGCAGATTATGATTTTTGTTCCTGATTAAAATTTCTCTCTCCTGTTGCTTTGTATTTTACCTTTCACAGAAGCTTAATCCACATTTTATAGTTTTGTGATTAACTCTGAATATGGAATCTTAGTGTAGGTTTCATGAGCCTCATCTGAACTTGAAGCATATCTCTTTGTTTCATTTGGAATTTCTGCAATAGCATTGATTTACCTCATCTTCAGTTTTGTTCACTAAAGCACATCATTTTCTTTTGAGTCCCCGCCCCCCACCCCGCTTTCCTAATTGGTGGGCAATTTGGGGAATTTGTTTTTGTTGTTTTTCAAAGCACTGATCAGTGATTCAAAAAAATCAGTAATTTACTCTCCTAATACTGTCTTATATTCTTGGGCACTCTTAAGGTATGATTATTACTGTAAAGTACCTCTTCCATTCACTTTTCCTGGATATTGAGAGAAAATACCACAAAGAGTACAAAAGTGAAAATCATAGGCAATTATAAGAAGTAATTATTGTTTGACAACAATCACATCCATTCATCAATGATAATAGAGCATATGATATGAAAAAAAAGAATTGGTTATCTTAAAAATAAATGGCTTTTAAAAAAATTTCTTTTCCCAAGAAGAGGCAAAATGTTTACAGATTTCCTCTCATCTACTAGAACAGACACACAGCCACGAGACAAACAACCCCTTTTTGTTGGGAGACATATTGATGGAATTATAAAAAAAAATTAAGGGTTTCTTCTCCAAACAACATTCTAAACAATTATGAAACTCTTGGGAAAAAAAGCCAGTATCACAGTAAACAAAAGAAAATTTTAAAGAAGCTTTTTCTGAAAGAGTAAGACCAAATGTAAGAAATAAACATAATTTTACATGATTTTCTTTTTTCTTACAATTAAAATAACCAGTGACATTTAGCCATCTACAAGCCCTACCAATACTGTCCTTAGTGTTAAGATAACTGATTAGTTCTGCAGCCCTGCTGAACACCTCCCAGCATTCACCTATAATGGGTCATAAACTTGAAAGCCTTCCAGCCTCTTTCCCTGTCCCTGGGTGAGGCTTGCAGAGTGGAGGAGGGGCACCAAGCTCAGCAGAGAATGAGTGAGAAACACTGACAGAATAACAGGGGGAATGGAAAAAAAGAACTTAAGAGGATTATAACAAGAAAGGAAGCATTTGGAGTCCCGGGAGGTGATGCCAGTCAGGATCTCTGAATTGCTAAGAAAAGAGAAAAATTTCCCATCCACTTATAGGACGTGGTCGGGGAATTTCTTTTTCCCTCTCATATCCCCTTCTTTCTTCCTGAGAAGTGATGGTCCTGCACTTCAGGGAAGGGACCAGGCCAACCTCTCCAAAGAAGGGCATTTCCTTGAAAAGTGGCTTTGACTTGACATTCTCATGGGGTAGGAAGAGCAATCAAGAGAGGCATGAGTTTTAGCTAGATAAACTGATGACATCTGGAAAAGGCAGGCCAACATGATTCCTAGTGGAATGTAGAAAATTGCTATTCAATTGTGGCTATTCAACTTGGGACAGTCTAAGAAGGGCTTTTCCACAAAAAGCCTTGAACTTTCTGAAGGAAGGTCAGGCAACATGGATCATTTAAATGAAGATTTTAATCTTGAAATGTATTTTGATTATATTAGATTGCATAGGTCTTTTATTTTTTCATGAACATGTTGCCAATGTTTAGTGCTAGAGAATACTGTAGTTTTAAATTAAAAAAATATTATTAGGCTTGTTACTAATCACATAATTTTCTTTGATGAGCCTATTTCTGGTGCTTATAATTTAGATAATATATTGGCAAAAATATTCAAAATTATAAATATGTATAATAGTTACTGATTGTCAGTGAGAATGCTATTCTTTTTTTAAACAACAGGAGAAATTTGCTTAAAGAATAGTGCCAAATACTTTAATGGAAGCCAATTCATATATACTTAATAATATTTTAATATCCTACAAAAACATTCTGAGGGATTGAAATAACAGCAAAGAGATAACTGTTAAACACAATCCTTCAGTAACTATGGAGCTTTGGGATAGAGATGGAAAGAATTCCACTAACAGCCAACAACTATAGGAATCCACGGAAAATTTCTTTAGTTGAGACCATAGTACCAGTAGACCTGTATGGCTTTATAACATAATTGTTTTTCCTAAATTTTTTTGATACAATTAAGGCTTTATATTTTAGAACTTTTTAAAAGAAGGTTTATACCAAAATCCAGAGGAAGGTACAGAAATTTATCATATACCTCCTGCCCCCGACATTTGTAGCCTCCCTCATTATCAATATCCCCAGCCAAAGTGGCACGTTTGTTACACCTGATGAACTTAGATTATAATCGTCCAAAATCCATAGTATGTTACAATTCACTTTTGGTATTGTACAATCTGTGGGTTTGGACAAATGTATAATATATATGTATCCATCTTTATGGTATCTTTGTGGGATGTTTTCACTGCCTCAAAATCCTCTGTGTTCCACCTATTCATCCTCGTCTCCCTTCTAACCCCTGGAAATGACTGAAATTTTTACTGTCTCCATAGTCTTAGCTTTTCAAGAATGTCATATAGTTGGAATCAGGCAATATATAACCTTTTCAGACTGGTTTCTTTCACTTAGTAATATGCATTTAAGAGTTCTCCATGACTTTTCATGGCTTGATAGCTCATTTCTTTTTAGTGCTGAATAATATTCCATCCTCTGGTGTACTGTAACTTGTGTATCCATTCATCTATTGATAGACATCTTGGTTTCTTATGAAATTTTTGGCAATTATGATTAATGATGTTCTAGACATTCATGTGCAGGTTTTTGTGAAGACTTGAGTTTCCAACTTATTTGGGTAAATACCAAGGAGCATGATTGCTGTATTATATGGTAAGTATATTTGGCCTTATAAACAAGTACCAAACTGTCTTCCAAAGTAGCTGTACCATTTTGCATTCCCACCAGCAATGAATGAGAGTTCCTGTTGCTTCATATCCTTACCAACATTTGGTGTTGTTAGTTTTCTCAACTTTTAGTAGCAATGCAGAAGTACCTCACAGATGACAGAACATTTTTTAATTTGTATTTCCCTGATGACGTGTGATGTGGAACATTTTTTCATGTGCTTATTTGCTATCTGTTTATCTTCTTTAGTTGGTGTCTGCTAAGGGCCATTTTAAACCCATTTTTAAACTGGGTTGTTAGTTTTCTTATTGTGGAGTTTTAAAAGTTTTATGTTCTTTAGTTGGTGTCTGCTAAGGGCCATTTTAAACCCATTTTTAAACTGGGTTGTTAGTTTTCTTATTGTGGAGTTTTAAAAGTTTTATGTATACTTCAGTTCAGTTCAGTTCAGTCGCTCAGTCGTGTCTGACTCTTTGCGACCCCATGAATCACAGCAGGCCAGGCCTCCCTGTCCATCACCAACTCCCGGAGTTCACTGAGACTCATGTCCATCGAGTCAGTGATGCCATCCAGCCATCTCATCCTCTGTTGTCCCCTTCTCCTCCAGTCCCTCCCAGCATCAGAGTCTTTTCCAATGAGTCAACTCTTCGCATGAGGTGGCCAAAGTACTGGAGTTTCAACTTTAGCATCATTCCTTCCAAAGAAATCCCAGGGCTGATCTCCTTCAGAATGAACTGGTTGGATCTCCTTGCAGTCCAAGGGACTCTCAAGAGTCTTCTCCAACACCACAGTTCAAATTCTTTGGTGCTCAGCCTTCTTCACAGTCCAACTCTCACATCCACACATGACCACAGGAAAAGCCATAGCCTTGACTAGACGGACCTATGTTGGCAAAGTAATGTCTCTGCTTTTCAATATGCTATCTAGGTTGGTCATAACTTTCCTTCCAAGGAGTAAGCGTCTTTTAATTTCATGGCTGCAGTTACCATCTGCAGTGATTTTGGAGCCCCCAAAAATAAAGTCTGACACTGTTTCCACTGTTTCCCCATCTATTTCCCATGAAGTGATGGGACCAGCGGCCATGATCTTCATTTTCTGAATGTTGAGCTTGAAGCCAACTTTTTCACTCTCCTCTTTCACTTTCATCAAGAGGCTTTTGAGTTCCTCTTCACTTTCTGCCATAAGGGTGGTGTCATCTGCATATCTGAGGTTATTGATATTTCTCCCAGCAATCTTGATTCCAGCTTGTGTTTCTTCCAGTCCAGCATTTCTCATGATGTACTCTGCATATAAGTTAAATAAGCAGGGTGACAATATACAGCCTTGACGAACTCCCTTTCCTATTTGGAACCAGTCTGTTGTTCCATGTCCAGTTCTAACTGTTGCTTCCTGACCTGCATACAGATTTCTCAAGAGGCAGGTCAGGTGGTCTGGTATTGCCATCTCTTTCAGAATTTTCCACAGTTTATTGTGACCCACACAGTCAAAGGCTTTGGCATAGTCAATAAAGCAGAAATAGATGTTTTTCTGGAATTCTCTTGCTTTTTCCATGATCCACCGGATGTTGGCAATTTGATCTCTGGTTCCTCTGCCTTTTCTAAAACCAGCTTGAACATCAGGAATTTCACGGTTCACATATTGCTGAAGCCTGGCTTGGAGAATTTTGAGCATTACTTTACTAGCATATGAGATGACTGCAATTGTGTGGTAGTTTGAGCATTCTTTGGCATTGCCTTTCTTTGGGATTGGAATGAAAACTGACCTTTTCCAGTCCTGTGGCCACTGCTGAGTTTTCCAAATTTGCTGGCATGGTGAGTGCAGCACTTTCACAGCATCATCTTTCAGAATTTGAAATAGCTCCACTGGAATTCCATCACCTCCACTAGCTTTGTTCGTAGTGATGTTTTCTAAGGCCCACTTGACTTCACACTCCAGGATGTCTGGCTCTAGGTGAGTGATCACACCATCGTGATTATCTGGGTCATGAACATCTTTTTTGTACAGTTCTTCTGTGTATTCTTGCCACCTCTTCTTGATATCTTCTTCTTCTGTTAGGTCCCTACCATTTCTGTCCTTTATCAAGCCCATCTTTGCATGAAATGTCCCCTTGGTATCTCTGATTTTCTTAAAGAGATCTCTAGTCTTTCCCATTCTGTTGTTTTCCTCTATTTCTTTGCATTGATCGCTGAGGAAGGCTTTCTTATCTCTTCTTTGGATAACAGTATTTTATCAGTTGTGTTTTTTGCAAAAAAATTTTCTCCTAGTCTGTGATCTATCTTTCCATTCTCTTGACATTGTCTTTCATAGAAGAAGTTTTTAACCTTAATGAGGTAGCTTATTGTTTCTTTCATGGATCATGCTTTTAGTATTATCTCTAAAAAGTCATCACCATACCCATCTAGCTTTTCTCTTGTGTTACCTTCTAGGAGTTTTATAGTTTTGTATCTGTTTATAGTATAGGAGTTTATATTTTTAAGTCTGTGATCCATTTTGAGTTAATTATTGTGAAGGGTGTAATGTCTATCCAGATTAATTTTTTGTGTGTGTGGATATATACATAAGCATTCATAATCGGGTACACAGTTGGTATTGTTTTTGTGAACAAAATGTTATCTATTAGATCCATAAAGAATAATAAAAATGAAAGTTTTAATTTTACCTTATCTTGACTTATTCTTTCTTTGCTGCTCTTCTTTTTTTTAAAATGTAGATCCAAGTTTGTTACCTCTCTCTCTCTTTATATATATATATATAGTTTTTTTTTTCTCCCTTATCTTTAGGGAACTTCTTTTAACATTTCTTGCAAGACAGGTCTGTTGGCAACAAATTAGTTCAATTTTGTTTCTCTGAGAAAGTATTTCTCTTTTATTTCTGAAGGATAATTTTACAGGATACAGAATTCTGGATTTTTTTTTTTTTCCCTCCCTTAAGACTTCAAGTATTTCACTCCACTTTCTTCTTACATGGTTTCTGAGGAAAAGTTGGATGTAATTCTTATCTTTGTTCTTGTGTTGGTAAGATTATGGCTTCTTTTACAACTTTATCTTTACTTTTCTATAGTTTGAAAATGATATGGCTAGATGTAGGTTTTTTTAAATTTATCCTGCTTGGTGTTCTTTGATATTCCTGGAGCTGTAGTATGGTATCTGACATTAATTTGGGGAAATTCTCAGTTACATTATCAAATTCTTCTTTGTTCTTTTCTCTCTTCTTTTCTGATAATTCCATTTCACATGCATTACATCTTCTGTAGTTGTCCTGCAGTCGTTTTCTTTCAGCCTTTGTTCTCTTTGCTTCAGTTTTTGAGTTTTCAGAGATTTCTCCCTTAGCCATATGCAATCTAGTAATGAGCCTATCAAAGATGTTTTTCATTTCTGCTACAATTAAAAAAAAATCATGTCTAGCAAGATAGGGTCTTTCTTAAGATTTCCCTTTTTCTGCTTACATTGCCTGTCCTTGCATGCTGTCTTCTTTATCCATTAGAACTCTTGATTTATTAATTCTCAGTTTTTTCCCTCTCCCCTTTAGTGGAACAATAGAGCTAGAATGGGCTGGAGTTGGATATCCCACCCCCACTCCCCCTGTCAGTTAGGCTCTGATAACCTTCAAAACAGGTTAGGATCTGGTTAGTTAGTTTCCCCTGAGTTCAGGCCTTGTTGAGTGCTCTGGCATACTTAAACAGGGTCCCTTTCCCCATTCTCCTGTCATGAGAGAATGAGAGGTTTTTTCCCTCTGTTGTTTACTTTGAAAGCCTAGTGGAGCTCGTGGAGTTAAGTCTCACAATACTGTGAGAGTTCTGCTTGTGACTGTGTTCCCCTTGAAGTTTTAAAATCTCAGACTTTTTCTCACTGAGCCTCCAGCAGTTCATTAATTAATAGTTCAGGCTCTCCTCCCCCAGCACTGGTTCCCCTTGTGGTTTCTGCTTGTGAGTCTCTGCTCCAGAAAGCTGTGACTTCCTGAATTTGCCAGCCTCTCTCCAATTTTGGGGGTGGCAATTTGACCTGTGTCCTCCTCTCTCTTATGGATCCAAGAAGAGTTGTTGAATTTTTAGCATGTTTTGCTTTTTACATGATGTTAGCACCAAGTGGTATCTTCCAAATTCCTTATATGTGAAACCAGAACTCTACTAGAGTTGTTTTTTTTTTTTAAAGCCAATTAGAACAGTATGGATTTGAGAAGCTGCCCTATGGTTGTGATAGTCTTGTGACTATATTGAGCTGTGAAGGTGGTCAAGGAAGACATAGTTCTTAATTTGTATTCTGCTTCTGTGCAGTTCTCAGGAAGCCTGGTCAAAAAAATACCACCAGAGAACTCTAGAGGCAGTTCTGTGTCTCCCTGGAATCAATACCTAAGGTGGGATAAATGTGAACATGATGCCAGCACATCTGCTGTCCACGGCTGGTTAGTTTCATTATCCTTCAGTCACAGTGGGAGAAGTTTCTAGCAAAAACTAAGTGTTAAGGTAAATTTTCTTAAGAACAGCGTTCAGAGTATATTCTTGCTGAGTCCTCGTTCTGGGTAGATGATTAGGATGGAGGCACACTTTGAAACAGAGCCCCTGTGATTATGAAACAGGACAGGCTCCATTGGGTGGACATAGAGGAACATGATCTGCACCAGTGCCAGGCAAACTTTGGGTGGTCTTCTAGCAAACCTAAGTCTACTCATCCTCAATAATCTGCACTGTCTTTTTATACTGAGTAACTTAAGGGTAATGAGGCATGATAGTCTTGGTTCAGGTGGCTCTTGACTGCAATTTAGTCAACTTAGTTTTGGTAATTTTCAGAAGCTACAGAACATTATTATCAGTGAGTTACACTTGACAGCAGCTAGTCTGAGGGTTGCAACTGAGGTTTAAGATGGAACTAGGGGCACTTCCAGCCCTTCTGATAGTAAGATCTGGTACCAGCCTCCTACCTTTCTCATTTCATCTTGTATGATATCTTCCCACCTCACTCTGCTCCAGCCTTACTGCCTTCTCACTCTATCCCACCAATAAGTCTCAACTTGAATCATCTCAGAAAGGTCTTCTGTGTGGCTGTCCGCCCATCTCTTACCCCTATTTATGAAAACATTCCTGCTGCTGCTAAGTTGCTTCAGTCGTGTCTGACTCTGTGCGACCCCAGAGATGGCAGTCCATCAGGCTCCCCTGTCCCTGGGATTCTCCAGGCAAGAACACTGGAGTGGGTTGCCATTTCCTTCTCCAATGCATGAAAGTGAAAAGTGGAAGTGAAGTCGCCCAGTCGTGTCTGACTTCTAGTGACCCCATGGACTGCAGCCTCCAGGCTCCTCCGTCCGTGGGATTTGCCAGGCAAGAGTACTGGAGTGGGGTGCCATTGCCTTCTCCGTATGAAAACATTACTCTGTTATATTTTCTTCATAGCATTTATCACTCTGGAAAATTTCTCTATTATTTTTTTTTCTTTGATGACATTCTCTACTAGAATGTAAACTCCATGAAAGCTGGACCTTAGTTACTTAATGCTGTATCACTAGCACCCAAAAGAGTATCTGGCACTTAGAAGGAACCTGATAAATAAATGTTTAATAAATGAATAAAATGCATTCTTATCCAGAGTAATCCTCTTTAACTCTGGGCCATTGCCCCATCGTTGCTTTTTGATCTTACATGCCCAAGCTCTCATTTTCCAGACCAGTCTAAACAGATATAATGTAAACAGCCTCAGATTCCCTTTCAGATCAAGATGGGGAAGGGTCGGGCATGGTGGTGGTGGTGGTGCAGTGGTCACTAGCCCAGCACAGGGTTCTGCAGACTCCTCTCTGATCATGACAAAGAGTCTTATAGATTGCTCTTATATCTGGAAATCTGTGTCCTCCAGTGACCGTGAGACCCTGCAGTCACACCGTCCTCTATTGGTCCTAATCTTCAGGACTATGCTGCTGCTTGTTTTCTAACATCCCCGTGTCTTTAGCATGGGAACTGAAGCCCTGCCCTTGGCAAGAAGCCCCTTCCACATGGACAGAATGCCTAGATGACAACCATCTGCATCCACTGGCTTGCTTTCCTTCCTAGCAAACTCTGCCTATTCCCCTACCCTCACCCAGGTTAATTACTGCTGACAATCCAGAAGGTGTCTGTAGGCTGGGGAAAGCAATGCAATCATTACTCAACCTTGCTTAAAGGTGCTTGCCTTAGGAGAGAAGAAAAACAGTTTATAGTAAATAGCTTCAGTGAAACTTGAAGTTCTTGCTTTGTTTTTGGAGTAAGCATTTCTTGTGTCACTAATACTTTATTTTAAATGCAATGACTACATGCAGCATTGATTTGATCTGAAGTGTCTAACGAATTGATTGGAGTTTCTGATTTCTCCTTTCTCTCTATCTCTTGCTTGTTCTATTTATGTTTGTATCTTAAGACTCTAAATGTAGGGTTTCTGATACCTTTCCTAAAATACAATTTGTCTTGATAGCCATGCCTTTTATGAACTACATAAATTAGCTTCTTTGGCCTTTAGTGCCGGTGTGTATGAAGGAAGAGTGAGGTTAAGGTATGCATCCTCCTAGTGCCTGCCCTGCTGGTTGACAGGAAAGGCACAGCGCCTGCCAGGCGGACTTTCTGAGCTGTAGCTATTCCTTCTGGGTCCTTGTACCTGCTTTCCCTCTTGCCTCATTCAGACTAGGAGTGGTAATGGTGTCCCACTGTTGCTACATTCTGGGGTGAGTCACTCTTGTTGATTTCTCTTTTCCTGTACTCATAAATGATCACTTTATTATGCTTTTTCCAATTGTCTGTTCATGTGTGTCATTTGTTTTTGCTGAGACCCTAAGTATAATGCATGGGATATGAATTTGGATAAAGGTATTAGTATGTAAGGTATGGTATATGTGTAACCATTTGAAAGAAAACATAGGAGGAAATTCTTAGGACCTCAGACTAGATGAAGTGGTGTTAGATATGACACAAGAAGCACAATTCATACAAGAAAAAAGTTATTAAATTGGTTGGTCTTTCTCAAAATCTTTTTCTCAATGAATGACCCTTTAAAGAGGATGAACAGGCAAACTACAGACTAAAAGAAAACATTTGCAAACCATGTATCTCATAAAGAACTCTCAAAACTTAACAGTGAAAAAAGCAAGCAATCCATTTTGAATCATAATGGCTAAAATTAAAAAAAAAATTAACACCAAATACTGGCAAGGATGCAGATAAAGTAAATCACTCATGCATTGCCAGTGGGAATGAAAAATGTGAGAAATATTTTGGCAGTTCCTTAAAAATGTGAACATTCTTCTCCCATGCAACCCAAAATGACACTCCTGGGCACTTATCCCAGAGAAAGGAAAATTTATGTCCAGATCAAAATATCTATGTAAATGTTCCTAGCATTGGTATTTGTAATATGAAAATTTCTATGAATGAATGATTAAATAAACTGTGTTGCATCTGTACCATGGAATACTATTCAGTAACAAAAAGAAATCAGCTATTGAAATATATGCATAACTTGGGTGGATCTCATGATAATTATGCTAAAGGAATAAATGTACAAACAAGAGATTATGTACAGAATTAATTTATATAATATTATCAAAATAAAATTATAGAGATGCAAAAGAGATTTAGTGGTTGTTAGGGGTTAGGGACAGTACTGGGGAGGGAGAGACACAGTATGAATATAAAAGGTACCACTAGGGATCTCTGCGGTGATGGAATGATTCTGTACCTTGATTGTATGGTAGTTACACAAATCTGCCTGTGATAAAACTGTATAGAATCTCACACACACAGGAGTGCCTGTCAAAACTGGTAAAATCTAAATGAAGTTGTTAATGTTACCAATGTTAGTTTCCTGGTATTATATATATATATATATATATACACACATACACACAAACACACATACTATGCTGCTGCTGCTGCTAAGTCACTTCAGTCATGTTCAACTCTGTGCGACCCCATGGACAGCAGCCCACCAGGCTCCTCTGTCCTGGGCTTCTCCAGGCAAGAACACTGGAATGGGTTGCCATTTCCTTCTCCAATATATACACTATATAACATAGTTATATTAAGATGTTATCTTTGAGGAAAAATGGGTGAATGGTACATGGAACCAGGCTATATTATATTTGTGACTTCTTGTGAGTCTATAATTATTGAAAAATAGAAAGTGAAAAAAAAAATCAGTCTCAGATCGGGACCGTTAGCTTGGAAAATATATTGTCTTGATCTTTACCAGGAGGGAGGGGAGGAGAGGAGGGTAACACCATAAGCACTTTGCTGTTAGCTATATGTCATTGCTAAGCTGTGTCAATAATAGTTAAATTGCCAAAAGATCTGAGTATTGCCAATGGGAAGATTTTATTTTCAGTTGTTGTTTAACTTAAACTTAAAAAAAAATGAGTCTTCCATATCTCTTTGTGGAAGCATTTCCAAGGAAAGATATAAAATCCATATAAAATTTCTCTTGACAAATATAGAATTTGTACTCTAAAATGCTAGTAATTTGCTTCTATATTCAAACTTGTACAGAGATTACAGCCATCTTCAAGTAGCCCTGGACACACTTCCAGAGACTTTCTAAAAAGATGTCACCATTCAGTTAAACACTCTGCACAATGAAATAGGGTTCTCTAGACATTGGGAAGGTAACTCTCTCCACCCAGCTCTAATTTTTTCCTAGGTCGTGGTTGTTGTAGTTGTCAGCTCTAATATTAATGTTTCTTTATGGTGATCAAAACCACAGCTACAAAATGCTATGATGAAAACATAGGAGTAGATATACCAACTCAGCAGTGTGGGGTTTGAAAGAGGCTGTAGCTTGTGGCAATTTGATCTCATCCAGGGTGACAAGCTTCTCTTTTTTGGTCACAGATCCAAGGAGCTTGGCTTTCAAGTCAAATAACTGACCCAGGGTTTGGGCACAGTAGAATGTGGACAACATTTCAAACATCTCATTAATTCAAGTAAAAAGGAGAGACATCAGTCTGATTTCATTAAACCTTAGACTTACACATAGTGCTTTCCAAAAGGCTAATATAATATGTCCATATAACTATGTATCTAAAAATAGATAAGAAAATTTATCCTTTCAAAGAACCAGCTTTTGGCTTTGTTGACAAAGCCAAAAGCTGGTTCTTTGAACGGATAAATAAAATTGACAAACCATTAGCCAGACTCATCAAGAAACAAAGGGAGAAAAATCAAATCAATAAAATTAGAAATGAAACTGGAGGGATCACAACAGACAACACAGAAATACAGAGGATCATAAGAGACTACTATCAACAATTATATGCCAATAAAATGGACAACGTGGAAGAAATGGACAAATTCTTAGAAAAGTACAACTTTCCAAAACGACCAGGAAGAAATAGAAAATCTTAACAGACCCATCACAAGCACGGAAATTGAAACTGTAATCAAAAATCTTCCAGCAAACAAAAGCCCGGGTCCAGACGGCTTCACAGCTGAATTCTACCAAATATTTAGAGAAGAGCTAACACCTATCCTGCTCAAACTCTTCCACAAAATTGCAGAGGAAGGTAAACTTCCAAACTCATTCTATGAGGCCACCATCACCCTAATACCAAAACCTGACAAAGATCCCACAAAAAAAGAAAACTACAGGCCAATATCACTGATGAACATAGATGCAAAAATCCTTAACAAAATTCTAGCAATCAGAATCCAACAATACATTAAAAAGATCATACACCATGACCAAGTGGGCTTTATCCCAGGGATGCAAGGATTCTTCAATATCTGCAAATCAATGTAATACACCACTTAACAAATTGAAAAATAAAAACCATATGATTATCTCAATAGATGCAGAGAAAGCCTTTGACAAAATTCAACATCCATTTATGATAAAAACTCTCCAGAAAGCAGGAATAGAAGGAACATACCTCAACATAATAAAAGCTATATATGACAAACCCACAGCAAACATTATCCTCAATGGTGAAAAATTGAAAGCATTTCCTCTAAAGTCAGGAACAAGACAAGGGTGCCCACTTTCACCATTACTATTCAACATAGTTTTGGAAGTTTTGGCCACAGCAATCAGAGCAGAAAAAGAAATAAAAGGAATCCAAATTGTAAAAGAAGAAGTAAAACTCTCACTATTTGCAGATGACATGATCCTCTACATAGAAAACCCTAAAGACTCCACCAGAAAATTACTAGAGCTAATCAATGACTATAGTAAAGTTGCAGGATATAAAATCAACACACAGAAATCCCTTGCATTCCTATACACTAATAATGAGAAAACAGAAAGAGAAATTAAGGAAACAATTCCATTCACCATTGCAACGGAAAGAATAAAATACTTAGGAATATATCTACCTAGAGAAACTAAAGACCTATACATAGAAAATTATAAAACACTGGTGAAAGAAATCAAAGAGGACACTAATAGGAGAAATATACCATGTTCATGGATTGGAAGAATCAATATAGTGAAAATGAGTATACTACCCAAAGCAATTTATAGATTCAATGCAATCCCTATCAAGCTACCAACAGTATTCTTCACAGAGCTAGAACAAATAATTTCACAATTTGTATGGAAATACAAAAAACCTCGAATAGCCAAAGCTATCTTGAGAAAGAAGAATGGAACTGGAGGAATCAACCTACCTGACTTCAGGCTCTACTACAAAGCCACAGTCATCAAGACAGTATGGTGCTGGCACAAAGACAGAAATATAGATCAATGGAACAAAATAGAAAGCCCAGAGATAAATCTATGCACATATGGACACCTTATCTTTGACAAAGGAGGTAAGAATATACAATGCATTAAAGACAATCTCTTTAACAAGTGATGCTGGGAAATCTGGTCAACCACTTGTAAAAGAATGAAACTAGAACACTTTCTAACACCACACACAAAAATAAACTCAAAATGGGTTAAAGATCTCAACCTAAGACCAGGAACTATAAAACTCCTAGAGGAGAACATAGGCAAAACACTCTGACATACATCACAGCAGGATCCTCTATGACCCACCTCCCAGAATAAAAGCAAAAATAAACAAATGGGACCTAATTAAACTTAAAAGCTTTTGCACATCAAAGGAAACTATTAGCAAGGTGAAAAGGCAGCCTTCAGAATGGGAGAAAATAATAGCAAATGAAGCAACTGACAAACAACTAATCTCAGAAATATACAAGCAACTCCTACAGCTCAACTCCAGAAAAATAAATGACCCAATCAAAAAACGGGCCAAAGAACTAAATAGACATTTCTCCAAAGAAGACATACAGATGGCTAACAAACACATGAAAAGATGCTCAACATCACTCATTATCAGAGAAATGCAAATCAAAACCACAATGAGGTACCATTTCACGCCAGTCAGAATGGCTGCGATCCAAAAGTCTACAAGCAATAAATGCTGGAGAGGGTGTGGAGAAAAGGGAACCCTCTTATACTGTTGGTGGGAATGCAAACTAGTACAGCCACTATGGAGAACAGTGTGGAGACTCCTTAAAAAACTGGAAATAGAACTGCCTTATGATCCAGCAATCCCACTGCTGGGCATACACACTGAGGAAACCAGAAGGGAAAGAGACACATGTACCCCAATGTTCATTGCAGCACTGTTTATAATAGCCAGGACATGGAAGCAACCTAGATGTCCATCAGCAGATGAATGGATAAGAAAGCTGTGGTACATATACACCATGGAGTATTACTCAGCCATTAAAAAGAATACATTTGAATCAGTTCTAATGAGGTGGATGAAACTGGAGCCTATTATACAGAGTGAAGTAAGCCAGAAAGAAAAACACCAATACAGTATACTAATGCATATATATGGAATTTAGAAAAATGGTAACAATAACCCTGTGTACGAGATAGCAAAAGAGACACTGATGTATAGAACAGTCTTATGGACTCTGTTGCAGAGGGAGAGGGTGGGAAGATTTGGGAGAATGGCATTGAAACATGTATTATATCATGTATGAAACGAGTTGCCAGTCCAGGTTCGATGCACTGTACTGGATGCTTGGGGCTAGTGCACTGGGACGACCCAGAGGGATGGTATGGGGCGGGAGGAGGGAGGAGGGTTCAGGATGGGGAACACATGTATACCTGTGGCGGATTCATTTTGATATTTGGCAAAACTAATACAATTTGTAAAGTTTAAAAATAAAATAAAATTTAAAAAATAAATAAAAATAAATAAAATAAAATAAAAAAATAAAAAAATAAATATAGATAAGAAAATATGTGATAGCATTTCAGACATTTATATATGGAATTATTATCATGTAGGCAATTCCTTGCGGAGAAGGCAATGGCACCCCACTCCAGTACTCTTGCCTGGAAAATCCCATGGATGGAGAAGTCTGGTGGGCTGCAGTCCATGGGGTCGCTAAGAGTTGGACACAACTGAGCGACTTCCCTTTCACTTTTCACTTTCATACATTGGAGAAGGAAATGGCAACCCACTCCAGTGTTCTTGCCTGGAGAATCCCAGGGACGGGGGAGCCTGGTGGGCTTCCGTCTCTGGGGTCGCACAGAGTCAGACACAACTGAGCGACTTAGCAGCGGCAGCAGGCAATTCCTTGACAATTTTTAGAGACCTCAAAAAATTCCCTTAACAGTGTTCCCAGAACCTCCGGTGCATGTTTTGCTAATACTGCCACATTCAGGAGTGCTTCTGCAGTGCTTGCTACTAATGTACTTTACAAAGAACACCATTTTCCTCGTAATCTTTGTTTTCTGTGTGCGTGTGTGCGTGCTAAGTCGCTTCAGTCACATCTGACTCTTTGGGACCCTATGGACTGTAGCCCTCCTGGCCTCTCTGTCCATGGAATTCTCCAGGCAAAAGTACTGGAGTGGGGTGCCATGCCCTCCTCCGGAGGATCTTCCTAACCCAGGGATTGAACCCTTGTCTCTTAAGTCTCCTGCATTTGCATGAGGGTTCTTAACTTCAAGCGCCACCTGGAAAGCCCAAAATTTGTTTTCTAGAGACATATAAATTACCCTACTTTTAGTATCACCCATGTTTTGATCCATCTGGATGATAAATAATATATTTTCTGAATAAATGAATGAAATGCAAAACTTAATAAAGAGTTGCTATATTCTTATTTTATGGATTAAAAAGATTTTATGACATGGTGAAACAATACCTAGAATTGAATAGAGAAATCTTTGACTTTAGGTAAGTTGTAAAATCAGTGAGTCTTGGTTTTCTTCCTAGTAAGACTTATTATGTCACAGGTTTTTTTGAAAGGATGAATGAGATCTTAACTGTTGAAGTGATTTCAAATATAAAGTGCTTATGTTAAGACTGAAGTCAATGGAGTAACTCAAAGAACGAAGTTAGGTGTATTGACAGAGATTGGATTTCAGTTCAGTTCAGTTCAGTCGCTCAGTCGTGTCCGACTCTTTGCGATCCCATGAATCGCAGCACGCCAGGCCTCCCTGTGCATCACCAACTCCCGGAGTTCACTCAGACTCACATCCATTGAGTCAGTGATGCCATCCAGCCATCTCATCCTCTGTCGACCCCTTCTCCTCCTGCCCCCAATCCCTCCCAGTATCAGAGTCTTTTCCAAATGGAATTCCATGTTTAATGTTGTTGCTCATCTTTCAACATTTTCTAAAGCTGGTTTGAAGACAGTGAGTATAGTTTTCTACAACATGACACAGAGAGTACCAGAGCAAGATTATATCTGTCACAGATGAAAATACTCTATTTATGTGTCATAGTAATCTATTCTTTGGTTTATGGACCCAAAATTCTCCAGGGGGACTCACAAATCCACATAATGTTTCCAGGTGCCAGATTTTTCATTTGGAGCGCTGATTTAGTTGACAGATGTGTAAAAATCAAATGTAGCCAAATGACTCTTCAGTTACTACTAAGTTGATAATGCCGAAGACTGTTTATCCCAGCTGAGTCACTGGAACCTCTACCTAGACTGTGCTTTTCAAATCTTATACTGGAGTTTAATGTTATGCTATGCTAATGCCAGTGCTTTTGTCCCCTACGCTTTATCTTTGAAATATAATGCCTCTTTCTATTATAAACACTAACTTACAAAGAGATCTCTTTGAGGACATCAGAAGAGATCAGTAATAGCATTCAGTTCCTCAAAGATATCAGTGAAACCGTGGCTTGAAGATTCATACACAAATCAGAAAGTTTCTATTTGGGATAATAAATTATAAAATCTTAAAGCCTAAGTATTAGTTGGACATAAATATTGAGTCCCCAGATGTGCCCTGCCACTGATAAAGAAGATCAGTGGAGGAAAACTGATTTGCCAGGTCTTGCAGACAGTAACTGGTAGAGCTGAAATTTGAATCCAGGTCTTCTGATTACTCTAGTTTGAATGCTGTTTGTGCTATTACTATCCTTTAGATTAAAATGTTAATATTATGTGAGAGAAACCTGGTAAGCATAGAAGTTATATTAACACCAGTAGGAGTGATATTAGGTTTCCCAGGTGGTGCAGTGGTAAAGACTCTGCCTGGCAATGTAGGAGACACAAAAGACTGGATTTGCTCCCTGGGTCAGGAAGATCCTCTGCAGCGGTAAATGGCAACCCCCTTCTAGTATTCTTGCCTGGAAAATCCCATGGATAGAGGAGCCTGGCAGGCCCCAGTACATAGGGTTGCAAAGAGGTGGACATGACTGTGCATGCGTGGACAAAATAATATTTAACATTAAGAAGATATTTAACATTAAGAAGATATTTAACATTAAGAAGAGGGGACTTCCTCGGCGGTCCAGTGGTTAAGACTCTGCACTTTCAGTGCAGGGAGGGGAGGGTTCGATCCCTGGTCAGGGAACTAAGATCCCACATGCCACATGTGGTGTTAAATAGATAAGTAAAATTAAAAAAGTTAGGGTTTTCCAGAGAAAAAGAACTAAAGGAGATCATATGCATATATGTGTATATATATATATATATATTTGTACATGTACATATGTGTGTATGTATATACAAACATGTATCTAAAATTATAAGGAATTGGCTCACACAGTTATGGACGCTGAGAAGTTCCAGGGTCTGCACCAGGACCTGTAGTCAGCAAGCTAAAGACCCAGGCGAGTCAAGGTATGTGTTGTTGTTTAGTCGCTAAGTCGTGTCTGACTCTTTGTGACCCCATGGACTGGAGCACACCAGTCTTCCCTGTCCGTCACCATCTCCTGGAGTTTGTTCAAGCTCTAGTCCATTGAGTCGGTGATGCCATCCAACCATCTCATCCTCTGTGATCTCCTTCTCTCCTTCTTTCAAACTTTCCCAGCATCAGGGTCTTGTCCAGTGAGTCAGTTTTTCGCAGCAGGTGGCCAAAGTATTGGAGTTTTAGCTTCAGCATCAATCCTTCCAATCAATGTTTAGGACTAATTTCTGTTAGGATTGACTGGTTTGATCTCCTTGCTGTCCAAGGAACTCTCAAGAGTCTTCTCCAGCCCCACAGTTCAAAAACATCAATTCTTCTGCACTCAGCCTCTTTATGATCCAATTCTGACATCTGTACATGACTACTGGAAAAACCATAGCTTTGATTATCCAGACCATTGTTGGTAAAATGATGTCTCTGCTTTTAATACACTATCTAGATTTGTCACAGTTTTTCTTCCAAGGAGCAAGTGTCTTTTAATTTCATGGCTACAGTCACCGTCTGCAGTGATTTTGGAGCTGAAGAATATAAAATCTGTCACTATTTCCATTGTTGCCCCATCTATTTGTCATGAATTGAGAAGACTAGATGCCATGCTCTTAGTTTTTTGACCTTTGAGTGTTAAGCCAGCTTTTTCACTCTCCTCTTTTACCTTCATCAAGAGGCTCTTTTGTTCCTCTTTGCTTTCTGCCATCAGGGTAGTGTCATCTGCATTTATCTGAGATTGTTGATACTTCTCAGGGCAATCTTGATTCCAGTTTGTGGTTCATCCAGCTGTGGATGACAAGTGACATCCACAAGTGACAAGATATAGACTTCACTTACTCCTTTCCCAATTTTGAGCCGAGGTGTATTTCTAATCTGAGTCCAAAACCTGAGGACTAGGAGAGCCAGTGGTGTAAGTTATAGTCCAAGTCTGAATCTGAAGGCAGGGAGAGAAAACCCCAGGGTCCCGGTTTGAAGACAATCAGGCAGAGAAATGGAATTCTTATTTCATCTTTTGTTCTATTCAGGCCTTCAATGGATTGGATTGGCAAGGCAATTTACTTTACTCAGTCTACCAAATTAAATTAAATTCTGATCTCATCCAAAAACACTCTCACAAATACCTTTATATAATATTTGACCAAATATTTGGGCACCCAGATATTTAAAACCGTCACAGAAGTGGACATATTCCTGGGTTAATATTTTAGATTTTATAATGATAATGATAATGACCTCTAAGTAGGATAGTTGTTTTATAGAAAAAAAAACTCCAATATATTTTGCATTTTGCATTCCTGTTTTTTTTTTTTTTTGCCCTTCACATAATTCCAGGGTATTTTTCCTCTTTTCTCTCTTCAACTGGGGAAAAAAAAAGATAATATATAAAAAAGTTTTAGAAGGTTGATTTTTTTTTCCCCTAAAAAGTCTACTGTTATTCTAAATAAATGATATTAGCTATTTTTTGTGATAAGAACAAATAAAAAGTTTCAATTTACCGTACATGCATTGTGTATCAAACATGTACTAGGATGTATATCAGTGAAATCTGATCTTTAAATAGAGTAGATAAATTATTTATTTTTGACTGTGCTGGATCTTCATTGATGAACACAAACTTTCTCTAGTTGTGACAAGTGGAGGCTACTCTTCAGTTGTGGTGCACAGGCTTTACACTGCGGGGGTTTCTCTTGTGGAGCATAGGCTCTAGAGCTCATGGGCTTCAGTAATCGCGACTCCTGGGCTCCAGAGCACAGGCTCAATAGTCGTGGTGCACAAGCTTAGTTTCCCCATGATGTGTGGAATTTTTACAGACCAGGGTTCAAACATGTGTCACCTGTATTGTAAGACGAATTCTTAACCACTGGATCACCAGGGAAGCCCAGAGTAGGCCTTTTATATTTATAAATCTCTACAAATGGCATCTTCCAGTCACTTTAAAATTCCTGTTTAAAAAACAAACAAACAAAACCACTATGGGAGAGAAAAACTAAATTACTTCCAAAGGTCAGGTAGATAATGTAAATGAAGGAAGCCTTCTAGAACAAGTTTATAGAGAGCAGTAGGGACAGTGGCAAACTGGAATGTATATGACCTGTCTGTATGGGTCTGCAGTCAGCTCCAGTCCTGTGCTGCCATGAGAAATGTGAGAGCAATATTGCAAATGCCCATGCTTTGTTTTTTAACCTTTACTTAATTTATGTATTTTTGGCTGTGCTGGGCCCCTGCTGCTGCTTGGGCTTTCTTCTGACTGTGGTGAGTGGGGCTACTGTCTAGCTGTGGTGTGTGGTGGTTGCTTCTCTTGCTGCACAGTGTGGGTTCTAGGGTGCATGGGCTTCCGTGGTTACGGCGCATGGACTCAGTAGTTGGCGCTCCCAGGCTTTAGAGCACAAGCTCAGCAGTTGTCTTGTACAGGCTTAGTTGCTCCTTGGCACGTGGGATCTTCCCAGATCACGAATCAAGCCTGTGTCTCTTGCATTGACAGGCAACCTCTTTACCACTGAGCCACCAGAGAAGCCCCCACAAATCCCCATGCTTTTTTTTAAAAAAGAATTTGAAGTGCTGTGATTTTAATTTTTAATACAAAGTTGCAACTAATTCTAGTTTTTTTAAAAAGTTCAGACCAAGCTAAATACATTTGTCTTGTATCTGGCCTATAAGTTTTTAGTTTTTGACACCTGATCTAAAGCATGTAATTTCTTCTTTTAAAGTTTATTCATGACAAGTAGAGGGCAACAAGTCCCAATGGAGAGCAGATTCTGGGCGATTAGTCAGGCTTAGTCTTTTTTGTTGTTGTTTTTGTTTTACTTTAGGTAATACTGGTTTAATAACATGATGTAATTTTATGTGTACAACATTATTTCAACTTCTGTATATACTACAGCATGCTCACCACCAAAAGTCTACTTTCCATGCATCACAATACAGTTGACCTCCTTTATCCATTTCACCCTCCCTCAGTTTCTCTTCCCCTTTGGTGACTACCAGTCAGTTCTCCATATATTTGTGTTTGTTTTAAATTTGTTTTGTTTGTTCATTCATTTTTAAAATAATGTACATATGAATGAAATCATGTGGTATTTATTTCTTTTTCTGTCTTATTTCACTTAGCATAATACCCAAAGGTCTATCCATATCATTGCAAATAGCAATATTTCATATTTTCTAAAGCTGAGCAATATCCCATTGTATTATATATCACATCTTCTTTATCTGTTCATCTATTGATAGGTGCTTAGGTTGTTTCCATATTTTGCTTATTGTAAATAATGCTGGAATGCACATGCGTGCTTCAGTCCTGTCCAACTCTATGCGACCCTGTGAACCATAGCCTGACAGGTTCCTCCATCCATGGGATTCTCCAGGCAAAAATGCTGGAGTGGGTTGCCACGCTGTCCTCCAGGGAATCCTCCCCACCCAGGGATCAAACCTGAGTCTCTTACATCTCTTGTACTGTCAGGCAAGTTCCTTACTACCAGCACCAGCAGGGAAGCCCTGCAATGAACATGTGTGCATGCTAAGTGACTTCAGTTGTGTTGGACTCTTTGCTATAGACTGTAGCCCACCAGGTTCCTCTGTCCATAGGGTTCTCCAGGCAAGAATACCGGAATGGGTTGCCATGCCCTCCTCCAGGGAGCTTCCTAATCTAGGGATCGAATCTGCAACTCCTGCATTGCAGGCTGATTCTTTACCTCTGAGCCACTGGGAAAGCCCCTCTTATGAACGTGCTGCTGCTGCTAAGTCGCTTCAGTCATGTCTGACTCTGTGCGACTCCATAGACGGCAGCCCACCAGGCTTCCCTGTCCCTGGGATTCTCCAGGCAAGAACACTGAAGTGGGGTGCCATTTCCTTCTCCAATGCACGAAAGTGAAAACTGAAAGTGAAGCTGCTCAGTGGTGTCCAACTCTTAGCGACCCCATGGACTACAGCCTACCAGGCTCCTCCATCCTTGGGATTTTCCAGGCAAGAGTACTGGAGTGGGGTGCCATTGCCTTCTCCGTCCAATGAACTTAGGGGTGCATAAATCTTTTTGAATTAGTATTTTCGTATTCTTCAGATAAACAAAGTGGAATAGCTGGATCATATGGTAGTTCTATTCTTAATTTTTTGAGGAATCTCCATATTTTTTTTTTCCACAGTAGTTGTACCAGTTTACATTCTCACCAACAGTGTATGGTGGTTCCTTTTACTTCACATCCTTTCCAGCTCTAATTGTTTCTTATCCTTTTGATAATACTGGCTCAGTCTTTAACACTTCTCTATATAATTATGTGATTCAAATTCATGATTTAGGAAAGTAACACATTCTGCAAGCCAGAGGTCTCAAGATCTAATGGAAACTTTGAATGATATCTTTGAAGCCAAGTTTCTCTTGTATTTGGAAACTGAGTTAACCCTTGTTGATTTGGAGGACTATCTATGTTCCTTTCTGTACTTGTCCAGTGCCAGCATAGCCCTGAAAAAACAACCAAAGAGTTGTTTGGTTATTCTCTATTAATGGTAGGATTTTGCACTGAGGAAAGCTATGCCAAATCTGCTGATAACATGTAGCTGGTTTTGTTAAGGTAATACAATGGAATTGAAATAGTTTGTTTTTTCTTTCATTATTAAACTGTTTTTTATCTAGATGGTCTATTTATTTACAATTTATTTGTTTGCAAGGATAAAACTGATGTCTTAGGAAAGAATGGTTTAAAAACTGATTATTACAATGTAATTTAGCATTATGAAAAAGAAATACCCCTCCTAGAATATACTACATTGTGTGTATATGTGTTTTGATCTAGGGTTGTTACTTTTACCGGTATTCGCTAGTTCAATGCAAAAGCCATGTGACAATTTATTATGAATGCTGAAAACTGCTCTTAGGTTAAATCTAACAGTCGCTGCTACGTTTATCACATTATAAGAGCTGTTCTCAAATTTTAACTGTAAGTTCATCTGTGTAAAAGCTTGTCTCCAATGTGACTGCTAATGGTTCTTTCTCTCTCTGTACATGCATGCTGTTTCTTTAATCAAAACATGGAATCTTGTTCCTCTCATTTCAATCTGGGCAGTCCATGTAATTTGCTTTGACCAATAGAATGCAGCAGAATAATCTAAGTAAGTTTTGGGACAAGTCTGTAAGAGATTTCTACTTCTGTGGCCTTGGAAACCAGGTGCTATGCCAAGAAGCTTAGGCTAGGCTACTGAATGATGAGGGATCATGTCAAAGTACTGGGGTGATCTCTGGGACACCCCATCTATGGTCAGCACCAGACTGCATAAGAACTCTGAGGATAATTTAGGCTGGTAAAGTTCCAAACTGAATGCAGTTATGTAAATGAAATCTTCTGATACCATGTGGACCACAAGTCCTGCCAATGCACAGAGTATTCTTTCAGGGTACTGCAGTTTGTGTGTCCCTCCTTAAGCAGATTTATGGATTAGAGTATACTATTCTAAATAATAGAATCCTCATAATGTTTTTATTTATTTATTTTAAATTTAATTTATTTATTTTAATTGGAGGCTAATTACTTTACAATATTGTAGTGGTTTTGCCATACATTGACATGAATCAGCCATGAGTGTACATGTGTTCCCCATCCTGAACCCCCCTCCCACCTCCATCCCCAGGCCATCCCTCTGGGTCATCCCAGTGCACCAGCCCTGAGCACCCTGTCTCATGCATCGAACCTGGACTGGCGATCTGTTTCACATGTGATAATGTACATATTTCAATGCTATTCTCTCAAATCATCCCACCCTCTTCCTCTCCCACAGAGTCCAAAAGACTGTTCTATACATCTGTGTCTCTTTTGCTGTCTTGCATACAGGGTTATTGTTACCATCTTTCTAAATTCCATATATATGTATTAGTATACTGTATTGATGTTTCTCTTTCTGGCTTACTTCACTGTGTATAATAGGCTCCAGTTTCATCCACCTCATTAGAACTGATTCAAATGTATTCTTTTTAATGGCTGAGTAATACTCCATTGTGCATATGTACCACAGCTTTCTTATCCATTCATCTGCTGATGGACATCTAGGTTGCTTCCATGTCCTGGCTATTATAAACAGTGCTGCGATGAACATTGGGTACACGTGTCTCTTTCAATTCTGGTTTCCTCAGTGTGTATGCCCAGCAGTGGGACTGTGGGGTCATATGGCAGTTCTATTTTCAGCTTTTTAAGGAGTCTCCACACTGTTCTCCATAGTGGCTGTACTAGTTTGCATTCCCACCAACAGTGTAAGAGGGTTCCCTTTTCTCCACACCCTCTCCAGCATTTATTGCTTGTAGACTTTTGGATAGCAGCCATTCTGACCAGCGTGAGATAGTACCTCATTGTGGTTTTGATTTGCATTTCTCTGATAAAGAGTGATGTTGAGCATCTTTTCGTGTATTTGTTAGCCATCTGTATGTCTTCTTTGGAGAAATGTCTGTTTAGTTCTTTGGCCCATTTTTTGATTGGGTCATTTATTTTTCTGGAATTGAGCTGCAGGAGTTGCTTGTATATTTTTGAGATTAGTTGTTTGTCAGTTGCTTCCTTTGCTATTATTTTCTCCCATTTTGAAGGCTGTCTTTTCACCTTGCTTATAGTTTCCTTCGTTGTTCAAAAGCTTTTAATTTTAATTAGGTCTCATTTGTTTATTTTTGCTTTTATTTCCATTACTCTGGGAGGTGGGTCATAGAGGATCCTGCTGTGGTTTATGTTGGAGAGTGTTTTGCCTATGTTTTCCTCTAGGAGTTTTATAGTTTCTGTTCTTACATTTAGATCTTTAATCCATTTTGAGTTTATTTTTGTGTATGGTGTTAGAAAGTGTTCTAGTTTCATTATTTTACAAGTGGTTGACCCGTTTTCCCAGCACCGCTTGTTAAAAAGATTATCTTTTCTCTATTGTATATTCTTGCCTCATTTGTCAAAGATTAGGTGTCCATAGGTGTGTGGATTTATCTCTGGGCTTTCTATTTTGTTCCATAATGTTTTTTAGTACTAAGACGGGAGTGACCTCAGGCTTCTCTTATGCCTTACAGAAGTTCAATGGTTATTTTGAAATAAAACACTTGGGGGAGTTGTCATATTTAGTGATAAATGGTGCTTATTTATTTTATGAAATATAAGGTTCCAAGTTTGCTGACCTTTCTGTGATAAGTAACCATGAGTAGACTGCTGCTGCTTCTAAGTCACTTCAGTCGTGTCCGACTCTGTGTGACCCCATAGACAGCAGCCCACCAGGCTCCCCCGTCCCTGGGATTCTCCAGGCAAGAACACTGGAGTGGGTTGCCATTTCCTGCTCCAAGGCATGAAAGTGAAAATTAAAAGTGAAGTAGCTCAGTCCTGTTCGACTCTTAGCAACCCCAGGGACTGTAGCCTACCAGGCCTCTCTGTCCATGGGATTTTCCAGGCAAGAGTACTGGAGTGGGTGACCAGTGCCTTCTCCGGAGTAGACTGCTACCTAGTAGAAAATTAACACACACACCCTTACTCATCCATTTTCTCTGTGCCAGCAAAACAGAGGCAGTTTCATAATTAGTTAGAAAATTCCTTTCTTTTCTTAAAATGAAGTCTTTTAAAAACAAATATTGGGAAATATTTCTACTGTTATATAGTAGTGCAGAAAATATGATGTGTTACCTAAGAAAATGCTTATTTTGGCTTGTAAGAAATTTGAAAAAAAATTAAAATCCATTTAGAAATCTTCCAACGTAGAGTTTCTGTGTGTTTGAATCCATTTGTGATTAGTGTGCAACAACTGAAAATTTACTAGGTGAATTTCACCAAAATATAAAATTTTTGGGTGGCATTGAAAAATGAACATCAGAATTTAGTAAGTGCAACCAAATGTTGGCACTTTTCCTATGTGGGAAATACAAATGTTCATGAGAAATATTTTTCACTTATAAAAATTATGTATCAAAAGAAACAACTTAGAAGCAAACTTTAAGCTCCTGTCATCAGATGTTAAACTAAAATTTGTGAAACAATTGAAGTGTATTATTGTATTAATATTATGTTTTTAGTGAAAATCATTTTATAAAAATACAAATGACCAATAAAGTATTTTAAAATATTGTGTGCTTCATTATCTTATTCTATGAATTTTCCTAATTTTGGGGTTTTAGATGCATGTTATTTAGATAATACGGTACATATATATAATTTAAAAATAAATGTTGATTATTTGAAGTTCGTGTTTGAACACTTTTTATTGTTGAATTGTACTATCCAAATAGTTTGGAAACCAACATTCTAGACCTCAAAAAGATATTCTGTAGTATCTTCCATACATGTTATTATGTGGAAAATAATGTATTTCTGATTGTTCATTGATGAAAAGTCTACACAGCAGGAATATATTTTTAGCCCTTTCATAGATAAGAGACTGGGGATCTGGCTTAGATTTATCTTCTTGCAGATCACTTGGATTTGGTACTCTTAGCATCTATTCTAAAATAATGTAGATATGCATATTTGGCACCTTATGATAATTCTATTTTTTGCATATACTACAAAGGACAACACATTTCTGAATGGGTCAGCTACTACTCCTGTAGTCTAGAATTAATATTTTCTTCTCCATCTTGAAAATAGACCAAGTAACAGTGAAAACCTGACAAAATTGATTTTTTAAAAATAAACAGATTCTTTTTTAAAAGTTTTATTTTTTTCTCTATTTTTCGTTGCACTGGGTCTTCATTGCTGCCAAAGAAGATTCTACATTCTGCAGCACACAGGCTCTGTATTTGCAGCTCCTGTGCTCTATCAGCCTGGTGCACAGGCTTAGTTGCTCTGTAACATGTGGAATCTTCCTGGACCAGGGATTGAACCTGTGTCCCCTTCACTGGCAGACAGAGTCTTATCCACTGTACCACCAGTGAAGTCCCCAAACTGACTTTTTTGTTCTGTTTCTCCCCCTGCCCCCCACCGCCCTATTTTTAGCGTGTTGCTGGGTAGGGAGGTTAGCGAGAGGGAAGCATTATCAGGGAGAAGTTAAACTTCATCCAGCAGAGTTTTTTGTTCACTTTAACCTTTGGAAAGGCAACCCACTTTTGTTTCCTATTCTTGCGCTCCAGGAGAACAGAGAGGGAACATTTTAGTATAAGTACTTTTCACTCATGCAGGTGCATGACAAATACATCACTTAACACTGGCACATGCTTGTAGGCAAAAATATATTTCAGTAAGTGGAATGAAACCTTGCTGAATTGTGCTGAAGCAGTGTAGAGCATTTATTTCACTTCACTTTTGGAAAATTTCACTATAAGCAACTTTACAAAGAGGGAGACTATATAAAAATACACTAGGCGCAAGCACTTTAGAAGGTTTGTATAATGTCGAAATGCAAGTCTTCTTTCTTCATCTGGAATTTCCTCTTGATATTATAGATGTTATAAACTTGAAAACTACAAATACCAAACTAATTTGGGTAAAATATTTGTTCTCTTTATAGCTGCTGCTGCTAAGTCACTTCAGTTGTGTCCAACTCTGTGCGACCCCATAGATGGCAGCCCGCCAGGCTCCACCGTCCCTGGGATTCTCCAGGCAAGAATAGTGGAGTGGGTTGCCATTTCCTTCTCCAACACGTGAAAGTGAAAAGTGAAAGCAAAGTCGCTCAGTCGTGTCCGACTCTTCTCGACCCCATGGACCACAGCCTACCAGGCTCCTCCATACATGGGATTCTCCAGGCAAGAGTACTGGAGTGGATGGTATAATATAAATTGTAAAAATACCCTTAGAAAATATTACCCTTTTATACTTTATTATTTTTGTGTTTTTCTATAATGTATCAGTATTTAAATAGCTGTTACAGTTTGCTCTAAGTATATTTAAAAATGTAGTCACCCACATTGTTATTCAATGTATATATCAACCAAAGTTCAGTTTAGTTCAGTCACTCAGTTGTGTCCAACTCTTTGCGACCCCATGGACTGCAGCACGCCAGGCTTCCCTGTCCATCACCAACTCCTGGTGCTTACTCAAACTCATGTCCACTGAGTCAGTGATGCTATCCAACCATCTCATCTTCTGCCATCTCCTTCTCCTCCTGCCTTCAATCTTTCCTGCATCAGGGGCTTTTCCAATGAGTTAGTTCTTTGTGTCAGGTGGTCAAAGTATTGGAGTTTCGGCCTCAGCATCAGTCCTTCCAATGAATATTTAGGGCTGATTTCCTTTAGGATGGACTGGTTGAATCTCCTTGCAGTCCAAGGGACTATCAAGAGTCTTCTTCAACACCACAGTTCAAAAGCATCAACTCTTGTGTTAGAGTAGTACTGATTATTTACAGCCTCTTCATGCTTGGTCCTTTTTTAGGCTAGAGTATCCCAGTAGCAAGTTTATTATTTGTTTTGTGGAGGGTTTAATAGGTGAAGATATAAATTGGAAAGATTTCTTCAAGTAAGAAAGGGACAGAGATACTAAAGGAGGAATAGAGTTTGAAAAGAAAAAGGAAGATGTTTCAGGTGATAGGAGCAGATAATCTGAGAGATTTCAAAGAAAGATAAAAGGGATCAAAGCTTAGGAGAGAATTTAAGATTTGTTGTAGCATTTATTACGTAACTCCTTTCTCAGCCACCCCACAAAACCTCTAGTAAAATTCAGTTGTTGGTCCATGCTTCTGGAATGTTTATAATTCTGGATATATGTTCAAGGCTGGTTTCAAAGTGTCTGTGGATGTGAAAAGAGTAGAAACTTTCTACAGTTAGGGACAAAATAAGCTGTGGTGTACCAAGAGGCAGAAGTCGGTTTGCTCGAGTAGGGAGGATTATTTTATCATGGACATCAATTAGAATTTTCTGTGTAGGGTGATAAAAAGCAGACCTTTTTTTTCACTTTTATTTTGTTTTTGAATTTGCTGTGAGTGTGCTCCCTGATTGTAGGCATCCGGGCAGACTGTTCTTCCCACTTTCCTACCTTGGTCTTTCATTAGAAATAAGTGAAAAGCTCTAATTCAAAATACAGCATATGTTGGAATTTCCATCAGAAACTTACCACTTATTTTTTTTTTTTTTTAGTTGTTCTATACCAACTTAGAGGACATCTCAGCAACCTAAGTGACCAATGTACTTTGAAGTCTCTGGTGAGTTTGGTCCTAATTTGTAGCTGTTCTGTCATAATAATATTTGTAGGCCAGAGGCAGTTCCCTAAATAAGAAATGTGGAAAATGATGTTCCTGCCCTCCTTATAACTGCAATTCCTTTGTACAATTTCTTATCACATGTAAAGCAGTGAGAGTAGGTTTTTGGGTTTTTAAATTTTTGTCTTTTTTCTCATTTCCCTCATCTTTTTCTTTCTCTCATTTCATGTTTACCTGTCCCTTCTTTCTGACTCTTGATTTCCATTTCTAAAATAGGGGATCATCAGAGATCAGTGACGTTATGGAGGGATATAGTTAAGAGCACCTACTGGTGAATATTCTGGTTTCTTCATCGCTGGTCAGACTGAAACTTAATGAGCTTCATTTACTGGTTTTGTTTTATTGGGGCAGTTAAAAGGAAGAGCCAGGGAGAAAGAACATAAGGGAAATGACTAAGCAAAAATACTACCATGAAAATAATGAGGGTAAGGCCATAAAAGTTTTGTTAGTCATTTGTTTCCAATCTACTGTGCTCTCTTTTACCATGTCTATGCTTGCAAAATATTTATAATGAGATTAGAAATTTTACTTGCTTGCTTTATTTTTTTGGTGTAAACTTAGATTTCCTTCCACAGTAGATAACTGCTGAATTGTTGAAGTTGTAGTATTATTTCTACTTATGTTTCAATTGCAATATTATAAGGAAGGGAAAAAAGGTGGTGACAGCAAACACAGAGTCCTCTCATGGACTTTTCAGTCACTTGTGCCCTGTTTCCTTTTTTTCACTCTATTTTTTCACTTCCTGCCAAAAGGTCCTCATCATTTGTAGTGCACCTTTGCGCTTCTGATAGGATCTCGCTGAACTCCACGTGTGGATGGCATCGTGCCGATGTGGATGGTGGCCGAAACCTGTCCTGGGCTGTTGAGACATGAAACAGCTTCTTTCCTTCTTAATGCCAAACTTCAGCTGTACTATTTGTGTGTTTACATATGTAAACAAGTGTGAATTATAACTGAAACAGAGGTGATCAAACTTTTTCTATAAAGAATCAAATAGTAAATATTTTAGGCTTTGCAGGTATCTAGTGAGAAAACAAATGTAACCTAAAAGTTGAGAATTCCATTTTATTCAGTGGACTTACTGAGGACTCAAGCTGGGGAGAGAGGCTCTCAGCTAACTCTGAGGGACTGTTCTAAAGAGGTAAGGGAGGAGTCAGGATATATAGGAGTTTTTGCAGAAACAACCAGGTGATCAGAGTATCAAAAAATTACTGTTAATCTTTGGAAGAAGATGATGATTTGAAGGGCAATGAACATCTCAAGTTAAATTTAGTGCTTTTCTTTGCATGGGAAGATGCAAGAGTCTGGGCTCATTGAAATCATTCCTTTGATATGCACCTTAACTATCTAGGGCCTATATCCTGCTTTTCTTTATCCTGAATCTTCTAAGGGTGCACAGTTGGGGGTGGCTGCAGTGTGGCTGATAGCTTGATGGCTTTAGAATCCTTTGTTCACTGATATGGCAGGTTACATTCTTCTTCAACACAGGTGATATAGTCTCTATTAAACTTTGCTCTCGCAATGCAAAAGCGGCCATGGATAATGATAAACAAATGGATGTGGCTGTGTTCCAGTAAAATTCTGAACACTGAAATTTGAATTTCACAAACTTTTATATGTCATGAAATAAATTCTTCTTTTGATTTTTTTAAATCATTTAAAAATGTAAAAACCATTCTTAATTTGTAGGCTGTACAAAAATAGGGAGCAGGCTAAATTGACCTACAGGCTGTAATTTGCTGGATGTGAACTAGAACATTATTCTTTGCCATGTTATTCTACACCACCAGTTTAGTGGCTTAAAACAACTGTTATTTATGTAGTTGTTTATGTGTTGGTTGGCAATTTGGATGGGCTCCACTGGGTAGTTCTTGACTAGTTTCAAGTATATATCTGTGGTCAGTTGTTGGTCATGTAGTTGGTTCTGCTTCTAGGGGTTAGTGGCCTTTGGCTGGGGTAATCAAGGCTATTATATTAAAGGTCATGTATCTAGCAGGCTCACCTGTGCTTGTTCACATGGTGGTTCTAAGAGCAGCCAAAATAGGCAAACCCCCTACCTGGGAGAACTTTGCAAGGTTCTGTGAGTTTCATTTTGCTACTGTCTCATTGTCTCATTGGCTGAAACAAGTCACATGACCAAGTCCAGCAGGTGAAGGAGGACTAGGTATGGATCCAGGCAAGTGTGAACAGCTGGAGTCTTACTGCCACAATCTACCGTAGAAGGCCCTTGACTTGATGATTTATATCCTTTCCATAGGCGAAACACATTCCTTCCTTTCTAACACCCCCTAAATTTCATCTAGTTACAACATCAGGCTCAAAGTCCAGGATCTCTTGATATAGAATCATGCCTGAAAGTACCTTTGAATGCAGTTCCTATTTATTTAGTTGCACAAAAAGCTAAGTTACAACATAAGTAACTTAAGACAACAACATGATAACTATAATAGAAAGAACCATTTGAAAGGGGAAGACTGAGAGCAGAAGCAGTCACTGGTTCACAAAAATTCTGAAATCCAGCCAGGCATATGTTGCCAGACCATCTGTACTCCAGGGGTTCCCTGATAGCTTAGCTATCAGGGAATACTCCAGTATATTGGGGCTTCCCTTGTGGCTCAGCTGGTAAAAAATTCTCCTGCAATGCCAAAGACCTGGGTTTGATTCCTGGGTTTGGAAGATCCCCTGGAGAAGGGAAAGGTTACCTACTCCAGTATTCTGGCCTGGAGAATTCCATGGACTGTACAGTCCGTGGGGTCACAAAGAATCAGACACGACTGAGCGACTTTCACTTTCTGTACTCCATGGTCAAGAAGTTTTCCTTGATTAGGCTGAAACTGCTTTCTGGGTGTGTTTCTCCAGTCTGTTGTTTTTTAAACAAATCTCAGGGAGTGGTACCCTAGTCCATCGTTTTTCACAGTTCTGTCTCTGACCTCTGAGATGACATTCCTTGTATTTTTAAAAAAGATTTATAGATTTATGTATTTAATTCATGGCTTCTCGGCTGTGCAGGGGCCTTCTCCAGTTGCACACAGGGGCTACTCTCTAGTTGTGGTGCTTGGGCTTTTCATTGCAGTGGCTTCTCTTGTTTTGGAGCACAAACTCTAGTTGCTCAGGCTTCAGTAGTTGTGTTGCACGGGCTCAATAGTTGCACCTCATGGGCTATAGCGTACTGGCTCAGTAGTTGTGGTGCACAGGCTTAGTTGTTCTGCTGCATGTGGGATCTTCCTGGACTATGGGATCGAACTTGTGTTCCCTGCATTGGCAGGCAAATTCTTTATCATTGAGCCACTAGGGAAGCCCCATCATTCCTTATTTATAAGCAATGTACTGCATATATAGCTGAATATCGTTCTCAGCCTTCTTCATTTTTATGGAGTGTTGGGGTCCCAGAGGCTCTTTATGGTTTGAGATGATGTGGTCTCTTTCAGTGCAGGATGTCTGGGCTTTTATCAATGTAGTTGACTTCAACATTTTGAGAGCTTCCTATGACTGATTCAGGTATGGAAGCCAATTTCATAATTCATATAGAGGCAGTTTTCTTTGTACTTGGGTGTGTCAGGCTTCTGGGGAACCGCCCTGAAGAATTTGAAGTCTTTTTTTTTTCTTTTCGTCTGAGAGTGCTATATATGTCCTTAAAAATTGTATAGCTCTTAACAAAGGGATCTGGGCTTCCCTGGTGGCTCAGTGATAAAGAATCCACCTGTTGATGCAGGAAATACATGTTTGATCCCTGGGACAGGAAGCTCCCCTGGAGAAGGAAATGGCAACCCACTCCAGTATTCTTGCCCGCAGAATCCCATGGACAGAGGAGCCTGGTGGCTATAGGTGATGGGGTCGCAAAATATTTAGACAAGACTTAGTGACTAAACAACAACAAAGGGACTTTGAGTCACACTATGATTCGATCTTTATCCTGAAACCATTTATTACTTTGACAGTATTTTCCTGACTAGGGAGATTGGAGACAAAGAACAGTTAACTTTTTTCCCAGCATGTTGTGATCCCTTTACATTCCCCCTAAGTTCTGCTTGCAGACAGAATTTTCTTGAGCTCATTTCTCCTTTCTTGTACCTTATCATAGGCAGTTAAAAGAAGCCAATTGACTTTAGCTTTTTGTGAGGTCATCTCCCTAGCTAAATTTATTAGTTATTACAGGCAACATTTTTATTAATTATTTCACAACTACATAACTTAGGTCACTTTTTCTAGTCTGCTTTTGCAGTTGGCTTCCCTGGTGGCTAGAAGGTCAAAGCGTCTGCCTCTAATGCGGGAGACCTGGGTTTGATCCCTGGGTTGGGAAGATCCCCTGGAGAAGGAAATGGCAACCCACTCCAGTATTCTTGCCTGGAGAATCCCATTGGAGGAGCCTGGTGGGCTACAGTCTATGGGGTCGCAAAGAGTCGGACACAACTGAGCGACTTAACTAACTAACTTAACTTGGGCTTCCCAGGTGGCGCCAGTGGTAAAGAAGCTGCCTGCCAACGCAGGAGACTCGGGTTCAATATCTGGGTGAGGAAATTCCCCTGGAGGAGGAAATGGCACCCACTATGATATTCTTACCTGAAGAATCCATGGACATTGTAGCCTGGCAGAGTATGGTCCGTGGGGTCACAAAAAGTTAGACACGACTGAAGTGACTTACACACACACATGCATAACAATTTCCTTATCACTTTCATAACCCCTGCTAACAGTGTGCTCACCATTTTTCCAGCCATAACAGTTTCTTTGCATCCTTTCCAGCCTCCACCAGCCACCTATTCCAAAGTTAATGCCTCGAATTTTGGGCTTTTGTTACAGAAGCACTGTACTTCTTTGTACTGATTTCTTTATGAGTTGTTGTTGCAGCAGAACAAAGCATCCAAACCCTAGTGGGTTAAAACAATCATTTATGTCACTCATAACATATGACACATATGTGCTGGAAAACCTGAACTGGGCTCAGCAGGACAGAATTTGGCTGGTCTTTGCCAGGTTCACTTGTACATCTGCAGTCTTTGATGGTTAGAGAAGAGGTTTGACTTCAGGTGTTGGCTGGCTGCTGAGGGGCAACAGGGAGACTGGGCCACGTGTCTGTCATTATCAAGCTGGCTAGCCTGGGCTTGTTCACACAGTGGTGTTGGCAGGGGTTCCAATCAGCCAGAAATTACAAGTCCTGATATGCAAGAACTTTTTAAGTCTCTGCTGTGTCACATTTACTTTTGTCACATTGGCTAAAGCAAATCACATGGCCATTCCAAAGTGAGTGTGGAATTATCCAATGGCATACACTGAAGGAAGGGATAAATTCAGAAAGGTATGAACATATTTGGGGCTATTAAGGCTACAGTCTGTAAAACTAGTCTTATGCTAAATAGAACAGACTACAATCTGACACGTAGATAGCCTGCCAAGTTTCTCTGGTAGCAAAAGGGCTGCCAGCTTGCTAAAAGGTCACTGAGTTTGCTGAAATTGCAAATTTTGAGTGACTGGTTATGCAGCTAGTTGATACAAGCATGGAAAATTCAAGTTTTGGCTCTAAATTCGGTAAATGATACTTTCTAAATACTAGGACTATAAAGATTTCTGCACTATGCTTTTGGAGCTTGAGCTACCAAAAATGCAAGGGTATGGAAAGAACATTGCTTCTGAGGGTAGGCAAACAGAGTGAAAAGTAACAAAAAGTAAAATATCTAACATTTACAAGATGTTGGTCATGTGCCAGATACTATGCTGGAAGCTTTTCATGGATTATGTCATATCTTTTAAAAATAGGAAAATTAGTATTAGGAAATTAAGAAGAACTTTTTACTTTTAGATCTAGAGAGCATAACCTGCTCTCAATATAATGGGAACGCTTTTACGTTATGCTCAGGATTAGGGATTCTCTTTTCAGACACCATTGATTGGAGGTTGGAGATAATAGAAAAGTGTAGGTTACTTTGGAGTCTACTGGTCATTTACTCCATTTCCTATTTGCATGAGTATTACTGTTTGGGACAGTTTCCATCTTTATAATGAATCCAGCTGAAACTGAAATCCTTTCCTTTTGCCTTTATCAAGTAAAATATCCTAGTTTAATAATTAGTTTTTGGGAAGAGATCCTATTGTGATTCTCCTTGCATATTTCCTGTCCATTCTTTATTGACCCCAAAATGCAAAAAAATAAAATAACAGAGATTTTCCTAGAATAAAATATTTGCTTTTTATGATGTATGTGTAAGGATTCACAGAAAAGTTAGCAAAGAAATGACAGGATTTAGACTTGAATAGAAGAGTTTTATTGTTGTTGTTTTGTTGCTGAGTCACGTCTGACTCTTTGTGACCCTATGGACTGCAGCACCCTAAGCTTCCCAGTCCTTCACTGTCTCCCAGAGTTTGCTCAAGGTCATGTCCACTGATGGAGAAGGCAATGGCAACCCACTCCAGTGCTCTTGCCTGGAAAATCCCATGGACGGAGGAGCCTGGTAGCTGTAGTCCAAGGGGTTGTGAAGAGTTGGACATGACTGAGTGAGTTCACTTTCACTTTTCACTTTCATGCACTGGAGAAGGAAATGGCAACCCACTCCAGTGTTCTTGCCTAGAGAATCCCAGGGACAGCAGAGCCTGGTAGGCTGCTGTCTATGGGGTCACACAGAGTCGGACACGACTGGAGAGACTTAGCAGCAGCAGCATGTCCATTGATTTGGTGATGTTATTCAACCATCTCATCCTCTGTCGCCCCATTCTTCTCCTGCCCTCAATCTTTCCTAGTATCAGGGTCTTTTCCAATGAGTCGGCTCTTTGCGTCAGGTGGCTAAAGTATTGGAGCTTCAGCTTCAGCACCAGCTTCAAGATTGATTTCCTTTTGGCTTGTCTGGTTTGATCTCCTTGCACTCCAAGGGACTCTAAAGAGTCTTTTCCAACACCACAGTTCAAAAGTATCAATTCTTCAGCACTCAGCCTTCTTTATGGTTCAATTCTAACATCCATACATAGGATTACTGGAAAAACCATAGCTTTGACTATACACACCTTTGTTGGAAAAGTGATGTCTCTGCCTTTTAATATGTTGTCTAGATTTGTCATAGGTTTCCTTCCAAGGAACAAGTGTCTTTTAATTTCATGGCTGCAGTCACCATCTGCAGTGATTTTGGCGCCCAAGAAAATAAAATCTGTCACTATTTCCACTTTCCCCCCTTCTATTTGCCATGAAGTGATGGGACTGGATGCCATGATCTTTCTTTGTTGAATGTTGAGTTTTAAGCCAGCTTTTCACTCTCCTCTTTCACCCTCATCAAGAGGCTCTTTAGTTCCTCTTAGCCTTCTGCCATTAGAGTGGTATCATCTGCACATCTGAGGTTATTGATATTTCTCCTGACAGTCTTAATTCCAGCCTGTGATTCATCCAGCCTGGCATTTCACATGATGTGTTCTGGAAAAAAGTTAAATAAGCAAAATGACACTTGCTTATTTAATGTATTATTTGATGTACTCCTTTCCCAATTTTGAACCAGTTCATTGTTCCATGTCTAGTTCTAACTGTTGCTTCTTGTCCTGCATACAGGATTCTCAGGAGACAGGTAAGATGGTCTGGTATTCCCATCTCTTTAAGAACTTTCCACAGTTTGTTGTGATCCACACAGTCAAAGGCTTTGCTATAGTCAGTGAAGTATAGTCAGAAGTAGATTTTTTTTTCACTTCCCTTGCTTTCTCTTTGATCCAATGAATGTCAGCAATTTGATCTCTGGTTCTTCTACCTTTTCTAAATCCAGCTGTACATATGGAAATTCTTGGCTCATTTACTGCTGAAGTATAGGTTGAAGGATTTTGAGCATAACTTTGCTAGAATGTGAAATGAGGGCAATTGTACAGTAATTTGAGCATTCTTTGGAGAGCATTGCTCTTCTTTGGGAGTGGAATACAAACTGACTTCTTCCAGTCCTGTGGCCACTGCCAAGTTTTCCAAATTTGCTGATGTATTGAGTGCAACACTTTAAAAGCATCATCTTTTAGGATTTGAAATAGCTCAGCTAGAATTCCATCACCTCAACTAGTTTTGTCCATAGTAATGCTTCTTAAGGCCCACTTGATTTCACAAGTCTAACTCTAGGTGAGTGGCCACACCATCGTGGTTGTCCGGGTCATTAAGACCTTTTTTGTATAGTTCTCTTGTGTATTCTTGCCACCTTTTCTTAATCTCTTCTGCTTCTGATAAGTCCTTACCATTCTTGTCCTTTAGCATTCCCATTTTTGCATGAAATGAAGTAGTAGAATTATTAAAAGTGTTTTTCTTCAGAAACTTAGGTTAAAATGAAGATTAAAGTGGAAGAATAAAGCAGACCAGGAATATATCAACAGCTTCCCCTTAAATGGATAGAGAATATTAATGCTAAACTCTGACACAGACATACACAATTGAGATTGAGCAATGAATGTGTGGGGGTAAAAGATTCTATAAAGACATAAAACTGATAACTAAACTTTATTTTTACATTTAAATTCATTATTTTGGCAGTAGTGCTTTCTCCATGAGAGAAAAAAAAAATGTTTTTCTTTTTAATTAAGCTAAATTATAAGCAAGAAAAAAAATTTGTAAAGTATATCAGATATTCAAGTTTGTAACTCTAAAGTATAATCTGTAATTGGCTAACTATGGCAAAATTAAATGAGGCACAGCAGCAGTTAAGAAGTTACGTTAGTTCATCAAACGTCAACATGAATCAACCATCGCTATACATATGTCCCCTCCCTCTTGAAACTATGTTTGACAGAAAACTAGAAAAGTCTATAAAGCAATTATTCTTCAAGTAAAAAATAAATGAATTCAAAACAAGAAGTTACCTTAGTTTAGACTGATAGACATATATATACACTAGATGATACACAGAATATGCTTCAACCCCTACAGAAAAACAAGCACATTGACCAATATAGTTGTGTTAAAGGAAGGTAATAAGTCCACTCAGTTGTGGAATGCTCAACTTTTAAAAACCTTTCTTTTTTTTTTTTATGAATATTGATACATTTGTCATTGTGATATAATTTGCAGAAATAAGAATTTCTTCAAGTTAGTTTTACTTTTTAATTTTGAAGAAAAATTTTAAGCATTCAGAAAAATTATAGAAAACTTTATAGAATTCTAGACCAGTGGTATGCACATCACCTAGATTTATTAATATTTTCTCACATTTGTTTAATTTCTTTGTAATTATCATCTATCTAATCATGCTGAATTATTTGAGAATAAGTTGTAGATAACACTTCACCTCTAAATACTCGAACCTTATATGTCATTACAGCCTCATATATTAATTTAATTTGATACAGTTTAATTATAAAATTCAGGAAATTTAACATTAACACAACACAAATTGCCTAATATATGGTCCACATTTACATTTAGATTTTTCATCCTAATAATGTTCTTTAGAGAAAAGCAAACAAAACAAAAACCTTTTTTCCAATCCAGGCATCAATTCAGAATTACATATTGTGCTTTAGTTATTGTGTCTGTTTAGTCTCTTTTAATCTTGATCAACCCATCAATCCTTTTTTTTTTTCATGACATTTTGAAAATAACAGGCCTGTTATTTTTGTATGGAGAAGCCAGTGGCACCCCATTCCAGTACTCTTGCCTGGGAAATCCCATGGACGGAGGAGCCTGGTAGGCTGCCGTCCATGGGGTCGCTAAGAGTCGAACACGACTGAGCAACTTCACTTTCACTTTTTACTTTCATGCATTGGAGAAGGAAATGGCAACCCACTCCAGTGTTCTTGCCTGGAGAATCCCAGGGACGGGGGAGCGTGGTGGGCTGCCATCTATGGGGTCGCACAGAGTCGGACACGACTGATGGTGACTTAGCAGCAGCAGCATAAAATTTCGTCAAATTTTTATAACATCACTGAATTTGTTTTTGATTGTTTCCTCATGATTAGATTCAGGTTGTGCATTTCTGACCGGAGTACTGTCTACATGGGACTGTTCTTCTCAAGCATATGACCCCCTGTCACACAATGTCAGTTTATCTCATTATTGGTGATGCTAACATTACTACTTTCATAAGGAGGTGTCTGCAATTATCTCTACTTTAAAATACCATTCCTTTTGCTAATTAATATATAAACCAAGAGGAGACACTTAGGTCCTATTCTCCAACTAACTTTTGCCTAAAGGTTGTAGCATTTGCTAATAATTTTTGCCTAAATCAGTTATTACAATGTTAGTTACCAATTATTAAAAAATTTCGATCAAGCAGAAATTTTTACTAGTTTTTTTTTTTAAAAAGAGTGTAAAAGAGGTTATCACAAGGTATTAATACATCTGTAGACAAGCAGAAGGGTACAGTAGTACTACTGGTAATTAATTTGGAAAGGCAAAAGTAAAGAATAACCCCAATGAAGAATAAAGCTATTGCAACAAATATTCTGAATTTTTCATCAAGCAGTAGAATGGTAATAAGCTAGGTCTTTGAAGTGAAATGTGTGCATCGACCATTTCCTCCTGCATAATCTTAGACTGCTTTGCATTTGTACACAATCATGCACAGTGATAATCAGGAAAATGTTTGGACTGTACAGAAAAAAAAGAGCTTGGCACCAAGTATAATAAAAGAGAAATATGAAAACAAGGGAGTCAGGTAAGGCATTTAAGATTAGAAGATGTTTACATAAAATATATAAAGCAGTTGATAAATGATATTTACTTATATTACTAGTTTTTCTTTCTCTATTTCTGGCTAATTTTATTAATAAAGTATAGCTTTAGGTTATTCTCAGTTGCATCTAGTGAATTCAAAAAAGAACAACTCTCCCATAAAGTATCTATCATGTCTTGCCGAATAAAATGTGTATTTTGTGCAACCTGAGATTGAAGGCTTTTGAAGCTTGTTGGAGGTTTAAATCAGAAAACCCCCCACTTCTCGCAGACACACTTGCTTGTCATTTTGAGTTTGATTTATCTCAAGCAGGAGCTAAAACTGTATTAAAATCTTCTGTTAAGCATGTAAAATTCCACATATATAGAGTCAGTAAGCTAAACATCTCTAATAAAAGACAGCTGTGTTCTCATTGGAAGCAAAAAAAGGATAGTAAGAGACTTGTTTCTGTGAAAGGTGATATAAAAGTATTAGAAACCGAGTGACTTCTCCTTGCTCTATAAAATGACTCTGATATAGAAAGCAATAAAAATACTTTAAATGATTTTTTTAAGTGCACATAAAATAATCAGTGAATCTGTGTATTCAGCTATTGATGAGTTTAGTGATGGGATGAAAAATTGTTACTTTCTGAGTGTCCTCTTTATTCATTATTTCACTATATATTTTCCTTTCTCTTTCAATCTATGTGAGAATAAACCTGGGATATAACATTATATAACATTAATGGTTTTATGATCATTGTTTCTATATAATTTCAGAGATTATTTTTGGCCTCTTAACATTTTTGGTTTGTGCATTTATGTGTATACTTTAAATTTTTTAAATTTTATTAGATAAGTTTAAAACATTATGAATATGGATTTTTAGCCTTAAAAATATATAACCAAAGAGAATGGCCCATTTACCCTAGAGTTCGTATAATATATCTGATTAGCTGCCTTGTACATTTTTGTTCATATTTATAACATAATGTACATGAAAGGAAACAAAAGTAAAAATTGATGACTTCATGTTGATAAACTTAAGCTGAAATTAAGCAACATAGTTTGATTACAGCTTAGTCTGGAATTCTGCTTTGGTTCACCTGATTATGGTGGTGAACTGCATTTTATTTATTCATCTAGAACATTTATTTAGGGCTGGCAGAAATTGTTTAATAAGTAGTTATTTTATTGTTTTTAATGAATTAAACACATCTATACATATCAGTTCAGTTCAGTTTAGTCACTCAGTTGTGTCTGACTCTTTTGCAAGCCTATAGACTGCCGCATGCCAGGCCTCCCTGTCCATCACCAACTCCGGGAGTTTACTCAAACTCATGTCCATTGAGTCAGTGATGCCATCCAACCAACTCACCCTCTGTCATCCCCTTTTCCTCCCACCTTCAATCTTTCCCAGTATCAGGGTCTTTTCAAATGAGTCAGTTCTTTGCATCAGGTGGCCAAAGTATTGGAGTTTCAACTCCAGCATCGGTCCTTCCAATGAATATTCAGGACTGATTTCCTTTAGGATGGGCTGGTTGGGTCTTCTTGAAGTCCAAGGGACTTTCAAGAGTTCTCCGACACGACAGTTCAGAAGCATCAATTCTTCAGCACTCAGCTTTCTTTATAGTCCAACTCTCACATCCATACACGAGTACTGGAAAAACCATAGCCTTGACTAGATGGACCTTTTTTGGCAAAGTAATGTCTTTGCTTTTTAATATGTTGTCTAGGTTGGTCATAACTTTCCTTCCAAGGAGTAAGCGTCTTTTAATTTCATGGCTGCAGTCACCATCTTCAGTGATTTTGGAGCCCCCCCAAAATAAAGTCTGTCAGTGTTTCCACTGTTTCCCCATCTATTTCTCATGAAGGGATGGGACTGAATGCCATGATCTTAGTTTTCTGAATGTTGAGCTTTAAGCCAACTTTATTACTCTCCTCTTTCACTTTCATCAAGAGGCTCTTTAGTTCTTCTTTGCTTTCTGCCATAAGGGTGGTTTCATCTGCATATCTGAGGTTATTGATATTACTCCCAGCAATCTTGATTCCAGCTTGTGTTTCATCCAGCCCAGCATTTCTCATGATGTACTCTGCATATAAGTTAAATAAGCAGGGTGATAATATACAGCCTTGATGTAATCCTTTTCCTATTTGGAACGGGTCTGTTGTTCCATGTCCAGTTCTAATTGCTGCTTCCTGACCTGCATACAGATTTCTCAAGAGGCAGGTCAGGTGGTCTGGTGTTCCCATCTCTAAGAATTTTCCACAGTTTGTGGTAATCCACACAGTCAAAGGCTTTGGCATAGCCAATGAAGCAGAAATAGATGTTTTTCTGGGACGCTCTTGCTTAATCCAGCGGATGTTGGCAATTTGATCTCTGGTTCCTCAGCCTTTTTAAAATCTAGCTTGAACATCTGGTAGTTCACGATTCATGTATTGCTGAAACCTGGCTTGGAGAATTTTGAGCATTATTTTACTAGCATGTGAGATGAGTGCAATTGTGTGGTACTTGGGACATTCTTTGGCATTGCCTTTCTTTGGGATTGGAATGAAAACTGACCTTTTCCAGTCCTGTGGCCATTGCTGAATTTTCCAGATTTTCTGGCCTGTTGAGTGCAGCACTTTCACAGTATCCTCTTTTAGAATTTGAAATAGTTCAACTGAAATTCCATCACTTCCACTAGCTTTGTTCATAGTGATGCTTCCTAAAGTCCACTTGACTTCACATTCCAGGAAGTCTGGCTCTAGGTGAGTGATCACACCATCATGGTTATCTGGGTCGTGAAGATCTTTTTTGTACAGTTCTTCTGTGTATTCTTGCCTCCTCTTCTTAATATCTTCTGCTTCTGTTAGGTCCATACCATTTCTGTCCTTTATTGAGCCCATCTTTGCCTGAAATGTTCCCTTGGTATCTAATTTTCTTGGCGAGATCTCTAGTCTTTCCCATTCTATTGTTTTCCTCAGTTTCTTTCCACGGATCACTTAGGAAGGCTTTCTTATCTCTCTTTGTTATTCTTTGGAACTCTGCATTCAGATGGGTATATCTTTCCTTTTCTTCTTTACCTTTAGCTTCTCTTCTTTTCACAGCTATTTGCAATGCATATGTATATTGCTGACATGAATTCCTCATAGATTAAAATTTAAAATTTTCTTTTATAATATATGCAATATAGTTTTATGTTTATTTCATGCATTTAATAATTATTTGAGGACCTTCCATTAGCCAGGCCCTGTACTAGTCTTCAGCAATACATCTATGGATAAGATACATGGACCATCAGCTTTCAGGGAGCTTATATTTTTGTAGGAAAGACAGAAAAGAAACAAATAAACAGGTAAATAACATAATTAGATATTTTCAAGAATTCTACAAAGGAAAAGTGCCCAGAGTAATTAGTCTTGGCAATTAAGTATGTGTGTGTATGCATGTCCACATACCCCTGCGTGTTTGTATATATGTATATGTATGGATGTGTGTGCATACATATAGGTGTGTATGCATGTGTATATATATATAAAATCTATGTTAATATGGATATATATTATATATATGTTTGTGTGTGTGCTTACATGTATATGTACAATTGACCCTTGAACAATGAGAAAGTTAGGGGCACTGACCCCTGACGTAGTCAGAAATATGCATGTAACTTTTGACTCCTCCAAAACTTAACTACTAATAGCCTATTGTTGACTGGAAACATACTATAACATAAACAGTAGATTATCAGACACTTAGTATGGTAATATATATAATATATGCTATATTTTATAGTAAACTATGCTGCTGCTGCTAAGTCACTTCAGTCGTGTCCGACTCTGTGCGACCCCATAGATGGCAGTCCACCAGGCTCCCCTGTCCCTGGGATTCTCCAGGCAAGAACACTGGAGTGGGTTGCCATCTCCTTCTCCAATGCATGAAAGTGAAAAGTAAAGGTGAAGTTGCTCAGTCGTGTCTGACTCTTCGCGACCCCATGGACTGCAGCCCACCAGGCTCCTCCATCCATGGGATTTTCCAGGCAAGAGTACTGGAGTGGGGTGCCATTGCCTTCTCCAAGTAAACTATGCTAGAGAAAATAAAATATTTGAAAATCATAAGGAACATACATTTATGGTACTGTACTGTATTTCTACTATAACTTTGTATCATCTGTTTAATCAGATGAATATTCTGTCAGTATCTATGTCAATATTGTCTTATAAGGTACAAAACGCTCTAGATGTTATATGTATTACTAATGCATGCATGCATGCATGCTAAGTCGCTTCAGTCGTGTCCGACTCTGTACGACCCTATGGACAGCAGCCCACCAGGCTCCTCTGTCCATGGGATTCTCTAGGCAAGACTATTGGAGTGGGTTGCCATTTCCTTCTCCAATATGTATTACTAATACTAGACATCAAAAAATGATAATGTAAAAAATAAATTCATACTTATTTACAGGTATAACAATTCATGCCTTGATAATGAAGAAGCAGCAGTATGATTGCTGGTATAATCAATACAATTTCTTCATGGTACCCTAGCCTATACACACTGAATGAATTGAATAGAGTTTTAATGGAATACATTATTACCATCATGTTCACAATACAATTTTGGAAACATGGTTACATTGTTCAAAAACCACTTACCAGTGATGATATACAGTTTCTCCTATTATGAGAGAGAGAGAGGCATACAGGATAGTAATATAATTCTTTTAAAGTTATAAAACAGTAAGAAAACTAACACATTAATTTTATGTTAAATATCACTCAGCTTGTGCCTATATCAGGATTGGCTATCCACTTCAATACAGTCTGACACACCTTGCTGTACATGATGAGTACTTAGGCAATGATGATGGCACAAAATCTCTCATACAGTTCTGGCTGTAGAGTTACTAGATTTCCATATGAAGACACACATACAGGGCAGGTATATTTATTAACTCTATGGTATGATGAGTTTTTACTCTCAAGTGGAAATGGATCATTTAAATATTTTCATCATCTTCATGTTGAGTATGCTGAGGAAGAGTAGAAAAAGAAGACATTTGTGTTGCTATCTCAGGGATTGCAGAGGCAGAAGAGGTAAAGGAGAGAGTGCACACTTGGTGTTACTTCATAGAAATACACTGTAATTACAGCCTGACTTTTTTTTCTTTTTCATTTTTCTGAAAATGTTTCCAGTCCTTCTTCCACTGTTTGCTTCATTTTCAGTGCCTGTGCCATGGAAGGGTCTCTTGACATAAAAAGAAGTCAAAAACAATCTTGAATAATTGGAACCCTTCTGCCAGATTGTCTAATGTAAATCTTTTTCTGGTTCTGCTTCTTCTACATCTTCTTCCTCTTCCTCATCCATTGGTTCAGAAGCATTCATCTCCATCAGGTCATCCTCTGTTAATTCCTTTGATGTGGCTTCTATAAACTCTTGAATTCCTCTGGTGTGGCCTCTAAAAGCTCTTCAATTTCTTGAAATTCTTCACCCACCAGCTTTTTTCTTTTTGCCATAACCAGATTTTATAATCATAAAATCTCTTTTATGATTTCCTTGATAGGCTCTGTTGTAAATCCTGTGAAGTCATGCATACCCTCTGAAAACAGTTTTTCTAGCAGTGACTTATTATTTTGGGCTTATTATTATTTTTTGGCTTTTTCTGTTAACAAAGGTGACATCTTCAGTGGTGTAATCCTTCCAGACTTTTACAATGTTCTTTCTATCGGGGTTTTCTTCATAGCATTGAAAATCCTTCCAGAGAAAACCAGGTGTCCTTACGACCTCCTGGTCTAGAAGCTGAATTAAAGATGCATTTGGTGCAAACAGACCACTTTGACATCTTCAGTTGAATTCATGGGGTTCTGTATGTCCAGTATCAAGATAACATGAAAAAGCAATATGTTACTGGTAAGATAGTTCCTAACTTTAGCAAATAAAAGCATCGATGGGACTGATCCCCAGAAAAAGGGTTTGCACTGTTCAGGCCTTGTACAAATCAAAGTCTGGCAGCTGCTGTTTATCTTTTCCCTTCAAGGCTTAGAGATTAGTAGCTTTACAGATAAGGGTAGATCTGATCACAAACGTGACTACATTTGCACAAAACAATAGAGTTAGCCTATCCCTTCCTGCCTTAAATCCTGGTGCTTGCTTCTCTTTGTGACTAATAAATGTCCTTTGTGGTATTTTTTCCCCCCCAGAGTAGGGCACTTTGGTCTGCATTAAAAACCTGTTCAGTCAGAAAGCCTTTCTCAGTGATTTTCTTAATGGCATCTGGAAACTCATCTACTGCCTCTTGGTCTACAGCAGTTGCTTATCCTGTTATCTTGACATTTTTTAAGCCAAACCTCTTTCTTAAAATTATCAAACCATCCTTTGTTGGCATTAAATTCTCAAGTTTTATATCCTTCACTTTCCTTTTGCTTTAAATTGTCATTATAATGATATTGTTTTTCTAGAGTTATATTAGTATATATAGATATATCTTTCATATAGCAATCTTGCACCCACTTAAGTCTACATTTTCAGTACAAGATTAAAAGATATTTTTGCAAAAAAGTGCAAAGTTTTCATGGCTGCTGGCATAGCTGTGGCAATGGATTCACAAATTTATTTTTTTAAAAAACAAATAAGCAAACAATGGTCCTTATGCTGGATTCATTTATCTTGAAATGGTGTGCAACCACAGCTGCAGACCTCAATCTATAGTACATATCAGACAATTCAGCTCTTTTTTGTAATATCATGACTTTTTTCTGCTTCTTGGGAGTACTTCCAGCTTCACAAATAGTGGGGCTAGGCTGTGCTGTGCTTAGTCACTCAGTCGTGTCTGACTCTTTGTGAACCTATGCACTGTAGCCGTCCAGGCTCCTCTGTCCATGGGATTTTTCAGGCAAGAAAACTGGAGTGAGTTGCCGTGCCCTCCTCCAGTGGATCTTCCCAACGCAGGGACTGAACCCAAGTCTCCTGCATTGCAAATGTATTCTTTACCAGCCGAGCTACCAAGGAAGCCCCAGTAGTGGGCCATATGGGTGTTATCCAAGGCTCATGGTATTGGACTAAACAAAACATAAGCAAGAACCATAAGTGATCACTTTTTACTGTGATAGACAATGTACTAGAGAGACAGACTGCTCATGTGGAGATGATTAGTGTCACATGGCATTTTAAGTGAATACTTGTAACACTTGAACTTGCCTCAAGAGCAACAGGAGGTGGGTACAAAATTAGTACAGTAGTACAGTATGTACAACAGTTACTTTTATGCAGTTATGATTTAATAATGACTATTTTTGTTTATATTTCTCTCAATTGCAAAGATGCCACTTATAGTCTCTGTGTGCATAAGTTTGATAAATTTTAACTTTTTTACAAGAGTTTTGTATGTGTTTTATGGTAGAAAATGATAAAGTAGACTCATATCTATCTACATATTTTATACATTCATGACGTTTTAAAAAAATTTTTTTTATATTTCTAGGTTGTATAGTTGGTCTGTGAGGTTTTTCACATTGTCACAAATCTCCAATAATTTTCCCAGTAGATTTATTAAAAAAATTTTTTTGTGTAAGTGGACTTGTGAGGTTCAAACCTATGTTGTTCAGGCGTTGACTGTATTTATGTATGTGATACTGTAGATTGGGTAGTCAGGGAAGTTCTGTCTGAAGAGTATCATATAGACCTGAAGAATGAGAAGAGATCAGTAACATAAAAGGGCATAGAATGTTGTTCCAGAAGCAGTTTTTAGGATTTAATAGGGTTTTCTGATAGTTTTAAATTTGGAAATAACCAAATAACTCATCTAGTCCTCCTGAGGGCCCCCCAAAGTTTCATTAGCCAAGACTGGAATGCAGAGATGACTGCTACTCTGTAAAACAGAGTCAATTAAATATGTAGAGATATAAAAGCAAAAATTATCATGTACAATATTACAATATTAAGAGAATGGAGTTGGAAGTTTAGAAAAAGCAGATCTCTTTCATCTTCACATTTCCCATTTCATCTAAACTCAGTGAAGAGTTTAAAATTCAATATAGGTAAGTAGGCTAAAAAACTATAATTCTGAGTCATCAACAGCATATCTGAAAGGAACAACACAGCCAAGTCTGGCAGTTCCTATTTTTTGGATTAGAAATTAACTACTATGTTGTCAGGATGAAATGGTATGTTTTATTGCTGAAAAGGCAGCTCTATTAGCTTCTTTGGGCCACAAGGACCCATTTATTTAATTACTTCTTCCAGGACACTAAGTGGATCTCTAGTGACCAGCCCAAATTGTTGCACCTTAAAAGGTGAGCAGCACATTCACTTTGATGGATAGTAGGTTTTCTTAACTTTACTTCCGTTTATTCATTTGTTTCACTAAATACATAAAGAAAGGAGGAGTCCAGTTTCTTTTCACCTCTGCTGAAAATAGCTTAGAGCCAGAGCATTTTGATTCACTTTTAATAAAGTAATATGATAAAAGTGAAAAGTAAGACAGATCATCTAAATGAGGAGCACAAGACTTGTTTTAGATTCCTATAAAAAGTCCTTTAATAGACTTTATTTTCAGAGCAGTTTTAGGTTCCTGGCAAAACTGAGAGGAAGGTACAAGAGATTTCCCATATACCTCTCCATAACCTCCCCCCAGCCTCTCCTACTATGAGCATCCCCCACAAAAGTGGTCCATTTGTTAAAACTGATGAACCAATATTGACATATCATTATTACCCCAAGTCCCTAGTTTACATTAGGATTCATTCTTGGTATTGCACATTCTATGGTTTTTGGCAAATATATAATATATACCCAGCATTACTGTATATTGAATGATTTTTTCATTGCCCAGAAATCCTCTTTACTCTACCTGTTCATCCCTCCCTCCTTTGTAACCTCTGACAATCTCTAATCTTTTTTACTGAGTCCATGATTTTCCTTTTTACAGAATGTCATATAGTTGGAATCATTCAGTAGGTAGTCTTTTCAGATTGACTTTTTTTAAACTTAGTAATATACATTTAAGTTTCTTCCATCTCTTCATAGCTTTGATAGATCAGTCCTTTTCAGTGCTGAATTACATTCCATTGTCTTGGTGTAAGATTCCTTTCTTAGAACTCCAAACTTAATAGAGATTTTGAATGGGAAAATTTAGAATCAGAGAAGAAAATGTAAGTTCAGTTCAGTTCAGTCGCTCAGTCGTGTCCGACTCTTCGCGACCCCATGAATGAATCGCAGCATGCAGCATCCCTGTCCATCACCAACTCCCGGAGTTCACTGAGACTCACGTCCATCCAGTCAGTGATGCCATCCAGCCATCTCATCCTCTGTCGTCCCCTTCTCCTCTTGCCCCCAATCCCTCCCAGCATCAGAGTCTTTTCCAATGAGTCAACTCCTCGCATGGGGTGGCCAAAGTACTGGAGTTTCAGCTTCAGCATCATTCCTTCCAAAGAAATCCCAGGGCTGATCTCCTTCAGAATGGACTGGTTGGATCTCCTTGCAGTCCAAGGGACTCTCAAGAGTCTTCTCCAGCACTACAGTTCAAAAGCATTAATTCTTCAGTGTTCGGCCTTAAAAATTATTTTATAACAAAGTGTGAAAGAATAGATTCCTATAATTAAGCATGCAAAAACAGAAATATGTGTTGTTTTGCAGAATATCTTCCCTTTGTTAACAAAGTTAAGGTAATGCTAAAGTCTCAATAGAGTCAATAGAAAAAAAAATTAACACATCCTATAATGTAAATATAGGTCAGGGGTAAATATCATAGTATAAAAAATCTATATCTTAGATATTTAATTGTACCACCCTATAGCCTGCCTTTCAAGCAAATTTTCTTTCAGATTCTTTGAATGTGGTTGGTATTTAAGCTTTACTAGCCCAGCATTGAGCATCTGTTACTAATGGGTTATGACTTTCATCTTCTAATTTTTAATTCTTAATTTTACATGCTATAAAGCAGTAACTGCTATAATCCTTTTAAATGAGTTTTCATTGGTACTCACTTTAGTTTTAGGGATAAAAATATCTCACAGCACCTTTCTCAAGAGAAATTAAATCTTTTCAGACATTACTGATTTTCAGAAATTTTCTTTGAGGTAGGTAGGAGATATTTATCACAATTCCTACTGGATGAATTGAAAAGCAAGTACACAAGCTGAGAGTCAAGCTCTTTGAGGTTAATTCATATATCAGTAGGGATAAGTGAGAACAGAAATTCTACATTTTTTTAAAAACAATTTTATTGTGGTATAGTTGATTTACATTGTGTTAGTTTCTGCTGTACAGCAAAGTGAATCAGTTATATGTATACATATATCCAAGAAATTCTGTGTTTTGATTCTTAGGATCTAGTGTTTTCCCTTCTAAACTTTGCCTTGTTGATTTTAGTTATGTAGCAAATTAGCATTATTTGTATTTCATTAAATCATAATGTATGATAACTTAAGTAGCCATTTAAATTCTATCTGATTTTTTCCTATTCTTCCTCTTACCCAATGGTAGAATGGAGATGATTCATTATACTGCTTATCATGAAGAGGTCTGATTTTAGAGAGAGGAGCTCAGGCTGAAATCTTGACTCTGAAACCTTATTAAGCATGTGATCTTGGGAAAGTATTTAAATAGTCTAAAACTATTAAAAAAATGAGAAAGAGAGATATATCTACATCATATAGCATCTATATCATAGAGTTCTTATGGAAATAAAACTATTGATTATAAAGTATCTATAGAGTACAGTGCATAACACATTGAAAATGCACAATAAATATAACTTCTTATTAAAACCAGAGGTAGAAAATTCTTGTTGTTGTTGTTGTTTTATGTATTTTAGATTCCTCCAGCAATCATGACTTAAATTTTAGCTTAAATTATTGTAATAAATATATTGCTGTTATTTCTGGACTTAAATTTTAAAAAATTCCTTCTTTATCTTGCTTTCTGTTTAGCACACATTTGTGAGGTTTCATCTTAGTTGAAAAGAAAAAGCCCTTCCACAAAACCCTTATAGTGTTTCTAATACTGTATCCAAGGAATCTAAGCTTTGTTTTCTATCAGGAGAATTAATTATTGAGTGTTTGTATAAACATCTAAATTTTAGAACATTGTATGTTATGACTTGGAGCTTGATTCACTGCGTGCATCACTCAGTTGTGTTTGATTGACCTCAACTAAAAATCAAAATTATGATTCAAGTAATGTGGGCTGCAACTTGTATTAAGTATTTTAAGCCAAAGGCAGGACTAATTCATACCTTATGCTGGCTATCATTGACTACAGACTCAGTGAATATTCGTTGAGTTACTTTAATATTAAATGGGTGGCCTTACTTTATGGATGTTAGTCTTTAGTTCCCTGTTCAAATCATTGTATGAGCTCTAGGAAAAAACTTCACTAGTTTGTTTCTTTAAAATACAGCTTATTTGTTTATGCTTATTTCACTTAGCATAATATCCTCTAGATCAGGGGTCCCCAGCCTCTGGGCCAGGGACGAGTACTAGTCACGGCCTGTTAGAAACCAGGCTGCATAGCAGGAGGCGAGCAACGAGTGCAGTAAATGTAATATGCTTGAATCGTCCTCAAACCATCCTCCCCACCCTTTGTCTATGTAAAAATTGTCTTCCACAAAAACAGTCTGGTGCCAAAAAGGTTGGGGACCACTGCTCTAGACGCATCCACGATTTCACAAATGACAAGATTTTACTTTTCTTAAGCCTGAGTAATATTCCATTTTATGTATGTATCACATCTCTATCCATTCACCTTTGAATGTACATTTACATTTCTTCTGTATCCTGGCTATTGTAAATGATGCTGCAATGAATATTTACAAGCATGTATTTTTTTGAAATAGTGCTTTTGTTTTTTGGGGGTAAATATTTAGAAGTGAAATTCCTAGATCTTATGGCGGTTCTATTTTTAATTTTTTGAAGAACCTCCATACTGTTTCCTATAGTGGCTGCAACAACTTACAATCCCTCCAGCAGTGCACAAGAGTTCTTTTTTCTCCACATCCTTTCCAACACTTGTTATTTGTGGTCTTTCTCATGATAGCCATTCTGACAGGTGTGAGGTGGCATCCCTTTGTAGCATTGTTTTGCATTTCCAGGATGATTAGTGATGTTGAGCATCTTTTCCTGTGTCTACTGGCCAACAATATGTCTTCTTTGAAAAATGTCTATTTAGGTCCTCTGCTTATGTTTTAAAACATTTTTTTTATGTTGAGTTGTATGAATTCTTTGTGTATTTTGCCTATTAACCCCTTATCAGATATATTGTTTGTGAATATCTTCTGCCATTTTTGAAAGTCAACTTTTCATTTTGTTGATAATTTTCTTCATCAGGCAAAACTTTTTAGTTTGGTATGCTCCCATTTCTTTATGTTTGCTTTTGTTTCCCTTCCCTGAGGAGGCAAATGTTAAAAAAAAATATATATATTGCTAGGACTGATGTCAAAGAGCATAGAGCCTATGTTTTCTTCAAGGAGTTTTATGGTTTCAGGTCTTATGTGCAAGTCTCTCATCCATTTTGAGTTTATTTTTGTATGTAGTATGAGGAAGTAGTCTAGTTTGATTTTTTTGCTTATAGCTGTGTGTTTTTCTCAAGCCATTTACTGAAGAAGTCGTTTTCTTCCCTCTTGTATATTATTGCATCCTTTGTCATAGATTAAATAACCATATAAATGGGGTTAATTTCTGGGCTCTCTTTTCTGTTCCATTAATTTATATGTCTGTTTTTGTGCCAGTACCACGCTGTTTTGATTACTGTTGCTTTGTAGTATAGTTAGAAATCAGGGCATATTGTAGCTCTAGCTTTGTTCTTCTTTCTCATGATTGCTTTGACAGTTGAGGGTGTTTTGTGTTTCCATACAAATTTTAGAGTTATCTGTTACAGTTTTGTGAAAAATGCAATTGGTAGTTTGATAGGGATTGCATTGAGTCTGTAGATTGCCTTCAAATAATGTGGCCTTTTAAACTATTATTTCTTCTAATTTACGAACAAGGTGTATTTTTCCAATTGATCATGTCACCTTTAATCTCTCATCAATGCAATTGGTAGTCACTGATGCCAATTTTCAGGGTTTTAAAATATAGTAGTCACATCACACTGATTGTCAGGAGTATTTTCTCATAAAATAGAGGATTGTATGTGTGTGAGTCAGTCTGTAGCTTTACTCTGTCTCCCTGCCTCCCATCCTGTTCATTCTGTTTACCTCTTGGCTCATTGTCTCCTTTTGTTCAGAGGGAAATAAATTCTGGCATTTATATGCTATTATGAATCTTAGCCTCTTACTCTTAATTCCACCCTCTACTGAGGGTGGAATAACATAAGAGATGTTATGGACTGTCAAGGTAAAACTCCACAGAATCTAATGTCAAGTGAACTGACCTGGTGGAAGTGTCTTAGCATTATAGATCATCATATGTAAAGAAAATCACCTTGTTTTTGATCCAGCTGTTGTATTTAAAATTTAGGAAATTGACTAGACATTAGCAGTGTTTAGCAAATGAATACTTTTAAGTTATAGGAAGAAAATTGAAATAGGATGGTTTTGTTTTATTTAGCAATGCTTTCATAGTTGAATTTAGTCACATTATTTGACTATTACATGTGCACTGTTTTCATTTCTTGAATATACTTTATTTTAATTAAAGTGTAGTTGATTTACAATATTAGTTTCAGGTGTACAAGTAGTGATTCAGTACTTTTATAGATTATACTCCATGTAAAGTTACTATAAAATGATGGTTATATTTGTCTGTGCTGTGCAATATATCCTTGTTGTTTATCTATTTTATGCATAGTAGTTTGTATCTCTTAATACCATATCACTATCTTGCCCCATCCCCACTACATGTACAGTGTTAATGAAGGGAAGGCATCACTCGCTCCCTAACTGGACCTAATGGGAAAATGTTTCTATTTGTACCCAAGTAACCAGTCCATCCTAAGGGAGATCAGTCCTGGGTGTTCTTTGGAAGGACTGATGCTAAAGCTGAAACTCCAATACTCTGGCCACCTCATGTGAAGAGTTGACTCATTGGAAAAGACCCTGATGCTCGGAAGGATTGGGGGCAGGAGGAGAAGGGGACAACAGAGGATGAGATGGCTGGATGGCATCACTGACTCGATGGACATGAGTCTGAGTGAACTCCGGGAGTTGGTGATGGACAGGGAGGCCTGGCGTGCTGCAATTCATGGGGTCACAAAGAGTCGGACACGACTGAGCGACTGAACTGAACTGACTGACTGACTCGGAGTGTATATCTTGGGTACATACTATAGACAGTTGGGGAGATTTGCTTTATAGTTAACTTCAACTCTGAATTTCTTTCTTCTGTTGTTTCTGTTCAGGACAAGTGTTATTTGAAAGGAGTAAAACAAATACATCAATAAACATGCTCATGAATATGTTATTAATTAATATTCTATAATATCACATGGCAAATCTAAACTTCTGATTAATGCAAATCTTTATACATCTCAGTATGTTTAGCATATTTTATGCAAATAGTTATTAAGAATAAAAATTCTAATTTCAAATGAAGAAAATTCATAACATGCATCTTGGGTTGTGTTTTAATCACTGTATACCCAGGAAGGTATCGACAGTTGTCCTGTGGAAGCTATTAAAGTTGCTGTCCAAGGTTAAATGAAATTGCAGTTTATCAGAACTGCATTGAGAAAAAAAGGGAATCTGTTCATGGCTCTTGATTAATGCCAAGCGTGATCAACACAAGGGGGTTCATTAAGCTATACATCATGTAGGTAATTTAACATGTCATTGTGCCTGCTGTCTGCTTTGACTGTGCACAGCCCTGAGTTTCAAAGTTGTATCTCTGACCCACTGAATTTTATATAGAAGCATTCCTCATACTTCATTGCTGCGCATTTTTCATTATGCATACTTTTTTATAGACACATTAAACATTTCACATAAATTATTAATATGTTTTGGGACAAAAACATATTTTGTTTTTATAATGGGTTCCCCTCACACTAAACATAGTAAAACTTATTAGAAAATTCTTCTCCTTTTGAATTTTTCTCTTCACTTAATCATATTAATTATTGACATAATCAGTATATATGTCTTAAAATCTGATGTGACGGGAAAAGCTATTGAAATTTTTAACTGAATCCTTTTGAATACTCTTATTTGTGTCCTGTAGTTAATACTTTCACAATACAAATTTACCAGAAAAGTTTTTTTCATCATTCACAGTGGTTTTCTTATTACTTTTTGCTTCTCTAGCACTCATTTTAAAAAGTTGATTGTGTGTGTGTTTGCGCTCGATTCTGTCTGACTCTTTGTGATCCCATGGACTGTAGCCCGCCAGGCTTCTCTGTCCATGGAATTCTTCAGGGAAGAATACTGGAGTGGGTTACCATTTCCAACTCCAAAAAGTTGTTTGTTAGTTGCTCAGTCTTTGTGACCACATGTACTGTAGCCCGCCAGGCTTCTCTGCCCATGGAATTCTCCAGGCAAGAATACTGGAGTGGGTTGCCATTCCCTTCTTCAGGGAATATTCTTGACCCAGGGATCGAACCCGGGTCTCTTGCACTTCAGATTCTTTACACTCTGAGCTTTAGGTTTGGGCAAATATTAACTGCAAGTACATTATTAGTGATTTTATTATATATTGAAATGTTATTTAAAACATAATTGTCATTGCAAATACCTCTGTGTCATTTTAGAAAACATACCAAGCATGATAAATGATGGAATGTTTTGTGTTTATATGTTTCAGAGATTTTTTCAATGATCTTAATTTTTTTAGAGATGATGAGTCCTTTATTTAAAATGCTTATGAAAGCTATAATTTTGACTTCTGGTTTTTATTTAATTTTTTTCAAAATTAAATTTGCTAATGTTATTAGTATTAAATATAATTTGACAGCTTATAAAAGAAACAAAGTATTTCCATGTAAAAGACTAAAAAAACTATGATTTATCATTTTACATTATTTGTTATCTAATACATGGAATTCAATACAATCATACTTCATCATTCTCATTCAAAAATAGACTCTCCTGGTTACCAAAGATTTATGGGATACAGTTAACTAGAGGCCAAGATCTCAGCCATAACATCAGTGGCTGTTACAAGGAAGGACATGGCAAGGGAAATATGACCATGGTTGGAAGCAATCTTAATATTAAAATTTTGGGCAGCTAGAATTTAGTGAATCAGTTTCACATTATGCTTCTTTTAGAATCCTGTGAGTGCATATGCAAATTGGTAGTCTAGACAGAGAACTAAAACTTCCTAAAATGTCCTAGTATGACAGTTGTTTATTGATGACTGTGTTTTGGAATTTCCCTGTTTCTTGATTTGTATATCTAATATCTTATAAATTGGAGCCTCTATGGGTTCTTTAAAACATGGACTCCCATATGATACTGTAATGCTTTTTAGGATACAAAAACAAAAACAAACTAGGTAAATAATTTATAGGACTACTTTCCAGGTGGAGCTAGTGGTAAAGAACCTGCCTGCCAATGCAGGAGACATATGAGACGTGGGTTTGATCCCTGGGTCCGGAAGATCATCTGGAGGAGTGCATGGTAACCCACTCCAGTACTCTTGCTCCTGGAGAATCCCGTGGACAGAGGAGTCTGATGGGTTACAGTTCATAAGGTTGCAAAGAGTTGGACATGACTAAAGCGACTTAGCACAGCACAAATATACATATGAAAGAAACTACTATCACTTATGTACAAAATACTGAGGTATGTTTATGAGGGATGATAACCTCGTTGGCATCAAGAGCTGAAGAGACCAGATGCCAGATTTTAAAGGCATACCTGAATAATGGAATTCTATTTCTGTTTTAGTCTCTGTCTTTTTTTTTCCCCTGTTGGACTGTGAATGCACTATATACAATACTCTCAAAATAAACTATTTGATTATTTATAATTGGATGTTTGAAAATGTATTTTAATTAGGTCTAAGACCAAATTAGAATGATGTCTAGTGAATTACAAACATTTTCAAAGGGAACACAACATGAAGTGTTTTCTTTCCTGGTATGTAAAGAGGAGAGGATGAGTTTACTTGTCAGCTCTCAGTCAAACTCCCAGCATTTATTGTAGCTATATGGTGGGTTCCTCCTGAAAAATGCTGCAAAGGTCATTTCACATAGGCAAGGTCTTTTTCTTGAATACTTTTTTTTAAGACTGTTTTCTGCCACCATTAATTACCAAGGGTTTATTTACAAGACAATAATTAATTATACCTCTGGGAAGCTCAAGAGTCAACAGGAATCAAAGCAGGCTTGGTAAGGAACATGGAAGTCTCACATAATTAAGCAGGGCACTGGAGACCAATTGTTTACAGAATTATTTTGCTGGAGCTAATTGACACTAATTATTTAATCTGATTTTCTTCTTCCTAGTTATTCTTCTACAGAGTCACTGCTTTCTGCTAATGATGCTCAGGGAACTATCAAGGTGTGCTATGCCTGCATTCAGTGTAGATTCCCCATAGGAAATCAATAATGCTTAGGTCATTTTCTAACATGCTGTAGAGTGTTGTGTAAAACAAACCACAGAAGAAATCAACAAATCATCAAAGGTAAAATATATACCAGGGAATCACTTCTATTGATGACTGTTAGCTTTTCTCATATAAGATTAATCCAGTTTCTACTCAGGTTTAAGTTTAATTCATTTAAAATTTAAAAATAAGTGTAAGCAGTGAACTCATAGTTTCCAAACAATTTTTTTTCACGTCTGAGGACTGTGATGTGATTGAAAAGAAAAACAAAGTTTATATAGCTGCTGAAATAAAAAGAAATGTTCCAGTTGAGCATATAGTGAAACTTAGGGAACAAACCATCTGCAAACACGCCACATTTTATGCAGGATCTATGGTGATGGGTACATGAAAACTGGAGACACACGGTAACTAACTAAAAAGCGTACAATGTGAATTGCATTTTACGGTACCAGTGTCTCTGTGGTTTCTACTTACAGACTGCTCCCTCCTCTGAATATTACTGTTTGATGACAGTGTTCAGAGTTAAGATAATCAAAGTGAAACTGAAAGTCGCTCAGTCCTGTCCGACTCCATGGATGACCTCATGGAGTATACATTCCGTGGAATTCCCCAGGCCAGAATACTGGAGTGGGTAGCTTTTCCCTTCTCCAGGTGATCTTCCCAACCCAGGGATTGAACCCAGGTCTCCTGCATTGCAGGTGGATTCTTTACCAGCTGAGCCAAAAGGAAAGCCCAAGAATACTGGAGTGGGTAGCCTATCCCTTCAGCAGATCTTCCCAACCAAGGAATTGAACCAGGGTCTCTGCATTGCAGGCAGATTCTTACCAGTTGAGCTATTAGGGAAGCCCTAAGATAATCAAAGATGGGGATCATTTTACTGGTTGCATATTTTGATTCTTTAGCTTCTTAACCCTTCATCATATTCAGGCTTCTATATTTTGCATAAGATTCAGGTTCTAAATAATCTGCTGGCTAAAAAATTATTTAAAAATTGAATCTCTACCACCTTTATTATACTGTGAAGAATAATAGGTTTATTTTTAGATCCCTGTTACCCACCTCATCCTGTGTATCCCCCTCCTCACCTTTCTGGTGATGTCCTAAGCTAGTCTGTACTAGTCTCTTTGCCAGATCATTCTCTCCTACCCCTTTATTTTCTTTCTCTGCTGTGAAGGGTTTCATGTTCCATGATTTTTCCCTATCTCTCATTCTTTGTTTTCCAGAGTGACAGGCAGCTAAGGAGTCCACAGTTGATTTTAAAGTGCTCATTTTCCCACAGCATTGCCTGTTCTTAATTTTATCAATATTTTGTTCACTATAGAAAGTCCTAGAAAACTTAGTGTTATGGAAGAATATAGATATGAAAAGACATATTTTGGGATATTATAAGAAATGTAAATGACAGATTTCAGAATTCAGAGTATGAGGACATTTTCCCAACCTGGAGATCAGTTAAAGTATCCTGGAAAGAATAGTCTCCTTGCTTACAAAAGATAATTCAATAAACATGATTAAAATCCATCCCTGAGTTAAGTACCTAACTAACCTGAAGAGACTTCAAAAGTAGTTCTCTTTAAAAGATACTGAGATATAATAATTGTCTTTTTTTTAATGCTGGGCTCTCTTCTAAATGTTTTGAAAGGGAAAGTGAAAGTCGCTCTGTTGTGTCCGACTCTTTGTGACCCCATGGACGATAGAGTCCCTGGAATTCTCCAGGCCAGGATACTGGAGTGGGTAGCCTTTCCCTTCTCCAGGGGATCTTCCCAACCTAGAAATCAAACCCAGGTCTCCCATATTGCTGGCAGATTCTTTACCAGCTGAGCCACAAGGTAAATGTCTAAATCAATTAATCTTCCCAACAGTCATATGAGGAAAACAATTTTACATATTTAATTAATTATCCTCATCATATAGATAAGAAAGCTGAAGTGTTGGGGTAATATAACTTGCACAAGACCATATAACTGTTCAATAGTGAAGCTGGAATTCAAGCTGAAACAATTTGGCCTCTAAGCTCTTAACCATGGTGTCTGAAGAGGACTGTGAAATTTTTCTGCCCATGTTTTTGGTCAGTATGGTTTTCAACCCTGGATTCTCATTAGAATCACTTGTTTGGGGAGAGGGGCAGAAGTTGACTTTTAAAAAATAACATTAATCTCTGAAGGGTGAGGTCCAGGCAAGAACATTCTGCAGTGTCTCTCTCCCACCCCCTCTTATAGCCCCCCCACTACTCTCAGAGATTCTAATGTACAGCCAGGGTCAACAGGTCCTGCTCCAGGCCCTGTGGTGGGAGCTGTTCTCCACCTGCCTTCTGTCTATGTCCACCACCCACAGTTTCTCAAGGTTGTAAAAGTGTGTCACCAATCCTCTGGCAGGAGGCAGTTCCTCAGGTGCCGATTCTCAGTGTCAATGAATCAAACTCTACAGACCCCAGGTCTCTACATTTGAGAACAGATCAAAACTGTGGTAACAGTTGGTCCAGGACAGACCCATATAGAAGCCGCCCCCACCCACTCCCCGCTTCCTGCTCTCAGAGATTCTGATGTGCAGCCAAGGATGTCCAGCCTGATTCACCAATGATGTAATCATAACAACCTAGTGACCCTGGAATCCCTAGACCCTATTCCCTTTCATATCCAGTCATTCTCGGGTATATCCTAACTATTTAATGTAGAAATGTACTTTGCACATGTCTTTGAAGAAATCTTAGCATAAGACCTTTCTTAGGTAGGTTAATTTAAGTAAACCCTCATAACTCACTTGACCAATTTTAGAAGACTCTTTAAAAAACAAAACCACAAAAAATTATCAAAGCATAATTTTAAAAATTCTGTAATATGATTATCAAATTGGTCAAAAATGTCTTTTCAGAGTTAGTTTGTTAGAATCAGGATCCAGACAAAGTCCTTGCATTACATTGGGTCTAAGTGACTCTGATACATAATAGCCCCCTCCCACTTTGCATGCAATTTATTTGTTGAAAAAATTGGGGAACATTTCTCCTACAGAATTACCTGTTTAAGATTTGGCTGATTGTATTCTCCTGTTGTTCAGCCTGCTTTCTATTCATTATGTTTCCAGCAAATTCTTCATAAGATCTGGACTCTTCATTACATGGGGATTCTGATTTTTTGTAAGCATACTTCATAAATAAGTGTATTTTCTACTGCAGCACAGCAGGAGGCACATAATACCTGATTGCCCTGCTTTTAGTAAATGATTAGATTGAGCAGTGAGTTCAAATGTTGGTGGCTTGAAACTTCCATTATAAACTTCCCCATCAGCCTTTTCAGCTGAGTTCAGTCTCTCAGTTGTGTCCAGCTTTTGCAACCTCATGGACTGCAGTACACCAGGCTTCCCCTACTCATCACCAACTCCTGGAACTTGCTCAAACTCATGTCCATTGAGTCAGTGATGCCATCCAGCCATCTCATCTTCTGCCATCCCCTTCTCCTGCCTTCAGTCTTTCCCAGCATCAAAGTCTTTTCCAGTGAGTCAGTTCTTCACATCAGGTGGACAAAGTATTGGAGTTTCAGCTTCAGCATCAGCCCTTCCAATGAATATTCAGGACTGATTTCCTTTAGGACTGAATGCTTGGATCTCCTTGCAATCCAAGGGACTCTCAACACCAATCCCAAAGTGTTAGTCTTCTCTAACACCACAGTTCAAAAGCATCAATTCTTCGGCGCTCAGTTTTCTTTATGGTCCAACTCTCACATCATACATGACTACTGGAAAACTACAGCATTGAATAGTGAAAGTGAAAGTGAAGTCGTTCAATCATGTCCAACTCTTTGCGACCCTGTGGACTGTAACCTACCATGCTTCTCTGTCCATGGGATTTTCTAGGCAAGAGTACTGGAGTGGGTTTCCATTTCCTTCTCCAGAGGATCTTCCAGACCCAGGGATCGAACCCAGTCTCCCACAGTGTAGGCAGATACTTTATTGTCTCAGCCACCAGGGAAATCCATAGGCTTTGAATAGATGGACCTTTCTTGGCAAGGTAATATCTCTCCTTTTTATATGTTGTCTAGGTTGGTCATAGCTTTTCTTCCAAGGAGCAGGTGTCTTTTAATTTCATGGCTACAGACACCACCTGCAGTGATTTTGGAGCCTCCCCAAAATAAAGTCTCTCACTGTTTCCATTCTTTTCCCATCTATTTGCCATGAAGTGATGGGGCCAGATGCCATGATCTTAGTTTTTTGAATGTTGAGTTTTAAGCCAACATTTTTACTCTTCTCTTTCACTTTCATCAAGAGGCCCCTTAGTTCTTCTCTTCCTGCCATAAGGCTGGTGTCATCTGCATATCTGAGGTTATTGATATTTCTCCCAGAAATCTTGATTCCAGCTTGTGTTCATCCAGCCTGGCATTTCGCATGACATATTCTGCATATAAGTTAAATAAGCAGGACGACAATATACAGTCTTGACATACTCCTTTCCCAATTTGGAACCAGTCTGTTTTCCATGTCTGGTTCTAACTATTGCTTTTTGACCTGCTTACAGTTTTCTCAGAAAGCAGGTTATGTGGTCTGTTATTCCCATCTCTTTAAGAATTTATCACAGTTTGTTGTGATCTATACAGTCAAATGCTTTGGTGTAGACAATAAAGCAGAAGTAGATGTTTTTTCTGGAACTCTCTTGCTTTTTTGATGATCCAGTGGATGTTGGCAATTTTATCTCTGGTTCCTCTGCCTTTTCTAAAACCAGCTTGAACATCTAAAATTTCACGGTTCACATACAGTTGAAGCCTGGCTTGGAGAATTTTGAGCATTATTTTGCTAGCCTGTGAGATTAGTGCAATTGTGCAGTAGTTTGAAAATTCTTTGGCATCGCCTTTCTTTGGGATTGGAATGAAAACTGACCTTTTCCAGTCCTGTGGCCATTGCTGAGTTTTCCAGATTTGCTGGCATATTGAGTGCAGCATCATCTTTTAGGATTTGGAATAGCTCAACTGGAATTCCATCACCTCCACTAGCTTTGTTTGTAGTGATGCTTCCTATGGCCCAGTTGACTTCGCACTCCAGGATGCCTGGCTCTAGGTGAATGATCACACCATCATGGTTATCTGGGTCATGAAGATCTTTTTTTGTGTAGTTCTTCTGTGTATTCTTGCCACCTATTCTTAATATCTTCTGCTTCTGTTAGGTCCATACCATTTCTGTCCTTTATTGAGCCCATCTTTGCATGAAATGTTCCCTTGGTATCTCTAATTTTCTTGACGAGATCTCTAGTCTTTCCCATTCTATTGTTTTCCTCAATTTCTTTGCACTGGTCACTTAGGAAAGCTTTCTTATCTCTCCTTGCTATTTTTTGGAACTCTGCCTTCAAATGGCTATATCTTTCCTTTTCTTCTTTGCCTTTAGCTTCTCTTCTTTTCTCAGCTATTTGTAAAGCCTCTGAGTACAACTGTTTTTCCTTTTTGCATTTCTTTTTCTTAGGGTTGGTCTTGTACAAAGTCATGAACCTCAGTCCATAGTTCTTCAAGCACTCCATCAGATCTAATCCCTTGAATCTATTTGTCACTTCCACTGTATAATCATATGGGATTTGATTGAGGTCATATACCTGAATGGTCTAGTGGTTTTCCTTACTTTCTTCAGTTTAAGTCTGAATTTGGCAATAAGGAGTTCATGATCTGAGCTACAGTCAGCTCCTGGTCTTGTTTTTGCCGACTGTATAGAGCTTCTCCATCTTTGGCTTCAAAGAGTATAATCAGTCTGATTTCGGTATTGATCATCTGGTTACATCACCAGATGTTATTTCTTGTGTTTTTGGAAGACAGTGTTTGCTATGACCAGTGTGTTCTCTTGGCAAAACTCTTTTAGCCTCTGCCCTTCTTCATTTTGTACTCCAAGGGCAAATTTGCCTGTTTACACCAGGTATTTCTTGACTTCCTACTTTTGCATTCCGGTCCCCTATGATGAAAAAGACATCTTTTTTGAATATTAGTTCTAGAAGGTCTTGTAGGTCTTTATAGAACTGTTCAATTTTAGCTTCTTCACCATTACTAGTCGGGGCGTAGACTTGGATTACTGTGATATTGAATGGTTTGCCTTGAATATGGACAAAGATCATTCTGTTGTTTTTGAGATTGCATCCAAGTACTGCCTTCAGACTCTTTTGTTGACTATGAAGGCTACTCCATTTCTTCTAAGGGATTCTTACCCACAGTAGTAGATAGAATGGCCATCTGAATTAAATTCACCAATTCCAGTCCATTTTAGTTCACTGATTCCTAAAATGTTGATGTTCACTGTTGCTATTTCCTGTTTGACCACTTTTAATTTACCTTGATTCATGGACCTAACATTCCAAGTTCCTATGCAATATTGTTCTTTACAGCATCGGACTTTACTTCCATCACTAGTCACATCCACAACTGGGCACTGTTTCACTGGGGCTCTGTCTCTTTATTCTTTCTGGAGTTATTTCTCCACTCTTCTCCAGTAGCATATTGGGTACCTACTGACCTGGGGAGTGCATCTTTCAGCGTCCTATCTTTTTGCCTTTTCGTACTGTTCATGAGGTTCTCAAGGCAAGAACACTGAAGTGGTTTGTCATTCCCTTCTCCAGTGGACCACATTTTGTCAGAACTCTCCACCATGACCCGTCTTCTTGGGTGGCCCCACAGGGCATGGCTCTTAGTTTCATTGAGTTAGACAAGGCTGTGGTCCATGTGATCAGTTTGATTAGTTTTCTGTGATTGTGGTTTTTATTCTATCCGCCCTCTGATGGATAAGATTAAGAGGCTTATGGAAGCTTCCTGGTGGGAGAGACTGACTGTGGGGGAAACTGAAAATCAGCCTTTTACGTAGTGGCTTTTGGCCATTGAAATGGTTGCAGTATCAATTATGTCATCAGGGGTTGCAGATGGTGATATTCTAATTCAACCATTCCTTCTTCCTTTATTAGCCAACTTTCTTCTAAGAATTGATGAGAACTTTACTCATCAACTGGGCTTCCCTTGTAGCTCAGTTGGTAAAGAATCTGCCTGCAGTGCAGGAAACCCGGGTTTGATCCCTGGGTTGGGAAGATCCCCTGGAGAAGGAAATGGCAACCCACTCCAGTATCCTTGCCTGGAAGATCTCATGGACAGAGAAGCCTGGTGGCTTGCAGTCCATGGGGTTGCAAAGAGTCGGGCACGACTGAGCAACTAACACTAACGCTTTGTTCATCAACTATTTAATTAATCTGAAATCAATTCATACAGGAAGCACAGTAGAATTCCTTATTTTAAATGTATCAGTTTCAGATGAGTGAATTTGGTGTCCTGACAACTTAAAAAAAAAATCAGGGTTTTGTTGCATTTTGGTGCCATTATAAACTTACAGCTTTCAATGCTTGTAGTCATTCTTCTTGATACTTACATTGTCCCTCAACTGAAGAACCACTTGAAGTTGGTTGTTCATTTGATATGACTCTAGTAGTCCTTGATAGCATTACTGCTATTAGGTATCCTAAGTACATTCTGTTTAGTTTCTTCTCTGTCCCTGGAATCAGTGGTGATTTCCTTTAAGTGAGAAGTGATATTAAATGTTGTATTCTGGGCTCTAGGGGAGCTCATTGCTCCTGGGTTGTCAGTGGTTTTAAATTTTTTTATTTGGCAGATATATTTTTTTAAAAAAGAGAAATAAGTTATGAGTGTGTACTGGTATTTTAAAGTCAAATATAAAATTGTAGCTTATTTTATATAATACTTTTGATTTTATGTTTTTTTCTCTTTTCTCTTTACTGAAAATCTTCATCCTTTCTCTTGCTGTGTGGGTAACTTTTATAAATGTATATATATATATATATTTTTTGGTTATCCCTCCATAGTTTCTTTAGTAAATATACATGTACATATGTACACACACACACACACATATGTACACACTCACAACACAGAATCCCCCTTTATTTGTCTTACACAAAGGCTTCCCAGGTGGTGCTAGTGGTAAAGAACCTGCCTGCCAATGCAGGTTAGACTTAAGAGATACAGTTTCAATCCCTGTGTCAGGAAGATTCTCTGGAGGAGGGCACAGCAGCCCACTCCAGTATTCTTCCCTGGAGAATCCCATGGACAGAGAAGCCTGGTGGGCTACAGTCCATAGGGTCGCACAGAGTTGGCCATGGCTGAAGCTAGTTAGCACACATGCACGCAGCCTATAAGAGACACATATGCTTCTGTCTCTAGCTTATTCTACTTAAGGATACATCCAGGGGCTTGCTCATTCCTCTATAGTGTTTAGAGGTCTTTCTCATCACTTGCCATAGCTGTGTGGCTAAATAGCTACATCAGGCTGAGTCTCTTAGTTCTTATTAGTTCCAACATGATCTCTCACATTCAGTTCTTTTAACTCTGAAGAAGCCCACTCTTTTTGGTCCACCTCCCTATTTCTTGCCCAAATTGCCCCCCGTCACACATACAAAGCTTCAGCATTTGGCCTTGCTTGGAGTGGTCACTCAAACAATGCTGAGCAACTTTAATAGGTTTTCTTCTTCATTTCACTCAGTCTCTGAAGCTGACTCACCTTTTCTTCCTTGAGCCACCCCTTATTTGAAAGCCTAGGTGACCTTACAATAATCTTATCTTTTCCTGCTCTAAATCTTGCCTCTTTCTGAATCCAGCCTCTCTCTGAGCTCCCTTTCTCACCAGTCTGATGAATCTGATTTCCCCCCTACTCCTGGATGGTAACAGATTTCAGAATATGGAGATGTTTCTATCTTGAATATTTCTCTACTTCCCTAGAATCACCCCTCTCAGGAACTCATCCCTTCTCAGTTATAATATAAGGCTCCTTTTTAAAAAATTATTATTTACACTCTAGCTCATTTCAGAGGGAATTCTAGGCACTTAACTGTAAGAGTATTAAAGTTATTTATTGACTGGCCAGAATATTGGAGGAATGTTTTAAATTATGAACACACAAACTCATACATATACACCAGACAAATTTATCAGAAGCACTTTAATCTTGAAATAGTTGCTAAAACACTAGATGTGTTATTACTTAATTAAAAAGTCATCTTCAATACTACAGATTATCACATTGTTTGGCTTCCAAAATTTTATATATCTCTTTAGAGGAATGTGATTCCTAAGGTTAATCAGAAGCTCCTGAGGGCTGTTCATCTTATCATAGTTACTCATCCATCTGAGTTTGGGAATTTGAATTATTTCAAAAACTAAAGCTTAACTAAATTCTTCAGTGGACTTATAAAAGACATTCTTGAGGATAATTTAAGTTTATTTTCTTCAAAAGTAGCTGCTGAAGCAACTTAGCAGCAGCAGCAGCAGCTGCTTTTGTGGTGGATATAGAGACATAAAAATTGAAAACACATTTGCTTTATTTTCCTGTAAATAAGGAAATTTAACCAGACACCAATATAAATAATTACTCACATTTTCTTCCTCTCTAGTTTTTTATTCTGAAAATAAATGTAATACTTTCTCTGATTATAAAATGCAGATTATACATGCATGTAAAAAGAAAATAAAATCTTTTCCTAAACAACTGTTATTAGCACTATTAATATTTTGATATATTTCTTTTCAGGAGTTTTCTAAATAAATATAAAGCAGAAATTTATGTAATTTAAAATTCAGTTGAAATTGTAAACAGTGACCGACTTTGGTTTTTTTGAGGGGGGGGGCCTCCAAAAATCACTGCAGATGGTGACTGCAGCCATGAAATTAAAAGACGCTGTTCCTTGGAAGAAAAGCTATGACCAACCTAGACAGCATATTAAAAAGCAGAGACATTTCTTTGCCCACAAATGTCTGTCTAGTCAAAGCTTTGGTTTTTCTAGTAGTCATGTATGGATGTGAGAGTTGGACTATAAAGAAAGCTGAGGGCCCAAGAATTAATGCTTTTGAACTGTGGTGTTGGAGAAGACTCTTGAGAGTCCCTTGGATAGTGAGGAGATCAAAGCGAGTACATCCTAAAGGAAATCAGTCCTGAATATTCATTGGAAGGACTGATGCTGAAGCTGAAACTCTAATACTTTGACCACCTGATACGAAGAGCTGACTCATTTGAAAAGACCCTGATCCTGGGAAAGATTGAAGGTGGGAGGAGAAGGGGACGACAGTGGATAAGATGGTTGGATGGCGTCACTGACTCAATGACATGAGTTTGAGTAAACTCCATGAGTTGGTGATGGACAGGGAGGCCTGGTGTCCTGCAGTTCATGGGGTTGCAAAGAGTTGGACTGAACTGAACTGGATAGTCTTTTGTATCCTGCTTTTCTTCACTTGTCATTATGCTTAAGCATGTTTAAGTCATATAATGAAAAAATTTTATAATTTTAATATTTTTATAGCATTCAATCATTCAGAAATTATAAAATTTATACAACAGTTCCTCTGTTGTCTAAAAATTATGTTTTTTACAGTTTTTAAAAATATTAACTGCTGTTTACAATTCAGATAATTTCCTCAGACTCCACTTCCAGAAGTGAAATTACTGAAGACCAATTGACTTAGCGTTTGGTCTGTCACCCCTGCTCTTACCAAAATGATCAAAACAATCAGGAAATGTAGGAGATAAAACTTTTGTCTTAATTTCAGTTCATGACATACAGGATGCCCATCAAGAACAGTTGTCATTAGTTAGTAAGAGCATCTCCTGTGGTGGTGGTTTCATTGCTCACTCGTGTCCAGCTGTTTGTGACCCCGTGGACTGTAGCCCGCCAGGCTCCTCCATCCATGGGGTTTTCCAGGCAAGAATACTGGAGTGAGTTGCCATTTCCTTCTCCAGGGGATCTCTTAGCATGAGTAGATTTGCATCTGCACAGGTCTCAGGTGGTTCAACACAGGATAATGCAAGGACGTTGCATAGAAGACAGGATTCCTGGATTCTAGTCTCAGCTTTTCTACCATCAGCTTGTGTGACCTCATCAATGTTAACATCTCTGTGCCTTAGTTTTCTATTCTATAAAGTGAGGGAATCTATAAAATTGTATCTACTAAGATTCCTTATGGTCCCCAAATTCTCGGATTTAATATTTGGAAGATTTTATGTTTGGAAGTTGGAGAAAGGCTACTTTCTAAAGATGTGGCTGATTGGATTTCTGCTGTCAGCATCCCATCAAAGCCATCCTTTATTTGCAGAGGAGAGCACAGATTAACTTGTTCTTTCAATGACAAAGAATGCTCAAACTACCGCACAATTGCACTCATCTCACACGCTAGTAAAGTAATGCTCAAAATTCTCCAAGCCAGGCTTCAGCAATTCGTGAACCATGAACTTCCAGGTGTTCAAGCTGGTTTTAGAAAAGGCAGAGGAACCAGAGACCAAATTGCCAACATCCGCTGGATCATTGAAAAAGCAAGAGAGTTCCAGAAAAACATCTATTTCTGCTTTATTGACTATGCCAAAGCCTTTGACTGTGTGGATCACAATAAACTGTGGGAAATTCTTTAAGAGATGGGAATACCAGACCACCTGACCTGCCTCTTGAGAAATTTGTATGCAGGTCAGGAAGCAACAGTTAGAACTGGACATGGAACAACAGACTGGTTCCAAATAGCAAAAGGAGTACATCAAGGCTGTATATTGTCACCCTGCTTATTTAACTTCTATGAAGACTACATCATGAGAAATACTGGGCTGGAAGAAGCACAAGCTGGAATCAAGATTGCTGGGAGAAATATCAATAACCTCAGATATGCAGATGACACCACCCTTATGGCAGAAAGTGAAGAGGAACTAAAAAGCCTCTTGATGAAGGTGAAAGAGGAGAGTGAAAAAGTTGGCTTAAAACTCAACATTCAGAAACGAAGATCATGGCATCTGGTCCCATCCCTTCATGGGAAATAGATGGGGAAACAGTGGAAACAGTGTCAGACTTTATTTTTTTGGTGCTCCAAAATCCCTGCAGATGGTAACTACAGCCATGAAATTAAAAGACGCTTACTCCTTGGAAGGAAAGTTATGACCAACCTAGATAGCATATTGAAAAGCAGAGACATTACTTTGCCAACAAAGGTCCATCTAGTCAAGGCTGTGGTTTTTCCAGTGGTCATGTGTGGATGTGAGAGTTGGACTGTGAAGAAGGCTGAGCACCAAAGAATTGATGCTTTTCAACTGTGATGTTGGAGAAGACTCTTGAGAGTCCCTTGGACTGCAAGGAGATCCAACCAGTCCATTCTGAAGGAGATCAACCCTGGGATATCTTTGGAAGGAATGGTGCTAAAGCTGAAACTCCAGTACTTTGGCCACCTCATGCAAAGAGTTGACTCATTGGAAAAGACGCTGATGCAGGGAGGGATTGGGGGCAGGAGGAGAAGAGGACAACAGAGGATGAGATGGCTGGATGGCATCACTGACTTGATGGACATGAGTCTGAGTGAACTCCGGGAGTTGGTGATGGACAAGGAGGCCTGGCATGCTGCGATTCATGGGGTCGCAAAGAGTCGGACACGACTGAGCAACTGAACTGAACTGAACTGAACTGAAGCTGAGTCTTAGTTGTTCTAGTTCATGCAGCTTGTACTTGAGGAAGTACCAACTGAGTTACTTGACTGTCTCATTTAAGTCTGCCTCCCATTCTCTGGCAAACTCTTTCAGCTCTGTGTATCACAATCTCCAAGAAAAGTTCTAGAGACAGTTATCTGTAAGCTTCTGCACATTTATAACCCAAACCTTCCATGTTGCAGTCAGTACAAGGAGAACTGCAACTCTCCACTAAGGCCCACTCATCAATTTTGTTGTCTATTCTGTGACAAATGATATCTGATGGGCAAACACAAAACTGTGTGGAAAAGTTCAAAATGACCTTAGGAGCATGAGGCAGGGGAATAGAGTATTAATTTGGTCTTGATCATCAGCCAAAATTAAAGGTTTACAGGATGGCAATTGTAGTCAGCTTATCATATAGCTATGACACTGGGTACTGCTAACATTTCTTCTAAGAACAAGAGCAGTACTTACTAGGCCATCCACTGTCCCACTTGATGGAAAGGGACGACCACTGACAGAAAGATCTCAGAACAGTTTGTTTTACCGCAGTGGTTCTCAAGTTTTTGCATGCATCAGAACCATGTGTACTTAAAAAAAAAATTATTGAAGTGTACTTGATTTACAATGTTGTGTCAATTTCTTCTGTACAGCACAGTGATTCAGTTATACATATGTGTGTGTGTGTGTGTGTGTGTGTGTGTGTGTGTATCTTGAGTTAAAACTCAGGTTGCTGGACCATATCCCCAGTGTTTCTGATTCAGTGGCTCTAAAATGGAGCACAAGAATTTGCATTTCTATCTAATTCCCAGATAGGCTGATAATGCTGGTGCAAAGATCAGACTTTGAAAATCACTGGCCTACTGGATTTGAAGCACTCTTCACTGTAATCATACCATATCTTCCATTTGAATGAATGGTGAGCTAGCAACAAGTTGCTAGGTAGCTTTTGTAAGGAGAGGTGAAGAGTGATGATTACAGGTATAGGGCTGGCAATGAATATTCTACAGAGACTAATCCAAGGAGTGGTGAAGTAGTACAACACAGTATATGGAAGTTAAAGCATAATAGTTGAAGGTGATCTTTGTGGAAATTGACTGTCAGAGATGTAGTAGCTAAGCCTAGGGAAGAAGCCACCAGAGTCAAATATCAGCTGTCATCAATTTATACCTTTCTCAACTCATAATACTCCCTCTAGTTTTCTGTAATAGGAATAACAGTGATAGATTACTAATAGAATGGGCTATTGTGGAATATTGGCTGGTAGGAAACATTTCCTTTTCTTGCATTTTTTTCCACATAAGAGTTTTTCACATTTAAATGATCTGAATCTTGAAGTACCTGCCACTTAGAAAGGGAGTTCAATATACCGCAGCATGTAAGAATATGAACTGGAGGAACTCTACAGTTTTTGTCTTCTAGAAGCAATCCCTGTTCAAGTTTCAGCCAGAGGATCAATGGGGAGCAAACCAGAATCAATTTTAATTGATTGTTCATGTTTTAAATAATTGGCATTCTTTCTTAATGCTTGACAGAATAGCAACTAGAGTCTGATGCTCTGTAATTTTAACTCCCATTCTAAATGCATATTACTGTCCAGCAACTATTGCATCTATAAATAACGCACTGCCCCCATAGTATGTCAGAGGAAATAGGGGAGCAGAATAAAGGAGAAAAGGAATAAAATTGTGCTTATATGTGTTTATTTGCACATATGCACACAAATGCAGGCTCCAGCTGCAACAGTTGTGGCCAAGTTGCCCATTGTTGGTAGTAAAATAGTGTGTAAGGAATAAACTTTTGCAAATATTAAATTGATATGCTTTCATTTCTCTATTATTTCATGTTTGTAAACTTCTAAGTCCTCCAAGATTATGTCATGAGGTAAATTGTTCCAAAAGCAAAAGAGAACAGTTTTAGCAATAACATGAAGACACTTTTGAATACTAGAGGACACTAGAAATCTTTTTAGCAAGTGTGGCTTACAGCGTCGTTGCTTACCCAACAGGTTTTACCTGACAACTGTTTTCTAATCTTGCTAACAGAATCCAGACTTTGGGACAACCATTGAGCCCAGCTTCAGGGGATGAGTTTTGAATGTTTAAGTAAGTTATAGTTATTCCAGATGACTAAAAAGTGCCCCAAAGAGACTTGTAAACCAGTGGTTCTCCCTCTTGCTGATATACTGAAGTCTGGGATCAACACCCATGAATACTGCTTTAACTGGTCAAGTGTGACACAGACCATTGGTATTTATAATAGTTCAACAGCAGCTATGAATGAGAATCACTGGTTTGAACTTTTGAAATAACCAAATTTTAAAACAAATTGAACTCTATTTAGTTTCCCATTGCACTTCCTGTTATAAGAATATTTAAAGACTAAATGAAACCTGTACCTCTGAGTTATACTATGAGAAAAACATATGGACCTTCCTAAATAATACCCACTTTTGAGTCCTGTCTTGGATATTTTCCTTCTGCTTTTATTAAATTCCTATAATACTACAGCAAAGGGTAATTAATATCCCCAATTTTACAGATGAGAATATTGAGCCTAGGCAGGAATGTAATTAGTGGAGTCAAACTCAGGTTCTTGAGCTCCAAAGTTCATAGTCTTTCATCTCTACCGAACTGCTTTTCAGCTCTTTTTGTCTACATCCCAATACCTGATTCTTACTCCCTAATGATACAGAGCAAAGCCAAGACAAATAACTTTAGATTTCTGTCTCTCCAGAACTAATGCTCCAGCTCCTAAATTTAAGACTCAATCCAGTCGTAATCAAGCCTTACTGGTCAAATTTTTGGAATCAAGTCAGTGTCAAGCAGCCTAAATCCTCAAGCCCTATTGTATTGAGGGTACAGTAATATAGTACCTGAAGGTATAATAATATAGTGCTTTTAGCTTCTTGAAGCATTCCAGTGCCTCTAATCCAAAGGAACAATGGAGAGTCCCATGAGCTTCTTGATATGCATTTATAAATCTAGATATGCTTTTTGCTTCTGGAAATACTTTGTGAATCAATAGCAATTAAATTCAGTAGCATATTATGTCTCAGTCCACTTTGGGATATTAATGGTCAGGATTGGCTATCTACATTCAGCACTCTGACTGGATAAAAATCAGATTTCAACTTTATTGAGCTGTAATTGTTAATGCATCATTCAAGAGAGCCTGTGTTGTTCCAGGGCAAGTTTGGTTCAGAGTCTAAATTTCTTCTCTTACCACCAGTGGCCAAAAAACACTAAGCCGTTTGTTACGAGTATTTTGCTTAGATATCAATCAAATATTTTTTTACCCATGGTAAGTGTATATTTCTTGGGGAAAAATATCCAAGCCAATATTAACTGACTTGATTTCTTATATTTCTCTTACTTTACTCTTGTTTTAGTCCATTGATTCTAAGCACTTGAATTCTGTTAAGAAGGCCTATTTTCCAAATCATCAAAGTAGTTGTGAAAAATATTAGTTAATTTTCTGAGTAATATAGTACTACAATTCCTGTTGGTTTTCACTCACTGAACATGCTGGTTGTTGTTGTTGTTTTAATTGTGTAACTATGACAGAGGTATATTGATCTCTTACGTGCTTAATCAAACTCTGTTAATACTGCTAGCCATATGCTATCTGTCAGAAAGGTATAGCCTTGAAATGTTTATATTCCATGACTCAAAGTTAAATAATTTATTACAAGACTATTTTCTGGGCCTACTGAGTGTTGATCCTGGATTTTTTGTGCTTTGTTGTTAACTTCCAGTTGGCTTTGTCTAATCCTATATAAAGTGTGCTGATTTACTAGAACACTCACTCTACTATAAACTATAACTGGATATCTTGAAAGAATTAGTTTCATTGATTTAGTCAGTGACCACAGATATTACTGAAGTAAACCTCTTAACAGTGTACGGGTGTACTTTGGCCATGATCAATGTTTCTGAATCTTCTCTTGTACCTTTTTGTTTTGTTTTATTTAGTGTTATCTGCATTGATTTAAATTTGCAGCAAATGTTAAGTGCTAAATTTATCTTGACACAGAATTTCATGACTTTTCTAGAGATGCATACTTTTCTTTGATTATTACAGAAAAATACTCCCTGGCAGTCTTTGAAAACAATTTGTACTTATATCAATATGTATCAGCAGTAGATGATAAGTAAAGTGAAAAATTAAAGACATTGTCCTTAAAATAATCGAAGTAAGTTTCTTCTTTTTTATAACCATTGCAGTCATCTACCTTTGTGCCTTCTAAAGGAATTTTGAACTTTCTGAAAGTAAAAGGTTAAGTTCAACAGTTTTAAATCTTTCTGTATACCTGTGAGTGAGTAGAAATTGACAAGTGATATGCTAAAGGATGGATAGTGAATATGATCTTGACTCAGAGTCCTAGGAAACAGCTTCTATCAAAAGTTTGCAGGCCCTGCAAGCAACATTCTGCCCTATTTAACAACATTAAGCCCAAAGAAAAAATTGGGAACTAGACCTTAGGTACATGTGGGTTGTGTATCTATATTCTGAATTATACATCATGGAAAAATATAAAACATACAGCTTAGTAGCATTTTATTAGAATTATAAGATAAAAAGGGAAAAATCCATACAGCATATATATGCATGGTATACTTTCTGGTTAGAGTAGAAGTTAACTTGGGAATGTTTGATTTTTATATCTTTCATTTTATTTATTTTTTGAATTTAAAAAATTGAAGTGTAGTTGATGTATAATATTGTGCCAGTCTTTGCTGTGCAGCAAAGTGACTCAGCTGCACACATATATATACCTTCTTTATCATTATGATTTGTCCCAGGATGTTGGATACAGTTCCTTGTGCTTATACAGTAGGACCTTGTTGTTTATCCATTATAAATGTAATAGCTTACATCTACCAACCACAAACTCCCAGTCAATCCCTTTGCCTCCTTCTCTCCTACTTGGCAACCACAAATCTGATCTCCATGTGTATGAGTCTGTTTTGCAGTTAGGTTATTTGGTGCCATATTTTAGTTTCCTCATATAAGTGATAATGTATGGTATTTGTCTTTCTCTTTCTAACTTACTTCACTTAGTATGATAATCTCTAGTTGCATCCGTGTTGCTGCAAATGGCATTAGTTTGGTTCTTTTTTGTGGCTGAGTAGTATTTCATTGTATATCTGTTACACATCTTTATCCATTTATCTGTCAGTGGACATTTAGGTTGTTTCCATGTTTTTGCTATTGCGAATAGTGCTGCAATAAATAGGGGTGCATGTATCTTCTTGAATTATAGTCTTGTCCAGGTATATGCCCAGGAGTGGGGTTGCTGGATTATATGATAATTTAATTTTTAGTTTTCTGAGAAAGCTCCAGACTGTTTTCCATAGTAGCTGCATCAACTTATATTCCCACCAGTAGTGTAGGAAGGTTTCTTTTTCTCCACAGCCTCTCCAGCATTTATTTGTAGTTATGTCTTTCATTTTAATATCTACAATAAAGTTAAAGTTTTCCTGGGTATGGAGAAAATAAGGAGCGCTATGTTTATTTGATTTTCTTTAAAAAATAATGTAAGCAGTCTACACATGCACACAGTATAAAATTCAAAAGGTAGCAAAGAGATTTGAGGTAAAAGTGAGCCTCCCCTCTACCATCCAATAGTTAGCTGCCTAATCCCCTCCCTGCAGGCCACTAGTTACCTGTTTTTTTTTTTTGTATATACCACCAGAGACACCTTCAGTGAACTGTCAGTGTGTATCTGTTTGTGTGGATGTGTACACAACCAGTAGTACATTGCACAGTGTTCTCTACCTTGATTTTTTTCATTTAACAGTGCTTTTTAGAGAGTTTTCCATATCATTACACCCAGAGTTGTCTCATATTTTTTAAAAAACTGGCATAATAATCCATTCTATAGATGTACCACAATTTATTTAACCAGAACTCTGTTGATGGACATTTAGGTCATTTCTAATCCCTTGCTGTATTGAATGATATTATAATGAATATCTTTTTACATGCACTATTTCTTACATGTGTAAGTATATCTTAGGTTACACTCATGAGTGGAATTTTTTGGGTCAAAGGGCATGTTTAACTAAAATTTTGGCAAGCATTGCCAGGGTGATATTTGAATATTTAACAGTTAAAGCTCCAGTCAATCAGGATGGATGCCAGCTTTAGACAACTGGTAAAATCTGGATATCAAATGTGAACACTGTCAAACTGCCCAAAGACATACTAATTGATCAGTCTGCTTTGAATCATATTTATGAGAATAAATACTGTATTCTTCTACTTCTTCTATTTCCATTTATAGAATTTGCTAAATCTCAATCATTTTTGATATTATTGATTTACTGCCAATAAAACATTACCTGAAGACACAGGTGGACTGGAGGGAAAAGGTGCTATATTCAGCCTACATTATAAATGTAGTACATTATAACAAAGCCAAGTTCAGAATTGTCTATCAAAATTAATGCCATGAAGGGCTTCCTGCTCACGTGACTGCTGCTGCTGCTAAGTCTCTTCAGTCGTGTCTGACTCTGTGCGACCCCATAGACGGCAGCCCACCAGGCAAGAACACTCGAGTGGGTTGCCATTTCCTTCTCCAATGCAGGAAAGTGAAAAGTGTAGGTGACTAGAGCAGAGGGCTTATCTGCCTCTCCGATTAGAAGGTCAGCTTCATGAGGGAATAAGTTGTTTTTATTTCCCACAGCAGTATCTTCAACACCTAGAAAAATGCCTGCTGTTTCTGAGTTGAAGCTGAAAAAATAGGTTTCACTACTGATTTAAATAAATTAACATTGAACAAAGAATCAGGGAGATAATCTTCCCTACAAGGAAAACAAGGTTGAGAAAGGTTGTGAATATTTGCATAGGATTTTTGTTGTTATACCTATTTTCTTATTCCTAAGATTTGGAAATTGGTCACTTATTGGTGTATCCTGAAGTCAGAAATACTGAAGGCAAAACTTAGATTTTTACCATTAGGCCTTTTAATTCATTTCCTTGAGGAAGTGTCTGTGTTTGAATATTCTTAGACCATGATTATAGCTAAAATTTGCACATTTTATAATGTGGTAATTGTATTTAGCTAGCTGACGTCTTTTGTTTTGGAGGGCTGGGGTGTAGATACTTTCGAATGTAGAATTTAACACCTGAAGTAGTAATTATGTGTACTTAGAAATTATAGGGTAGAAATTGGAAATTGGAATGGAAAAGGCAGGTTATAGAAAATAATATGCAATATATAGATTTATGTGTTGAGTACTGTGGGGACACATAACAAAAATGCTTGCAATACCTTAAAACACAGTTGCTAACTTTCTTAATTCTCTCCCGCCTCCCTTCCACCTCCAATTCATGAGGAACAATGAGGCAAAGTCATGTGACAAGGTGATGATTCCACAACACTACAGTATTAACATGGAATTCAATGGTGTATCATCAATTTAGATTGTCTGGGGAAAACATGATCTAGAAATATAGTGTTATGTATAATATAATATCTTTACAGCACACTGAATTATGTGGACTTATTCAGCCTTTCTCCCATGTAAATATAATACGCAGGGACTTGAGATGACTTAAAAAAAAAAAAAACTGTCCAGAATTTCAGATGAGCAAGAACTAGCTAAATGTAGTCTTAGGTTGGTGCAAAAGTAATTGCAGTTTTGCATTGTGAAACTTTGCCATTTGATATTGGAATGCATTCTTAAATAAATGTGGTTGTGTTAGACATCATTTTAATGTGCATTTCTCTCTTCATGTTTTTTTTGTTAATGACATTATATTTATTTTAGACTAGGGAAATGATGTGAGACAAAAAGCAAATTTGAACAATTTTCTTATTTTGGTTCAAAATGGATCATAAACAGCAGAGACAACTTGCAACTTCAATGACACATTTGGCCCATGAACTGCTAATGAATGTACAGAGCAGTGGTGGTTCAAGAAGTTTTGCAAAGGAGACAAGAGCCTTGAAAATGAGGAGCATAGTGGCTGGCCATCAGAAGTTGACAACAATCGAGAGGATCGTCAAAGCTGATCCTCTTACAACTACAGGAAAAGCTGCCAAAAGAACTCAACATCAACCTCTAGTATGGTCTTTGGACATTTGAAGCAAATTGAAAAGATATAAATGCTCAGTAAGTGGGTACCTCGTGAACGACCACAAATCAAAACAATTGTCATTTTTAAAGTGTTGTCTTCCCTTCTTCTACACAGGGCTTCCCTAATGGCTCAGACAGTAAAGAATCTGCCTGCAATGCAGGATACCCAGGTTCAATCCCTGCATTGGGAAGATCCCTGGAGAAGGGAATGGCAACCCACTCCAGTAGAATGGCAACCCACTCCAGTACTCTTGCCTGGAGAATTCCATGGACAGAGGAGCCTGGCATGGGGTCAGTACATGGGGTCACAAAGAGTCAGACACGACTGAGCAACTAGCACTTTCACTTTCACACAACAACAACGAATCATTTTTTCATCCGACCGTGACGTGCAATGAAAGTTGGATTTTATAAGACAACCGTGACAACTAGCGATGACCAGCTCAGTGGCTGGACTGAGGAGAAGCTCCAGAGCTCTTCCCAAAGCCAGATTTACACCAAAAAACAGTCATGGTTACTGTTTGGTGGTCTGCTGTCAGTCTGATCCACTGTAACTTTCAGAATCCTGGCAAAACCATTACACCTAAAAAGTATGCTCCGTAAATCAATGAGTTGCACCAAAATCTGCGATGCCTGCGGCCAGCATTGGTCAACAGAAAGGGCTCACTTCTCCACAACAATGCCCAACCGCACATCACACAACCAGTGCTTCAAAAGTTGAGTCAATTGTGCTACGAAGTTTTGCCTCATCTACCACATTTACCTGACCTCTTGCTAACCAACTACCACTTCATTAAGCCTCTCAACAGCCTTTTGCAGGGAAGATGCTTTCACAACCAGCAGGAGGCAGAAAATACTTTCCAAGAGTTCATCAAATCCTGAAGCATGGATTTTTTTTTTTTACAGGAATAAACTCAATATTCATTGGCAAAAGTGTGTTGATTGTAATGGTTCCTATTCTAATTAATAAAGATGTCTTTGAGCCTTGTTATAATGATTTAAAATTCATGGTCTGAAACCACAATTATGTTTGCACCAACCTAATATTAAGTATGTATAATTATTTTACAGAACAGGAATGTTATGTAATTTTCTGGAAAGTTTCCATGAGGACTGGGTTTATTTGTTTCACTATCAGATTTCAGCACTTAGCACCTGGCACACAGTAGGTACTCAACAAATATTTGTTAGATGAATAGGAAGAATATTCTTAGTTTGTGAGACTAAGTGAGGGGATTCTTGATAAAAGCAGCAAGTGGTCAGCATTTGTTAAAGTGTTAAACATCCTGAGACAAAGGGGTTGAGTGAGTGTTGAGTTATTAAATAATGCCTATGATATCAAGCCTGGATCCCATTAAGCCCCAGGCTAAGGGGTGAACAGTTAATTTCATAGCTGTACTAAATAGTTATATCACATATCAGTCAAGGTGATATATTCCTCTAAATCCCTTGGAAAGCACCCAAGGGCAGAGGCCAGAAATCATTATAAGCTTGACTTGGAAAACTGCTAATAAAGTGGGTCATGGAACTTTTTTCAATTGCCAAGAAAATAATGTAATAATGGGACTGTGTCTTTCCCCTTTTCCTTTGAAAATGCTTTTAGTATTCGTATCTATTCAATCAAAGGATTTAGGAATATTCTAACCATGAATGTTTCTGTGTTTTATATTCAGAACATATTAAAGTGGATACCTGATGAGTTGTATTATCAAGTTAAAATCTCAGAATCAAAAGAGAGAGAGATTGGATTTATTGAGCTTTGTAAAGATCTTTATATTAGGAAAACTGACAGTTACTAAAGTTTTGTTTGAGGGTAGTAAATGGGAAGATTTTCTCTGTGAGAACTGAATGTAGATAAATAATGGAAGCATGTTTAATAGATGAGGCTTTAGAATTTTACAAAGAGCTTTCTGTTATAATATGCAATTAAGCATATTGGAAAAACTATTGAAAATAAAGCATAGTTCTACATTGTTAAAAAATGAGGTCTGGAAGCAATATTCACAATTAACATCAGGTTAGTTCATCATCCCTTGATTTACAGTGATTTAACAATGTTGCATTGCACACATTTTTCAAAATCCAATTGCTAATCTATTTAAGGTCAAAATGAATTGGAACACTGTTAGAACTTCATTTTAATGTTCTGACCTAAAATGGAAATGCATGTACCAGAGCTCTCAAGTTTGCATTACTTCTGGATATTACATCATGTTCCTAGAACTGTTTTTCTTCATGATTATGCCTCATTACCTTATACCTTCTTATTCATAGAAAAGGGAATTCCAACTTGAATTAGTAATCATATTTACACTTCCTTAGAAGGAGAGATGTCAAACGTGATTTAGCAGTTCCCATGGATTCTCAGAATTTTGCAGAATGTGTTGAGAAAAGTATTGAATTCTCCCCACACAGAAGATACAGCCTTGTTAACTGGTTGCTGCTGCTGCTGCTGCTGCTAAGTCGATTCAGTCGTGTCCGACTCTGTGCGACCCCATAGACGGCATCTCCCTAGGCTCCCCCGTCCCTGGGATTCTCCAGGCAAGAACACTGGAGTGGGTTGCCATTTCCTTCTCCAACACAAGAAAGTGAAAAGTGAAAGGGAAGTCGCTCAGTCGTGTCCGACTCTTAGTGACCCCATGGACTGCAGCCTACCAGGCTCCTCCGTCCATGGGATTTTCCAGGCAAGAGTACTGAAGTGGGGTGCCATTGCCTTCTCCGTGTTAACTGGTTAATGAAGCTAATTGACTGGGATCTCCTTGGAGTACTGCATCCAAACTTTACTTCATCCCTCCAACCTAAGGCTACTGGTTTGTATGATGTGAAATTGTGACAAGTAAAGGAATAAAGACTTAACACTGGCCCCCAAGTGCCTTTTTAGATATTTTTTGACAGCATCCATAGATGTTCCTTTAATAAGCAGAAAGAACTATATAGTTCTTCTTATCAATCAATTTCTCCTAACAGCTTCTGAGCAGATGTAACCTGCTTTGAGACAATCCATTTTATGAAAATCCGAATTTGACCTGCTCTTTACAAAAGAATAATCCCTTGAGAGACTGTGAGTAATGTTAATAACCTGAAGAATGTATATACATTTGCTTAGTTCTGAAGGATTTTTTACATTTAAAATTGTCTAAGCATACTCTGAAGTGAGGGGAGCAAGGTATGTTTCAGTCTGTTTAAGCTGAATACTTGCAACCACAAGCAGATATTTGGCTTTTCCACACAACTATGGAAATCCAATGCTTCTTGTCAGATGGTGCTGGTTATTTGAGGGTTGGGGGACATGGCAGTTGTGAGGATTTGAAAGGTAGCTAGAAACAGATTCCCTGGGTTGGGTTATGGGCCAGAAGGAATTCGTCAGCCCTTTTAATTGACACTATCAGTTCAGTCACTCAGTTGTGTCTGACTCTGCATCACCATGGACTGCAGAACACCAGGCTTCTCTGTCTATCACCAACTCCCAGAGCTTGCTCAAACTCCTGTCCATTGAGTCAGTGATGCCATCCAACCATCTCATCCTCTGTCATCCCCTTCTCCTCCTTCTTTCAATCTTTCCCAGCATCAGGGTCTTTCCAGTGAGTCTATTTTTTGCATCAGGTGGCCAAAGTATTGGAGTTTCAACTTCAACATCAGTCCTTCCAATGAATATTCAGGACTGATTTCCTTTAGGATTGACTGATTGGATCTCTTTGCAGTCCAAAAGACTCTCAAGAGTCTTCTCCAACACCACAGTTCAAAAGCATCAATTCTTTGGCCCTCAGCTTTCTTTATAGTCCAACTCTCACATCCATACATGACTACTGGAAAAACCATAGCTTTGACTAGACGGACCTTTGTTTGCAAAGAAATGTCTCTGCTTTTTAATATGCTGTCTAGGTTGGTCATAGATTTTCTTCCAAGGAGCAAGCATTTTTTGATTTCGTGGCTGCAGTCATCATCTGCAGTTATTTTGGAGCCCAAGAAAATATTATTTCTCACTGTTTCCCCATCTATTTGCCATGAAGAGATGGGACCAGATGCCATGATCTTATTTGTTTGAATGTTGAGTTTTAAGCTAGCTTTTTCACTCTCCTCTTTCACTTTCATCAAGAGGCTCTTCAGTTCCTCTTCTCTTTCTGTCATAAGGCTGGTGTCATCAGCTTATTGGTATTTTTCCATTTTTACATTGATACTATATAACAAGACAAAAAGGAGAACTTCCTCAATGGTATGAGAAAACTCTTAAGAGCCCTGGAAGCTTAGAAGGTAACTTCTCTGTGGGTCATTTTACTTTTCTCTTCATGGAAAGCAGTGAAGCAGGTTCATGAAACTCAGAGGCAAGGACACCAAGTAGGGAGGTAAATGATTAAGGAGCTACAACTTCATGAGAGAGAGCAAGGGCCAGGCTAAGGCTGCAGGAGTCAATATGCCTTGAAAGGAGAGCTGAGGCAGCATGCCCAGGCCTTTACTGGAAACACAGCAAGACTCAAAGCTGGAAACTTCAAACTCTTTTCAGAGGCAAGAGTGGATCATGGTTTTGTGGGGACTGAAACTTATACAATTTTAGAAGTAGAAAGTGAGACGTAATATAGGGCCTCTAAAGTGGTCTTTGCTAAAGAAAGGCCCTGAGGCTTATGCTATAATTCATAACAAAATGTATGATTTATCCCTCCTGTATAAAACAAAATACATATCACTCTTGAGAAATAATAATAATTTATTGAGCCCTTACTGTGTGCCAAGCATTATGTTAAAACATTACTATATTAGTTTCCTAGGTCTGCTGAAACCAAATACCACAACAGATATTTTAAATTTTTTATTTATTTAACTAATTAATTCATTTTTACAGTTTAGAGACCAGAAGTCTAAAATCAAGTTGTTGGTAGGGCCAAGTTCCTTCCAAAGCATCTAAGGGAAGATCCTTTCTTGCCTCTTTCAGCTTCTGGTAGCTTCAGGCATTTTAGCTTGTGGCAGCATAACTCCAATCTCTGCTTCTGTCTTTACATGGCACTCTTCTCTCTGTGCCTTTTCTTCTTGTAGACAAACCAATTAAATTTGATTAAAACTCACCCTAATTCATATAGCCTCATCTTAAAATTTTTATTGTATTTGCGAAGACTCTATTTTTCTAAATTAGGGAACATTCACAGGTTCTGGGAGTTAGGGCTTCCACATATTTGCCACATATTTGTGGGGAAAACAAAGTTCAACCCACAGCACTTACAAATGGCTCCTTTGAGCCTCACAATAATCCCAGGAAAAGTTATTATCCCCATTTTACAGTTGAAAAAATTGAGACTCAGAAAATGATTTGCCTGAGATCACTGAGCCAGTCTAGCACTAGGATTCCATAATTCCAGCTGAGGTCTGATGACCCCTATACACACATATTTAATTATGATGGAAGTGAGTTAGTCTGTCTTCTTATGCCTATCGCTATAATAATAGCTAGAGCCTTTTTTCGGTAAGAATCAAGACAAAGGACTTCTATCACCCATGTCTTAATTCTCCTTCAAGATTTCTTGAACTGCTTTATGGACATCATTTCTTAAACTTTCTTAAACTTTATTTGGTAATTAGTGACACTTAAAGTGTCCATTCTAGAGTTTTGTTTTTTGTGTGTGTAGTCACATTCAGGTGGTTCTAATAGTCTTACTAATTCTCTACTTTAAATTACCCCAAATTTTCTGGTTCAGGTTTCTTACACAGACATTTTTTTTTTTTTTAATACAGCTGGAATCAAAGTAACACAACCAGAATTTTTTATATGTTCAACGGTTGTGTGGTACTGCTGTGTACTTTCAAAAGTAGTGAAAGAATTCCTTTTTTCTCTCATGATTTACCCGTATGTGCTAAGTCACTTCAGTCATGTCCAACTCTTTGCGACCCTATGGACTACAGCCCACCAGGCTCCTCTGTCCATGGGAAGCAAGAATACTAGAGTGGGTTGCCGTGCCCTCCTTCAGGAGATCTTTCTCACCCAGGGATTGAACCAGCGTCTCTTATGTCTCCTACATTGGCAGGCGGGTTCTTTACCACTAGCGCCACCTGGGAAGCCCTAGAGATGACTTGATGAGTTCAAAGAGAATCAAATACATGTAAATTTTAAAGAGAAGCAAAATATTATTCATAGTCAGAAATCTTCCAGCGTTTTGGAGAATCCCAGCAACTTTATTTCCTGGGCAACAGAACTCCTGGCCAGAGAAATGGTCAGGCTATATGGTGAAAGGCAGAATTGGGTTTCCAACCTTATCACAACTTATTTAACCTCCTTACACCTCAGTTTCTCATTCATAAAATCTAGAAATGAGTCAAGATTCTTAAGGTATTTTCCAAGTCAAATTATTGCTTCTAAAAGGGTTCGAATAGTATTGAAAGTTTTGAAACTGTTGACTACAATTAGCCATAAGTGCAAATAAACAACTTAGAATTAACACTCACCATTATTCCATTTTGCTAAATGTTCTTTTGTGTGTGTGTGTGGTAGACATTTTTGCTTACTAACACTATGTTTAATGTCAGTCAGTGGGAAATGGATATTTAGAGCTTCTATGGGAATGAGTTGTTTTTTACTTTGAAACACATGGTACAGATTATCTGTTGAAGTATCTCAGATCTAGAGACTCTAATGTAACTGGGATCAGTTCCCACTTAGTACCTGGGGTGTAGAATGAACTGCTGTACTACCCCACTCTTTTCTGTAAGGTGCTTGCTAGTTGTATTCTGTGTGGTTAGGGTGGGCTCAGCAAAGTCTTGGGAGGGATGCAGGTCCTTCCATTAGACTGTGCCAATATAGGTGGGTGGCTGGAAAAGCAGCCCTCACCCCACAGTGGCAAGAACTTCTCAAGAGGACAACTGCCACACCCCCAGAATGGCCAGAAGAAAAGCCTGCTTACAGAAATCTACGAGACACCGAGAGTGCTTATGAGTGCCTCTATAGTAATAGTTCTTAGTTCTCTGTAGCTCTTTCAGGTAGGCTCTCTTTTAGTAATACCCTTCTCCTCCAATCTCCCCAAATCATGCTATTCCTTCCAATTTCTCTCCAGGTCAGGCTGGAGAAGGATGACTTATTAGTAACAAACACATCATCAAGACCTCAAAATAAGAGCCCATTAAGGTAGTGCTAGAGACTGAATGCTTAGTGCCCCCACAGTTCATATGTTGAAACACTAATCCCCAACATGATGGTATTTGCAGATGGACCTTTGGGAAGTAATTAGATCTTGAGAGTGAAGACCTCATGATGGAATTAGTGCTCTTATGAAAGAGATGTGGGAGAGCTTATTATGTCTTTCTGCTTTCCACCATGTGTAGTTTCTATATGAAGATGACAGTTCAGGAAAAGGGCACTCACTAAGAACTCAATCTGTCAGAATCTTCATCTTGTACTTCTTGGCCTCTAGAACTATGAGAAATTAATGTTTATTGTTTAAGCAGCTTTGATTCTTTTGCTACACTGTTATTCCAGTGATTTTTCCAGCTTAAAATTTGGAGGCAAATTTTCCTTAAGAGGATACCAAGTATCAATATCTTCTAACATGGATAAGTCCCACTGACTCACAGTATAATATCATATTCACTTCACACCCCAAATTTCAGTCTTTCATCATACATCGTACATTGTTTCATGAGCACCAAAGAATTTAGGCTTTTGAACTATAGTGTTGGAGAAGACTCCTGAGAGTCCCTTGGACTGCAAGAAAATCTGACCAGTCAATCCTAAAGGAAATCAGTCCTGAATATTCATTGGAAGAATTGATGCGGAAGCTCCAGTACTTTGGCCTCCTGATATGAAGAGCTGATTCATTAGAAAAGACCTTGATGCTGGGAAAGATTGAAGGCAGGAGGAGTAGGGGATGAAAGAGGATGAGATGGTTGGATGGCATCATTGACCCAATGAGCATGAGTTTGAGCAAGCTCTGGGAGTTGGTGATGGACAGGGAAGCCTGGTGTCCTGCAGCCCATGGGGTCACAGAATTGGACACAACCAGGAGGCTGAACTGAGCTGATTATACATTAACAGAGTTATTAGGAAAACTGGACAACTACTACTACCATTATATGACAGAGGCCACACAATTGTGATGAGGGAAAGCCAAGGTCAAAGAGTGGTTTTCTTTAGGGAAAAATTCTACGACATGGAAACAGAATTAATTTAAAATGTTCAAGACATATTAAATGCACAACTGTGACTACAAATTGCCATTTGGTATGCTTTGTACTGGGCTTCCCAGGTTGCACTAGTGATAAAGAACCTGCCTGCCAGTGCAGAAGACATAAAAAGTAAGGGTTCAATTCTGGGTTGGGAAGATCCCCTGGAGGAGGTCATTGCAACCCACTCCAGTATTCATGCCTGGAGAATCCCGTCAGCAGAGGAGTCTGGCGGACTATGGTTCATAGGGTCACGAAGACTCAGACATGAGTGAAGCATGCTTACCATGCACATGGGCTTTGTTGTATAAGGTATAAAATGACCCCCTCTCCTTCTACAGAATGTTAGGCTGACAATGAAGACCTAAACCTTTCATAATTCAATATTTCACTGTTCTCTGGTTGTACTAAGAAACAGACAAGTAACAAATAGTTTCACTTCTTTAAAAAAAAAAAAAAGCATTTACACTTAACAAATGGGATGAGGTAAAATTCTCTTTTTATTAAAAGTGTGTCTGTTAAAAAAATCCCACTTAGAAGATAGTTGACTAAAATTATTTCTCTGGATTATATAAAAAGGAAGACAGGAATCATGAGTAAGACCTGACATTTGATATCAATCAGACTTAGCTTCTTTCTCTTCATCATTACCGGCTGGACTCTCCTTGTTTTTAATTTATCCATGTTCTACAGGTTAATCTTTAGTTTCATACTTCAGCCTGTTTTTCCTTTTCCTTCCTATTCCCTTTTGTTTTTGCATGAAAAATTAACCTTTCCTGTTGTTATTTTTGGTTTTCTTTCTTTGGTGGAAAGAAAGCTGACAACCTTGTGATCTCCTGGACTCCTCCTTCACCGCCCCTTGGCTGAGCTGGCGCCAATTCCCCCACTCCCCATTGTTTGATGATGCCCATTCATTCATTCATTCACTTTTTCTAGTCAACAAGTATTTTTTTGTTGTGAATCACAATTCTAGGTAAACAATGAGGAAGAGCAAACCATTTCTTACCCCCATGGAGCCTATGGACTTGTTTGTTAAAAACAAGGCAATTTGAAGGAGAGAACATGATGGTGGCAGAGTAGCTGGGTGTGGAGTACATCTTTCTCCATGGATACATCAGGAATACACCTTCAGACACAGAAGTGCATGCAGAACACCAGCTGAGAGCAGACAGGAGTACCTGACCAGTGGAAAAGAATATATAGAACCAGGCAAAACTTGGTAGGAGGAAGGAACTAGGGGGAAACAGGAGTGTTAGTAGGACTGGACTTGCCCTCAGCAAGTGGGAGAACTGAAGCAAGGGTCTGATTCCCACATTGGAGCAACTGTCTGAGTCAGAGGAGAAGCATTTAAGACTGAGAATAAAGCAGCTTATCTGTGGCAGCCTAAATGAAATCAGAATCAGACAGTTCTTGCTGTAGCTATACATACCCTGGACAGGGATGCAGGTCCCCCCTGCAAGGCACAGTGGCTAGGAGCTGGAGTTTTAGGGATTGTGGAGCAATCCCAGGGTGAGGGCTGCTGTTGTCTGTGGAGAGACGGATGGAGGGGATGTGAGGGAGGAGGTTGTGGTGGAACATGCCTGTGGAGGAAAGCCAGGCAGCCATGGAAGCAAGGTGATACTGCTGAGTCACACATAGTGGGTGGAGCCATCACCATAGCCTCTCCTCACAGGTCAGCCAGCATCAGCAGCTGAACAATCAAACGCTGGTGGCCCATCAAATCCTGGTGGCCCATCAAATGCTTGAGGCACTGAACTACAGAGTAGGACCCCAGCCAGGGCAGCCCCTCTTTGTGCCTGATGCCCTGAGCAGCAGAGAAGGACCCCAAGCAAGGGAGCCCTCTAAGTGCCTGAATGGGTGGAGCTATGGAGAAAGACTGGCCAAAGAGGCCTTCTGATTGCCAGCTACAAGAGGCTCGAAAAAAGACTCTGATAAGGCCATAACTCCTGGGCAGAGTTATGTGTCTGTGTCCCTGCACACTTGGTGCCACCAGGGTCCCTGCAAGCCAAGCAGCTGTGCCAAATTCACACTCAACTCTCATGGGAACAGAGATGCCACAGGCAAACAAAAATTTTGCATCTATGTGCCCAGGGTTGCTTCAGTCACGTCCAACACTTTGCGGCTCTGTAGATTGTGGCCTGCCAGGCTTCTCTGTTAGGTGGGTTCTCCAGGCAAGAATACTGGAGTGTATTGGCCAATACTGGTTGCCATATCCTTCTAGAGCACTGTATTTCCTGCTGCCCTAACCACCAACTCCCTTGAATACCTGGTGCTTCCAGAACTCCTCTGACCCAAACAGCTGCACCACCTCCACACCTGACCATCACAGGGGCAAACCCAAGTGCTCCGGGCAGCCTCAGGAGCAATCTCCAGTGGACAACCCACATGCAGAGATGGAAATAAAACCACAATTGAAACCGGCAGTGTGACTAAGGAAGAAAACTCAAAACCTTCCCACCAGGTGTACAAGCTGAAGATTACATCCACATGATCAACTAGGCAGACTCAGTTTTATATATTGTCTATGGAATATATAAAAGGTCATTGAGAGCTCCCACAAAAGAAAATATACTAGTTCTGATAACTGTGGACATTGGAGGCAAGGATACACAGGAGTAGATTAGATTAGCTCAGATTAGAATCTGAGCTGCCTCTACAGCAGATTCAGAGATCAGCACAATGTTGGAGGGCATCCTAGGGAGATGAGGTGGACTGTGACTCCCAGCGAGGGAAGGGACTCTGACAACAGTGACTCAAGAAAAACATTTATTATTTTTATGTTTTGACTTATTCTATAGATTCTTTTGGATTCCCCCCCCCCCCCCCGCCTGTTTTACCCCTCTGTTGTAGTTGTCAATTTTATTGGCACTATGAAATCTAATTAAACTTTAGAGCTTTTTTTTCCCTCAGTCACATTTTTTATTGTTGTTATAAACCTCTGCTTCCATGTTGGGTTTTTGCAGGTCTATGGAGTTTTCCTTTTTTTTTTCTTTCTTTACTCTTTTTTAATTTTAATTTTAAAACTATTATTATTTTTTTCTACATTTATTCCCTTGTTTGCTTTCCTATTGTTCTTTCCCCCTTGCAGTTAACCTTCAATGTATAGAAATCTTCTTTATCTACATCTATTTAACTTTGCATATATATTCTTTCTTTCTTTTCTTTCCTCTCAACATATTTGTTCATTTATTTTTATTACTTTATTCCCCATTTGGCACCTTGCTTTAGTTTTGTTCTTAACTAGTAGATATACTTTTCTGTTCCCTTTGTTTGCCAGATCAACCTACAATACTTTATTTTAGTTGGACTGTTTTGACTTTGCTTATGGGTGTATATGCATACGTGTATATTCCATTATTTTAGTTCTTATTTGCCTGATTTTTTTCCCTTTCACTTTTCTTTTTTTTTTTAATTTAATTTTATTTTTAAATTTTACAAATTGTATTAGTTTTGCCAAATATCTAAATGAATCCGCCACAGGTATACATGTGTTCCCCATCCTGAGCCCTCCTCCCTCCTCCCTCCCCATACCATCCCTCTGGGTCGTCCCAGTGCACTAGCTTCAAGCATCCAGTATCGTGCGTCGAACCTGGACTGGCAACTCGTTTCATACATGATATTATACATGTTTCAGTGCCATTCTCCCAAATCTTCCCACCCTCTCCCTCTGCAACAGAGTCCATAAGACTGTTCTATACATCAGTGTCTCTTTTGCTGTCTCGTACACAGGGTTATTGTTAGCATCTTTCTAAATTCCATATATATGCGTTAGTATACTGTATTGGTGTTTTTCTTTCTGGCTTACTTCACTCTGTATAATAAGCTCCAGTTTCATCCACCTCATTAGAACTGATTCAAATGTATTCTACAGCCACTATGGAGAACAGTGTGGAGATTCCTTAAAAAACTGGAAATAGAACTGCCTTATGATCCAGCAATCCCACTGCTAGGCATACACACTGAGGAAACCAGAAGGGAAAGAGACACGTGTACCCCAATGTTCATCGCAGCACTGTTTATAATAGCCAGGACATGGAAGCAACCTAGATGTCCATCAGCAGATGAATGGATAAGAAAGCTGTGGTACATATACACAATGGAGTATTACTCAGCCATTAAAAAGAATACATTTGAATCAGTTCTATTTGCCTGATTTTGTAACTGCCATTTGTCTGGGATTCATCTCTGGTTTCTTGTCTTTGGGTATGTGTTTTAATCTCACTTAATACCATAAAAAACCACTTGTGGAATCTTTGTTCCTGACCAGAGATCAAACCCTGAGCCTTTGGAGTGGGAACAATGACTCCAAGACCCTAGACTACCAGAGAACTAACCCTGCTGCTGCTGCTAAGTTGCTTCAGTCGTGTCTGACTCTGTGCGACCCATAGATGGCAGCCCACAAGGCTCTGCTGTCCCTGGGATTCTCCAGGCAAGAACACTGGAGTGGGTTGCCATTTCCTTCTCCAATGCATGAAAGTGAAGTCACTCAGTCGTGTCCGACTCTTAGTGACCCTGGGGAATATCAAATAGTGAGAACTCACACTAAGGAAACCACTTGAATATAAGACCCTGCATCACGCAACCACCAGTAGCACCTGTGCAGGAGGCTTCATCTAAACAACAAACAAAACAAAAATACAAACCCATTCATCACCAGACAGGATTACCACCTCACTCAGCCTTGCCCATCAGAGGAAAAACAAACAAACAAACAAAAACTCAGCACAAATCTCACTCTATACAAAGCTTACACAAACCACTGGATCAACTTTAGGAGGGCAGAAACCTAAAGGAAGAAAAAATTCAATCTTGAAACCTGGAAAAAGGAGACCTCAAACACTAAGTTTAAATATATGTATGTATGTATATATATGTATATAATGAAAAGGCAGAGAAATATTACACAAATGAAGGAACAAATTAGAAATACAGAAGTCCAAATAAATGAAGAGGAAATAGGCAAACTACCTGAAAAAAGAATTCAGAATAATCATAGTAAAGATGATTAAAAAAAAAAAAAACCTTGAAAACAAAATAGAGAAAATGCAATAATCAATTAACGAAGACCTAGAAGAATTAAAGAATAAACATACAGAGACAAACAACACAATTACTAAAATTAAAAATACTCTGGAAGGAAGCAATAGCAGAATATCTGAAGCAGAAGAAAGAATCAGTAAGCCGGAAGATAAAATGGTAGAAATAACTTTTGAAGAGCAGACTAAAGTAAAAAGAATGGAAAGAACTGAGGATAGTCTCAGAGACCTCTGGGACAGTATCAGACACACCAATATTCAAATTATAGGAGTCCCAGAAGAAGAAGAGGAAAAGAAAGAGTCTGAGAAATTTTTTGAAGAGATTATAGTTGAAAATTTCCCCAGCATGGAAAAGGAAAAAGTCAATCAACTCCAAGAGTTCCATACAGGGTTAACCCAAGGATAAACAAGCCAAAACACATACTAATCAAACTAACAAAGACTAAACAGAAAGGATATTAAAAGCAGCAAGGGAAAAGCAGCAAGTAACATACAAGGGAAACCCCATACATTTAACAGTTGATCTTTCAGCAGAAACCTGGCAGGCCAGATGGGAATGGCAGGATATATTTAAAGTACTGAAAGGGAAAAATCTACAACCAAGATTACTGTACCAGCAAGGATCTCATTCAAAATTGATGGAGAAATAAAAAGCTTTTCAGACAGCAAAAGTTAGGAAAATTCAGTATCACCAAACCAGCTTTACAACAAATGGTAAAGGGACTTATATACTCAAGAAATACAAGAGAAGGAAAAAGATCTACAAAACCAACAGCAAACGATTAAGAAAATGGCAATAGGAACATGTATCTCAATAATTACTTTAATGTAAATATATTAAATTCTCCACCAAAAGGCACAGACTGGCTGAATGGATAAAAAAACAAGACCCGTATATATACTGTCTACAGGAAACCCACTTCAGATCTAAAGACACATATAGACTGAAAGTGAAAGCATGGAAAAATATATTCCATGCAAATGGGAAGGAAAAGAAAGCTTGAGTAGCAACCCTCATATCAAACAAAACAGACCTTTAAATAAAGAGGATTATAAGAGATAAGGAAGGACACTGCATAATGATCAAGGGATCAATCCAAAGGAAGATATAACAATTGTAAATATGCACCCCACATAGGAGCACTTCAATACATATGGCAAACACTAACAGACATAAAAAAAGAAACTGACAGTAACACAAGAATAGTAGGAGACATTAACACCCCACTCACACCAATGGGCAGATAATCAAAACAGAAAATTGATAAGGAAACCCAACTCTTAAATGATACATTAGATGAGATGGAGCTCACTGATATCTTCAGGACATTCCATCCAAATGCAGGATACATCTTCTCAAGTGGACATGGAATATTCTCCAGGACAGACCACATCTTGTGTCACAAATCAAACCTCAGTAAATTTAAGAAAGTTGAAATCATATCAAGCATCTTCTCTGACCCCAATGCTATGAGACTAGATATCAATTACAAGATAAAACAACTGTAAGAAACATGAACACATGGAGATTAAACAACATGTTTCTAAATAACGAACAGTTTACTGAAGAAATCAAGAGGGAAATAAAAAATTTTCTAGAGACAAATGACAATGAAAACATGACAACTCAAAACCTATGGGATGCAAGTGAATGCAGTTCTAAGAGGGAAGTTTATAGCAATACAGTCCTACCTCAAAAATCAAGAAAAAAGTAGAATAGACAACCTAACTTTACACATCAGTTCAGTTCAGTCGCTCAGTCGTGTCCGACTCTTTGCGACCCCATGAATCGCAGCACGCCAGGCCTCCCTGTCCATCACCAACTCCCGGAGTTCACCCAGACTCACGTCCATCGAGTCAGCCATCTCATCCTCTGTCGTCCCCTTCTCCTTCTGCCCCCAATATCTCCCAGCATCAGAGTGTTTTCCAATGAGTCAACTCTTCACATGAGGTGGCCAAAGTGCTGGAGTTTCAGCTTTAGCATCATTCCTTCCAAAGAAATCCCAGGGCTGATCTCCTTCAGAATGGACTGGTTGGATCTCCTTGCAGTCCAAGGGACGCTCAAGAGTCTTCTCCAACACCACAGTTCAAAAGCATCAATTCTTCGGCACTCAGCCTTCTTCACAGTCCAACTCTCACATCCATACATGACCACAGGAAAAACCATAGCCTTGACTAGATGGACCTTTGTTGGCAAAGTAACGTCTCTGCTTTTGAATATGCTATCTAGGTTGGTCATAACTTTCCTTCCAAGGAGTAAGCATCTTTTAATTTCATGGCTGCAGTCACCATGGAGCCCAGAAAAATAAAGTCTGACACTGTTTCCACTCTTTCCCCATCTATTTCCCATGAAGTGATGGGACCGGATGCCATGATCCTCGTTTTCTGAATGTTGAGCTTTAAGCCAACTTTTTCACTCTCCACTTTCACTTTCATCAGGAGGCTTTTTACACATAAAACAGCTCAAAAAAGAAGAATAAAAACCCCTCAAAATTAGTAGAAGGAAAGAAACCATAAAGATCCAAGCAGAAATAAATGAAAAAGCAATGAAAGAAATGATAGTAAAGATAAATAAAACTAAAAGCTTGTTCTTTGAGAAGATAAACAAAATTGACAAACCTTTGGCCAGACTCATCAAGAAAAAAAGAGAAAAAAATAAAATCAACAGAATTAGAAATGAAAAAGGAGAGGTTACAACAGACAATGCAGAAATGCAAGGGATTATAAGAGACTATTATGAACAACTATATGGCAATAAAATGGATAACCTGGAAGAAATGGACAGATTCTTAGAAAAGTTCAATCTTCCAAGACTCAACCAGGAAGCAATAGAAATTATGAACATCCCAATTACAAGCACTGAAATTGAAGCTGTGATCAAAAGTCTCCCCCAAAATCAAAAGTCCAGGACCAGATGGCTTAACAGGAGAATTCTATCAAACATTTAGATAAGAGCTAATACCTATCCTTAGAGGAAGGAACACTTCCAAACTCATTCTATGAGGCCACCATCACCCTGATACTAAAACCAGACAAAGACAACAAACAAAAAGAAAACTACAGGCCAATATCCCTGATGAACATAGATGCAAAAATCCTCAAAAAAATTTTCAGTTCAGTTCAGTCACTCAGCCATATCCAACTCTTTGTGACCCCATGGACTGCAGTACGTCAGGCTTCCCTGTCCATCACCAACTCCTCAAGCTTACTCAAACTCATGTCCATTGAGTCGGTGATGCCATCCAACCATCTCATTCTCTGTCGTCCCCTTCTCCTCCTGTCCTCAGTCTTTCCCAGCATCAGGGTCTTTTCAAATGAGTCAGTTCTTCACATCAGGTGGCCAAAGTATTGGAGTTTCAGCTTGAGCATCAGTCCTTCCAATGAATATTCAGGACTGATTTCCTTTAGGATGGACTGGTTGGATCTCCTTGCTGTCCAAGGGACTCTCAAGAAAATTTTAGCAAACAGAATTCAGCGACACATCAAAAAGCTCATACACCAAAATCAAGTTGGGTTTATTCCAGGGATGCAAGGATTCTTCAATATACGCAAATTAATCAATGTGATACACCATATCAACAAATTGAAAGATAAAAACGATATGATGATCTCAATAGATGCAGAAAAAGCTTTTGACAAAATTCAGCACCAATTTATGATTAAAACTCTTAAAAAAATGGGCACAGAAGGAACCCACCTCAACGTAGTAAAGGCCATATATGATAAGCCTATGGCAAACATTATTCTCGATGGTGAAAAACTGAAAGCATTCACCCTAAGAGCAGGAACAAGACAAGGATGTCCACTTTCACCACTATTATTCAACAGTTTTGGCAGTCCTAGCTACAGCAATCAGAGAAGAAAAAGAATCTAGATAGGAAAAGAAGAAGTAAAGCTCTCACTGTTTGCAGATGACATGATACTGTACATAGAAAACCCTAAAGATGGTATCAGAAAATTACTAGAGCTAATCAGTGAATTTAGCAAAGTTGTAGGATACAAAAACAATACATAGAAATCACTTGCATTTCTATATACTAACTATGTCAGAAAGAGAATGTCAGAAAGAGAAATTAATGAATCAATCCCATTCACCATTGCAACAAAAAGAAACTGTACACAGAAAATTATAAGACACTAATGAAAGAACTCAAAGATGACATAAACAGATGGAGAGATATTCTGTGTTCCTGGGTAGGAAAAGTCAATATTGTGAAAATGACTGTGCTACCATATGCAATCTACAGATTCAGTGCAATCCCTATCAAATTACCAATGACATTTTTCACAGAACTAGAACAAAAAATTTCACAATTCATATGGAAACACAAAAGACCCCAAATAGCCAAAGCAGTGTTGAGAAAGAAGAATGGAACCAGAGGAGTCAATTTTCCTGACTTCAGATTACACTACAAAGCTACAGTCATCAAGACAGTATGGTATTGGCACAAAAACAGAAACATAGACCAATGGAACAAGATAGAAAGCCAAGAAATAAACCCATGCACCTATGGGTACCTTATTTTTGACAAAGAAAGCAAGAATATGCAATGGAGCAGAGACCACCTCTTCAGTAAATGGTGCTGGGAAAACTGGACAGCTACATGTAAGAGAATGACATTAGAACACTTCCTCACACCATAAACAAAGATAAACTCAAAATGGATTAATGACCTAAATGTAAACCAGAAACTATAGAACTCATGGAGGAAAACAGGCAGAACACTTGATGACATAAATCAAAGCAAGATCCTCTATAACCCACCTCCTAGAGTAATGGAAATAAAAACCAAAGTAAACAAGTGGGACCTGATTATAGTTTAAAGCTTTTGCACAGCAAAGGAAACTATAGGCAAGGTAAAAAGACAACCCTCAGAGTGGGAAAAAATAATAGCAAATGAAACAATTGACAAAGGATTAATTTCCAAAATATACAAGCAGCTCATATAACTTAATACCAGAAAAACAAACAACCCAATCAAAAAGTGGGCAAAAGACCTAAACAGACATTTCTCCAAAGATGACATACAGATGGCTATCAAACACATGAAAAGATGCTCAACATCGCTCACTATTAGAGAAATGCAAATCAAAACTACAATGAGATATCACCTCACACCAGTCAGAATGGCCATCATCAAAAAGTCTACAAACAGCAGACTTTTGTAGACTGCTGTTTACAGTCTACAAAACAGCAGGAGACTGTTGACGGTGGAGAGGGTATGGAGAAAAGAGAATCCTCTTGCACTGTTGGTGGGAATCTAAATTGATACAGCCACTATGGAAGACAGTATGGAGATTCCTTAAAAAAAACTAGGAATAAAACTAACATATGACCCAGCAATTCCACTCCTAGGCATATACCCTGAAGAAACCAAAATTGAAAAATACACATGTATCCCATTGTTCATTGCAGCACTACTTACAATAGCTAGAACATGGAAGCAACCTAGATGCCCATTGACAGATGAATGGATAAGAAGTTGTGGTACATATACACAATGGAATATTACTCAGCCATGAAAAGGAACATCTTTGATGTTCCTCATCAATTCTGATGAAGTGGATGAACCTAGAACCTATTATACAGAGTGAAGTAAGGCAGAAAGAGAAAGATAAATAGTGTTGTAACGTATCTATATGGAATCTAGAAAAATGCTACTGAAGAATTTACTTACAGGTCAGCAGCGGGGAAACAGACTTAGAGAATAGGCTTATGGACGTGGGGAGAGGGGAGGAGAGGGTGAGAGGTATGGAGAGAGTAACATGGAAACTTATATCACCATATGTAAAATAGGTAGCCAATGGGAATTTACTGTATGGCTAAGAAGCTCAAACAGGGACTCTATCAACCTAGAGGGGTGAGATGGGGATGGAGATGGGAGGGTAGTTCAAAAGGGAGGAGATATATGTATACCTATGGCTGATTCAAGTTGAGGTTTGACAGCAAACAAGGAAATTCTGTAAAGCAATTGCCCTTCAATTAAAAAAAAATGTTTTTTAAAAAGGCAATTTGTTAATGTTTATTGAAAGTAAATAATTCATATTTCTCAATATTTATTTATATGTTCAGCATTCACTAGGTTTTAAAGGCATATTGTATATATATTTTTCTTGTCTCTATTTCATCTTCTGTATTTGTGAAATTGATATTTATTTTAGATTATTGGATCCTCAAGAATAGGGATTTTTCTATTTCTGTCCCTGGTGGAGGCCTGCTTATAACTGATGTATCTTAATCAATGTTTGTTAATGATTTTGTCATTTAGACTCACAAAATTTTAGCCTTGGAAGATGCCTTAGAGATCATCTAATTTAATCCTTTTATTGTATAGGTGAGACAGTGGAGACTCTGGGTGATAAAATTTTTTTAAATAAAATATTGGAAGGAGCTGTTGCTAGGTTCACATAGCTAGTTTTTTCAAAACTGGAACTAGAATCTAGTTTTTCTGGATTTGAATGTAATGTCTATTACTTCCAAGCTGCACAATTTTTGCCAGTTTCTTAATTTTTCTGAGCCTCAGTTTTGTCATGTGAATTGAGGACACAGGAATTCAACAGACAACCTCTGATTATATGGATGGCCTGTTTTCAATATGACTACCAAATACTGGTGAGAGAAGCCATGAGGAGATGAACAAGGACTTAAAGTGGGCTTGGTATATTCTCCAGCTCTGTCTGAGAGACAACTGGAGACAGCTCTTCCATCTTGAAACTAAGCAAGTTCACCTAATTGTTGTGAATCACAGGGAGGTGACAGAGTCTAACCTGAATACTACAAGAACTCAAGTGACTTAACTTGAATACTAAAAAGAAATAAGTGGCTTTTTTTGTTCCCCAAAAAGGTGAGTTGGATCACACTGATTACAGGATGATTTTTCCTTAAGCCTATATTCCTGTCCTCTAACAGGTCAAAAATAAGTGTAAAAAGTATTTAAAACAATGAAAAGATAATATTGTCAGTTCTTGCTTTTCATTTAATTATCTTATACTTTAATCTCTGCAGTTGTTTTCTTTCTTTTAAATAAACAGTATTTAGGTAAGAGAAGCACAGAAGCTTTTATGTTTAATAGCCCCTGACTACCCAGGCCTTTACTCTTGCCTGGAAAATCCCATGGATTGAGGAGCCTGGTGGGCCACAGTCCATGGGGTCACTGAATCGGACACAACTGAGCAACTTCAGTTTCACTTTTCACTTTTATGCACTGGAGAAGGAAATGGCAACCCACTCCAGTGTTCTTGCCTGGAGAATCCCAGGAACGGGGGAGCCTGGTGGGCTGCCATCTATGGGGTCACACAGAGTCAGACACGACTGAAGTGACTTAGCAGCAGCAGCAACCCAGTCCTTTATTTGGTAGAGGGGATTTATTTGACTCTGAGGAATAAGAGAGTAGAATATACGTGTCAAATGAAATGGTAATTTTTATTCCATTATTTTTTTCTATACTGATCACCTAATTGGTGGTTATTTCTGAGAAGAGAAATATTTTTAAAATACATAAAAGGTGAAATATGACTGAATAATAGGGCATATTCATTCAATGGCATAAAAAGTTATCTGAGACTTAACTGCAAAGGAATACCAAACAAGCTATTAACATGCAAACGTATTTTTAATTAAAATTTTGAATGAAATATTTGTTGTTATTAATATAAAATTATAAAATGCTGCTATATTCTAATTTAGGAAAAACATATTTAAAAAGCATGTGGAAAATATGCTCATTAACTTAAGGATTGTGGTTCCCTTTGGAGATGAAGGGAATTGTGTTGAGGAAAGAAACAAAGGATGCTTCAGCATACTTTTTTACTTAAAAAAATACAATAAAGTTACTTTAAAATACAATTGGAAATAATACCCTTACAATTAAAAAAATGGAGCTGTTTAGACTAGACTAATAGTAATTTTCTGTGTTATTTAGGTTAGTATTGTCTTATAGAACGTCCTGCAATGATGAAAATGTTCTGTCTCTATGATGTCTAATCAGGGACCCACTAGCCACATATGGCTACTGAGAATTTGAGATGTGGCTAGGGTTACATACAAGCAGAATTTTAAATGTGTGTAATTTTAATTAATCTAAATCTTAAATTAACTTAAATTTTATTGCAGCCAATAGCTACCATATTTGACAGCACAGATTTAAATCCTTCCATTTGACTTCTTTTTGTGCAGACCCTGTCTCATTATTCTTTTAATACAAATTTGAATGTGAATATTTGAAGAAAACTCAATAATCTCTTGTTAATGGCTAGTATGGCAAAGGGCAACTGAATGTTACTGGGGTATTAGGGGAAGGTAGAAAAAGAAAACTTCCTAACTGTTTACATTTGTAAACTGGAATGAGGAGAAAGGTCACTAGAAGTTCCATTGGGTGTCAATAGGAAAGAAAGAATCAAAGCCCTCTAGGTACTCTTGGGGTGGTACTTCAGATTTGGTAACAGATTTGATAACTGAAGACTTAATTTCCCTGGTGACTCAACTGATACAGGAGGTTTTATCTTTTTCAGAAAATTAAAAGTAAATTGGCTGGTTCAATAGAATTACTGAGTCCAGTTAGATAAGTATTTGTTGTGTTTATTAAGTTGTTTATGTAGTATAATAATACAAGTGATTTAATAAAGATAAGACTTCAGATAAATGTCAACACACTTTCCACTCTGCAGCTGGTCTGTTTCAGACAGTTAAAATAAATTAAAAGATAAAATGCCACTCACAAAAAAATTGATCATTGTCCAAGGGAAACATTTAAAATTGAATGAAAGTTTCCACATTCAGTGCACAAAAACATATGCAAATATGTAGGAAATGAACCTCTTTGTAATATGGAGATTCTTTACCCTGAAGGAAAAGATCAGGAAGCTATATTTTATAGGTGTTTGCCATAATGAGATATAATTAAAATATATATTCACAGTTTGTAGACAAGTATTAATGACTAGTATTAATTTATGGCCAAATAATGGAGATCTTTGAAATACTATTAATTCTGTTATTTATTTATCTTTATATATATCTAGGCACAGCTTGTGAAAGCTTACTAGGCTATAAAATGTAGATGTTGTCACTGGAGTTTAAATAACATAAAGTGGATCTAAATTTTACCCAACCTTCACTATTTAAATTGCTTTGAAAAAGATGTATGCTTTTAATTGTAGTGTCTCTAGGACATAATCTGATACTTGAAAAATATAGTAAAAAGTGTGATAACAGAGAAAGAGGATATGTCTTTAAATGGTCAAATCATTATTTCTGTTGTCTTCCAGATTAAGATGGATGAGATTCCTCTGTTCTTTCAATGTACCCAGGACAGATCTCTACCATTTCTGTATGCCCTTACCTATATTTTCCATCTAAGGCCTATGTCACAATTCTGTAAACATAATACCTGTTCAAAAGATTATTTAAAGCATGATTTAGTAACGGCAACCCAGTAGGCCCATGGTGAACACTTGCTGAGTTCTGAGCCAGTGATCTTTCTTACAAGATACCAAGGTAGTTGTCACACAACAGGAAATGTTGGATTGGAGCATGAAACATGAGGCTGATGACATCAGTTCTTTGTTTGATCAGGAAAAAAGTATTTACCATAGTTCTAGAGTACTCTTTCTTTCTTGTTGAAAATTGTGTGGAATGTTTAATATTCCTAGTGTTGCACTCAGTTCAAATGCTTGACACACAGAGACATTAGACATTTGCTATTTCAAATACCAGGAATGAGATGTCCACCTTCCCTATGAATTGAGAAGGTGGCCAGTTCTGAACTGGTAACCAGGTGTGCTAGATTGTTTAAAGGCCACAAATACCTCTAATTTCTGTACCTGGCCCCTTTGCAGTATGACTTTGCTGTTCTTTCCTTACAGAAGTGGAATCTTTCCTATACCTTGAGTCTGGACTGATCATGTGGTTTGTTTGACTGATAGAATTTGTCAGAAGCAATGTGTGAATTCCAGGGGCTAGAACTCTAGAGGATTTGCAGTTTCTGCCTTTGCATTCCTGGAATGCTACCCTGAGACCTCCATATGAAGCAATTTTGGCTTGCAGGAAGATGAGAAGCCATTTGGTGAACTGAGGCTTCCCAGGAAACATTTAGAACCAAGTATCAGATATGTGAATACAGTCACCTTGGACCTTTCAGACTGTCTGATCTGAAGCACCCACATGGGTGAGCTTAGGCAAAACCAGCACAGGAATTGTTGTTTCAATCCATTAAGTTTTGTGGTAGTTTGTTATACAGCAAAGGATAACCCAGACAGTGAGGAAATAGCTTCTCAAAGTGAGATTGTTGAGAGAGCATATAGAAAGATAAAGAACATGGTGGCATTGTTAATTTCCAGGTCATTTTAGAAAAGGATATGAATTCTGTGATACAGAGAAAGACATGAGTCACTTAGCAGTGATTGACAGCTATTTCAGTTAGTATAGTGCATCAGTCTAAAAAAAATTATAAGATTAAGGTTCATACCTTACTATTAATTTGACAATGTTTGTCCATGAAAATATACTATGTCCAACATCTTTTTCAGTGGTAGAAATTAAAATTATTTTCTTTGAAAATTATGAGAACTAAATCACTTGAAGACTGACAATAATAGTGATTGATATTTCCAGAGACTTTATACACAAGAATAACCCATCTCAATTTCCCAACTTACACATGTGTAGTTCACTTATATATTTGTTAATCACAGGGAAATAAGTGTGCTTGAAATGCTTGAAATATATTGATGACCTACTTACATTTCTTGTCATTTTTCTATATTTGTATTGTTCTAGTGGTTGTGGTTTCAGAATGTTTTGGGTCTCTAAATGTAAGAATTTAAGATTTTTTTTTAAGTTAAAAAAAGATTAAAAAAATTTTTTTTAAGTAGAAGAGATTTTCAAGTGGAGGAAAGATAGAGAAGTAGAAGCAAAGACCACTCCATTCCTTAGTGCATCTTGCTACGAGAGTGCAACCTAAAGAAATGTTGATAGTTGACTGGTGATCCTTAAGTAAGCAGTTTTAAAATATGCCTGTATTAATCAGTATTTCTTCAAACACCACAGTGGTACAAAATTTCAACAAGAGTAACTATCTTTTTACCAAGTTGTAGGCAACAGAAAATGCCTTTAAATTAAAGATTTTCCAATCTCAGCTCAGAGAAATAATAGTCTTATAAAAATATAGTGTTTGAAAAGCAGAAGATTGTGAAACTAGGCAGAAGTCTACCAGCTGTTAGAAAGTTCAAAAAGTCAATAAATGAAACTAAATACTGGCCTTCTAAAATCATTTTTTAGGTAAGATAAATAAGATCCTTTTCACCTTAAATTCTCATTTGACAATATCCCAGCACATGTCTTGGCTATTAATACGCTTGGGTAGCCTCAGGGAGACTTTCAAAAAGTGGTTCTTAAGATACTGATATTCCTATCTCCAGACTCATGAGTCATTTGGACACAAGCACTGAATTTAAGAGATATTCAGTTCCTCACCATTGAGGAACTGGTAGGAAAAAAACAGTTATTATATTGAGAGTTCAATAAACATTCTTTCATTTTCAAGGTAGATTCTCACAACACCATTCTAAAATCTGTGACTACTAGATCTTCTGTGAGGAAGGAATAACCTATCTTCAATTTGTCCCTACATCTATGGCTCCAATCATCAGTGTGTCAGTCAGTCAGTCAGTTCAGTCGCTCAGTCATGTCCAACTCTTTGCAACCCCATGAACCGCAGCACACCAGGACACCCTGTCCATCACTAACTCCCTGAGTTTACCCAAACTCATGTCCACTGAGTCGGTGATGCCATCCAACCGTCTTATCCTCTGTTGTCCCCTTCTCCTCCTGCCTTCACTCTTTCCCAGTATCAGGTTCTTTTCCAGTGAGTCAGCTCTTTGCATCAGATGGCCAAAGTATTGGAGTTTCAGCTTCAACATCACTCCTTCCAATGAACACCCAGGACTGATCTCCTTTAGGATGGACTGGTTGGATCTACTTTCAGTCCAAGGGACTCTCAAAAGCCTTCTCTCACACCACAGTTCAAAAGCATCAATTCTTCGGTGGTCAGCTTTCTTTATAGTCCAGCTCTCACATTCATACATGACCACTGGAAAAACCATAGACTTGACTAGACAGATCTTTGTTGGCATCAGTGTGTTCAGTTCAGTTCAGTTCAGTCACTCAGTCATGTCTGACTCTTTGTGACCCCATGAATTGCAGCACGCCAGGCCTTCCTGTCCATCACCAACTCCCAGAGTCCACCCAAACTCATGTGCATCGAGTCGGTGATGCCATCCAGCCATATCATCCTCTGTCGTCCCCTTCTCCTCCTGCCTGCAATCCCTCCGAGCATCATAGTCTTTTCCAATGAGTCAACTCTTCGCATGAGGTGGCCAAAGTACTGGAGTTTCAGCTTGAACATCAGTCCTTCCAATAAACACCCAGGACTGATCTCCTTTAGAATGGACTGGTTGGATCTCCTTGCAGTCCAAGGGACTCTCAAGAGTCTTCTCCAACACCACAGTTCAAAAGCATCAATTCTTCGGCACTCAGCTTTCTTCACAGTCCAACTCTCATATGCATACATGACCACTGGAAAAACCATAGCCTTGACTAGACGGACCTTTGTTGGCAAAGTATTGTCTCTGCTTTTGAATATGCTATCTAGGTTGGTCATAACTTTCCTTCCAAGGAGTAAGCGTCTTTTAATTTCATGGCTGCAATCACCATATGCAATGATTTTGGAGCCCCAAAAAATAGTCAGCCACTGTTTGCCCATCTAATTCCCATGAAGGGATGGACCAGATGCCATGATCTTAGTTTTCTGAATGTTGAGCTTTAAGCCAACTTTTTCACTGTCCTCTTTCACTTTCATCAAGAGGCTTTTTAGTTCTTCTTCACTTTCTGCCATAAGGGTGGCGTCATCTGCATATCTGAGGTTATTGATATTTCTCCCAGCAATCTTGATTCTAGCTTGTGCTTCTTCCAGCCCAGCATTTCTCATGATGTACTCTGCATAGAAGTTAAATAAGCAGGCATCACTGTGTATCTCTCCCCAAGTAAAAAGGCAGTGTGGTAAAACATGGAACAGCCAAAAGTGCTCCACCTTGGGAAAACATAAGAAGGTCTCTTCACTAGGAAATGGGCTCTGTTAATCTTTTGTTTTCACATCAAGATTTCTGTGGCATTGGGGCTATTTTAGTGGGTATTTATAGCTTAGAGAATTCACCAGCTGTTGGAAGATGGATGTGGGGGAATGGAATTTTTTTTACAAATTTCGGAGATATTTCTCAATCTTGGTTTAGTTTTGAATGATTAGCTGAAACTGGGGTAGAAAATTGAAGGAAAGGAAGTCTTATTTCTCTTCACAAGGGATATGCCAATGTGTGTCTGTGTACACATGTACACACAGTCATGTACATGTACATGGTGAGCTTTAGAGTACTTGTTCTTCTGTAGTAAACATTACGTAATTTGTAACATTTTATGCATTACATGTCCACTGTGTTTAAGGCACTGTGCTGAAGGTGGCCAAGGAAACACATTCTTAGCTCCCAAGGATCTCAAGTGTAGTAGATTTATGTTCTCTGTTCTTGCCTTTTGCATTAAGCTATTTGTTTCTAATGATAGTACTCTGTATTTGGATGTACATATGCATTTGAACAGTAGCTATAGAAATGGCTTCCGTTCAGTTCAGTCACTCAGTCATGTCCAACTCTTTGTGACCCCATGGACTGCAGCACACCAGGCCTCCCTGTCCATCACCAATTCCCGGAATTTACTCAAACTCATGTCCATTGAGTCGGTGATGCCATCCAACCATCTCATCCTCTGTTGTCCCCTTCTCCTCCTGCCTTCAATCTTTCCCAGCATCAGGATCTTTTCAAATGAATCAGTTCTTCACATCAGGTGGCCAAAGTATTGGTGTTTCAGCTTCAGCATCAGTCCTAGAAGTGGCTTGGTAATGTGGAAATGCCATATCTATAGCCAGTTCATAGGCAGTTGGTATTAATACATAACTTCCTTTGGCACAAAAGAATAAATTAGTGTACAAACCAATATTTAATGAGTGAACAAAGAGTAAAATATCCTATTAAACTAGCAAGTAATTTCTCCTTGTTATTTAGAAATGATTTTTAATTTAATTTTAATTAATTTATTTTTAATTTATCTCCATCCTAAAGGAGATAAGTCCTGGGTGTTCATTGGAAGGACTGATGTTGAAGCTGAAACTCCAATACTTTGGCCACCTGATACAAAGAGCTGACTCATTGGAAAAGACCCTGATGCTGGGAAAGATTGAGGACAGGAGGAGAAGGGTACGGCAGAGGATGAGATGGTTGGATGGCATCACCGACTCAATGGTTATGGGTTTGGGTGGACTCTGGGAGTTGGTGATGGACAGGGAGGCCTGGTGTGCTGCGGTTCATGGGGTCACAAAGAGTCGGACATGACTGAGTGACTGAACTGAACTGAACTGAGCGCATGTATGCTCAGTTGCTCAGTTGTGTCTGACTCTTTGCAACCCTATGGACTATAGCGTTCCAGGTTCCTCTATCCATGGGATTTCCTGGGCAAGAAAACTGGAGTGGGTTGCCATTTCCTCCTCCAGGATATGCGAGAGTAGGTAAGAGGAAACATATTTTTTTATTCTTTTTAAACAAGAAAGTTATGTTAGGTCTCTAGTATTGTCATTAGGAAAAAAATTGGCACACAACTGTGACATTTTAATTAGTTATTTGCTTCCTATTGTAATAACTCCTATTTTGTGTCCATGGATTTTATGCTAGATGGTTAAGTGATTCAAGAAACTGTTTTGTGGTGGTATAATTGTTTTGTTCAAACTATAATATATATAATGTGCCAGGCAATATCCGATTTAATTAAATATACTTTATGGGTGAAAGAATTCATGTAATATCCTAAGGTGCCTTAGTCAAATTCATGATGGCCAATTCATAGGCAAGCACAATATTACCCAATTAGCAACCTTGGCTTTATGACTCAATTGCATTATGTATTTTAAATTTCATTGTCTCTTGTGGTCAATCATCTTTCAACATTGAGTACTTAAATGCAGTTTCAAAATGAAGATGCCAGAATCATTGACCAGCATAGCTACTTGGCAGTTGTTTTATGATGCTGGTTATTGTGAATGTTAATATGTCTCTGTTGATGGCAATAATGTATTTCTAACAATGTTTTCATCAAATTAAATATTATAGAAGCTACCTGATTAGTGTGAAATATTTTTTAGGCAATAATTATCATGTATAAACCAAAGAAAAGTAAAATATTTCAATTCAGTTGTTTTATTGATATCTCCCATGGGGATTCCCAAGTGCCTATTGTATTTTGTGAAGAAAATGACACTTTTATTCAATAGAAAGTGAGCCAGGCCCACATGCCACTCAGCTCAGCTTAATTGTATGAATTCATTTTAAAAATATAAACCAAGATAAAAGTTAGTAAATTAAAAGAAAAAAGATGCGACAGAGACCTAGACCAGCTGTCATTTCATGAACGGCCATATATAATCCACAGTGAGATTACCTTATGACCAATTTATCTATTGAACAAGTTATTTTAGAACTCAATTCCTTGTTGAGTGATTTTGTAATTGTTTGAATATCCTCTCTTTCTCTCTTTTCATCTTAATAGCTTTCTTAGAGGTAAAACCAAGCAAATACAACCTAACTTGACTTAGGTGATTCTGCTTCACTTTATGACTTTTATAATAAAACTGTTTTGTACAATTGTGGGTATCTTATTTTTTTTTTTTAATATTTTAAGCTCTCTTTATTACACCATGAAATCCCAGAAAAGTACAAAGCCAATGAAAGTCGGAGCATTTCAGGAAACAAAACAAAAATGTTTGCAAACATTTTCAATGATATTTTAGTTTTGATGTCAAAAGAGAAAACAAAAACCTTAAGATTTTGCACTGAAGCACACTGCTCATGAATTAAGTACATCCTGAAGTACTGGGAAACAATTTCACATCTCATATTTGGACCTGATTCCATTATATTTATATGTAAGAGGGAATATAAATTCCCTAAGTTATATTCTCTTTCTAGATTTTTAAGAAAAAAGATTTTGTTGATTCATAGTGACTGTGAAGAACAGAAATAGGAGATAAGCATATTATACATATATATTCTTTTAGGTGGTACATAAGATCAAAGTTGAATTAATTTAATAATCTTCCATGTTTTTAATTGCTACCAATAACAATATATGGATCCAACTATAGAAGAGGTTGGTAATATCAGAATGATTCTCTGGCATATCCATGCTTTATAGCTAAGTTACACAGATAAAAAGGTGATGTTGAAAACCATTTTTAAAGAATATCTACTGTACTTCTGAATGTAAGAGGCTTTGAAAGTCTAAAGATCCTTTGATCAAAGTTTAATTTTAAGGGAGTCTGCTTAAGGTAGGCTGAATATTCAGATAAATTTTTCTCAGTACAGAACTTTTAAGAATCCTTGGATAAAACTTTAAAAATTATAATTTAAGTACACAACTGAATTGAATGGAAACTAAGGATAATTTTTGGAGACTAGAAACAAGGAGAAAGTAAGAATGGAGAGAGTTAAGCAAAGACTGACCCTAACACCTGAACTCCATCTGCAAGTGCACAGGAAACAAAGTCTGAGGCTGGAATTGTGTGGGAGTTTGAATGCTCGGAGAGTGACCTGGAACTGCTTTCTCCCAGAGGGAGAAAGCATGTAGATTCTTGCCCATTACTGACATTGGTTCTGGGTAAAGAGTTTAAACAGAAAGTCTCCTCTGAGGACTGGTTCTCAAAGCCTATTCTTCCAAGAGTTTGGTCCCAGATTCATACTACCACACAAAACAAAAACTCACACGGATAATGTACATTTTGGGTATCCAGGGCCGAAGAATTGATGCTTTTGAACTGTGGTGTTGGAGAAGACTCTTGAGAGTCCCTTGGACTGCAAGGAGATCCAACCAGTCCACTCTGAAGGAGATCAGCCCTGGGGTTTCTTTGGAAGGAATGATGCTAAAGCTGAAACTCCAGTACTTTGGCCACCTCATGCGAAGAGTTGACTCATTGGAAAAGACTCTGATGCTGGGAGGGACTGGGGGCAAGAGGAGAAGGGGACGACAGAGGATGAGATGGCTGGATGGCATCACTGACTCGATGGACGTGAGTCTGAGTGAACTCCGGGAGTTGGTGATGGACAGGGAGGCCTGGCGTGCTGCGATTCATGGGGTCACAGAGTGGGACACGACTGAGCGACTGAACTGAAGTGAACTGAACTGAGGCTGAGATGGTTTGAGGTTCCTGGAAGAGACAAATACACTTTGGAGCAATATAATTGAAACATAGAGGCCAAAGTGATAAACTTTGAAGATGGAAGAATGCAACATGAGTCAAAAATGCAGACAGCCTTTAGATGGGAAAGTCAAGGAAACAAATTCTCTCCTGGAACCTCCAGAAAGAACGTAGCACTGATAACGCCTTGAGTTTAGCCCCCAAAACCCATTTAAGGCTTTAACTTTCCAGAACTGTAAGAAATTTACAGTTAAGATAACAAGTTATTGTTAAGTTTTTTAAAAAAGATTTATTTATTTACAAAAAAATATTTATATTATGATGGTCTTCCTTGCAGCACTCTGGGCTTTCTTTAGTTGTGGCAAGCAGGGGCTCCTTTCTAGTTGCAATACGCTGGCTTCTCATTGTGGTGGCTCCTCTTGTAATGGTGCACAGGCTGTAGGGCACACGGGCTGTAGTAGTTGTGACGCGTGGGCTCAGTATTTGCAGCTTGCAGGCTCTAGATTACAGGATCATTAGTTGTGAAGAATGGACTCAGTTGTTTTGCTGCATGTCAGGATCTTCTGAGACCAGGGATCAAACCAGTGTCCCTGGCATTGCTCGATGAACCCTTAAGCACTGGAGCACCAGGGACGCCCCTTGTGTTGTTGTTAGTGTTGATGAGTCACTAAGTCATGTCCAACTCTGCGACCCCATGGACTGTAGCCCTCCCAGGCTCCTCTGTCCGTGCACTTTGCTAGCAAGGATACAGAAGTGGATTACCCATTTCCTTCTCCAGAAGATCTTCCTGATCCAGGGATCAAACCCATATATCCTGTATAGGCAGGCGGATTCTTTACTGCTGAGCCAGGGAAGCCTCAGTTGTTAAGATAAACAACTTTTCTTTTTTGTAGCCACTAGGTTTTTGTTAATTTGTTGCAACATCAATAGGAACTAATACATGGTGATTAGATGAACTGGTTTCAGGAGAAAGGTTTCTTTTTTCCCCCCAGACTTAAAACTTTTAATTTTGTGTTGGGGTTTAGCCAGTTTAACTATGTTGTGGTAGTTTCAGGTAACAGCGAAGTACTCAGCTATACATATACATGTATCCATTCTCCCCCAAACCCTCCTTCCCATCCAGTCTGGCACATAGCATTAAGTAGAGTTTGCTGTGCTATACAGTAGGTCTTATTGCTTATCCATTTTAAATACAGCAGTGAGTACATGACCTTCCCATAGTCCCTAACTGTCCCTTCCCCCTGGCAAATAAGTTTGTTTTCTAAGTCTGTGAGTCTCTTAGGAGAAAGGGTTTTAGATAAAAATCTGATACCAGTCAGAACCACCAGAAGACCATGAAGGAAATTTGTACTTGGATTGAGAGATAGAGATTGCAATGTCTATTTAAAATGTTGCTTTTTTTTTTAAGGTGCCATTGATTTCTCTAAATCATTTAGAGGCCAAATATTTTTAAAATTTTGTACATACAAAACACAAAACTTGAATTTTAGTGCTGTGGTTTGGTCATTTAGTCACTAAGTCATATCCAACTTTTGTGACTCCATGGACCATGATAGCCTGCCAGGCTCTTCTGTCCATGGAATTCTCCAGGCAAGAATACTGGTGTGGACTGCCATTTCCTTCTCCAGATTTTCCCAACCCAGGAATCGAACCTGGGTCTCCTGAATTGCAGGCAGATTCTTTACTGGCTGAGCCATGAGGGACTGAACAGCACTGAATTTTAGTGCTATTCCTATGTTTGTACGCATTCAGGCTGATGAACCCAGACTTACAACCTAGAATTTGCTGCCTAATCACTGTGTGATATTTTTTCTGAAAATCAAAGTATAATAGATTGTTGACCAGAACTTTGATCTTAATGCTTCAGTGTTTAAAAGAGCTTCCCAAAGCAAGTATAGAAGAACTAATTGAGGAAACTGAGCCCTAAATTATGGTTTTGTATCAATTTCTAAAATATATATCAAGAGAGATAAAATGCAAAAATTAATACAAGGGAAAGAGCTGAAACACAGGGACTCATGTTTCAGTCTCTGACCCGAGATATTGTAACTCAGTTATTTTTGATAGTGTTTGTCCCCTTGATCAGCCACTTTGCTATAAGATATAAGACCTTGGACAATACCAGGACATTTCTCTGGCAATTTTTATCCATCAATGCTTAAACAGATGTTAGGCTATTTCGACCATACATTGTTCAAGTGAAAGTCACGATTCAAGGTTGGTGAATAAAAGTAAATATCTCTCCCTATCAATACAATCCCACAATTTGATCTTATGTGAAAGGTATTTCCATTTATAAGAAGATCATGTAGCATCATTTGCTCACAGTGTTTTCTAAATATTTATGATTTGTGTACATTTTGATTTGAAATACATGAAATATCCTCTGTGTTAGGAAACTGAAACTATCTTGGGTAAAGAATCTGTCTGCAGTGCAGGAGACACAGGAGACTCACAGGTCTGATCCCTGGGTAGGAAGGTCTCCTGGTGGAGGAAAATGGCAACCCACTTCAGTATTCTTGCTTGAAAAATCCCATGGACAGAGAAGCCTGGTAGGCTACAGTCCATGGGCTTACAAAGAGTTGGATGCAACTGACACACACACGTGCAAGACAAAAATATTCTGTAGAGAATTGGGTTGAAAATAAAAGGCTAACTTTGAAAATCAGTGTTTTAAATCCTAAACTTTGGGTTTTCCTATAGAATCTGTTTCTGATTTATCTTTAGATGCTCACAGAGTTTTTAATACAGTGTCTAAACCTTGGTAAGCATTTGCTAACTACATACAGTCTATATTTGCTTTATACATACAGTCATTGTACCCACAGTCACTTGTTTTAATTTTGATTTCTCTTTAATATTCATGAATAATTGATTTATGGGTGTTTCTAGGATGTTTCCTGAAGAAGTCCCAGGAAAACAAGAGGGGTAATGTAAACGGGAGAAGAATAGGACATTTCTCATTCCTCCACCTCTTCATTCTCAATTGTTCTGAGCCACACTGGGGATGGGTAGGGAGGGAGTGTTCCTTGGACCATCTAATGAGTATGATGAGACCACTGGGGGAACAGTGCATGTCTGACAGTAGATAAACAGAAAGGTGCTGAAGTCTTAATGCAGCTACAATTTGAGACTATAAGCAATTCTCAAATACTACAAAAAATGTTTTTAGAGGTAGTATGTACTTGGTAAAACTTCTTAGGGTTCTAGTAAGCAGTGCTGAGCACCATCAGCATTATAATCTTCTACAACTAAAGTAACGTTCTTTCTCATCCTAAAAACATATAATCCAGACCACAGAACTACCTTTCGTGCTATGAAAAGCGAAAGTGAAGTTGCTCAGTTGTGTCTGACTCTTTGCGACCCCATGGACTGTAGCCTACCAGGTTCCACTGTCTATGGGATTTTCCAGGCAAGAATACTGGAGTGGGTTGGCATTTCCTTCTCCAGGGGATCTTCCCGATCCAGGGATTGAACGTGGGTCTCCCGCATTGTAGGCAGACACTTTACCATTTGAGCCACCAGGGAAGTCCCAAGTAAAAGTGAAGCTCAGCTGTGTCCAACTCTTTGCAACCCATAGACTATACAGTCCATGGAATTCTCCAGGCCGGAATACTGGAGTGGGTAGTCTTTCCCTTCTCCAGGGGATCTTCCCAACCCAGTGGGTGAACCCAGGTCTCCTGCATTACAGGCAGATTCTTTACTAGCTGAGCCACCAGGGAAGCGCAGATAGCGGTCTTAAAATTCATGTAAGCATTTTTGTTGTTGAACAGTCACTCAGTCATATCTGATGCTTTGTGACCCCATGGACTGCTGCATGCCAGGCTTCCCTGTCCTTCACCATCTATCAGAGATTGCTCAAACTCATGCCCATTGAGTTGGTGATGCCATCCAGCTATCTCATCCTCTGTTTTCCCCTTCTCCTCCTGCCCTTAATCTTTCCCAGCACCTGGGTCTTTTCCAATGAGTCAGCTCGTCACATCAGGTAAGCAAAGTGTTGGAGCTTTGGCCTCAGCATCAGTCCTCCCAATGAATATTCAAGATTGATTTCCTTGAAGATGGACTGGTTGGATCTCCTTGCAGTCTAAGGGTCTAGTCTTCTCCAGCAACACAATTTCAAAGCATCAGTTCTTTGGCTCTCAGCTTTCTTTATGGTCCAACTCTCACATCCATACATGACTACTGGAAAAACCATAGCTTTGACTAAACGGACCTTTGTCAGTAAAGTAACGTCTCTGCTTTTTAATACACTGTCTAGATTTGTCATTGTTTTCTTCCAAAGAGCAAGCATTTTTAATTCAGTGGATGCAGTCACCATCTGCAGTGATTTTGGAGCCCAAGAAAGTAAAGTCTGTCACTGTTCCCATTGTTTCCCATGTCATGAAGTGATGGGACTGGATGCCATGATCTTTGGTTTTGGAATGTTGAGTTTTAAGCCAGCTTTTTCACTCTCCTCTTTCACCTTCATCAAGAGGCTTTAGTTTCTCTTCACTTTCTGCCATAAGGGTGGTGTCACCTGCATATCTGAGATTATTGATATTTCTCCCAGCAATCTTGATTCCATCTTGCACTTCATCCAGCCTGGCATTTTGCATTATGTACTCTGCATAACTCTTGAGAGTCCCTCGGACTGCAAGGAGATCAAACCAGACAATCCTAAAGGAAATTAGTCCTAAATATTCATTAGAAGGACTGATGCTGAAGCTGAAGCTCCAATACTTTGACCACCTGATATGAAGAGCCAATTCATTAGAAAAGACCCTGATTTGGGGAAAGATTGAAAACAGGATAAGATGGGGACAACAGAGGATGAGATGGTTGATTGGCCTCATTGACTCAATGAATGTGACTTTGAGCAATCTCCGGGAGGTAGTAAAGGACAGGGAAGCCTGGTGTGCTGCAGTCCATGGGGTTGCAAAGAGTTAGACACATTCGAGTGACTGAACAGCAACAACAACTCCGCATAAAAGTTAAATAAGCAAGGTGACAGCATACTGCCTTGACGAACTCCTTTCCCAATACTGAACCAGTCTGTTGTTCCATGTCCAGTTCTTTCTGTTGCTTGTTGACACACATACGGTTTCAGGAGGCAGGTAAGGTGGTCTGGTATTGCCATCTCTTTAAGCATCTCCCTCTGTTTTTGTGACCCATGCAGTAAAAGGCTTTAGTGTAGTCAATGAAGCAGAAGTGGATGTTTTTCTGGAATTCTCCTGCTTTTTCTGTGATCCAGTGGATGTTGGCAATTTGATCTCTGGTTCCTCTGTCTTTTCTAAGTCAGCTTGTACATCTGGAAGTTCTTAGTTCTCATAGTGTTGAAGCCTAGCTTGGAGGATTTTGAGCATTACCTTGCTAGTATGTGAAATGAATGCAGTTGTGTGGTAGTTTGAACATTGTTTGGCATTGCTCTTCTCTAGTATTGGAACGAAAACTGACCTTTTCCTGTCCTGTGGCCACTGATGAGTTTTCCAAATTTGCTGGCATATTGAGTGCAGCACTTTCACAGCATCATCTTTTAGGATTTGAAATAGCTCAGCTGGAATTCCATCATCTCTACTAGCTTAGTTTGTAATGATGCTTCCTAAGGCCTACTTGACTTTGCACTCCAGGATGTCTGGCTCTAGGAGAGTGATCACACCATCATGGTTATCTGGGTAATTAAGATATTTTTTTCTATAATATCTGATAATAAAATATCTTCCTAGGTAGTGGTAAAGAATGCAGGAGACATAAGAGATGTGACTTTGATCTCTTGGTCAGGGAGATCCCCTGAAGGAGGGCATGGCAACCCACTCCAGCATTCTTTCCTAGAGAATCTCATGGACAGAGCCACCTGGTGGGCTATAGTCCATAAGGTTGCAAAGAGTTGGACACAACTGAAGTGACAATTATGCATAAGCATAATATTATTAATAATGTGTAAAAGTAAGGCAATTTCAGGAAAGAGTGAAAAGTTAAATTGAAGCTGAAAGTGCTATTATTCAATTCAGTTCAGTTCAGTCACTCAGTCATGTCCAACTCTTTGCGACCCCATGGACTTCAGTACTCCAGGCTTCCCTGTCCATCACCAACTCCTGGATCTTGCTCAAACTTGTGTTCAGTGAGTTGGTGATGCCATCCAGCTATCTCATCCACTGATGTCCTCTTCTCCTCTTGCCTTCAATCTTTCCCAGCACCAGGGTCTTTTCCTGTGATCAGTTCTTCTCATCAGGTGGCCAGAGTATTGGAGCTTCAGCTTCAGCATCAGTCCTTCCAATGAATATTCAGGATTTCCTTTAGGATTTACTGGTTTTATTTCCTTTCAGTCCAAGGGACTCTCAAGGGTCTTCTCTAACACCCCAATTCGAAAGCATCAATTCTTCAGCCCTCAGCTTTCTTTGTGGTCCAACTCTCACATCCATACATGACTACTGGAAAAACCATAGCTTTGACTACATGGACCTTTGTTGGCAAAGTAATGTCTCTGCTTTTTAATGTGCCGTGGCTCAGATGGTAAAGCATCTGCCTACAATGCGGGAGACCCGAGTTTAGTCCCTGGGTTGGGAAGGTCTCCTGGAGAAGGAAATGGCAACCCACTCCAGTATTCTTGCCTGGAAAATCCCACGGATGGTGGAACCTGGTAGGCTACAGTCCATGGGGTTGCAAAGAGTTGTATACAACTGAGCGACTTCACTTTCACTTTTATAGCGAAAAAGCTGTATCCACATCATAACAGACTACCTCCTAGCGACCAAGTTCAATGTGATCTACATATCCTTGAAATTAAAATGGACCCTTAAGAAACCAGTTTGTCAGAAACTTTATGAAATTAATGAGTATAGTTTTTCTATATCCAATAACAAAAACGAGCCTGCCACATATCAGTATTTATCATACACAGTCTCCCTAATCATTAGCAAATTAGCAAGATGATCAAGAATGTAGTTAGACTCTCAGGTCTTATGCAGTTCTAGAATGGCCGTGTGCCTGAGCCAGGAATAGAGGAAGAATTTGTGTATATGTAGTTGTCAATGGGAGAGGGACTTGGTTTGCTTTTATATTAGTGATGTTATTGAGAAATAGGTGTATAATATATTATGACTTTTCCCAGATTGCTCTTGTCACACTAGACTATGGCCATTTTAATAAAATGTTTATTTAACATGCGTATTTTTGAGTCTTGTAGTCTGCATATAATTTTGATATAGTTGAACATGACTTTGAGGGATCCCCTAATCTTCATATGAATGATTGATTTAACTCATAAAGATTACCTTTAAATTTTTTTAATTTAAAAAAATTAAGAGAGAGACACCTGGCAATCTTTGTGTTGGAGCAACACCTATTCTATTGTTTTATTATCCTATTGGCCAAACTAATGTTTAGAACAAATGACTACAATGTTCATTTTAGACTGATTTTTTTCTTATTTGAACTTCCAGTATCAGAGTCGCTGGCCAGAATTATCCTAAAATACTGTAGGTGCTTAAAAATAGCGTTCAGGTCACCTTGGAGCCTCTTTTTGAAAATGTTTTCACTTTTCCTTGTCAGGCTCCTTCTTCCATAGCTAGTTGGCTTTCTCTTCTTTGAATATGACTGGGTTCTGCACGGTTTTTTTAGTGTGCTGTTCAAAACAGGATACTTTCTCCCTCTGACTAATGGGGAGGAGAGAAGAAGAATTATGTTTCAGCCTTGCCTACTCTACTCCTATTGATTTGTGCTGGTATCATATTGACTTTTATCACAATAGCACTGAATTGGTGATTCATATTCAGCTTCTGGCCATCCCCCCACTCTCTTTCTGTTTTATTTGTTCTTAATTGCTTTTCCCCATCATGTCTTTGTGATGCCTGATAGTTTTTCCAGGGTATATTACTCTGTTCTTGCCCTCTTAAATATTTTTTAGCTGTTCTTAATAATCAAGTGTTAATTTCTTCTAGCAGTAAAATATGGGCATGCTTTATAAAATGCTGATCTGAACACATCGTTACTTTTGCATAGCTTTTTTTCAGAACCACATAATGTCTGTTCACCTATATATGTAAAATATAATCTTTCATAGTACGTTATCTATAGTAGATGCTGCATAAATATTTAGTGATAGTTAATGGCCACAGACTGTTGTACACAGAAACCATTTCAAGAGTTTGCAGGAAACTGATGTTTTAGAAAAACATGCTTTGGACGGTCTTTCTTTCCCATTTACAATCTTAAACAATAGGATGTAAAAGTATAAACTGGAGGGCTTCTGTTGTTCTCAGTGAATAACTGAGATGGTGTTTGGTAGCATCCTCACAAGGTTTGTGGAAATTAACTTCACACCAGGAACTCTGTATTGAAATAGATTGTTTAAGAATAATTCTTCTCTTTTGAGAAGGGTGAGGGATTAATCTGCAGAAATGTTCATGCTAGAGCTGTGCATGTGTTGAAATTTGTCAGGGGGAAGATAAATGGGCCCTCCTTGAAAAGTAAATCGCACCATGGCTAATCCCTTGGGAAAGCTGAAGAATTGTTATGGTAGCAAAAGCAACCTCGAAAAAGGAGGCATCATCCCTTTTTACTTAGGAAGTAGGAAGATGGGGAGAAGACAGGATTGTAAAATGAGATGAAAATGTCCTTGACTATAAAAATATATTTATTAAGATATATACATAAGATGTAATTATATCTGTATTTTGATTTGTTGAGAAATAACTTATGTACTCTAAATGGAGAGTCATACTTAGGACTGTTATTAAAAGCATTTGACAGCATTCATCCAGACACTGACCATTGAGAATGGATGTCAGGGGAGGCACATGAGCCTGGTCTTCATTGGAGGTACCCGAACCTGGTCTTGGTTACCTCACCCAATGACCAGGTGTTAACTCTTTAGTTGCTAACTCGGTAAAAAGTTAGAAGTGGGGTTGGAAGACCACTTGGGGGGCTCAGAGCAGTGACCATTTTCTAGCATATATGGAAGATATTAATATTTTAGCAAGCAGTATGGCTCTTCTAGTGTGTACCATCTAAATATCAGTCCTCATTCTAATAGAAAATTATCTAGTAATTTTACTGAAAAAAAAAAGAATATAAACTTTCTCAAAAAGATGGCATATTTTAAAAGAAAATGTTCATGAAGTGCTCATGAAATTAGAAATGTTGGTGAAATTTGAATATCAGATAAGTAACAAATTTCTCAATGTGAGTATATTGAAATAAATATTTGGGACAAATTTATATTAAGACATTATGCATTGTTTATTTAATATTCAAATTTAAGAGCTCTGCATTTTATCTGGCAGCCCTAAACAGAATGCATTTAGCAGGAAATGTTATCAGTCCTATTGAAAATGTTAAACAAAAGAGAGTAGAAAGGAGCCCAGCACATTGAGATCACCTGAACATATGTGACAAAAAGCTGCTCTGGAATTCTAGTAATATGGCAAGAAATCTTAAATGCAGAATTATAGAACTAAGGATAGAAAAGTTTCACATAATAAAATGCTTTTGAGATTATACTAAAAGGAAATAAGGTGTTACTTGCATTTAAAAGTTGTCTTTCCCAACTAGGAAAAGCTATTTCAGTCATCATCAAATAGCATTAATCAAGTCCCTGTCTGCATGGGACATTCTCCTAGGTGTTTTGCAAAGTGAGAAAACAGACATGGCAGATAGCCTTTGTCAGCCTGTAATCTAGACATCTATACTGAAATGCAGCCATAAAGGATATAACGGAAGAAATGTTGATCAAGGATCCAGAACCTCCCTCATTCATTATAAATGGAGAAGAGAAAAGTTCATCTAATTTATAAGAAAGAGTTTTGTAAATCATTTTAAAAATGCAGTTTTATTATAGCCAGTTATATATATATATATATATATATAGTATATAAAACTAGTGTATATAGTAGATTCAGAAATAAATGCTGTTGAGCAGGGTTTCTCAACCTTGGGACTATTAACCTTTTGTACTGGATAATTCTTTGTTGTGAGGAGCTATTCTGTACATTGTGGGACGTTTAGAGCATCCCTAGCTTCTTCCCACTAGATGCTAATTACATGCACTCTCCCCATCCTGCCAATCAAAACTGTCTCCTGACATTGCCAATGTACCCTGGGGGACAAAATTGCTTTGAGTTGAGAACTACTGTTCCAGGAAACTACAGGAAGGTAATCCCCAGCAATTTGAGTGGAGGTGGGAAGAGGTCTCCTCAGTCACAAACATATCCATGAAAAGAGTTAAATATCTACAATATCCAGAAAGCCCTCATTTTAAATCATTACCTCAGTATTAAAAATAATATCGGTTGCACCCCAGTGATTCTGGTTTTATTGATCTGGAGGAAGACCTGGACAACTTGACATTTTAAAAATGCCCCAGGTGATTCTAGGTTTAGATTTACTCTCTGGAGTAGAGAGCAGCAGGATCTGCTGGAAGGCTTGTAAACAGATTTTTTTGCCTCAGTATTAACCCTGAATATTCATTGGAAGGACCGATGCTGAAGCTGAAACTCCAATACTTTGGCTACCTGATGCGAAAAATCAACTTACTGGAAAAGACCCTGATGCTAGGAAAGATTGAAGACAAGAGAAGGGGGCGACAGAAAATGAGATGGTTAGCATTCCTGACTTAATGGACATGAATTTGAGCAAACTCTGGGAGATAGTGGAGGACAGGGGAGCCTGGCGAGCTGCAGTCCATGGGGTTGCAACAGAGCAACTGAACAACAGCAACAATTCCTGATTCAGTAGGTCAAGGGTGAGGCCTGAGAATGTGCACTTCTCACAAGTTCTCAGATGCTGCCAATGTTGCTGGTCATCAGGGCACACTTGGAGATCTACTGGTTTAGCGATACACTCCTGACTGCTTTACACTTTTGCTTCCTTGGAGAGAAGGAAGTGTCGCAGACCAGAACACATGGGATTGGTGGATTATAGAGGAGGAGCAGGCCCATGTAGTTCCATCCCTGCTGAGCCCTTTTTGGGGTTTCCCTTCTGCAGGCTGAATACATCTGGCTGTTCTCTGCAGTGCAATGAAGCAGTCAGCTCCTACACCAGGACCTGGGGGTAAGTCTAGCCGGATTTTAGGTTGCAGTTTGCAGTCCACTTGTGCTCACACATCTAAGCCATGTTTACCAGCTTTTGATCAGTCATGAAGCTGACAGTCTGCTTGTCCTTTGCTGGGATGCCTTATATTTCTCTTAATTGTTTAAGACCATGGATGGGGAAAGGGAATAATACATTGGACCCCTTCCTCTACCAAGCAAACCCTAATTCAGTCCCTTGGACTTCTGTCTTGTTCTCCAGCACCGGATAGAGAAGGTAGGAACAGAGGGCACACATATAATCCCTTCCCAAGGTCTCCATGTAACTCTTGATATAATATAATTTTTGGAAACATCATAGAAGTACAAAAAAATGTTGGGAGGCATAAGTCTTAGGCTTTTGGGGTTGTGGCAAGTTTGTAAATGTTCACTGAGACAGAAAATGAAAACAAAGAAGTCCTGAGAATTTCCTAGAATAACTCATCAGTGTCAAGGCTGAGTTTGTTGTACCACTCCCTTCTCTATCCTCCCCTCTGCCCAACCAGGTCTACAAACCTCACTCTCTTTTTACAGTCATTGGGATTCTGGTGCATACTCATGTTTCTAACTCACTGTCTTGGTAATCTGCCTTAAATTTTGTTTTCTAACTATTGCTTGCCTGGTGATATTATAATTCCAATTAATCAGGTTAAAAGTTGGCCTAGAAAAGGATCATGGGAATCCACTGATATTTGTCCACAGAACACTGCAGTAGTCTTTAAAGGAATTGCCTGCCAAAGTGCTATACATATTAGAGCTATCCATAAATATTCATATATTCATTGATGATGGATTACATGAATAGAATAATGGACAAAGGTGGTTAGAAGAGCTAGTCTATTAGAAAAATTTAAAGTACAACCCTACTGTCCTATAAGTACAGCTTGAAAATTGCTGTGCCAAGGATATTTCTCATTTTCAGCCTTGTCATTCTGTGGAGATTCTGGAAGACCCAAGGGGAATGCTAACCCTCCTCCCCACAAGAGACACTAATTCAGTGTAAGTTTTTCCTCCATGAAAGATCCCTCAGTGAAGCACAAGACACAAATAGTAGGTTTTGAAAAATAGTGAAGTATATGGTAAAGCATTTTGTGATTAGACCTCAACTCCAAGGAAATGAATTCTCTGAGTTGTGCTTTTCCATAGTTTGAGTGATGTATATGATAGTGTATAAATACAGAATAATCATGGTCAGTATCAACTATATTAATAACTAACTATTAACATATGCTTGGCTTTCTTGTTGGCTCAGATGGTGAAGAATCCTCCTGAAATGCAGAAAACCTGGGTTCAATCCCTGGGTTGGGAAGATTCCCTGGAGGAGGGCATGGCAACCCACCCCAGTATTCTTGCCTGGAGAATCCCCATTGACAGAGGAGCCTGGCAGGCCCCAGCCCATGGGGTCACAAAGAATCATACATGAGTGGATGACTAAGCACATAACATAGGCTTGCTGTGAGTCAAGCATTGTGATAAGCACCACTATTTAGTATCTTATTTTATCTTTATAATAGCTCTAGGCAGGAGAAATGGTAATAGTAATAATAATAATATTATTACTGTCCCCCATTATCTCAAAGAAAAAACTAAGACCCCACACTTCTCTGTTAGTAAGAAGTGGAGTCAGAATGAAAACACAGGTCTGTTTGCCTGTGCTCCAGCCCACCATGCACACTGCTTAATGCTTGGAAATAGCCCCACCTTGGACCTGCAGGGCTCTATCTAGACCCTTTTCAAAGAAGCTGCCCTAACTGGTAACCTAGGCCTTACATAAACTGGGGCTGTAGCAACCACATTCCTAAAACAGAAGCACCACCCCTCTTGCTGAGCCCCGTGGGGCACTGATCTCAGTTGATCCCCTACCATTTTTGCCTCCAGCTAAGGCCTAATAACTTCCTCTTTAGATCTTCAGTTTCCAGAGTGTCAATGGTCTGTGACTAGTCTTAACCCAGTTGTATATATGGCATAAGCTCCTGCCAGGGCTGAGAGGCTAGAGACACTAGTTTCTGTCTTCTTTTCCATGGTCACCATGTAACTTTGGAACTCTAACATCAACTGTTAGAGCTTCACTATGTCATCTGACTAAAGAGCATTTGTGAGGAAAGGGACATATGCAGTTCCATCTCTTTCTATAAAAAGGAGAAAACAAGATTTAGAGAGTTAAGTAGCTGGCCTGAGCTTGGCAGTACCAGACTAGAATTTAAGTACCCTAAATATCATGTTATTTCCCCACAAAGATGAAATGTCAGGATGGCTTGTTTAATTTGATCCACAGAGTCAGAGGAGTTAGAATTGTTACATTGGACCTGTTCCACATACCCCGTAAATGAATCAAAAAATCAATATCTTTTGGTTGCCAATTAAGTATACAGTGTCTTTGTTAGATGTTGTGAAGGATGCCAAGATCAGTTGGCCGTTTTCATCCCTGGAAACCAACTCTCCAATTATAATCCTGGGCTGGAATTTGGAGAAGCTCCCTAAGATTGAATATGAGCCTTTGACATAGCCTACATAGTCCAGAATCTTCTGAGAGGACTGGCCGAACTTAGGCCACCCAGTGGGTATCCTTCTGCTCAGCCAAGCCTGGGAGCTGTGCAGACTGTGAGAATAGCACAGGCTTTGGAGTTGTGACTGGGAATGAATTAGAGAACTTTTTACTTGCCCAAATTATTTATTTGTCTGAAAGTCACTTTTCTCCTTTATCAAAGTAGGTAATAAATATCAACCATGCAGGCTGACTGGGGCAGTAAGTGAGATAATTAAGTAAAATGTCTGGCAGTGAGTATGTATTCAATAAATGGTAGCTGCAGTGTCTGATACTAACTATTGTTACTATACTAACTATTGTTAGTATCAGTAGCACCCAAATGCGATCCCAGGTCCAGATCTGAAACATATAGGTCTCTTGGAGCCTTATGGAGTGAAAGGGAAACCCACAGGCTTGCAGTGGTCTGAAAGCAAGCTAACAGGTTCCCTCTAGCAAGGACTGCTTTCCTCTCTGTGTTCACAGCTTCACCTTTGGTGGCAGGTTGTGTAAACAGGGATCTGCCTCTTTAGGAAGTGATCCTTCCTGCCTCTGAGCTGGGTCAAGCTGTCATCACATGCTGTTGTCAGTGATGGCCTCCACAGTTTAAGGAGATTGTGGAGATATTTGAGAGGTTCAGGGAGGACCATGCTGTTTTGAGGGTTGCAGTGTGTCATTGTGATTGTTAATTTTATGTGTCATTTTCACTGGGTTATGGGATGTCCAGATATTTGGTTAAACTTTATTTCTGGATGTGTCCGTGATGGTGTTTCTAGATGAGATTTATACTTGAATCCATAGAGTGAGTAAAGTAGGTTGTCCTCCCCAGTGTGAACAGGTTGCATTCAATTCATTGGAGGCCTAAATAGAGTAAAAGCCTGAGTAAGAAAAAATTATTTCTCTCTGTTTGACTGTCTTTGAATTAAGATATTAGTCTTCTTCTGCCTTTGGACTCAGACTAGGACTAGAATTACACCATTGGTTCTCCCAGGTCTCTAGCTTATGGACTACAGATTTTGGTACTTCTCAGCCTCTATAATTGTGCCAGCCAATTTCTTACAGTAAATCTCTTTCTCTCTCTCTCTTTTATTGGTTCTGTTTCTCTGGAGAACTTAGACTAACATAGTCATCTAAGAAAGATGTTAGATTACATATTACAGGAACAGACACAGAAGGGGAAATGGTATCCTTAGGGAGGTGTTGAGCAGTTCAATGCCGTGTGGCAGAGAAGATGGGTTCAAATGCCACAGGATAGCCAGAAGAAAGAGACTTGACAACAAGAGTGATTAAGTACTACAACCAGATAACAAGGGTGAATGTAGGACCTAGTTCTGGCAGAACCGGGAGAACAGGCTGAACATCCATGTTTCCAGAAACCTGGAGAGAAGGTCTTGCCTGGACATAGAATTTGGGCTGAATTACTCCATGAATTTCCGTCTGATACTGAGATGGATTTATTTGACCTTTTGAAAGTCCAGAAGAAATTCTGGAAATTTGACTTTGGTGGGATTTAATATAAGTAAAACTCTCTCTATTTTTATAAATATAAATCTAGGACTTGGATAATTGATATCTTGCACTTAATATTTGCATTTAATATTAATGGATTTGGGCTTCCTGATTGGCTTAGTAGGTAAAGAATTCACTTGCAATCCAGAAGACACAGGAGACGTGGGTTAAATCTTTGGGTTGGGAAGATCCTCTGGAGAGGGAAATGGCAACCCACTTCAGATTTCTTGCCTGAAAAATACCATGGACAGAGGAGCCTGGCGGACTACAGTCCAAAGGATCTGAAAGAGTCAGACATGACTGAATGACTGAGCATGCACACACATTAAGCAACATGGGGTAGTTACAACTTTTGCCTTTATGAGAAATGAAGGTCACATTGACTGAATGAGAACACAAGACATTGATTCTTCCCTGTTTCTTTAGCCCTTTTGGGTATTGACTTGTTTGAAAATAGATACTGAACTCAAGAAGGAGACATCCTATAGAGTTTGAGTGTAGGATCTCAACATTGGAATTATTTTTCCTTCCTTTGCCCATTCTTAATGCAATCAATAAACTTTTCTAATACACACACTTTGTGCTATCTACTATACTGGACATGGAGGATAACAAATGAAGATACTAACTGTGCCATCAAGGACATTATTTTTCCATTATCTGGCACAACAGGTTATTTAGTTAGTGAGTTGCTTCTTATCAAGCACTTGAACACTTGATTCTAGGTGTCATGAATTGATTTGTGTGCCCTCAAAAAGATAGGTTGAAGTCATAATCCCTAGTACCTCAAAATGTGACTTTATTTGGAAATGGAGCCTTTGCAAATCTACCCAGGTTATAATGATGGCATTAGGGTGATCCCCAAGAAAAATAAATGCAAAAAAAGCAAAATGGCTGTCTGAGGAGGCCTTACAAATAGCTGTGAAAAGAAGAGAAGCCAAAAGCAAAGGAGAAAAGTAAAGATATACCCATTTGAATGTGGAGTTCCAAAGAATAGCAAGGAGAGATAAGAAAGCCTTCTTCAGTGATCAGTGCAATAAAATAGAGGAAAACAATAACATGGGAAAGACTAGAGATCACTTCAAGAAAATTAGAGATAACAAGGGAACATTTCATGCAAAGATGGGCTCAATAAAGGACAGAAATGATGTGGACCTGACAGAAGCAGAAGATATTAAGAAGAGGTGGCAAGAATACACAGAGGAACTACACAAAAAAGATCTTCATGACCCAGATAATCAGGATGGTGTGATCACTCGCCTAGAGCCAGGCATCCTGGAGTGCGAAGTTAAGTGGGCTGTAGGAAGCATCACTACAAACAAAGCTAGTGGAGGTGATGGAATTCCAGTTGAGCTATTTCAAATCCTGAAAGATGATGCTGTGAAAGTACTGCCCTCAATATGCCAGCAAATTTGGAAAACCCAGCAGTGGCCACAGGACAGGAAAATATCAGTTTTCATTCCAATCCCAAAGAAAGGCAATGCCAAAGAATGCTCAAACTACTGCACAATTGTACTCATCTCATACACTAGTAAAGTAATGCTCAAAATTCTCCAAGCCAGGCTTCAGCAGTACATGAACTTTGAACTTCCAGATGTTCAAGCTGGTTTTAGAAAAGGCAGAGGAACCAGACATCAAATTGCCAACATCTGCTGGATCATGGAAAAAGCAAGAGAGTTCCAGAAAAACATCTATTTCTGCTTCATTGACTATGCCAAAGCCTTTGACTGTGTGGATCACAATAAACTGTGGAAAATTCTGAAAGAGATGGGAATACCAGACCACCTGACCTGCCTCCTGAGAAATGTGCAATCAGGTCAGGAAGCAACAGTTAGAACTGGACATGGAACAACAGACTGGTTCCAAATCAGGAAAGGAGTACATCAAGGCTATATATTGTCACTATGCTTATTTAACTTATATGCAGAGTATATCATGAGAAACACTGGGCTGGATGAAGCATAAGCTGGAATCAAGATTGCCGGGAGAAATATCAATAACCTCAGATATGCAGATGACACCACCCTTAAGGCAGAAAGTGAAGAACTAGAGAGCCTCTTGATGAAAGTGAAAGAGGAGAGTGAAAAAGTTGGCTTCAAGCTCAACATTCTGAAAACTAAGATCATGGCATCCTGTCCCATTACTTCATGGGAAATAGATGGAGAAACCATGGAAACAGTGTCAGACTTTATTTTTGGGGGCTCCAAAATCACTGCAGATGGTGACTGTAGCCATGAAATAAAGAGATGCATACTCCTTGGAAGAAAAGATATGACCAACCTAGATAGCATGTTACAAAGCAGAGACATTACTTTGCCAACAAAGGTCCATCTAGTCAAGGCTATGGTTTTTCCAGTAGTCACGTATGGATGTGAGAGTTGGACTATAAAGAAAGCTGAGTGCCGAAGAATTGATGCTTTTAAACTGTAGTGTTGGAGAAGACTCTTGAGAGTCCCTTGGACTGCAAGGAGATCCAACCAGTCCATCCTAAAGGAAATCAATCCTGAATGTTCATTGGAAGGACTGATGTTGAAGCTGAAACTCCAATACTTTGGCCACCTGATGGGAAGAACTGACTCATATGAAAAGACTCTGATGCTGGGAAAGACTGAAGGTAGGAGGAGAAGGGGATGACAGAGGATGAGATGGTTGGATGGCATCACTGACTTAATGGACATGAGTTTAAGTAAACTCTGGGAGTCGGTGATGGACAGGGAGGCCTGTAGTGCAGCAGTCCACAGGGTCTCAAAGAGTCGGACACAACTGAGTGACTGATCCAACCAATATGGCTTATTCCCTTTTTTTAAATTTATTTATTTTAGTTGGAGGCTAATTACTTTCACGGAGAAGGCAATGACACCCCACTCCAGTACTCTTGCCTGGAAAATCCCATGGACGGAGGAGCCTGGTAGGCTGCAGTCCATGGGGTCGCCAAGAGTCGGATACGACTGAGCAACTTCACTTTCACTTTTTACTTTCATGCATTGGAGAAGGAAATGGCAACCCACTCCAGTATTCTTGCCTGGAGAATCCCAGGGACGGGGGAGCCTGGTGGGCTGCCGTCTTGGGGTCACACAGAGTCGGACACGACTGAAGTGACTTAGCAGCAGCAGCAGCAATTACTTTACAATATTATAGTGGTTTTTGCCATACATTGACATGACTCAGCCATGGGTGTACATGTGTTCCCCATCCTGAACCCCCCTTCCACCTCCTTCCCCATCCCATCTATCAGGGTCATCCCAGTTTACCAACCCTGAGCACCCTGTCTCATGCATCGAACCTGGACTGGCAATCTGTTTCACATATGGTAATATACATGTTTAAATGCTATTCTCTCAAATCATCCCACCCTCACCTTCTCCCACAGAGTCCAAAAGTCTGTTCTTTACATCTGTGTCTCTTTTGCTATCTCGCATATAGGGTCATCATTACCATCTTTCTAAATTCCATATATATGCATTAGTATACTGTACTGGTGTTTTTCCTTCTGACTTACTTCACTTTGTATAATAGGCTCCGGTTTCCTCCACCTCATTAGAGTTGATTCAAATGTATTCTATTTAATTGCTGAGTAATATTCCACTGTGTTTATGTACCACAGCTTTCTTATCCATTTGTCTGCCGATGAACAACTAGGTTGCTTCCATGTCCTGCCTATTGTAAACAGTGCTGCGATGAATATTGGGATACACGTGTCTCTTTCAATTCTGGTTTCCTTGGTGTGTATGCCCAGCAGTTGGATTGTTGGGTTCTATGGCAGTTCTATTTCCAGCTTTTTAAGGAATCTCCACACTGTTCTCCATAGTGGCTGTACTAGTTTGCATTCCCACCAGCAGTATAAGAGGGTTCCCTTTCTCAGCACCCTCTCCAGAATTTATTGTTTGTAGACTTTTGGATAGCAGCCATTCTGACCAGTGTAAGATGGTACCTCATTGTGGTTTTGATTTGCATTTCTCTGATAAAGAGTGATGTTGAGCATCTTTTCATGTGTTTGTTAGCCATCTGTATGTCTTCTTTGGAAAATGTCTGTTTAGTTCCTTGGCCCATTTTTTGATTGGGTCATTTATTTTTCTGGAATTGAGCTGCAGGAGCTGCTTGTATATTTTTGAGATTAGTTGTTTGTCAGTTGCTTCCTTTGCTATTATTTTCTCCCATTCTGAAGGCTGTCTTTTCACCTTGCTTCTGGTTTCCTTCATTGTGCAAAAGCTTTTAAGTTTAATTAGGTCCCATTTGTTTATTTTTGCTTTTATTTCCATTACTCTGGGAGGTGGGTCATAGAGGATCCTGCTGTGATTTATATCGGAGAGTGTTTTGCCTATGTTTTCCTCTAAGTTTTATAGTTTCTCATCTTACATTTAGATCTTTAATCCATTTTGAGTTTATTTTGTGTATGGTGTTAGAAAGTGTTCTAGTTTCATTCTTTTACAAGTGGTTGACCAGTTTTCCCAGCACCACTTGTTAAAGAGATTGTCTTTTGTCCATTGTATATTCTTGCCTCGTTTGTCAAAGATAAGGTGTCCATAGGTGTGTGGATTTATCTCTGGTCTTTCTATTTTGTTCCATTGATCTATTTTTCTGTCTTTGTGCCAGTACCATACTATCTTGATGGTTGTTTCTTTGTAGTATAGTCTGAAGTCAGGCAGGTTGATTTCTCCAGTTCCATTCTTCTTTCTCAAGATTGCTTTGGCTACTCGAGGTTTTTGTATTTCCATACAAATTGTGAAATTATTTCTTCTAGTTCCATGAAAAATACCATTGGTAGCTTGATAGGGATTGCATTGAATCTATAGATTGCTTTGGGTAGTATACTCATTTTCACCATATTGATTCTTTTGCTCCATGAACGTGGTATATTTCTCCATCTATTTGTGTCATTTTTTATTTCCTCCATCAGTGTTTTATCGTTTTCTATATATAGGTCTTTTGTTTCTTCAGGTAGATTTATTCCTAAGTATGTTATTCTTTTCTTTGCAATGGTGAATGGAATTGTTTCCTTAATTTCTCTTTCTGTTCTTTCATTATTAGTGTATAGGAATGCAAGGGATTTCTTGTGTTAATTTTATATCCTGCAACTTTACTATATTCATTGATGAGCTCTAGTAATTTTCTGGTGGAGTCTTTAGGGTTTTCTATGTAGTGGATCATGTCATCTGCAAACAGTGAGAGTTTTACTTCTTCTTTTCCTACCTGGATTCCTTTTATTTCTTCTTCTTCTCTGACTGCTGTGGCTAAAACTTCCAAAACTATGTTAAATAGTAGTGGTGAGAATGGACCCCCTTGTCTTGTTCCTGACTTTAGTGGAAAAGCTTTCAATTTTTCACCATTGAGGATAATGTTTGCGTGGGTTTATCATATATGGCTTTTATGATGTTGAGGTATGTTCCTTCTATGCCTACTTTCTGGAGAGTATTTATCATAAATGGACATTGAATTTTGTCAAAGGCTTTCTCTGCATCTATTGAGATAACCATACGGTTTTTATCTTTCAATTTGTTAATGTGGTGTATCATATTGATTTGCAAATGTTGAAGCATCCTTGCATCCCTGGGCTAAAGCCCACTTGGTCATGAGGTATGATCTTTTTAATATGTTGCTGGATTCTGTTTGCTAGGATTCTGTTAAGGATTTTTGCATCTATGTTCATCAGTGATATTGGCCTGTAGTTTTCTTTTTTTGTGGTATCTTTGGTTTTGGTATTAGGATGATGGTGGCCTCATAGAATGAGTTTGGAAGTTTACCTTTCTCTGCAGTCTTCTGGAAGAGTTTGAGTAGGATAGGTGTTAGCTCTTCTCTAAATTTTTGGTAGAATTTAGCTGTGAAGCCATCTGTTCCAGGGCTTTTGTTTGTTGGAAGATTTCTGATTACAGTTTTGATTTCTGTGCTTGTGATGGGTCTGTTAAGATTTTCTATTTCTTCCTGGTTCAGTTTTGGAAAGTTATACTTTTATAAGAATTTGTCCTTTTCTTTCAAGTTGTCCATTTTATTTGCATATTTGGTGATAGTAGTCTCTTATGATCCTTTGTATTTCTGTGTTGTCTGTTGTGATTTCTCCATTTTCATTTCTAATTTTGTTGATTTGATTCTTCTCCCTTTTTTTCTTGATGAGTCTGGCTAATGGTTTGTCTATTTTATTAATCTTCTCAACGAACCAGCTTTTACCTTTGTTTATTTTTGCTATGGTCTCCTTTCTTTTTCATTTATTTATGCCCGAATTTTTATGATTTCTTTCCTTCTACTAACCCTGGGGTTCTTCATTTCTTCTTTTTCTAGTTGCTTTAGGTGTAAAGTTAGGTTATTTATTTGATTTTTCTCTTGTTTCTTGAAGTAAGCTTGTATTACTATGAACCTTCCCCTTAGCACTGCTGTTACTGAATCCCATAGGTTTGGGTTGTTGTGTTTTCATTTTCATTTGTTTCTATGCATATTTTGATTTCTTTTTTTATTTCTTCTGTGATTTGTTGGTTATTCAGAAGCATGTTGTTTAGCCTTCATATGTTTGTCTTTTTAATAGTTTTTTTCCTGTTGTTGACATCTAATATTATTGCATTGTGATCAGAAAGGAGGCTTGAAATGATTTCAGTTTGTTTTTTTTTTTAATTTACCAAAGCTAGATTTATGGCCCAGGATGTGATCTATCCTGGAGAAGGTTCCGTGTGCACTTGAGAAAAAGGTGAAATTCATTGTTTTGGGGTGAACTGTCCTATAGAAATCAATTAGGTCTAACTAATCTATTGTATCATTTAAAGTTTGTGTTTCCTTGCTAATTTTCTCTTTAGTTGATCTATCCATAGGTGTGAGTGGGGTATTAAAGTCTCCCACTATTATTTTGTTACTGTTAATTTCCCCTTTCATACTTGTTAGCATTTGCCTTACATATTGCAGTGCTCCTTTTTTGGGTGCATATATATTTATAATTGTTATATCTTCTTGGATTGATCCTTTGATCATTATGTAGTGTCCTTCTTTGTCTCTTTTCACAGCCTTTATTTTAAAGTCTATTTTATCTGATATGAGCATTGCTACTCCTGCTTTCTTTTGGTCTCTGTTTGTGTGAAATATCTTTTTCTAGCCCTTCACTTTCAGTCTGTATGTGTCCCTTGTTTTGAGGTGGGTCTCTTGTAGACAGCATATATAAAGGCCTTGTTTTTGCATCTACTCAGCCAGTCTTTGTCTTTTGGTTGGGGCATTCAACCCATTTACATTTAAAATAATTATTGATAAGTATGATCCCATTGCCATTTACTTTGTTGTTTTGGGTTCGAGTTTATAAACCTTTTCTGTGTTTCCTGTCTAGAGAAGATGCTTTAGCATTTGTTGAAGAGCTGGTTTGGTGGTGCAGAATTCTCTCAGCTTTTGCTTGTCTGTAAAGCTTTTCATTTCCCCTTCATATTTGAATGAGATCCTTGCTGGGTACAGTAATCTGGGTTGTAGGTTTTTCTCTTTCATCACTTTAAGTATGTCCTGCCATTCCCTTTTGGCCTGAAGAGTTTCTATTGAATGATCAGCTGTTATCCTTATGGGAATACCCTTGTGTGTTATTTGTTGTTTTTCCCTTGCTGCTTTTAATATTTGTTCTTTGTATTTGATCTTTGTTAAGTTGATTAATATGTGGTGGCTCAAACACTAAAGCGTCTACCTGCAATTCAGGAGACCTGGGTTCAATCCCTGGGTCAGGAAGATCCCCTGGAGAAAGAAATGGCAACCCACTGCAGTACTCTTACCTGGAAAATCCCATGGATGGAGGAGCCTGGTGGGCTACAATCTATGGGGTCGCAAAGGGTCGGACACAACTGAGCGACTTCACTTCACTTTGGGGTGTTTCACCTTGGGTTTATCCTGTCTGGAACTCTCTGGGTTTCTTGGCCTTGGGTGGCTATTTCCTTCCCCATTTTAGGGAAGTTTTTAACTATTATCTCCTCAAGTATTTTCTCGTGACCTTTCTTTTTGTCTTCTTCTTCTGGAACTCTTATGATTCGAATGTTAGGGCATTTGACATTGCCCCCAGAGGTCTCTGAGGTTGTCCTCATTTCTTTTAATTCTTTTTTTTTTTTCTTTCCTCTCTGCTTCATTTATTTCCATTCTATCTTCCACTTCACTTATCCTATCTTCTGCCTCAGTTATTCTACTGTTGGTTCCCTCTAGAGTGTTTTTGATCTCGTTTATTGCATTATTCATTATTGATTGACTCTTTTTTATTTCTTCTAGGTCCTTGTTAAACATTTCTTGCATCTTCTCAATCCTTGTCTCCAGGCTATTTATCTGTAACTCCATTTTGTTTCCAAGATTTTGGATCATTTTTACTATCATTATTCTGAATTGTTTTTCAGGTAGACTCCCTATCTCCTCCTCTTTTGTTTGGTTTGATGGGCATTTATAATGTTCCTTTACCTGCTGAATATTTCTCTGCCTTTTCATCTTGTTTAGATTGCTGTGTTTGGGGTGGCCTTTCTGTATGCTAGTAGTTTGTGGTTCCTCTTTATTGTGGAGATTCCTCCCTGTGGGTGGGGTTGGAGGAGTGGCTTGTCAAGGTTTCCTGGTTAGGGAAGCTTGCATTGGTGTTCTGGCGGGTGGAGCTGGATCTCCTCTCTCTGGAGTGCAATGAAGTGTCCAGTAGTGAGTTTTGAGGTGTCTTTGGGTTTGGCATGACTTTTGGCCACCTGTATTTTAATGCTCAGGTTATGTTCCTGTGTTGTTGGAGAATTAGCTTGGTATGTTCTGTTCTGAGACTTGTTGGCTCTTGGTTTGAGCTTGATTTCAGTGTAGGTATGGAGGCTTTTGGATGAGCTCTTGTCGATTAATGTTCCCTGGAGTCAGGAGTTTTCTGGAGTTCTCAAGTTTTGGATTTAAGCCTCCTGCCTCTGGCTTTCAGTCTTATTCTTACAGTAGTCTCAAGACTTCTCCATCCATATAACACCAATGATAAAACATCTAGGTTAATGGTGAAAAGGTTCTCCACAGTGAGGGACACCCAGAGAGGTTCACAGAGTTACATGGAGAAGAGAAGAGGGAGGAGGGGGATAGAGGTGACCAGGAGGAGAAGAGGGAGAATCAAAAGGGGAGGGCAATCTAGCCAGTAATCAATTCTTTATGTGCTCTCCACAGTCTGGAACACTCAGAGAGGTTCACAGAATTCCATAGAGAAGAGGGAGGAAGGAGATAGAGGTGACCAGGAGGAGAAGAGGGGGAGTCAAAAGGAGAGAGACAGATCCAGCCAGTAATCAGTTCCCTAAGTGTTCTCCACAGCCCAGAACACCCAAAAAGATTCACAGATTTGGATAGAGAAGAGAAGGGGGAGGGAGGAGAGAGAGGTGACCTGGGGGAGAAAAAGGAGAGTCAAAAGAGGGAGAGAGCAGTCAAGCCAGTAATCACACTCCTAAGTAAAAATAATTACTGAATATTGGTTTCTTAAAGGTACAAAATTGATAACAAAAACCAAAAAACAAAGATTAAAAATCTACAGTAGAGGTTAGACTTTCAAAAATACAGTATTTAAAAAAAAAAATCACAAAAATTATTTTAAAAATATATGAAATTTACTTTAAAATAGGGTCTTTTTTTACAAGGTAGTAGTTATAAAAATGAAAATTAAAGGAGTAATAAAGAACTTAAAATTTTAAAAAATAAAAAAATTACAAAATGATAATAGTAAAATATATCTAGGAATTTCTCTGGAGCTGTTGAAGGCAGTGTGGGGTCAGTTCAGTTTCAGATAGTTCCTTCTTCCAGCTTATACTTTTTCTCAAGGTCTATAGGCCCTTTCCAATGTAGTCAGTGCTAACTACAGGGTTTTAATCTGTTGCACCTGTCACTTCCAGAGCAGTTCCCTCTTCTTTGTTTATTTTGGCTTCTTCTGTTTGCAAGCCTCTTCAGTGTCTAATTTTCACCCTGACCTGACACAAGGGGGTGAAGGTGGTCACTTATTTAGGTTAACTTGTCCCATTGTGCTGTGGGTGGGGGAGCAACACTGCAAACAGATATCACTGGCGTGTGTGTGGAGTGCTCACAGTGTCTGGGTCACACTGGGTTTTCCCCCGCTCATGGCCTGTGTGCTTTCCTCGTCTACACTGCTCAGGCTCCAGGTTGCTCTGCAGGGGAACTGTGTAAAGTGGGCCCTGGGTTGTGTGCAGGTCTAAGCCACTCAGGTTCAGGTTCTCGGGTACTCCATAAAGGCACAGACTCGGTTGGGCCTGTGTTTTGTGGCCTTGCCAGGTGTGAGTGGCTCAGGCAACCAGATGGTTGGTGAGTGAGTGCACTCTCCCAGCTGGGCGGTGCATCTTATCACCTCGCTGGTCCTAGCCCCTCAGTTTCCTGGGTCTGCCAGGAGGCCGCCATCTCAGGTATGCCATGTGTCTCCTCTGGGGAGCTGATCTCTGATTGTGACCCTCCTGGTGGTTGTCAACCATCCAGGATCCCAGGAAGACTTCGTTAGTAACTGGGAGCCTGCTCACAGTTTGGTGCAGGATGCCATCTCTGGGGCCGAGATTGCCCCTCACCTTCTGGCTCTGGCTGTTGCCCGCCTGCCTCTCTGCCTCTGGCAGGGGGAGGGGCCGATCTGCAGATGCCTAGCTCTCCTCTGGTATTCATGCCATCCTTTGTTCTGTGAGCAGGCCAGGCTGTGCCTCAGAGCTTTTCCTGGGAAAGTTCTCTCTCTCTCTCTCTTTTTTTTTCTCTCTAGCTATTCCCAGAGTTTGGGTTGCTATCTCACGTTAGCTCCCTCAGATTGTCCTCAGGGCATTCAGGCCCAGTCCTTACCCTATACATGCAGCCTGTGCCTCCCTGTTCAGCCCCCACTCACTGCTGGCGGATGCGAGTGTCCAGCCTACCTCTCTGCTTGGCGTCGTGGCTAGGGGCGTAATCTGTGGGTTCTTTTTTTTTTCTTCCCTGTTATGTTGCCCTCCAAGATTCCAAAACTTCCCACAGAACTGCCAGTGGGAGGGTTTCCTGGTATTTGTAAACTTCTCCACCTTCATGACTCCCTCACAGGGATGGGTCTCCCTCCCTAACTCTTTTGTCTCTCTTTTTATCTTTTATATTTTGCCCTACTGCCTTTCAAAGAGAATGGGCTACCTTTCTGAGAGCCTGGTGTCCTCTGCCAGTGTTCAGAAATTGTTTTGTGGAACTCGTTCAGCATTCAAATGATATTTCGATGAATTTGTTGGGGAGAAAGTGGTCTCCCCATCCTATTCCTCTGTCATCTAGGGACCACCCCTGATTTATATCCTTTTAAAAAGGAGAAATTTGGACACAGACACAGGGAGAATACCATGTGAAGATGGAGGATTGGAGTAATACATCCAACAAGCCAAGGAATGCCAGTGATTACCAGCAAACCACCAGAAGCCAGAAAGAGGCAAGGAAAGATTCCCCTACAGGGTTTATAGTGAATCAGGGTTTACAGGGTTTACAGGTTTATCAGCTTTCCTGATACTTTAATTTCAGATTTGTAGTTTCCAGAACTATGGACAATAAATCTCTATTTTATGCCACCCAGTTTGTGGTACTTTGTTATGGCAGCCCAAGGAAGCTAATGCACTAAGCTAGGAGATAGGTCTAACTAAGGAAAATACAATGATATGTATGCCTTGATAGAGATAAAAAGGAATAGAAAGATTCCCACAAGGGGGCATTAGAAGGATCCAGTGAATAAGGAGAGAAAAGGACTTAAATGTGAGATGACATATAAGCTTGGTCATCTAGTGGCCTTTGTATTAATCCTATCATGATGGATCCTGATTCATTATTTCATCTTTGATTTGTGGTCCCCAAAATACTCCAGCCAGGAATAATGTGGTGACATACACAATGGAAATCAGAAGTGATACTTTAAGCATTTAAAAACATTTAAAGCATAAACACGTTACCACTTGTTTTATATATGTTTATGATTTTTAATTGTTGGACATTCTCTGTTTATCAGGCCCTGAAGTTGGCCTAAGTCTGATTAGCATATTTGAATACTCATATTTCCTGGTGTTTATATACCAGGTTACAAAGGTGATCCACATGAAACCCCTGAGCTCGTGTGCCCACCCAGAGATCAATCTGGAAAGGTCTAGTGTGGCTTTCTCTCTGCAGGTTTCAGTGGTTTTGATTTTTGAGTTTTTCCGAACAGTATAAGACTCATTCTAAACAGATTTCTTACATGACTTTTAAGCTTACTTTTCTGTAAGATTCAAGTTCGGTATGTACACCCATACAAACTTTTAAGCTTTCATATCCTACTTTTCTGTAAGATTCAAGTTCAGTATCTACATCCATGCAAATACAGCTACACAAACTGATCTTGTACAAAAAATCCGGTTCAGAGGGACCATAGGTCTCAGGGAAGATGAGTTTTCTAATGAAAGCTATAATATATACAGAATGTTACAGGTTGTAACAAACTCCTGAATTTGGGATTAACTGGTTTAAAAATCAATTTACCTATGACATATAACAAGAATTTTCACAACGTTGCAAACATAAAAAGTCACTGGTGTGAGAATATTTATCACAGCATATTTTTGATAGATATAATGGACTTTCCTTTTAACACATTCTGTTACGTTCTCATATATTTTTCTTTGAGTCCTTAGAAGAAAGTTACTATACAAATTCTTGTTATTTTTATTGACTCCTATGTTACAGTGGAGCTAGATGAATAGAGTTTAAAGTCAAGTGTTGCTACATATTTCCAGGCCATTTGGCACCTCAAACATGTAAGCACTTTTTCTAAAAGAGAAGTGTGCTATATATTGATCTTATTCTGCTCCAGCATTTGGCAATTATATGAAGTTTCAAGCATCTCTTTAGAATTCCCAGCTTTTCCAGGGCCAATTTCTATTCAAGGTTTTTATAGCTGTTCTCTTATGACATTTATCATTCTAAGCATTTGAACATATTAGCACTCACATGTATCTTTGCCATGCATATTTTTTATTTGCTTGTCCAAGCTCATTCTTCAGATGGTAAATTTCATAAGGTCAGTGAATTAGTATGTGATTTTTTTTTTTATATTACTGTGCTTTGTCCACAGGTAATATTCAGCTCATGTTGATACAGTGAAAATAAAGCCTACAACCAACACTATAGCTCTCTCTGTCATGGAGGAGGGTTCTTTCCTTCTCCTTCTTCTTGCCCAACATTGATGCAAAGATTCTAGATCTCCACTCTCATAGATCTTTGAAATGCTCACTCCCTGTTTTACCATCTCTTCTCTCCTAAGGAGTATGTTTGTTTTCACTATATTCATCTCGTATCACAGAAGTAGAGAAGTGCTTCATTCTTTGTGGAGTCACATTCAGCCCACTGCACTTAGTCATCTTACCTCATTAGCATGTGTGTAGGGCACTAAGAAGAGGAAGAAGTTACAGGGACATTCTGCTCAGTATCCTGAATGTTCAAATATTATCTCTCAAGGAAATAGACTATGAACCAGAACAGAGTTCTGATCTAGATATGTCATTTCCTCACTGGTGACCCTGAGCTAGTTGCTTCATATATTGGAGCTTTAGTTTCCTAATCTATAAAATGGGAATAATAATACATTCTGCTTCTCTTATGGGTATATTCATGCAAATGCAAGGTAGAACTGTTTGGGGGCCAGTGATCATGAAGCAGTTTTCAAGATGGTCAACATATTTTTGTGTATTCAGACCATTCTCTCCTGTTGCCTGCCTCACACTTCAGCCCAACATGGGCATCCCCTTTTCCTTGTTGATGCTTCTAGGACTGGAATGGGGCTTGTTGCTCCCAAGAGAAGAAGGGCTGTGGTGGATTGAGCAAATACCCATCTGAATAGCAAAACACATGCCCACCAAGTCTGTGCTGCACAAAATGACTTGGTAGGATATATTGAAACTAGTAAGTATTGTATTATGAAGCTTTATCAAATTCAGGAAATAGTTCCTGGGGAATATCTCTATAGCATGTTCCTGAGGGGGTCTATGCTGTAGAGCTTCCTTTGAGAAAAGAGCTTATATGCAGCAATTATTTTGTTGAACCACATGAAGTTGCAATATTCAACCATTTTGACCCCCAAAATGACAATTATATGAAATTCAACCTGATACCTCTTCTTACCACCCCCTCCCCCACAGTCTGCTGGGGATTATGGACTCAGACTGGTCCCAGGATTCTGTAGTCACGATGACATGATGACAATAAAATTCTGCCAAAGAGAACTCCTAGCTGTTACCAAAAAAATGTTTTCCTCAAATTTTGCAAATCTGCCATATGTGTTTCTTTAATTAAAAACAAAGACATGAAGTGTAGCTGCCACATGTCGGGCAGAAATCTGTTTATGCCTGGAATTAGTAAATATCAAGATGCCTCTTTACACTGACTGGCAAAAGCTGCAGAAGTAAAATATGTAAACAAAAAAGAACTCCTTGGCTAGGCGGGTGCATACTCCAAAGAGTATTAATTTGCATAATAAATAGTTCAATATTCAGGAGGTTATAAAATAGCAATTACCGCTGAGTTGCTATATTAGGGCTTGCTAACAAAAAAACACTTAAAATGCAATAGTTTGCTCTTACAGAGGCATTCTCCTAAAATCTTTATTTTGAAACAAGATTTTATTTTTTAAAGTAGTTTTGAAATCCTTTGCACATTTCTCTGAAACAAAAGCAGAAATATTCTAGCTAAAAACAAAAACTGATAAACAATCTATGGGGGGGAAAAGGGGCCATTAACATTTTTATCTGTTTAAAAAAAAAAAAAAGAAAAAAAGTAGCTGCTGAGAAGAGTGTTTTCCTCATGTAAGAAAGTACAGGGAGACCAGTGGGGAAGTGTGGAGTCAGACTGTGCAGTAGTAGGTGGTACACCCAGGCAGGGGGTAGAAACAGAAGTCATTACATGTTATGCTAATAAGAAGGTCTACTCCTGCTAAAACACCATCTGTATTTTTAAAAATGACTCAAGTGTTCCAGGTATTGTGTATCCAAGTACAGTTTCTACTTGCTTTACATATTGTAAGTATTTAATATTGGAAAAGAAATATAGCTTTTTAAGTTGTATTTTTTTCAGTAAATGTTATAGTTTTAATGCTCTTACATATAAGTTAATTTTTCAGTAACATTGCTTTTAGAGTGTTATATGTGTATATATTACATTAAGCCATTTGATTAAATGTTTACCCACATATAAACCTATCTTTATAGGTTTATATTTGTTTCCTCCTATGAAGAGAACATGGTGACATCAAGGAAGGTTGTATTTATACCAGTGTATCTGAGGAGATTCTTTTTAAAACGAAGCTCTTGGAGTTGGGATGGCTTCATTTGTTAGGCCCCAGCAAAGGTTGACAGCTGGAAAGATGAGAAAAGGGAAGACCAAGAAAACATTCACTGAGTACTGTAGGATGCTGGGAGCTGCGCTAAACAGTGGAAGGCTCAATTATACAGTGTTAAGTTTACATTACACCCCAAAGTTAGCCACTTTGTCACAATGTTTGCAGCAGTTCCAGGGTTTAAAACTGCCCAGGATGCCAAACAAAGGGACAATTTATCTTTTGGTGTGTAGAAACTGCCCCTAGTTAAAACACCATAATTATTCCCCCATCTCATTGGAAGATATATTTCCAGTAATATTTTACCTTTATATTTAGTGATCTTTATCAAACATTTTTTAAGTATTTATATTGTTTTGTTAAATTGTGTTATACTAATGCTTTTAAGGTCTTCCTAGGTGGCTGCTAGTAATAAAGAACCCACTGCCCAATTCAGGAGACACAAGAGAGGCTAGTTCAGTCCCTGGGTTGGGAAGATCACCTGGAGAAGGAAATGGCAACCCACTCCAGTATTGTGGAGAATCCCATGGAGAGAGGAACCTGGTGGGCTACAGTTAGTTCCTAGGTTCTTAAAGAGTCAGACATGACTGAAGTGACTTAGCACACATGCAGTGCTTTTAGAAAACCCTGCGTGCAGAAGAATATTTTTTAATACTTGGGACTTTGTGACTATACGATATTTTTAAGTTAAAAAATTCAATTTATCTACTTTTTTGTTGCAGAGAATTATGATAAAGGACTTTCAAATATTAAACACTTATTATAGTAAGATAAAATTGTACAAGAAAAGAGAAGTGGAGACACAATTTCAATGGGATAAAAGAATCATGTAAAATTTGCAACTATTTAAGAAGACTTGGTTGAATCTATTTTTCAGTGGATGATGGTGGGTGTAATATCACTATGACATTTATGTCCCATTGAATTCATTGAAGAGTGATGTAAAGTTGTATTTTAAAATGTCAATATTACATCCTTTACAACTATTTTCACTTATGATTAATTTAAGATGTCAACTTGAAATGTATGAGGGACACAGTTTTTCAAATTTATGGTCATTTTCTTCTGTCTCCTTATATGTGTAGCCTCAAAGAAGACGCCCCTTAAAGGCTAAGACTTTAAAGAAGTTTAGACTTCAGTTTATCTTCTTTTGACTATTAAAAAAAACCCAAACTTCAATTTTGGTAGAAAAAAACCCAAGCTTCAAAATTGCCAGGTAGAATATAGACAAGCATGTTTTCTTTACTTGTTTCTACCACCAATCCCTGGCCTGGTTTTGCATTTGCTTATTGCCTCCCCATAGCACCTGAAATCAAAGACAGTGTCTGGCTCAGCAGTGGCACTTTTGGAGTATTTAATAGTTTTATTTGAAAATTTTCTGAAATATTTATTTCTTTGTGGCCTGAAAAAGATTTTTTTCTATGATAAATTACCTGCTTAGAAGCTCAGCTCATGTGTTCAAATAGATATAGGTTAATGACATTCCAGCCTTGTGCACTGTGCAAACTGAGTGTGTCATGTTCATCTGTTACCGTGCCTCCTGGCGTCCTCTTGGCAACTAGATGTCTCCTCTTCTTTACTAGGATGGGCATTTCCTCCACTGTCACATGTGAGAAAAAAATTCATAAACGTAAGTGCTTTTGTTATAGCTTCTTTGTCCTTCCAGGTGCTGTTTTTCTTCCTAAGCAATTGTCAGTTGAGTCCTCTTTAAGTTGATCACTTTTACTCTGTATTAAAAGATAACTAACACTTGGTCCTTGTGTCCCTCTGAAGTCTTGATACTTCCAACTCTTTATTCTATATCCTGTTTGCTTATATTTCACATTTTGTTCTTTAAAGTCATTATCAGTTCTAAACTGATACATCCTAAATATAAATGCAAAGTTCTTGAGTCCATAAAAGTTGTTTGGTAGATCTGGTCTAACTTAGAGTTGCAAAACAGCTTTATTGCAAAAGGGAGGTCTCGGATGTCATCATTAAAAATCTTTCGAGCTCCTTGAATCATTAGATAACAACCACTATTACACAGTGGGATCAGCTTCATTTTTTAAAATTTAGTATTAATTATTTTATTTTTAAAAGCTTATTTTATAATAGTTAGTTTACAATGTTGTATTAATTTCTGCTGTATAGCAGAGTGATTCAGTTACACATATACATACATTCTTCTTCTTTTCCATTATGGTTTATCACAGGATACGGATATAGTTTCCTCTGTTGTTCAGGAGGACCTTGCTGTTTATACATCCTATATATAGTAGCTTGTATCTGCTAGTCCCTAAACTTCATTTCTTGCTTGGAAAATCCCATGGAAGGAGGAGCCTGTTAGGCTGCAATCCATGGGGTGGCTAAGAGTCGGACACGACTGAGCGACTTCACTTTCACTTTTCACTTTCATGCATTAGAGAAGGAAATGGCAGCCCACTCCAGTGTTCTTGCCTGGAGAATCCCAGGGACGGGGGAGCCTGGTGGGCTGCCGTCTATGGGGTCTCACAGAGTCGGAAATGACTGAAGTGACTTAGCATAAACTTCATTATTTACATTAGTGACCTTAGCACATCTCCTGTTTAATTCAGAAACTTCTGGACTGTGAATGTGAGGATGATCTAGTGACATAATACTGAAGGACGTGAAAAATAAAAGGGCCATCAAACATCAAAGACAGATTTTCTATTAGCCCTGCTAACAAGCTACTCTTCTCTCTCTTTACACCACAAAATACCATGTGAGAGGTGATGGCAGTAGAATGAGCAGAGTTAAGAGCAGTGCTAATGCACTAGGATACACTGGTAGCCTGCACTAGATGTTAAAATAATGAAATAATTTTGCATCAGTTGATAAGACAACCACTGGCCCAGCCCCAAGTGCTCCTATCTCACCTCTTTTCCTGAGCTTCCTTGGCTTCAGTCTGGAGTCCTGCACCCACCCAGGATCTGGGAATTAACTAGGTAGACCCTGGTAGGACAGCTAGTCTCACGATCCTGCTCCAACACATTAAGCAGCATCTGTTCTCATTGGTCACTACCTAGAACTTTAAGTTGCTAAACATTTAAAATACTACCCATGGTTTAAAGTATTGTTCTATACTCTTGAACTTGATTTTTGGCCCTTTGCCTTTTTCTTTCTTTGCAGAACAGTTGGACCCAATTTTTCACAGTTTGAGAATAGGATAAGCCCAGGGTTGATAGCATATACTTGATTTATGCACATTTTCATGCATTTGCTACTTGTTCCTTAGTTACGTGTTTCATGATGGTGGTGTCACTGTTTTTCTACACCATAATTTCCCCGGGCACTTCACTGCTCCTTCATCGCACAGGAAACTGTAAGGGTCAGTGATCTTCGGTGCCACCACTTCCATTTCCTCATTACAAAAATTGACCTTCTTTCTGTTGTTTGAAAGGGCTCAGGCCACTGTCATTCAGATTTCAGGACCGTTGAACAGTAATAACAGTATAGGAGGAACAGGCAACCACCGCAGCAGCTGGGCATTGTGCTCTCTTCCTGGAATCCATTTTGATTTTCTTAGACTAGCCAGCAGGCGCTGTTTGCTGCCTTTCGCAGGCATCTTATTTTACAGTAATTCCCTACTTGTCATTAAGCCATTTAGTTGTATTAGAGCATTGTGCTCTACTCTGTGAATATTTGCCAAGGTTCTTGTGCTCTCTAGGCAATTTCATGTTCATACTCACAGAATGCAACTCAATATGTACAACTAGTATCACAGAAAAATGAACTAATTAGTAATTCCTGTTAAACTACCAATTGCCTTCTCATCCTCTATGAATTTAGTGTGTGTGTGTGTATGTGTGTGTGTGTGTAAGGGGTACTGATGTGAAACTAGTTCAGAAATGAAAAAATAAAAGCACCAACAGAAGTTAAAACCAGATCTCTCAGTTTTTTCTGCAGATTGTTTCATCTATTTATTCTTTCATTTTGTATCTACTGAAATCCCACTGAAATCACTTTCTGTATATCTAGTTGCTCTTTGAAGAGGAATTTTATACATTGGAAATATGATATTAGAATTAAAAATTATCATTATTAACTTAAAAGTAATAACCTCTAAGTACTAGGCAAAATTTCTATCTCAGTAGTACAAATGAAGTTTATGATAAAATCCATTATTGTAGCTTAGATATTATCCCATACAATCAGAAGACAATTCACTAACGTTTTGTATTTTTAAAAGGAAGTCGTATCATTTTTACTATTCAGATGAATGCACAGTCTAAGCATATAATTTAGTGCTGTGCTTTTAAAAATAGGAATTCCTTAAATTTTAGAATCATGGAATCAGGATCTCTTAGGTACCTTTTTTTTCTCTTTCACAAACCATCTACTGTATGCCACAGAGTATGTCAAAGATTCATAGAGGACAAATTCCCTAACCTTAAAGGATTTTTAAGTTTACGTTTTACAACAGTCTTTTTCTAAAAGTGTTAGTTTTATAATTTACTTTGAATGGAACACAATGGCTTTGGGATTTAAATGACAAATAATTGTTTCTATCACAGAATGTTGTATACTTAAAAGTGGATAGCTAGCTGACTGAACAGCAAGGCTGTGATACCAAATGAAATATAATTCAACCAGAAATCAGTTTTGAAAGATTTCTAACTTTCTGAGACTTTAATTGAAGGCTTAGAAAAATAATTTTCTAATGAGTAATTGCAACCTGTATTTGTAGGTAACTAATTTCATTCCAGATTTTCTTCACAAAAAATCTTAAAAGTATAGTTTTATGGTGAAAGGAAACTGAAATTTTTATTTATGATGTCATAAAAATATATGGTTTTTAAAAATATAATCTTTAAGTTTCTAAACATGTTGTATTAATATATTGGTTCCTCTTTTATTTAAACTGTTTAATAGTTTGCTAATGCAGTTTACTTTAATGGCACCCAGTATAATGATTTGCTAATAATTATTCAAATATTACTTCTAGCCAAGAAACTCCTTTTATATATACATTTTGTACTGCTTGTGTTAATGTGCATGAGAGCTTAGTTTAGGCAATTCTGAACACCATTAGCATCTCTTATTTGAAATGGGGCTTTAGAATACAAAAATATAATAATTTCCCTGAAGAAAAAAAGAATTAATTATGCAGCCTGAAGAGAGAAATAAGGAGCAAGCAGGTGTAACACAGGCCCAGGAGGAAACAGGCACATGTGCAAGCGTACTACAACTCTTTCTGTGACTAAGAAAGAAAAAGAAGTCATACATTTCATATTTCTAAGAGAGTAGTTCTTTTTATCAAGTCAAGGAAATCCAGTACATGTCTGTATCCAGATTCTGTATATGGCCTAACTGAGCCAAGGATTTAGAAATAGCTTATTCTATGGCCAGAATTTTGTGATTTTCACCAACTGATTTGCGCTGTTGGTAGAATTTCCTGACCAAGGCTTTTTATATGAACCAAGGGGTTTCCCAGCTGAAGGAAAATGAGGCAGTTAAACCTCCACATCTTAGTCACAGATTTTGTCATAATGACTATTGGCAGCAAACAAGATTTCAATGGGCTCCAGCAATGCCGATCAGAAACCACTTCCCTTTGGGTTGACAGAAGCATGAGAGGAAATTTCCTTAGAATAGAACTTGTACGTTTAATACCATTCCTTATCAGAGAAGAAGAGTATACACGTGGGAAAGAGGATCTCACTGATTTTTAGATAAAGGTTAGTTCCACCCAATCTGAACATTTCAATTGATTGGTCTTTCTTGAAATAAAGGCATCCACCATCATTTATTTGTTATCAACAGTATTTAAATTAGTTTGAATTCATTTAAGATAAGATTCTCTGCCATGGTTATCAGTTGTGAACCGATAATACCATTCTCTAAAAAAATTCTGAAAACCAAGGTTGTTTTCAATTTTTCCATTGTGCCCCAGATTACTTGTATGAGGGGAAAGTAGGATTGCCTGAACAACAGTGGGGATATTATGGTTGCAAGAATGGAGGAATTAACTAAAGTACATTAAAAGCACTTTAAAAATGGAAATGCAGATTAATTTTTTTCCTGGGAGACATGCACAGAAATTTGAAGTGATAGGACTAAATGCCTTGGATTATATTATCAATTCTCTTGACAAAGCAACTTTAATCTAGAGCTGGAAATTCAATGTTGTAAGAAAAATACTTCCTTCAACTTGCACTGAATGGAAAGAGTACCCCCATCCCTGCAAAGCCCCAGAAGTGAGAAAGCTGTCTTATTTTCTACATCTCACTATATAAAGAACAGTTTTCTTCCTTTATTTTAAGGCTGCTAACACCTTCATTCCCAAAGGAGGACACTGTCCAAGGGAAAGAAGTTAGTCATTTTCCCCTGGAAATTATTGCTTTCTTACATATTCATACAAATTCAAATACTTGGTTCTTCATTCTTGCTAGCTGTGACCAAGAGTGTGTATTGTTTACTGTAAAACAGATTCTTGAGTCTTTGTTAATCTGTAAAATAATTCACCATGACAAAAGGCCTTATGCCACCCTATCCTTAGTTACTACCATTAAAATATTTCTCCAGGATGAAAAAGAACAATACTTTCTCAGATGACTCTGCTCATGAATGAGGTGATCCTTATATTTTTGTTAAAAATTATGGCAAAGTTAATAGTAAAATGACTGTTGTAAAAGACTGCCTAGAGTCAAATCATACTGTAAACACTACTGTTCCAAAATAAATATTTCCTGTTTATAGATTAAGCCCACGTCACTGGCATTCTGCATGGGTTTTGTAGGAAAGCAGTGCCACTTTAAATACATCAAAAATTTCTATGCTAAACAAAACAGAATATCAGAAATACTGCCTTCAGATGGATTTATCCAAGTATAAATACTGTTGAAATAATAAACACTGATATCTGAATAGAGAGGGGAAAATTAACAGATGAAGGGAAAATTCTTCAATGATTTTTTTAGATGCACTTATTTAACCAGCCTAACAGACTTGTGAAGTTTAAGACAAGAAATGAAATGTGAGGGCTTCCCGGGTAGTGAAGTGAGTGAGGTCGCTTACTCGTGTCCGACTCTTTGCGATCCCATGGACTGTAGTCTACCAGGCTTCTCTGTCCATGGGATTTTCCAGGCAAGAGTACTGGAGTGGGTTGCCATTGCCTTTTCCAGAGGATCTTCCTGACCCAGGGATCGAACCCAGGTCTTCTGCATTGCAGGCAGACGCTTTACCCTCTGAGCCACCAGGGAAGCCCCAAAGTAGTGCTAGTGGTAAAAAAAAAACCTGCTTGCAGGTGACGTAAGAGACACGGGTTTGATCCCTGGATTGGGAAGATCCCCTGGAGGAGGGCATGGCAACCCAGTCCAGTATTCTTGTCTGGAAGAGAACATGGACTAAAGAGCCTGGCAGGCTACAGTCCACAGAGTCTCAAAGAGTTGGGCATGACTGAAGTGACTTAGTGTGCATTATAAGATATGCAAACTAATTTGTTACAGAAGTGTTGCATAAAAAAGAAAGCAGGAGGTGGGGAGAGGGTTGAGAGAAGGATTACAAAGATATGGGCATGAGGAAACTTTTCAGTTCAGTTCAGTTCAGTCACTCAGTCGTGTCCGACTCCTTGTGACCCCATGAATTGCAGCACGCCAGGCCTCCCTGTCCATCACCAACTCCCGGAGTTCACTCAGACTCACATCCATCGAGTCAGTGATGCCATTCAGCCATCTCATCCTCTGTCATCCCTTTCTCCTTCTGCCCCATATCCCTCCCAGCATCAGAGTCTTTTCCAATGAGTCAACTCTTTGCATGAGGTGGCCAAAGTACTGGAGTTTCAGCTTCAGCATCATTCCTTCCAAAGAAATCCCAGGACTGATCTCCTTCAGAATGGACTGGTTGGCTCTCCTTGCAGTCCAAGGGACTCTCAAGAGTCTTCTCCAACACCACAATTCAAAAGCATCAATTCTTCGACGCTCAGCCTTCTTCACAGTCCAACTCTCACATCCATACATGACCACTGGAAAAACCATAGCCTTGACTAGACGGACCTTTGTTGGCAAAGTAATGTCTCTGTTTTTGAATGTGCTATCTAGATTGGTCATAACTTTCCTTCCAAGGAGTAAGCATCTTTTAATTTCATGGCTGCAGTCACCATCTGCAGTGATTTTGGAGCTCAGAAAGATAAAGTTTGACACTGTTTCCACTGTTTCCTCATCTCTTTCCCATGAAGTGATGGGACCAGATGCCATGATCTTCGTTTTCTGAATGTTGAGCTTTAAGCCAACTTTTTCACTCTCCACTTTCACTTTCATCAAGAGGCTTTTTAGTTCCTCTTCACCTTCTGCCATAAGGGTGGTGTCATCTGCATATCAGAGGTTATTGATATTTCTCGCGGCAATCTTGATTCCAGCTTGTGCTTCTTCCAGCCCAGCGTTTCTCATGATGTACTCTGCATAGAAGTTAAAGAAGCAGGGTGACAATATACAGCCTTGACGTACTCCTTTTCCTATTTGGAACCAGTCTGTTGTTCCATGTCCAGTTCTAACTGTTGCTTCCTGACCTGCATACAAATTTCTCAAGAGGCAGGTCAGGTGGTCTGGTATTCCCATCTCTTTCAGAATTTTCCACAGTGTATTGTGATCTACACAGTCAAAGGCTTTGGCATAGTCAATAAAGCAGAAATAGATGTTTTTCTGGAACTCTCTTGCTTTTTCGATGATCCAGCAGATGTTGGCAATTTGATCTCTGGTTCCTCTGCCTTTTCTAAAACCAGCCTGAACATCTGGAAGTTCACGGTTCACGTATTGCTGAAGCCTGGCTTGGAGAATTCTGAGCATTACTTTACTAGCGTGTGAGATGAGTGCAATTGTGTAGTAGTTTGAGCATTCTTTGGCATTGCCTTTCTTTAGGATTGGAATGAAAACTGACCTTTTCCAGTCCTGTGGCCATTGCTGAGTTTTCCAAATTTGCTGGCATATTTAGTGCAGCACTTTCACAGCATCATCTTTCAGGATTTGGAATAGCTCAACTGGAATTCCATCACCTCCACTAGCTTTGTTGGTAGTGATGCTTTCTAAGGCCCACTTGACTTCACATTCCAGGATGTCTGGCTCTAGGTGAGTGATCACACCATCGTGATGATCTTGGTCATGAAGATCTTTTTTGTACAGTTCTTCTGTGTATTCCTGCCACCTCTTCTTAATATCTACTGCTTCCGTTAGGTCCATACCATTTCTGTCCTTTATTGAGCCCATCTTTGCATGAAATGTTCCCTTGGTATCTCTAATTTTCTTGAAGAGTCCTCTAGTCTTTCCCATTCTGTTGTTTTCCTCTATTTCTTTGCATTGGTTGCTGAGGGAGGCTTTCTTATCTCTTCTTGCTATTCTTTGGAACTCTGCATTCAGATGCTTATATCTTTCCTTTTCTCCTTCGCTTTTCATTTCTCTTCTTTTCACAACTATTTGTAAGGCCTCCTCAGACAGCCATTTTGCTTTTTTACATTTCTTTTCCATGGGGATGGTCTTGATCCCTGTCTCCTGTACAATGTCATGAACCTCATTCCATAGTTCATCAGGCACTCTATCAGATCTAGGCCCTTAAATCTATTTCTCACTTCCACTGTATAATCATAAGGGATTTGATTTAGGTCATACCTGAATGGTCTTGTGGTTTTCCCTACTTTCTTCAATTTAAGTCTGAATTTGGCAATAAGGAGTTCATGATCTGAGCCACAGTCAGCTCCTGGTCTTGTTTTTGTTGACTGTATAGAGCTTCTCCATCTTTGGCTGCAAAGAATGTAATCAATCTGATTTCGGTGTTGACCATCTGGTGATGTCCATGTATAGAGTCTTCTCTCGTGTTGTTGGAAGAGGGTGTTTTCTATGACCAGTGCATTTTCTTGGCAAAACTCTATTAGTCTTTGCCCTGCTTCATTCTGTATTCCAAGGACAAATTTGCCTGTTACTCAGGTGTTTCTTGACTTCCTACTTTTGCATTTCAGTCCCCTGTAATGAAAAGGACATCTTTTTTGGGTGTTAGTTCTAAAAGGTCTTGTAGGTCTTCATAGCACCGTTCAACTTCAGCTTCTTCAGTGTTACTGGTTGGGGCATAGACTTGGATTACTGTGATATTGAATGGTTTGCCTTGGAAACGAACAGAGATCATTCTGTCGTTTTTGAGATTGCATCCAAGTACTGCATTTCGGACTCTTTTGTTGACTATGATGGCTACTCCATTTCTTCTAAGGGATTCCTGCCCACAGTAGTAGATATAATGGTCATCTGAGTTAAATTCACCCATTCCAGTCCATTTTAGTTTGCTGATTCCTAGAATGTCAACATTCACTCTTGCCATCTCTTGTTTGACCACTTCCAATTTGCCTTGATTCATGGACCTGACATTCCAGGTTCCTATGCAATATTGCTGTTTACAGCATCGGATCTTGCTTCTATCACCAGTCACATCCACAGCTGGGTATTGTTTTTTCTTTGGCTCCATCCCTTCATTCTTTCTGGAGTTATTTCTCCACTGATCTCCAGTAGCATATTGGGCCCCTACTGACCTGGGGAGTTCCTCTTTCAGTAGCCTATCATTTTGCCTTTTCATACTGTTCATGGGGTTCTCAAGGCAAGAATACTGAAGTGGTTTGCCATTCCCTTCTCCAGTGGATCACATTCTGTCAGGAAACTTTTCAGGTTGATGCAAATGTTCATTATCTTGATTATGGCAATGGCTTCACAAGTATGTACATAGGTCAAATCTTATTAAATTGTTTGCTTGAAATAATTACTGTATATTTTTAAATTATGTATTAATAAAATTATTTTAGACTTTAAATCCCCAAAAGGTAAAGCAAATGTTAGAACAATTAAGAATGTTGCCCAGTGGTGGCAGTTGGCTCTAGTTTGGTCTAGATATAATTGCCTTCCTCATTTCATTTTTGTTTAGTACCTCTGGAATTGGGAGACTGGAAATAAGAAGAAAATTCAAGATTGCCTTATAAGAGAGATTTGGAAAATTACAGCAAAAATGAAAAGCAAACAAACAAAAACAACAACCAAAAACCCTCTCTTTCCTTGCTTTTCAGAAAAAATAAAATGTATAAGAATTCCAAGAGTTTAGAGAGATGAGGAACAATCTATCCGATAATTTGCACATTTGTGAATTTGCTTTTTTCATCATGTAAAAGCAGATGAAACAAACATTTTTAGCTTATTAGATGGTGTGCTGGGGGTAATAATAATAGTTCCTGCCTTTTAATGTTTATCATCAGCCTAAAGAGTGGCAAGCATAGGCAGAAGGAGTTCCATCTTAAAGAGGACTATAAGGAATATTGAAACCAGAGAGCCACAGGGTTTGACACACTCAGGAAGCACAGCAACAGTGGGGATCAGGCTGATTGCTCCCAGTTCTGGCAGCTGTGTCACCTTGGCATAGATTCCTCGAGTAATGTGGGCACCGTATCAACTGTCTCTACACCTCATTTTTTTTCAGCCTTGTTGTTTATTTCTGTGCTTAGTCGCTCAGTCATGTCCGACTCTTTGTGACCCCATGGACTATAGCCCATGAGGCTCCTCCTCCCATGGGGTTCTCCAGGCAAGAATACTGGAGTGGGTTGCCATTTCTTTCTCCAGAGGATCTTCCCAACCCAGGGATCAAAACCCAGGTCTCCTGCATCGCAAGCTCATTCTTTACCAGCTGAGCTACCATTTCTCGTTCATTAGTCACAGGAATATTGTACAAATCGAGAAGCTTCAGCCTTCTTAAAAAGATATAAACAAATCCAAAAATAACTGTGAGGTTCTAAGAAGTCCATACTTTCCTTTTACATTTGAAAAATAATGAAAACAAGCTCATTATTTAAGAGCAGATAGCAAAACATATTTGTGGTTTGGTTTCAGGTCCTCATAGAAAATGCAAGTAAGGAACCTGTTATATAAACAAATAAAAATGAGCAATAGTTTTTCACCAGTTAAACCAGAGTTTAGAATACATCTCTTAATTGTTTTAACCTGGAAGAACTATATTTTGGGGACAAACTGCAAGTTTCAAAAAGTGGGAAAGGTCTTCTAGGAATTATTTCTATTTGAGAAGAAGTAAGTTCAGGGTCAAATAGCCTCTCAACATGCATTGCTGAGTGCTAGAGTGATGATAGCTGACATTTGTGTGCATGTGTGCTAAGTCACGTCAGTCATGTCTGACTCTTTGCAACTCTGTGGACGGTAGCCCACCAGGTTCCTCTGTCCGTGGGGTTATCCAGGCAAGAATACTGGAGTGGGTTGCTGTGTCCTCCTCCAGCTGACATTTACTGCAGGCCTATGTTGCACCAGGTAGTTTGTTTAATCTAATTTAATCCTTGTAACTGCACTACAAGTTAGATACTGTTATTATCTCTGTTTTAGAAAGCAGGAATGGAAGTGTAGGTAGTTTACTGACCTGCTAAGACCACACAGCTAGTGAAGACATAGACAGCATTTAACTCCAGATCTGCCTGGTTCTGGATCCTCTGCTCTTAAACATAGAAGGCTCAGCTCCTCAACCCTATGACTTTCAACTCCAAAGGTAAAACAATTCTGTTTTGCTATGGGCCAAGTTCCAAGTGCCTCACAAAATCTCTGTCACCTTATCTTCTATTTCCCTAGCTCTTATCTTTCCTCTCACCAAATACCATTATTTGCATGTATATTTTGAATGTGGTAACCAGATACATTTAGAAAAAAATCTTTGTCTGGAAGTGGTGACAGGCACAGTGTAAGTACAGTGGGCAGCACTCTGTTCCCAACTCACCACAAAGAACATACGAACTCTTTGTGCCTGACACTTTACACAATATGCTCCTTGGCTTTAGGAAAACATTATTTCATGTTCTTACTCTAATCAGTCTTGTCTGCCAGTCTGGAGAACTGAGAGGTTCATTGTTATATGCAGCTGTCATTTGTTCCATCTCCCGGCTCTCTCTGCCTTCAATATCTTTGTGGTATTTAGTGAAAGTAATTTTCAGTTGGAAATCTTCTGCCCTTTCAGTAAGTGCAAGTATAGCACTTCATCAATGGCCAAAGAATTCTGAGCTATCTGGGATGTATCAGGACAGTTGATAAAACCTCACGGAGCAACCTATGATAGTACATCCCATCATAAATTAAAAAAAAAAAAAGGCAGAAAGGGCCTTTGTCAGTGTTTATCTGAAGCGCTTTTATTCTTTGCCCTTGATTTCCTCTTCAGAAAATTGATGCGCCCTTAAATTGAAGCAAGAGGCTTGACAGGTGATGGTTAGTGTGATAACTGCTCAGATTTCATCAGCCAGTGTTTTTCTGGTGGTGCAATTGTCGGAACTTTCAGCTAGATTACCTGTCATCCACTACATCAGATAAAAGAGGCAGAGTTGAAAGATGCAGTTTTGCCACTGTACCTTATAGGAAATGAAAAGTGCAGGTGTGGTACCAGTAGCGAGAAAGAAGCACAATTATTTTCTAATCAGGCTATTTCTTTGAGAAATTTGGTGCCTAAATTTGCAACCATTGGGCAAAACCATTGCTGCATTTGCATTGTTAAATTTACAGAGAAGAAATGAAAAGAACTGTCATATTGTAGGTAGTGCTATAAGCTATCTTCTCTATCCATTTTATTTGTTCCACAAAATGAAGTAGTCATAGTTTATTTTTAGATACAAGAAAAATGTTCCTATTTTGGATGCATCTCAGTATACTGATGTGGAGCCTGTATTTTGATCTGCTGTTAAGCTGTTTGAAACTGTGAAAGGAGACATTATTCTACACAAAGTTTTACGGGAAAACTTTGCAACTAGAAAGATTGGAAGAATTGTGCCATATAGTCAGAATAATTTTGTGACAGGTTTTTTTTTTTTTTTTTTTTTCCAGATTTTAAAAGCCACATAGGTTGATAAATCAAAATAGGACAGATTCTGGATAAATGTATTTTTGTGAGATTATATTGTGTACTGTTTTCTGAACAGTTGATTATACAGAATGAACTAATCTCATCTCTTTAAATCTGTCACTTCTTAAGAAGAAAAACAGGTATTTGAATACAGTTGTCTCATGACAAATGGAAATCTTTTTACCTGGAAAGTAAAAGGGGCACCTTGTTTCCTGATAGGATGAGAGAGAGGTATATACTGTATTCTTACCCCATTAAATCTCCACTGCTAAGTCACTTCAGTCATGTCTGACTCTGTGCGACCCCATAGACGGCAGCCCACCAGGCTCTGCTGTCCCTTGGATTCTCCAGGCAAGAACACTGGAGTGGGTTGCCATTTCCTTCTCCAATGAGTGAAAGTGAAAAGTGAAAGTGAAGTCGCTCAGTTGTGTCTGACTCTTCACAACCCCATGGACTGAAGCCTACCAGGCTCCTCCTTCCAAAAGACAAATTTTCAGAGTTGCCTACAATTATCCATGATCATTTATTTCCAGAGTCAAACTTAACATCCAAATCTGACATTCAGACAAGGAACAATTGTTTGTTATTCGGGACAAATTAAAGGTTTTCCGTAGCACAGTCACATGGTGAGACCTTCTGTTTTCAATTTAGTTGCATGTAGTCATCAGATTAAATCTTACCAGAAAATCTTTATCCTCACATTGTGGAGCGTCTAGTTTAGTTTGTTAAATATTAATTTAATGTGGGCAAGAGAGTTTCAGAAAAACATCTATTTGCTTTATTGACTATGCCAAAGCCTTTGACTGTGTGGATCACAATAAACTGGAAAATTCTGAAAGAGGTGGGAATAATAGACCACCTGACCTGCCTCTTGAGAAACCTATATACAGGTCAGGAAGCAACAGTTAGAACTGGACATGGAACAACAGACTGGTTCCAAATACGAAAAAGAGTACATCAAGCAGTATTGTCACCCCGCTTATTTAACTTCGATGCAGAGTACATCATGAGAAACGCTGGTCTAGGTGAAGCACAAGCTGGAATCAAGATTGCCAGGAGAAATATCAATAACCTCAGATATGCAGATGACACCACCCTTATGGCAGAAAGTGAAGAAGAACAATAGAACTTCATGAAAGTGAAAGAGGAGAGTGAAAAAGTTGGCTTAAAGCTCAACATTCAGAAAACAAAGATCATGGCATCTGGTCCCATCACTTCATGGGAAATAGATGGGGAAACAGTGGAAACAGTGTCAGACTTTATTTTTTTGGGCTCCAAAGTAACTGCAGATGGTGACTGCAGCCATGAATTTAAAAGACGCTTACTCCTTAGAAGAAAAGTTATGAACAACCTAGACAGCATATTAAAAAGCAGAGAAATTACTTTGCCAACAAAGTTCCATCTAGTCAAGTAGTTATGTATGGATGTGAGAGGTGGACTATAAAGAAAGCTGAGCGCCGAAGAATTGATGCTTTTGAGCTGTGGTGTTGGAGAAGACTCTTGAGAGTCCCTTGGACTACAAGGAGATCCAACCAGTCCATCCTAAAGGAAATCAGTCCTGGGTGTTCATTGGAAGGACTGATGTTGAAGCTGAAGCTCCAGTACTTTGGCCACCTGATATGAAGAGCTGACTCATTTGAAAAGACCCTGATGCTGGGAAAGATTGAGGGCGGGATGAAAAGGGGACAACAGAAGATGAGATGGTTGGATGGCATCACCGACTCAATGGACATGAGTTTGAGAAAACTCTAGGAGTTGGTGATGGACAGAGAGGCCTGGCGTGCTGCAGTCCATGGGGTTGTGAAGAGTCGGACATGACTGAGCGACTGAACTTAACTGAAACGAATATGCGTAGTAGATACTTTCTGCTATGTCCCTCTCTCTGTTTTATTTGGAGGTAGTTTGCTATACTAGAATGATAGAGGCAGAACTATGGAGACCACACACCATGATGATCAAGCGTTTGAGGTTTGCCTGGAGAAGTCTAAGATAATATGCACCAAACTGGAAAAATTTGTTGACCCCAAGAGGAGTGACTGGGAAGAGGAGAGAGGCAGATAATTAACTTTTACTTTATATGTCTCTGTATCATTGGACTCAAATAACCTTTTTAACCAAAAATTAGTAATAAAATACATTTGAAACATTTTTTAAAAAACATATACAGTCTTATAAATAAATAGCTTAGCTTCAAATACTGGCTCCTCTATTCTCCAGCTATGCAATTTGGGACTAGTGATTTTTCTTCTTAGAGCCTCAATTTCCTCATCTACACATGGTGTTAATGATAATATGCAGATTCTAGACTCATTAGAGGATTAAATTATATAATCCACATGAAGTGCTCTGCACATTGAAACTAAACAATAAACATCAACTTTCTGGAATAAGGAGGCCTAAATATCTGTTTGATATATAGAGTGTTTCTCAAGTAAAAAAATTTAAATGTCTTTGAGCTTGCTTTTTTCTTATGAAGTGGGCTTATTAGAAGTGATGGTATCTGAGGCTCTTATTCTAACATTTCATAATTCCTTTTAAATGTAGTTGGAAGAGTGCATGCATGTTGACTCCACAGCAAAAGACTCAAGTTGATATCTTAGTCTATCATATATGTCCTCATCACAACCATTAGGTTGAATATTATGTCTGGGAATAACATTCCTTTAGACAGTCACAGCCCAGTTGTGACCCAGTAGGTGGTTCAGAGCTGCTTTAGATGATACTTGCCCACAAAAAAAATCTCTGCCTCAGTTAAAATAAACACCTCAGTATATCTTTTTTGACCAAGATTCCTATTTTCATGTATTTGAAGTACAAAGTCTCTAACAATCTAAGAAGAAACCTGAGGATGGGGAGAAGATGGTGTGATAGATCGGGAGACTGGGATTGACAAACATACACTACTATGTATAAAGTAGAGAACTTACGAAAACCGACCATATAGCACAGGGAACTCTACTCAATGCTCTGTGGTGACCTAAATGAGAAAGAAATCCCCAAAGGAGGGGATATATGTGTACATATAGCTGATTCACTTTGTGTACAGTAGAAACTAATACAACATTGTAAAGCAGCTATAATACGTTGGCCACCTGATGAGAAGAGCCAACTCATTGGAAAAGACCCTGATGCTGGGAAAGATTGAATGCAAGAGGAGAAGGGGGTAACAGAAGATGAGATGGTTGGATGGCATCACTGACTTGATGTACAGGAGTGTGAGCAAACTCTGGGAGATATTGAAGGACAGGGAAGCCTTGGTGTGCTGCGTCCATGGGGTTGCAAATAGTCGGACATGACTTAGCAACTGAACAACAACAGCAAAAGCAATTATACTCCACACACACAAAAAAAGAAAAAGAAACCTAAAATGCACTGTGCACTCTGTGAACTCTTACCTCATCTCTCCAGCCAATAAGAAAATTCTCCTTCCAAATTCAAGATCTCTAATCTTGGCTGTGAACTGGTGTGGTCATCTGTATCAACTTCTCATGACAGCTCATGTAGCTATAGTCACAAGGAGCTCACTATATTTAAATTAAATCATTCCTTGTGATTAACACAAGTATTAGAAAGATTTCCCTTGCACTGAGCTGAAATCAAGCTTTTCGTTATTCATAGCCTTTTGTCCTTGCTTGGTCTTCCCAAAGCTGTACATAACCCTTCCTCTTCTTCTTCTTCCATGAGATAGCCTGCCAAACATTTCAAATTTGCTTCATGTCTTCTTTATGCTTATTGTTTTCCAGGCTCACTATCCAGTATTTCACTGTCCATTGAAGGTGAAATAAGCAATACATGGTCCTCCAGCAGTCCTCAAATGTCATAATTGCAGACCTCATCATTTGTCCTTTCTTCTCAATATATGCTTTGATGCACTCTTAACGTTTGTCACCCTTGGTCAAAACCCTACTTGAGAAATGCTTTGACAAGTATTAAATATAGTGGGACTCTTATATTTCCCTCCCTGAATCCTGTATTTCAATCTAAGGGGTATGTGTGTTAAGTTTGTTTTATTTTCCCATCATGCTCCAAATCTCCCTAGAAATCTAATGTTTTTAAAGAAGAAAAGTTGGTTTAGACTAACTTGATTTTAGTGAACCCATTCTAGCTCCTTTTAATCACCATTTTTAAAAAGAAGATTGTAGATAACCATCTTTAAAATGTTATAATATATATAAAATATAATTATTATTATATTATTGATTATATATAATTATATATAAGTAATATTCCCTTTAAAATATTTTCTTTCTGTAGTAATTGGATATCCATAGATTAAAAAAAAATGGAACTTGATCTAATTCTCATAACTTCTTAAAAAAATTGACTCAAAATATGTCATAGACTTAAATGTAACATGTACAACTATATAACTTTTAGAGAAAAAGACAACATAGTAAAAATTTTGAGACCTAGGACTGCTGCTCCTGCTGCTGCTGCTGCTAAGTCGCTTCAGTCGTGTCCGACTCTGTGCGACCCCATAGATGGCAGCCCACTAGGCCCCACCATCCCTGGAATTCTCCAGGCAAGAACACTGGAGTGGGTTGTCATTTCCTCCTCCAACGCATGAAAGTGAAAAGTGAAAGTGAAGTCACTCAGTCGTGTCCGACTCTTAGCGACCCCATGGACTGCAGCCCACCAGGCTCCTCTGTCCATGGGATTTTCCAGGTGAGAGTACTGGAGTGGGGTGCCATTGGAGACCTAGGACTAGGGTGATACAAAAGAGGAAAAATTAATCAATTGGAGCATATCAAGATTAAAAGCTTTTTTTCTGGAGAAGTTTCTATGATGAAGGTTAAAAAGCAAGCTTCAGACTGAGAGAAAACATTTGCAAACCTCACATTTGACAAAGGGCTTGTGTTTAAAATGTACAAGCTCTCAAAACTCAACAGTAAAAAAAGAAGCAAGACAGAAAATAGGCAAAAGACATGACGTGACAGTTCAAAGAAGGGGATATACAGATGGAAAATAAGCACATGGAAAAATGGTTGACATCATTAGCATTTGTAAAGTACATATTAAAACCATAATGAAATGTTACTATTCATCTATCAGAATGGCTAAAATAAAAAATAGTGATAAACTCAGAAGCTGGTTAGGATGTGAAGAAACTAGATCACTCATACTTTGCTGGTGGGAATGTAAAATGATCCAGCTATATTAGAAAAACACATGACAATTTATTGCAAAACTTAACAAGTACATATGAGCCAGCAATTGTATTATACTTTGGGACATTTATCCTAGGGAAATGAAAACTTATAGTCATGTTAAAACCTATACATGAGTATTCATAGCAGTTTTATTTCTAATAGCTAGAATCTACAAGACACTCAAATGTTCTTCAATGAGTAAATGGTTAAGGGATTGGTGGTGGATCTGTATCTTGAAATACTACTTAGCAATAAAAAGGAACTATTGATACAACTTCTCTTGAAGGGTGAGGTTGCCACGTCATTATGTTTTGGCCCATGGGACAAAAATATATATACCTTTAAAGGAGCCTTTAACTTTCCATGCTGCCCGGAATGTGAATGTGGTCGCTGGAGCTCAAGGTAATACCTTAGTCTACCTGGTTTGCACTCTGTATAGAGGATAGGAGAACCACAAGGTAGGAAAAGACTGGGAGTCCAGTGATTATGGAACCACCATACCAGCCTGAACTACTTACCCATGGATCTCTTTTATTTGAGAACAAAATAAGCAGTAAGTGTAAAGTCATCTTTACTTGAGGTTTTCTGTCATTGCAGATGAATCCAAACTTATCAGATCCAGATGCTAAGACAGAAGAAACAGAAAGAAGGGTGGTATGACTAGGGGATAGTAGCAAGGAGAGAGTACAAGAAGCACAAGAACATGTACAAATCCATGAAGTACAGTAGCTGAGCAGTGTAAGAGTCGAGTTTTGTTCAAGGTATGATGGAAAACCATTTTGGAAAGCCGTGTTTTGAGGACAGTGCATGATCTAATTTGCATTTTAAAAATTTACTTTTGTTTGCTGAATATGGCGAGTGGTGAAGCATGGCATCTAATTATAAGGCTACTGACATTCTAAGCAAGGGAAACGGAGAAGTTGATAGATTTGGAATATTCTTTAGAGACAGGATTCATCAGACTTGCTGCAGGATTATGTTGTTGTTGTTGAGTTGCTCTTTCATGTCCAACTCTTTGCAACCCCATGGACCGCATCACGCCAGGCTTCCCTAACCTTCACCATCTCCTGGAGATTGCTTAAACTCATGTCCAGTGATGCCATCCAACCGTCTTGTCCTCTGTCATCCCCTTCTCCTCCTGTCTTCAATCTTTCCCAGCATCAGGGTCTTTTCCAATGGGTTGGCTCTTCGCATCAGGTGGCCAAAGTATTGAAGTTTCAGCTTCAGCATCAGTCCTTCGAATGAATATTCAGAATTTATTTCCTTTAGGATTGAATGAGTTGATCTCCTTGCAGTCCAAGGGACTCTCAACAGTCTTCAAAAGCATCAATTCTTTGTCGTTTACCCTTCTTTAAGGTCCAGCTATCACATCCATACATGACTACTGGAAAAACCATAGCTTTGACTATATGGACTTCCCTGGGTTTCCCTGATAGCTCAGCTGTTAAAGAATCTGCTTGCAATGCAGGAGACCTAAGTTCAATTCCTGGGTCAGGAAGATCCTCTGGAGAAGTGATAGACTACCCACTCCATTCTTAGGCTTCCCTGGTGGCTCAGAATGTAAGAATCCACCTGTGATAGGGGAGACCTGAGTTTGATCCCTGGGTTGGGAAGATCCCCTGGAGGACAGTTATGTTAGAATGTTAATAACAAAAGAATTAAATAATAGATTTGGACAGATAGATAGTGATGGGGACATATTTGGCCTCCATACAGAGTTGTCAAGTTGGCAATCAGACATCTGAGGCCAGAGTTCAGGTAGAGGTCACACAGAGATTAGAAGGGATTGGCACATGGCTGGACCTACTCATATTGGGACCATGTATAGTGAGAAGGAAGAAGGAATCCTAGAGCACAGGCTTACATAAGAGCAAAACAGAGGGTCCCCATAGGGAGGCAAGAGGGGGTGATCAGGGAAGTCTTCCCTCAAAAAGACCTATGATGAAAGATTAAGGGTGAATGGGAATGTCAGGCAAATTGGAATAGGGTGATAATGAAAGTATTTCAGCTGCAGAGAATAACATGTTGAAGAGCACAAAAGCATTCAAGGGACTGAAAGAAGTCGTTAGTGATGGAACAGAGTAACGGTGGAGGAGGTAGGGTTGGAAGTTGGGGTAAAGGTGGCTGTTGAGGTCAGAGACAGACAGATGTGCAAGAGTCAGATTTTGGAGCAGATAGTAAGGAATTTGAGCCTCATCCTTAGAGTACTATGTGTGCTTAGATGCTCAGTTGTGTCCAACTCTTTGTGACCCCATGGACTGTAGCCCACCAGGCTACTCTGTCCTTGGAGATTCTCCAGGCAAGAATACTGGAGTGGGTTGCCATGTCCTCCTCCAGGGGATCTTCCTAACTGAGGGATTGAACCCAGGTCTCCTGCATCGCCGATGGATTCTTTACCCTCTGAGCCACCGGGGAAACCCAAGAATACTGGAGTGGATAGCTTGTCCCTTCTCCAGGGTGTCTTCCTGACCTAGGAATTGAGCCACAGTCTCCTGCATTGCAGGCAGATTCTTTACCAGCTGAGCTACCAGGGAGACCCAAAGTGAAAGTGTTAGTTGCTCAGTCATGTCTGACTCTGCGTGGACTGGCTCCGACTCTGACCTGCCAGGCTCCTCTGTCCATGGGATTCTCCAGGCAAAAATACTGGAGTGGGTAGCCATTACCTTCTCCAGGGGATCTTTCTGACCCAGGGATCAAACCCACATCTCTTACATCTCACATAATTATCCTCTCCCAACTTTTAAATCAGAGAAGGCAATGGCACCCCACTCCAGTACTTTTACCTATAAAATCCCATGAATGGAGGAGCCTGGTAGGCTGCATTCCATGGGGTCGCTATAGTTGGACACGACTGAGCGACTTCACTTTCACTTTTCACTTTCATGCATTGGAGAAGGAAATGGCAACCCACTCCAGTGTTCTTGCCTGGAGAATCCCAAGGACTGGGAAGCCTGGTAGGCTGCTGTCTATGGGGTTGCACAGAGTCGGACACGACTGAAGTGACTTAGCAGCAGCAGCAGCAACTTTTAAATTATAGGAACATTTCTGTTCTTAATTTCTTGGAAGTGTTATAGGTTCTCTGGGTCTTAAAAGTCAAGGTTTCTGGGCAGAGAATGGCACGATGAGCATTCCATGATTCCATGCAGGGTGAATAGCATGTTCAAATACGTGGAGGTAACTGGGATACTCCATTGGTGAAAAGCTTGCTGTGGAAGGGTGAGTACAGTTGACCCTTGAAGAATCAGGGGTGAGCTGGTTAATCCATGTGTAACTTTTATTTGGCCCTTCATATTATCAGTTCTTCCACATCAATAAATTTGGCTAAATACTGGGCTTCCCAGGTGGCACAGTGATAAAAGAACCCGCCTACCAATGCAGGAGAAACAAGGGACATAGTTTCAATCCGTGAGTTGGGAAGATCCTCTGGAGTAGAAAGGACAACCTGCTGTAGTATTCCTGCCAGGAAAATCCCATGGACAGAGGAGCCTGGCAAGCTGCAGTCCATGGGGTACAAAGAGTTGGACACAACTGAGCACATGCACATACATACACACACACATTGAAAAATACTATTTCAAATCAATGTTATTTAAGGGTCAACTGTAGTTCTGAATGACTAAAGTGAAAGTGAGGTTGCTCAGTTGTGTCTGACTCTTTGTGACCCCATGGACCGTAGCCTACCAGGCTCCTCTGTCCATGGGATTTTCCAAGCAATAGTACTTGAGTGGATTGCCATTTCCTTCTCCAGGGGATCTTCCCAACCCAGGGATCAAACCCGGGTCTCCTGTATTGTAGACAGATGCTTTACCATCTGAGCCAATGACTAACTCATGGACAATTAGAGAAAAAGCATGAAAACTCTCTCTAGCTAAATACAAAGTAGTTGTAGAGACCAATAAAACAAAGTCTAAAGACTGCCCCCCCAATAATATAAGAAGCTTATTTGCCAAAGAATAATGACTTATTCTCTCAAGTCATTGAGAGAAAAGGTGTATTAGTCAGTAAGTAATGCTGGGACAATGGTAAGGCCATCTGAAAAATGTTAAATATAATCCTTTCTTCATATCATACTCTAAGATTATCAAAAGTTTCAAAGATAATCAAAAGTTTTTTTGATTTTGAAATCAAAATTTCAAAGATTTAAAAAATGAAGCCATAATAATAGAGAGAACAGCATGAAAAATCCCTTTACAACTTTGGAATGGAAAGGTCCTTTTTAATTATGACTAAAGCCTCTGATGCTGGGAGGGATTGGGGGCAAGAGGAGAAGGGGACGACAGAGGATGAGATGGCTGGATGGCATCACTGACTCGATCAATGTGAGTCTGAGTGAATTCTGGGAGTTGGTGATGGACAGGGAGGCCTGGCGTGCTGCGATTCATGGGGTCGCAAAGAATCAGACACGACTGAGCGACTGATCTGATCTGGTCTGAAAGCCTTTACACCATAGTAAAAATTTGGATACATTTTTAGAAAATAATTGTTAAACTTCTGAATGTAAACAAAGCAAAAACAATAAACAAATCCAGAGAAAAACAACAAAACAGAAAAATAATTTCACATCAACGAAATAGCTTATTGCCCTAATGTGTACAGACACACTACAAATGGTTTAAAACTGTTTTTTTTTTTTAAAAACAGAGAGTTGAATAGCATTTTATAGAAAAGGAATAGCCCTTGAACATGAAAAAAATGCACAACCTCACTCAAAATAAAAGTGAATTAAAATAACACCAGTTCAGTTCAGTTGCTCAGTCATGTCCAACTCTTTGCGACTCCATGAATCGCAGCACGCCAGGCCTCCCTGTCCATCACCAACTCCCGGAGTTCACTCAGACTCACATCCATCGAGTCAGTGATGCCATCCAGCTATCTCATCCTCTGTCGTCCCCTTCTCCTCCTGCCCCCAATCCCTCCCAGCATCAGTCTTTTCCAATGAGTCAATTCTTCGTATGAGGTGGCCAAAGTACTGGAGTTTCAGCTTTAGCATCATTCCTTCCAAAGAAATCCTAGGGCTGATCTCCTTTAGAATGGACTGGTTGGATCTCCTTGCAGTCCAAGGGAACGCTCCAGAGTTCTCCAACACCACACTTCAAAAACATCAGTTCTTCAGCGCTCAGCTTTCTTCACAGTCCAACTCTCACATCCATACATGACCACTGGAAAAACCATAGCCTTGACTAGACGGACCTTTGTTGGCAAAGTAATGTCTCTGCTTTTGAATATTCTATCTAGGTTGGTCATAACTTTCCTTCCAAGGAGTAAGCATCTTTTAATTTCATGGCTGCAGTCACCATCTGCAGTGATTTTGGAGCCCAAAAAGATAAAGTCTGACACTGTTTCCACTGTTTCCCCATCTATTTCCCATGAAGTGATGGGATCAGATGCCATGATCTTCATTTTCTGAATGTTGAGCTTTAAGCCAACTTGTTCACTCTCCACTTTCACTTTCATCAAGAGGCTTTTGAGTTCCTCTTCACTTTCTGCCATAAGGGTGGTGTCATCTGCATATCTGAGGTTATTGATATTTCTCCCAGCAATCTTGATTCCAGCTTGTGCTTCTTCCAGCCCAGCGTTTCTCATGATGTACTCTGCATAGAAGTTAAAGAAGCAGGGTGACAATATACAGCCTTGATGTACTCCTTTTCCTATTTGGAACCAGTCTGTTGTTCCATGTCCAGTTCTAACTGTTGCTTCCTGACCTGCATACAAATTTCTCAAGAGGCAGGTCAGGTGGTCTGGTATTCCCATCTCTTTCAGAATTTTCCACAGTGTATTGTGATCCACACAGTCAAAGGCTTTGGCATACTCAATAAAGCAGAAATAGATGTTTTTCTGGAACTCTATTGCTTTATTCATGATCCAGTGGATGTTGGCAATTTGATCTCTGGTTCCTCTGCCTTTTCTAAAACCAGCTCGATCATCAGGAAGTTCATGGTTCACGTATTGCTGAAGCCTGGCTTGGAGAATTTTGAGCATTACTTTACTAGCATGTGAGATGATCACAATTTATAAGAGTATGTAATCAAAATTCCAAACTTCCAAAATGCAGAAATTTATTAACATTTTGTTTTCAAGCCTGTGGGGAAATGGGTCATTTTACATATTGCTGATAGCAGTATGAAGTGATGCATCATCTGTGAAAAAAAGTTTGGCACTATCTTTCAAAATAACAAATCATATGTGCTTTGACCTAGCTATCCACCTTCTGGGAATTTTTCGTATAGATAAACTTACACATATGTAAAGTCACATATATTCAAGATTATGTCCTGCAACATTGATTTTCGTGGCAAAAGACTGACTCAATTAAAATGTTCACCAGTAGGGGACTGGTTAAATTAATCATGGTATATCTATGCCTTGGAATAATATGCAATGAAGTTGGCTCAGAATCTGCTGTAATACAGGAGACCTGCGTTCAAACCCTGGGTTGGGAAGATCCCTTGGAGAGGAGAATGGCTACCCACTCCAATATTCTTGCCTGGAGAATTCCACAGACAGAGGAGCCTGATGGGCTGCCATTCATGGGGCACAGCCCGTGGGGTCGCAAAGAGTCAGATATGACTAAGCAACTGACACTTTCACTTAAAAAAAAAAAAAAAATTTAGGCAAACTTTCTGTGTATCGGTATGGATAGAGTTCTAAAATATATGAAGTGAAAAATAAGCAAAGTGTGTAACAGTGTGTATATGAACAGTGTGTATAAACCTTTGTTCTAGGAGAAAGAATATAAATATATATTCTATCTTGCATAATATTTTTATATAAAGAATTATGTAAGAATTATACAACTGAATTATGCAAATAATAAAAACTGTACTCTGTGGAAAGTTTTAGGAAGTGACAAATGGAGACAGTGATAGAAGCAAGTGCCTTCACTGTATATATTTTAATATTTGTTGATTTTTAAATTATAAAGATATATTAATAATTTTTTAAAAAGAATTTGCCTCTACCTCATTCAGCATTTCAGTACTTCAGTTATTAGCTATTAATTCATTGCAGGCATTCGGGTTTTATGTTTGCTTCTTTTTCTCCTCTGCCAGCGGTTGATTTTGTAAGCTATGGTCCTAGAGTAAAATCACTAAGGGAGTCTCTGCCCATAGCATTTTCCACGCATTGCAATAAGGGAAGAATTGGAAATCACAGGAGGAATAGTATTTTTGATGTGTTCTCTGCCCTGTGGTCAAAGCTTTGATACTTGCTGTGTGTGGAGGAAAAGTTCCAGGACATTAAAACGATTGTGTTCTTATTCAAGGTCAACATGCTTTTGCTTTTAAAATGAGCTAAATATTCCTAGAAGACACACAGAGAAAAAATGCTGGAAGTAAGTTTAAAAAGAGAATGAGATACTTAACGAAATGAGAAGGGAGAATGAAATGCCAAAATTAACCCCCACGTGCAGATAGAGGAAAGTCCAAAGAAACTAGCTACCCAAAGGATAATAGGGGAAGGGAAAGAGGAAACTCATCAGCAGGGAAATACAAATGAAAAGAGGCTGTTAACACTGATTTATCTAGAGGTCATGACTGAGAAATACCCGACAGATCCCTCAGGGGTAGACCTGAACCATTCGGCTGTGATATTGAGATGCCCTCATTTTATAGTCAAGGAAGACAAGCCCTTAGACTGTGAAGAGAACAATCTAGTATCACACCAAACCATGTCTGAGACTTCAGCCTAGCATTTTTGTTTTGCTTTGTTCTTCACTTGCCTGTTTATTTTGTGTCTCTTGCTAATTTTCCATTTTATTTCATTTGGAGGCCCTCATTTTAACATGCATAATCACTGTATATGTTTTCAGATAATAGGAGGAAAGTGAGGAGGAGGCTAGGAGGAGAGAGATTAAATCTTGCAAATGAATGTAAAGTGATAACAGCAAGTAGTGGACATGCATATGAAATCAATAAACAAAAAATATCATTTGTGCTAAAAGTGGGCCCAGAAAAGCTTGCTCTGGAAACAAAGGGCAAAAGGTGCATGACCATGGCTCTGTGTCTTTCTTCTTCCAAGGTTTTTTGTAAAAATGATGGTAAAGCATTTAAAAAAGTCATCCTTTCTTAATGCCTATAAATCAAACAGGAATGAATTGCCCCTCAGGGTTTTTTTGCTGTAGAATATATACTCTGCTACAGGTATCTTACAAAAATTCTTCCAAAATATTCCTCAACAAATTCTTAAGGCAGAGTTTTACCTCCAAATTTCTGTTTAATCAGTTTATTATTCATGTATGTTTTCCTCTATAGTAGGCCAAGAAGTGTTTAAAATTTTGTTCCAGAAATAGGAGGATGTCACACAAATATGAACTCTTAGCTCCTGACAGGAAAGTAGTATTTTTCTATTCCAGTTCCTTGGCCTACATCACACAAAAGTTCACATCAGAGATGTTCAGTCTTTAAATGTGATTTAGCAATAATATTGAGTCCTTAATAACACTGATTGATTCCAGATTGTTGTAATATAGACCATTCTGTTTATTTTTGGCTTAAGTCTCAGAAGAAACCAAACAAACAGAAAAGATGCTACTTAATTTGCCATTCAAGAAAATATTTAATGTTTTATATTTTCATTCTAAACTAAATAAATTTCAAATACCCTGAAGAATCATGGGTACTTAAGAGTGATCACTTTTAGGGCTCTAAGGTGGAATTTTTTCCTGTTCCTTCCCTGGAATAAGATCAAGCTCTAAAGAGAGACTAAAAACAAAACCTGCAATCTTTTGGAAATGTAGAAAATCAGATAAATACAATTGCAATTGAAGTTCTCATTTTATACTCATATTCTAATGTAAAATTTAGTCCTTTCCAAGTTTGTACCGTCTACTAATTTTTTTTTCTAAGCTTAAGAGGACATTGATTCTGATACTGCAGACTGATCCTCCACTAACACTCTTTCTAAGGGAAACTGTAATAAAGGTTGTAGAGTTTCATTGTCTCTGATGACATTATAAAATTACCCTTTGTTCAAATCAACAGAAAAACACATAAAAACTGGGACTGCCCTTCTGTTGATCTTATCGGTTCCATTTTTTCTGCTTCCTAAGATAACAGTGGCTAACTGTTGAAATTAAGTGAAGAGTTAGATACTATATACAAATTACATACTTATTGAACCTTAGAACTCTTTTATACTTTCAACAATTAAAAAATTTTTTTTTAAATATGAGCCAGTCTGTTTCAGGAGCAGTCTAGTCCGTAGCTGCTTCTCTGTTCAGCATGTTCTCTTCTACCCATAACCTTCATCCACAGCCCTAACTACTTTCTACCTCCCATTCCGAGTGCAACACTTGTGACAAGCCTCTAAAATTCATGATAGTGTTTATTTATGAGTAGGGCTTCAGTTCTAAAATTTCTGAGTTGAAGAATAATGCCAGAGAATGCTACATGCTATTAGATATTATGCTATAATGCTATAAGATATACCAGGATTTCCAAAGGTCTAATTGCTATCATGCCATTAATTCAAGGAAATTTATAATGATAGTTGCCATTTAGTGCACCTACTATAAGTCAAGCATTCACAAGACATCTAATCTTCGAAAAATCCTGTGAAGTTATATCCTTTTCTGTGTTACATATGGGGCAAATAAAGATCATTTCTTCAAAATGATGATGATGATGATCATCATCATCATCTGGTAAATATCAGAGTTATGATTTGAGCTTGCATTCATTGTTGTTCAGTCACTAACTCCTGTCCAGTTCTTTGCAACCCTATGGACTGCAGCATGCCAGGCTTCTCTGTCCTTCACTATCTCCCAGAGTTTTCTCAAACTCATATCCATTGAATTGGTAATGCCATCCATCCATCTTATCCTCTGTTGCCCTTTCTTCTCCTGCCCTTAATCTTTCCCAGCATCAGAGTCTTTTCAAACAGATCGGCTCGTTGCATCAGGTGGCTGAAGTATTGGAGCTTCAGCTATATCATCAGTCCTTCCAGTGAATATTCAGGGTTGATTTCATTTAGGATTGACTGGTTTGATCTCCTTGCAGTCCAAGGACTCTTAAGAGTCTTCTCCAACACCGCAATTTGAAAGCATCAATTCTTCGGCGCTCAACCTTCCTTATGGTCCAACTCTCCTATCTGTGCATGACTACTGGAAAAACCATCGCTTTGGGTCTATTGACCTTTGTTGGCAAAGCGTTGTCTCTGGTTTTTAATATACTGTCTAGGTTTATCATAGGTTTTCTTCCAAGGAGCAAGTGTCTTTTTATTTCATGGCTGCAGTCACCATCCACAGTGATTTTGGAGCCAAAGAAAATAAAATCTGCCACTGTTTCCACTTTGCATTTACCAGAGTTCAAGCTGCTGCTATTTCTACTCTTCAATTAGCTGTGGTCTAAAGCTTAAGGCTCATTTGATTCTAAAGGGACCTTTTTGGTCCTATGGTTCTACTTCAGGTCAACATGGGAGTTTCATTATTGAGTACTTTCAAAAAAAGATGAAACCATACGAGATACACCTTAGTGTCATCTTGCTTTATCTCATCTTATTAAAATAATTAATATTAGGAATAGAAGATTGAATAGAAACCATAGTATTATATTGGCTGGAATGTCATACTTCTCACTGATTATATGTAAATTGAAGTTTGCTCGTCCATCTACCTTTCCATCCATCCATCCATTTAATTAATTAAGAACTATTATGGATCAGTTGCTATTCTAGTCATTGACCAGAGCTTTTTTTGCTCTCTAAAATTATATTGTAGACCAGCAAGTCCAATAGAAATTTCCATGGAATAAAAATCTTCTGTATTTGTGCTTTTGAAACAACTGAGGAATGAAGTTTGATTTAATTGTATTTTTTTAATTTTGTGAAGTTTTATTTAATTTAAATTAACTTAAATAGCCAAAAGTGGCTAGTGGTATTGTATTGATTGTCACAGTTCTAGCAGATTTGAGGAGGTGGGTAGACAGAAAATAAATAAGCAGATTATTTTTTTACTTGGATGAATGAGTTCTATGGAAAATAAGCAGGGTGATATGGTAGAGGTTAGAGGAGTGGCGAGATTAATTAGGGTTGTCAGGAAAGTTTTCTTTGAATAAATTCCTTTTAAACTGATTCCTGAGTGAGGATAAGGAGCCAGACATGCCAAGAATAGAATGACATTCTAACTGAAAGAAGCAAGTAAAAATGGCTTGCAGAGAGAAAGATTTTGGTGTGTTCAAATTTCAGTAAGCAGATCAATGTTAGTTAGGTCATGGTGAACAAAGAGCAAGCAATGTGCAATGACATTGGTAGGCCAGGTAATGTGGAGCTTTGTAGACTGTAGTAAAGAGTATGGATTTTATTCTAAGTGAAATCTAAATTTATAGATAATATTTAAAACATCAGATTATCCTATAAAATATTTATGTGCAAAGTTGAATTATTTAAAGATGAAATAGGTGATATTTTGGAGATTTATTTTTAAGAGCTTTTTTTGTACAGTTTAATTAAAAAAGAGTCCCATGTTAAAGAACTGATAGTAGTTATGAAATTGTCTTAAAGATTCAAATAATCATGTCCTTTAGATATTAGAATCACGAATAGCAAACAATCTACTTACATAGATGTCCAAAAGGAGAGTAATATTTAGAATCAAGGCATTTAATTTTTAATCTTTGGTGAAGTTAATTTTTAATATCTCTCAGGGCTAAATTGCACAGTTATGAAACACAAATATGAAAACTCTTTTTAAACGTTTGGTCTATAGCCAATTTCCCGTGGATAAGTCATCACATCAGGAAAAGATAATACAAAAATTATGTGCTCAAGTCACAGCAGAGACTTCTAGACAACCTTACCAGTCCTGAAAGTAGTTCTTTACCTAACTTGATTTTAAAGATATTATTCTTGAATTTAGCCAGAGATCTGAGCTATCGATGCCACTAATTCAATATAGTACCTTTAAGGAGTCACAGATGCACTTGGGCCAGCACATGGAGAAAGGGTCAACAGTACACTAGTCACCATAGAAACTATATTATTTCAGATAAAGCATTTTTTTCCCCAGATAAAGCATAATTCATGATACTGAGTTCAACCAATACCAATGTTGGTTGAAAAGAATGTACCCAAACTGTGTCATAAAATGGTTGGAAAAACTGGTAAAAATGTTACTAAAATAAGCAAATTGCTAAATTAAGTAGACAATACACATTACCCTAAAAACTGTCTACATTGTGGGATTTTTAAGTCACTGGCTATTTAATGTCTCTTTCAAATACAGACTTTTAAGATTTACAAAGCTATATTTTTAAATGATGTGAACTTTTCAATATTTATAAGGTGTGTCACTTCAGTCAAGTCTGACTCTTTGTGACCCTATGGGCTGTAGCCCACCAGGCTTCTGTCCATGGGATTCTCAAGGCGAGAATACTGGAGTGGGTTGCCATGACCTCCTCTGGGGGATCTTCCTGACCTGGGGATCAGATCAACATCTCTTATGTCTCCTGCATTGGCAAGTGGGTTCTTTACCACTGATGCCACCTGGGAAGCCCATTTTATAGAGTATTAAATATTATTTTGCTATATCATTTTAAAAATAAAAATAAGTTATAAAACTAAACTGTCAAAGAAAATAAAGTTTTAATTCATATTTAGGACTTTTCTTATAATAAAAGGTCAGTTAGTACTTAAGGAGTAAAGAAGGGGGTAGAGAGAGAAAGGAATCCCCGTTTCATTCTTAACCAAATTAATCTGTGCTTATGAAGATGTCAAACCTTCATTTTACCCAATAAAACATTTTTGATGTGGTAATGATGGTCCCCCTAGTGTATTTACATAAAACTAGAATGATAAAAAATTCCAGCTTTGTAACTAAATGTGGACCTATAATTGTTTTAAGTCTTTAAACCAAAAACAAAGCACAGACATGGTTTTTGTCTCAAATTTAGAATAAATTGAAAAAAATACATTGATATTCTTTGTTTCAAATGTATTTTGGAACTTAGTAGACCACATTCAACCTAGTTAAATTATCTGAATGGATTTTGGGGGAAGAGAAAAAAGTCTGTTCATTTTAATATACCTTCAGAAATATTTTACTTCTTGATGATGACAGCAGCTCTTGCTGACAACTATTAATACATTATAAACACCCCATCAGAGTTATATAAAAACATGTCAGTTTTAAAGAGAACATCTTTGACAGCAAATTTTCTGATTGTGAAACAGCTGTGCCTTCAGTACAATGCATTAAGTAGTTTATTCCTTTTAGATAGTTAAATTGTGCATGAAATGTTGCTGGCGCAAGGGCTCCAAATCTGGCCTGATTAGCGAACATCTGTTACATTGGAAAAATTCATGTCTACCCTAATTAGCTGTCAGGCTGATGTACATCAGGCCTGATGGTGAGGGATCCTGTGCTGTTTAAGTCAAACCAGGTTCGTCTCCTCTCCCGTCACCTGCCCTTTCAAATCTCTTCCTCTTGTGTGTTGCTGTAATTAGAGATGGTTGGACATACAATGGAGCAGGCTATGGTCAGTTATAGTCCCATCTGTGCAATATTTTAATTCCCACCAAACTTGGGAGCTGAGACATAAAGTAGTTCAACAGCAGTGAGGCTGTGAGACCTGTTAGGTCTATGACATTCGATAATCTCGGCACGGAGATCTTATTTGAAAGACTCTTAGAATCCTGAAGTCACCATCTGTGGTGACAAAGGGTTATCTGTAGCTTCTGAAGAATTCGTTTCTGTTTTGTTTGTTTTGAATAAGGGTAGCTCTCAGCTGATTTTGCAGATGTGACATATATTGTATGATTAGGTACTAAAAAGGATCAAAGTGTTCTGAAAGTGGGAATTTCATAGCTGAATATTTTGTGGCTATAGACAGATACAGGATGCAATTGAAACCAAAAGATCTGATTTTGTCGGGTTTATTAGTCTAGCATACATAGGGTTTTCCAATATCAATAAAAACTTTCACTGACCTGTAGATGGACACAAATCATAACTTTCTGTTCAAGCTAGCAGTAAACTGGAAAGTGCAGTTCAAAGTGTTCCTGGGCTGGTGAAATCCTCATTTGCTCTGTTACAGCCTTTTATATGAGCTGCATTGCCTGGGGACAAGTTCACATTCAACCTGAAAGATTAAGAATATATAAGATTACAACATCAGATTTTAGAATGTGATTTGACCTATGAAGAATGAAAAATCAGCTTTTTTCTGACTTGGTATCATCCTTTCAAGATAATTCAAGTGCAGGATTATTATTATTCCCAAGCATATGTGAGGTATAATTACAATGTATGCTAAAATTTAGTAATTGGGGATGAGCTTTATAAAATGCTTGATGCATAAAGTTATAAATGGGGGAACTTATTTACCCAGAGAATTCAATATTTTCTAGACGAATTCACACAGGATCACATGTAGAATTCTGAATGTTTCTAGCCAAACTGGAGTTGAATTTTCTGATTGAGGTGGGCTTCCTCCCTCCCTTCCTTTCCTTTTCTTCTTTCTTATGATTTTTCTTTCACCTTGAAATACTTTGCCTATCCATCCAAAGCTTACCTTATAAGGTCTTTAAGTACGGTCTCAAACAACAGCTTTTCTAATAGTATCAACCCTAGTTTAAAGGAAAGAGCAAAATTTAGTGAAATTAGTATACTTTATATTAATACTATGATTTTACTTGCATCATCTGTCTCTTCTCCACAACTGACATTTTGCATTTCTTTTATGGTACTTGCCATTTCTAATATTTTATTTAGATATTTGTATACCAGAATACCTCTTATCTCTTATACTGGACTATAAGCTCCTTAGAGACAGAGGCAATTCATCACTATGTATCCCATAAAGTACAGTTCATATAGGCACTCAATAACTGTTTTTTGAATGAATATAATTAGGCTCAGATTAGAAGTGTTCCAAAGCAGTGATAGGTCTCTGGGTGCAAGTATGCACTAGGACTAAGTTCCATGAACCATGAGGACTTACTGGTATCTCCAGCTACCTCGAGACAGCCACCACAGGTCAGCTGGGAGAAAGGCTTGTTTCAGAGATTTGAGGTGTCTTGTAGGTATGGGATGGCCTTGGAAGCATCTTCCAGCATCCCACTAAAGTGCAGAATGGCCAAACTCCTAATAGAACTACCCTAAAGTGTTCAGAATTGTGATCCCAGGAAGACACTGTAAGTCCTGCTGGTCTTGGACTGGCCCCAGCTTGTTCAGGATGTGAATCTGGGTTGCCATCCTGCTTGGAGGTTCAGAGATGCTCTGGAACAGACTGGGCTTCTTCATGTTTGACTTCTTCTGTCTCCCTGTGCTTTCACGTGGCATTCTCTAGAGTTTTCCACACTGGTGTGTAGGTTTGTCAAGAACCAAGAGTATAGGAAGTATTAGAAGAACAGAAATTTTATGCTCTATTTTGTGGATTTAAAAAAAAATAAAGAATTTACATTTTTATACATGTGGTAAGGTTTTGGAATTGTGTTTATTCTATTTTGAAAACTACTTTGTAATAATAAATCACCAAAAGAGAATTACAATGTGCTTTCACTAACTTGAAAAATACCTTTTGAGTAAGTTATTTTCTTTTTGAAAAAAAAAGACACATTAAAAGATTTTAATTTTACAGCACATTAAATATTTTAATACAAGTTACGTTGTTCATTTGAATATAGTAGGTATTTTCCATTTTTATCCAATGAATACAGTGTCTGCATTTGAAATGCATAGAAAAAAAACCCTGACTAAATAACAGCTGATGATCTTTATTTAAACATCTAGTATATGTTACTTCCCATGCAATATTGTTACTGCTCATAGGCTCTGTAAGATTTATTATTTCTATTTTACAGATGATAGAATTTATACTCAGAGAGATTACACAATTTGCCTGAAGCTACACAGCTAGTAAATAGCAGAGCCAAAATTCAATTCATATCTGACCTCAAAGTAGTTGCATAACTGCCATTTAAGGAAATCTCTTTTCATATTTTAAACATATTTCATATTTATTTTATTTATAAATATTATTACTTGTCTTTTAAAAATACTTGGAAGACTAAGATTATTTATTTGGATAAATGGTATTGTTTCCCAAAAGGAACTATGATTTTTATGCATTTTGCTTGCTTGATGGTGGCAAGTCCAATAGTTTCACAAGAATTTGCATGGTATTTGATTCATGTTTTTATGTTTGATTGGGCAAATCTACTCAATGTATATATGTAGTTCAACCCAAACTAGTAAGGCTTCTGAAACCTCTTTAGGAAATATTATCTTTTAAATCCAAGTTTCTGAGGCCTGGATTCCAGTAAATTCTAATCTTTCTATGAGATAGATCATGAGGATTATAATAGAAGACTTGGAAATAGTTTTGATGATTCTGACACTATCTGCTTTATGGTCATCTGGTTGCTGTGTGTGATTTTTGACTAACTTGATAAATAAAATCAAAGGCTTTTTCTGCAGTTAATAAAGAATGATACAACAGAAATATTTACTATGCACTATGCCAACAACTAAATTAACCAGTAATAATTGTTTTCAGTGGTACCAATCAACAGCTGAGAAAAAAAAAACCCACAGGTCATTACATTTATCAAAATTGACGATAGTTTCTCTCTCCACCCTCCTGTATACCACTCCCTTGATCATGCTGCATTTGACACACATACACACACACACACAGAGGAGAAAATAGCTAATTCTTTTCAATGTTTGTTTCTCTGGAAGCAGTCTTAACAAACTTTTGAGTATTTTGTGTTGGTGAGACTGCAAATGTCTTACTGCTATTCCAAGCCTGTAATTTACTCTGGAGATTGCTGATGTCATCCTTTCATAGAATCATTCCTGTCATGTTGCAGATGGCAACAGAAGGTCACTCCCTTCCTGGTGTGACTTATTTTCCAAGTTTGTCAGAGAAAAGATATCAAATGCATGCATTCCTTCAGAAAATGGTTGCACTCAAGCCACCTAAAACCAGGTAGAGAATCATTACCTCTTTCTTCAAGCTTCACTTTGCAGAATATGTAAACCCTTATAAGAGGATTGGCTAACCTATCAACCTTCAGCTGAGCAGTCATCAGCTTCCAGAACTAGCATGGCCGTCATTGGGCCCCAGCACTCTGGACAGTGCCTTGGCTCCTGGAGACAACCTTCACTGGGCAGTGTGGACAACAGCCCCAGAGACCCTGTCAGCAGAGTATTGCTTGTTGATGTTGCTTAAGATGATCATGGTGAGAGGCAGCTGATAAAACTTTTGGGGAGAGTAACTCTCGACAGAATGAAATGCCTCATTAGTGATGACATGAGGAATCATCAGGGGATCCCAGAGACATGAGTCACCACAGAATGTTAGGTCTCATAGTTAAGGACACATCTGGGTTCTACAGGCCAAGTTTGAATTTCTGTTTAAGAAATGATTTTCTACAGGGTAAAAGTAAAGTATGAGCCCCAATGTGCAGTAAAAGCTGTAGTAGCTATTATCACAATGAATCTTTTCACTAAATCCATAGTAAAAATATTTGCTCTTAACTGTGAGTATATCATGTACATGTGTGTCTGATACTCTTATTTCTTTGCTACTGTGGAAATTTTGGTGTCTAAACCCAAGCAAAGGCAGAAATGTTCATGAGGGGAGAAATCCAACTTTGTTCTTATACCCAAACAATCAGTCATTTCACTCAAAACTAAAAGATGGGCCCTCAGTAGACAGAGCCCTAAAATAATTCTCACAGTCAGCCAGTATAGAGATGAAAATTAAACTTAGATTTTCTGACACTCCACTCTTGTTTTCTCATCACTGGATCCTCCCAGTTCACTGAGAAATCATTAGGTTTACACTATAAGCCAATTCTCAAAGCCTGACAAATTTATAGCTTCTCAAAACATGGAGGCCAAAGCAGAAGTTATCAATTATTTTCAAAGTGTCTAACTTTTAGCTGGGAATACATCGATATAGATATGTGATGGCATCTGGAATTCCAGTCAGTCCTCAAGGGAATATCCACGAATGCCTTTTTGGAGCCTTCTCTAAGATGATAAAATAGGTTCTAGTCAGACACTGTACCTCACATAGTGTAACAGCTTTCGACATAAATCTGGACCATGATTTACATTTGAAAGCAGCAGATCGATATTTGAGGAAGGATTATTTTTTATCAACTTGGCCCTAATTCTCTGAAATATAAAGTTATTTTTTAAATGTCAAGACCAACTATACCCACACTGGCATGGAATGGCTTTGTCGAAAAAGTTGAAAAAAAATTAAACGTAAATTTTGTGTTGACATAATCCAGGTTAAGTCTAGAAAAGAAAAATACTTACTTTTGTAAAATGAGAGGCTATTTTATCACTCAGAGAATGTCACATCAATTGTAAAGCCATCAGCCCCAAGGTTTGGTGGTGATTGCTTCATATTTACTGTTAGTCCGGCAATGGGGATGGTACTTTTACAGTCTTTGGACAGACTAGTGAGTGTGACATTTAAAGTGTTGATTTTTGCAGCACTTATGTTAATTGTTGTAATTTTCCTGATGAACCACCATTCTGGTTTCCTGATGCAGCCAAGATAGTTTTACATTTTCTATGCAGGGCCTCTTTGCCATTTGGTCTGTGTAGTGTCAGCTTCGAGTGCTACTGAAAGCAGACAAAATTGCAAGCAAATTGCATCAGATTGCCAACATTGTGAAAAGGTAAATTGCTTGCAAATCTATTTAAACCACTGCCCTATTTTCATCAGCTTCAGTACTTGGTATTCATGATTGCTTAATTGGCGACCTTTCCTATTGTGTAGTGCTTTATGGTGTAATGGAAAGCGATCTTTACCAAACCAATTACCCTTTTTTTCTCAGCACTACATTATTGCTGTGATTGCAACTGCCAGTCCTTTGTAAATGAACTTTCTGATTTCAATGATGTTTTTAAATGTAAGATAGAAAAAAGTGGCATTCATATTGTGCGATGTTCTATTTTGAAGCCTCTTTGTAGCCACTATTGTCTGGGAAAATGGACTGAAGGGTTACACAGTACCTACAAATATCCATGTAACTATTATTAATATTATTATAATGTCCTCCTTTGTACTGAAGCTCAATTAGGAAAGGATAGGAGAAATATTTTGTCACCCTGTCAAGTGCACAGGAAGTGCATTTGAGGCTTCTTTTTTGACACATACATTATCTCTAGTAATAAGATGAGATTTTTTTTATAAGGAGTGGTGATGAAGATATAAAATCAATTTAAATAAAATTTACATTGCTAGCCTTATGGCTACTCAACATTTAAAAAGGAACCTTAAAATGACTCAAATATTAAAACTTGGAATAAAAGCTTTATTTTATAAGAGAAAGTTATGAGCAAGCTGAGAAGCAGTGAATTTTTAAGATTTCAGGTTTTGAATATAGATGACAAAACACAGCAAAACATGACTATTCTATTAGTTCAGAGCTAAAAATATGTATAATGCAGATAGATAGCCTGAATTGTAACAGAACTAAGAAAGCTTAATTAAATATTCTCTTAAATATTCTATAAAGTTAGCATCCACATGAATTCTCATAAAAATGGGCATAGAATGATACAGAATCCTGTTTATGTATTTTTATGTGATTTAGAAAATTATATCATTACTCATAAGTGTGTGTGCAGAAAGGGAGCTACAAGTAATTTAGTCATTCCCTAATACAGTAAGTGGAAATGGATGCATCATTCTACCCCCTACAGCTAGAAACTCTATTGTAAGAGGGACATTTTGCAAAGATTTCTTTTACTCTCTCCTCTCATTTAATTAGGGAAAAAATGGAGTTCAAACAAGGCTTGCCAATGATAATCAGGTGATTGTTGATTTTAGTACCTTTGATGTAATGTAATGATTTATTTACAGCACAGCATCTTATTCTTTGAAAGCAGAGAAATGTGTTTATTATCTACTGCTTATGAAAGTGTTCATAACAACCAATTTCACTGTGATATTGAGTTCTAATACAGTTATTATTTTGTTTAGGCAATATATATCCTTTTGGAACAATTAGACCTATGATTCAATTTCCTAACTTTAAATGAGTGTCCTATAAATTGGGAGCAGTACACACAAAATCTCTCACCTTGTGGAGGGACTTTATTTAGTAACTCTTGTGGACAGACTTTAAGGTGATTTTATTTTTATTGATAGTGGAGAAACATAGATTAGCACAGACTGCAGTTATTGCTGTTGATGTTATATAAGAGGTTGATTGTGAATGATCACTCTCCTCATTCTTCCTTCTCCACCAGTACTGGATCCTGTGATGGTGAAGTGGATAACAGCAACAGCTAAGAGCCCAGGCTTATGATGTTCCAGACTCTATGCTACGCACTTTAACTGGTTGATCTCATTTCAACCCTCCCGACAATCCTATCAGGAAGGTACTATTACTATTCCCATTTGATAGATGAGGCAACTAAAGCTGAGGTTTAGAGGCCAACACAGGATATGTGAGTCATAAATGATAGATCTAGGATATGAAACTGGGCAGTCTGGCTCCAGAGCCTATGTTCTACTGCTTGAAGAGTTTAGTTTCCCAGCTTTTAACATTTCTTTCTTGAACTAAGGAAGGAAAGCTGGTTGGCTTATATAAATGTTTAAATATTCTAAATATCTGATTTTCTAGAATACCTTAAGTACTTATTGAGGAAATGGAGTGTATCCAGAAGTCATTTAATCTTATGCTCTTTTCTTCTCTTTATACATGGTACAGATTTGGCATTGATACTCATGTTTACATGCAAAACTCTAAGAAACTCAGATGTTCAGATTCAGCTTCTGCGTGCAAAGAATTTTATGAATGCCAATGCTCACAAATGGGTCCTGCAGCTATTTCTCCTTTCCCTCTTTCTTCATCCATTGGAAAGAGAGCCTTGAATACTGTAGAAACAGTAAATATCCAGCCAGTTCATCTTATCACCTCTGTTAAATAATGTACTCTAGAGTTATTGTTGGAGTTTGTTTGTTGATGTTTGGAAACATCTTATTTTAGTCTGAAGCTCTTTCAAAGGAATTGCAGTAAGAATAATTAACAGATTTCCTCCTGTCTGTAACGAGTGCATTTGCTGAAGGCTGGGCGAGGTGTAGTGGAATGAGGTTGGGGAAATATGAGTTGTTGGTTCCCCTTCAAGTGATCTTCAAGCAAATTATAGAAGAACGAAATGTTCTTTGAGATTATACATGAGACATTTGTTCAACTGATTTAAACAAAAAACTAGGTGTTTTCTTGTTTGATGTTCCAATCTTTACTCTGCTATGGATAGCCAGTGGGATATGGATAGCAAATGCTGTCAATCACATAATGATTTGTAACATGGTATTGATATCTTAACATAAGCAAATTTCCACCTAACAGGAAGCTATTGAGGGGACCCTTATGTAGAAATACTTCCTTTCTCCCTCTTCAAGTGAATTTTTAAGGGTTCATCTTAAGTCAGGTGAACAGTAGAAAGAGAAATGGAAAGACTCAGGAGAGAAAGTGGTGTTAAAATCCAGGGAGATGGACCTCAAAACAAATTTAATTTACTACTTCTGCCTTGGTCCCTAATCATACAGGCGTTCTTTCTTTTTAATGTGTACTGGCTAAGAAGATTTTTAAGGAGTGACATTTTGAGATGCCCTCTACTCACACTTAGCTATTTGGGAAGCCATTCCAAAAGCAAAATAAGCAATTACTTTTCTCACACCCAAAAAAACGTGTGTTAACCAGAGTGATGAGTTTTCTAGCAAGGAGAATTTTCAGTCTTGGAGGCATGGGTGGAAGAATCCATTCAGTCATTCAGTGAACATTTTTTTAGCACTTTCTATGATCCAGCACTGTGGGGCACAGAGTGAGAGTCACACCTCCTCTCTGGCTTGCTCTGGAGTCGGCTACAAAGAAACTTCTTTTAGAATGCAGTGCAGTTTAGAAGAAATAATTTTCTTTTCATTAAATAAGTTAATTTTAGAACAATCTGTGTTTAAATGGCAGTGAAAAAAAGCAGACAGTTGTGGATCCAAGAACAGAATTTTGCGTTAAATGGAGACTTGCTTTACCTAGTAGCAGTAGTGTTTGTGACTCAGTCCTCTATGACTCTTTGCTACCAGCTGGACTGTAGCCTGCCAGGCGTCTTTGTCCTTGGAATTCCCCAGGCAAGAATATAGAAATGGGTAGCCATTCTCCTCTTAAGAGGGATAGAACCTGGGCCTCATGTATTATGGGCAGATTCTTTACTGTTTGAGCCACCAGGGAAGCCCCCAAATCATCAGATAGAGGTCCATCCATGCATGCATGCTCAGTCACGCCCTGACTCTTTGTGACCGCATAGACTGTAGCCCTCCAGGTTCCTCTGTCCATGGGATTTTTCAGGCAAAAACACTGGAGTGGGGTGCAATTTCCTCTTCCAGGAGATCTTCCTGATCCATGAATCAAATCCTGGTCCCTTGTATCTCCTGCACTTCAGGTGGATTCTTTACCTGCTGAGCCATGCTTTACCTAGGACACTTCATTATTAAAAGTGTACCAATACATTTAACCTATTCAGTTTCATATGCAGATATTTATTTTTTACTTATCATTTTAATCAATATATGGGAAATTTCATGATAATGATTTGTTTAAGAATACAGTTAACTTGACTTTGACTCCTAAACTGGATTTTGATGTTCAATGATTATATAATCTAAAATTTCAACTCCATGTTTTAAAGTATTTGTAATTTAGATTAATATTTCAAAAATAAAAGATTGAGACTTTCTTACTCATGACACCCTTCTAAAATAAAGCCCTGAATCCTTTAATTATTTTAGGATGAAATTATCTTATTTTGGTTTGTTTCCAAATGTGAGATCAATTTTTCATGGCAGTCTTTCTAAGTAATATCATCATGAAGTGTTGAGTCTTCACAGACTTGCTGAGATTTTTAAAAAATATCTATTTTAGAACTATCTTACCAACTTAGAGCATTTTAATGAGCAACTTACTATTTGAACAGTGCCTTTTGAAATGAACTCTATAGCCAAGAATGCTGATCACTGCTGTCTCTGGAACCCTGAGCACCACATAACTCATGGGTCTGGCTACCATGAGATTGAGCATGAAATTTCACATCAAAGACCTCCATGCCTGAGGAGCAGAGATGCAAGGGGGTGGTGTGGCCAGGGCAGAATAGAATGCACAAAGCAGATGGAATTTTTCTTGGTTTGTTCAGAGACTAGATGGAGTTTCTGCAGACCAGGAACCTTTGCAGTTGCTGCTTACCCTGGAAATAACAAGCTACTGTGGTTACAGCTGCAATAATAGGAGCATGATCCCTGAAAGACCAAGGAATACCTTGTAATAAGCAGGCTGTACTTCAAGGCGAGGCTGGTTTCCTGGGCATACAATCTGTGCAATCACACAGGACTCTGTGCTTAAAAGGGCTCCATGTTCGGCTTAATGTTCTGCAGTTACTGTTCCTAAGTTCTTAGTAATTTTTTAACAAGAAGCTCCTTATTTTCATTATGTAGCTGGTCCTAACAGGAGGTTTATTTTAAATTAAGAACATCTCATTCTAAGAAAGCCACTGACAACATCCACAATGGAGTAAGGTCTACAAATTATCACAGAGGAGCTGTTAAAGAAATGAGGACTGGTTAATGGGCAAAAATATAATGTGATCAAGGATAATGCTTTATGACTATCTTGATCTAGTAGAACTAGAAATGGTTACCTAGGGAAGGAATGAGAACTCTATGGCTCTATTATTGGACTCTTCATCTTAGAATAATAGTAAAAGAATTTCTGTGTATCAATGGTGTTTGTACTTTTTGATCATGCCCTATAGTAAGAAATACATTTTATTAATGATCTTATATTTATGTATGTGTATATATGCACATATACATATGTACTTATATGTATTTTTTGTGTGTATATGTGTATTTTGCACATTTATACACAAGTTTCATGAAATAACTCTCAGCTTTATCCCACATGGTATGCATTCTGATACTTTCTATTTTTTTCTCTTTCATTAAAAAATTTATTGGTTCTTATCTGCTAAATCAAAAGAAGGCAATGACAACCCACTCCAGTACTCTTGCCTGGAAAATTCCATGCAGGGACAGAGGAGCCTGGTAGGTTGCAAGTCCATAGGGTCGCAAAGAATCAGACATGACTGAGCGACTTCACTTTCACTTTTCACTTTCATGCATTGGAGAAGGAAATGGCAACCCACTCCAGTGTTCTTGCCTGGAGAATCCCAGGGACGGGGGAGCCTGGTGGGCTGCAGTCAATGGGGTTGCACAGAGTCAAACACGACTGAAGCAACTTAGCAGCAGCAGTAGCATCCACTAAATCAATTTGTTGTCAACTAATGGATCACAGTCCACAGTTTGAGAGACTGTTATATAACATGGGCTTCCCAGGTGGCACTAGTGGTAAAGAACTTGCCTGCCAATGCAGGAGAGGTAAGACACGCAGGTTCGATTCCTGGGTCGGGAAGATCCCCTGGAAGAGGGCATGGCAACTCACTCCAGTATTCTTGCCTGGAGAATCCCATGGACGGAGGAGCCTAGCAGGCTAAGTCCATGGATTACAAAGAGTTGGACATGACTGAAGTGACTTAGCATGCACGTACGCACCTTATATAGCATGAGGGGTTGCATTAGATAATTCTCTACATTTTTCTAGCTCTAAGATGATAATTTTCAAAAGTTAAAAATTGCAAGTTAGGACTTCCCTAGTGGTCCAGTGGTTAAGAATCTACCTGCCAATAAAGGGGACACGGATTCAACTCCTGGTCCTGGAATATTCCATGTGCCACCGGGCAACTAAGCTCATGTACCATAACTACTGAGCCCAAGTGCCCTAGAGCCTGTGCTCCACAGCAAAGGAAGCCACCACAATGAGAAGCCCGTGCACTGCAATTAAAGAGTAACCTTTCCCCCATCCCCTGCTCATCGCAACTAGAGAAAAGCCTGCACAGCAATGAAGGCTCAGCATAGCCGAAAATAAATACATTGGATTATGTTTTAAAAAATTGCAAGTTACCCCACTGGTGGCTGAATATATGCCTAAACAATTCAGTGGCAAAGTATAAAGAGCCCTTGATTAATTCTTGGAAGACCTGGTTCAAACTAGCTATTTAAGGTATTTTAACACTTTAAATAAATCTATTTGTTAGTCTTCTCAATTGCCTTATTAGGAAAATATATTTTTTTTTAATTCAGAGAATTTCTTCCTTTTAATAACAAATAACAGAATGCTTAATCTTCCAAATTAAATCTTTAGAGTGTATAAAATGGTTTAGGAACTGCTTTGATGGAATCTGAGGACTGGTCAGGTCTTTTACATATCCTGCTCACCACTCTCCATCCCTCCTCCCAACTTCCATCTGTAGACCCTGTAGGACTCCAGTGAACACAGTTTGAAAACCACTCTATCAAAGTGAATCTTACACTTTGATCTGGGAACTTCTGGTGTGCAGTAGTGATTGGGAATGACACCAAACATTCAATATCTTTCTTTGTTTTTCTCTCAGTTCAATGTTTTAATCTCAGAAAATGAAAACACACCAGAATGAGGCTGTTTCTGTCCAGTTCCCTGCTTTATCTTCACCATCTAGCAGAGTACCTAGTACACAGTAGGTGCTCAATACATATTTACTGGACAAATAAGTCACTTTTTATTTTTTTTTAATTTTTTTTCTTTTTAAATTTTATTTTATTTTAAACTTTACAATATTGTATTAGTTTTGCCAAATATTGAAATTAATCCACCACAGGTATACATGTGTTCCCCATCCTGAACCCTCCTCCCTCCTCCCTCCCCATACTATACCTCTGGGCCGTCCCAGTGCACCAGCCCCAAGCATCCAGTATAGTGCATCGAACCTGGACTGGCAATTCGTTTCATACATGATATTATACATGTTTCAATGCCATTCTCCCAAATCTTCCGACCCTCTCCCTCTCCAACAGAGTCCATAAGACTGTTCTATACATCAGTGTCTCTTGCTGTCTCGTACACAGGGTTATTGTTACCATCTTTCTAAATTCCATATATGTGCATTAGTATACTGTATTGGTGTTTTTCTTTCGGCTTACTTCACTCTGTATAATAGGCTCCAGTTTCATCCATCTCATTAGAACTGATTCAAATGTATTCTTTTTAATGGCTGAGTAATACTCCATTGTGTATATGTGCCACAGCTTTCTTATCCATTCATCTGCTGATGGACATCTAGGTTGCTTCCATGTCCTGGCTATTATAAACAGTGCTGCGATGAACATTGGGGTACACGTGTCTCTTTCGCTTCTGGTTTCCTCAGTGTGTATGCCCAGCAGTGGGATTGCTGGATCATAAGGCAGTTCTATTTCCAGTTTTTTAAGGAATCTCCACACTGTTCTCCATAGTGGCTGTACTAGTTTGCATTCCCAACAGTGTAAGAGGGTTCCCTTTTCTCCACACCCTCTCCAGCATTTATTGCTTATAGACTTTTGGATCGCAGCCATTCTGACTGGCGTGAAATGGTACCTCATAGTGGTTTTGATTTGCATTTCTCTGATAATGAGTGATGTTGAGCATCTTCTCATGTGTTTGTTAGCCATCTGTATGTCTTCTTTGGAGAAATGTCTATTTAGTTCTTTGGCCCATTTTTTGATTGGGTCATTTATTTTTCTGGAGTTGAGCTGTAGGAGTTGCTTGTATATTTTTGAGATTAGTTGTTTGTCCGTTGCTTCATTTGCTATTATTTTCTCCCATTCTGAAGGCTGCCTTTTCACCTTGCTAATAGTTTCCTTTGTTGTGCAGAAGCTTTTAAGTTTAATTAGGTCCCATTTGTTTATTTTTGATTTTATTTCCAGTATTCTGGGAGGTGGGTCATAGAGGATCCTGCTGTGATGTATGTCAGAGGGTGTTTTGCCTATGTTCTCCTCTAGGAGTTTTATAGTTTCTGGTCTTACGTTTAGATCTTTAACCCATTTTGAGTTTATTTTTGTCTAAGGTGTTAGAAAGTGTTCTAATTTCATTCTTTTACAAGTGGTTGACCAGATTTCCCAGCGCCACTTGTTAAAGACATTGTCTTTAATCCATTGTATATTCTTGCCTCCTTTGTCAAAGATAAGGTGTCCATATGTGCGTGGATTTATCTCTGGGCTTTCTATTTTATTCCATTGATCTATATTTCTGTCTTTGTGCCAGTACCATACTGTCTTGATAACTGTGGCTTTGTAGTAGATCCTGAAGTCAGATAGATTGATTCCTCCAGTTCCATTATTCTTTCTTAAGATAGCTTTGGCTATTCGAGGTTTTTTGTATTTCCATACAAATTGTGAAATTATTTGTTCTAGCTCTGTGAAGAATACCGTTGGTAGCTTGATAGGAATTGCATTGAATCTATAAATTGCTTTGGGTAGTATACTCATTTTCACCATATTGATTCTTTTGCTCCATGAACATGGTATATTTCTCCATCTATTAGTGTCCTCTTTGATTTCTTTCACCAGTGTTTTATAGTTTTCTATATATAGGTCTTTAGTTTCTTTAGGCAGATATATTCCTAAGTATTTTATTCTTTCTGTTGCAATGGTGAATGGAATTGTTTCCTTAATTTCTTTTTCTATTTTCTCATTATTAGTGTATAAGAATGCAAGGGATTTCTGTGTGTTGATTTTATATCCTGCAACTTTACTATAATCATTGATTAGTTCTAGTAATTTTCTGGTGGAGTCTTTAGGGTTTTCTATGTAGAGGATCATGTCATCTGCAAATAGTGAGAGTTTTACTTCTTCTTTTCCAATTTGGATTCCTTTTATTTCTTTTTCTGCTCTGATTGCTGTGGCCAAAACTTCCAAAACTATGTTGAATAGTAATGGTGAAAGTGGGCACCCTTGTCTTGTTCCTGACTTTAGAGGAAATGCTTTCAATTTTTCACCATTGAGAATAATGTTTGCTGTGGGTTTGTCATATATAGCTTTTATTATGTTGAGGTATGTTCCTTCTATTCCTGCTTTCTGGAGAGTTCTTATCATAAATGGATGTTGAATTTTGTCAAAGGCTTTCTCTGCATCTATTGAGGTAATCATATGGTTTTTATTTTTCAATTTGTTAATGTGGTATATAACATTGATTGATTTGTGGATATTGAAGAATCCTTGCATCCCTGGGATAAAGCCCACTTGGTCATGGTGTATGATCTTTTTAATGTGTTGTTGGATTCTGATTGCTAGAATTTTGTTAAGGATTTTTGCATTTATGTTCATCAGTGATATTGGCCTGTAGTTTTCTTTTTTTGTGGGATCTTTGTCAGGTTTTGGTATAAGGGTGATGGTGGCCTCATAGAATGAGTTTGGAAGTTTACCTTCCTCTGCTATTTTCTGGAAGAGTTTGAGCAGGATAGGTGTTAGCTCTTCTCTAAATTTTTGGTAGCATTCAGCTGTGAAGCCGTCTGGACCTGGGCTTTTGTTTGTTGGAAGATTTTTGATTACAGTTTCAATTTCCATGCTTGTGATGGGTCTGTTAAGATTTTCTATTTCTTCCTGGTCCAGTTTTGGAAAGTTGTACTTTTCTAAGAATTTGTCCATTTCTTCCACGTTGTCCATTTTATTGGCATATAATTGTTGATAGTAGTCTCTTATGATCCTTTGTATTTCTGTGTTGTCTGTTGTGATCTCTCCATTTTCATTTCTAATTTTATTGATTTGATTTTTCTCCCTTTGTTTCTTGATGAGTCTGGCTAATGGTTTGTCAATTTTATTTATCCTTTCAAAGAACCAGCTTTTGGCTTTGTTGATTTTTGCTATGGTCTCTTTTGTTTCTTTTGCATTTATTTCTGCCCTAATTTTTAAGATTTCTTTCCTTCTACTAACCCTGGGGTTCTTCATTTCTTCCTTTTCTAGTTGTTTTAGATGTAGAGTTAGGTTATTTATTTGACTTTTTTCTTGTTTCTTGAGGTATGCCTGTATTGCTATGAACTTTCCCCTTAGGACTGCTTTTACCGTGTCCCACAGGTTTTGGGTTGTTGTGTTTTCATTTTCATTCGTTTCTATGCAAATTTTGATTTCTTTTGTGATTTGTTGGTTATTCAGCAGCGTGTTGTTCAGCCTCCATATGTTGGAATTTTTAATAGTTTTTCTCCTGTAATTGAGATCTAATCTTACTGCATTGTGGTCAGAAAAGACACTTGGAATGATTTCTATCTTTTTGAATTTACCAAGGCTAGATTTATGGCCCAGGATGTGATCTATCCTGGAGAAGGTTCCATGTGCGCTTGAGAAAATGGTGTAATTCATTGTTTTGGGATGAAATGTCCTATAGATATCCATTAGGTCTAACTGGTCTATTGTATTGTTTAAAGTTTGTGTTTTCCTTGTTAATTTTCTGTTTAGTTGATCTATCCATAGGTGTGAGTGGGGTATTAAAGTCTCCCACTATTATTGTGTTATTGTTAATTTCTCCTGTCATACTTGTTAGCATTTGTCTTACATATTGCAGCACTCCCGTGTTGGGTGCATATATATTTATAATTGTTATATCTTCTTCTTGGATTGATCCTTTGATCGTTAGGTAGTGACCATCTTTGTCTCTTTTCACAGCCTTTGTTTTAAAGTCTATTTTATCTGATATGAGTATTGCTACTCCTGCTTTCTTTTGGTCCCTATTTGCATGGAAAATCTTTTTCCAGCCCTTCACTTTCAGTCTGTATGTGTCCCCTGTTTTGAGGTGGGTCTCTTGTAGACAACATATGTAGGGGTCTTGTTTTTGTATCCATTCAGCCAGTGTTTGTCTTTTGTTTGGGGCATTCAACCCATTTACATTTAAGGTAATTACTGATAAGTATGATCCCGATGCCATTTACTTTATTGTTTTGGGTTCAAATTTATACACCGTTTTTGTGTTTCCTGTCTAGAGAATATCCTTTAGTATTTGTTGGAGAGCTGGTTTGGTGGTGTAGAATTCTCTCAGCTTTTGCTTGTCTGAAAAGCTTTTGATTTCTCCTTCATATTTGAATGAGATCCTTGCTGGGTACAATAATCTGGGCTGTAGGTTATTTTCTTTCATCATTTTAAGTATATCTTGCCATTCCCTCCTGGCTTGAAGAGTTTCTATTGAAAGATCAGCTGTTATCCTTATGGGAATTCCCTTGTGTGTTATTTGTTGTTTTCCCCTTGCTGCTTTTAATATTTGTTCTTTGTGTTTGATCTTTGTTAATTTGATTAGTATGCGTCTTGGGGTGTTTCGCCTTGGGTTTATCCTGTTTGGGACTCTCTGGGTTTCTTGGACTTGGGTGATTATTTCCTTCCCCATTTTAGGGAAGTTTTCAACTATTATCTCCTCAAGTATTTTCTCATGGTCTTTCTTTTTGTCTTCTTCTTCTGGGACCCCTATGATTCGTATGTTGTAGCGTTTAATATTGTCCTGGAGGTCTCTGAGATTGTCCTCATTTCTTTTAATTCCTTTTTCTTTTATTCTCTCTGAGTCATTTATTTCTACCATTCTATCTTCTAATTCCCTAATCTTATCTTCTGCCTCTGTTATTCTACTATTTGTTGCCTCCAGCATGTTTTTAATTTCATTTTTTGTATTATTCATTATATATTGACTTTTTTATTTCTTCTAGGTCCTTGTTAAACCTTTCTTGCATCTTCTCAATCCTTGTCTCCAGGCTATTTATCTGTGATTCCATTTTGATTTCAAGATTTTGGATTAATTTCACTATCATTATTTGGAATTCTTTATCAGGTAGATTCCCTATCTCTTTCTCTTTTGTTTGGTTTGGTGGGCATTTATCCTGTTCCTTTATCTGCTGGGTATTCCTCTGTCTCTTCATCTAGTTTAAATTGCTGAATTTGAGGTGTCCTTTCTGTATTCTGGCAGTTTGTGGAGTTCTCTTTATTGTGGTGTTTCCTCGCTGTGTGTGGGTTTGTACAGGTGGCTTGTCAAGGTTTCTTGGTTAGGGAAGCTTTTATTGGTGTTCTGGTGGGTGGAGCTGGATTTCTTCTCTCTGGAGTGCAATGAAGTGTCCAGTAATGAGTTATGAGATGTCTGTGGTTTTGGGGTGACTTTGGGCAGCCCCTATCTTGGAGCTCAGGGCTGTGTTCCTTTGTTGCTGGAGAATTTGCTTGGTATGTCTTGCTCTGGAACTTGTTGGCCCTTGTGTGGTGCTTGGTTTCCGTGTAGGTATGGAGGCGTTTGATGAGCTCCTGTCAATTAATGTTCCTTGGAGTCAGGAGTTCCCTGGAGTCAGGGTTTGGACTTAAGCCTCCTGCTTCCAGTTATTGGTCTTATTTTTACAGTAGTTTCAAAACTTCTCCTTCTATACAGCACCATTGATAAAACATCTACATTAAAGATGAAAAGTTTCTCTACCATGAGGGTCACCCAGAGAGGTTTACAGCGTTACATGGAGAAGAGAAGAGGGAGGAGGGAGTTAGAGGTGACCCGAATGATATGAGGTGGAATCAATAGAGGAGAGAGTGGGCTAGCCAGTAATCACTTCCTTATGTGCACTCCACAACTGGACCGCTCAGAGATATTCACAGAGTTATACAGAGAAGAGAAAACGGAGGAAGGAGACAGAGGTGGCCAGGAGGATAAAAGGGGGGAATGAAAAGGAGGGAGGCAGATCCAGCCAGTAATCTGTTCCCTAAGTGTTCTCCACCGTCTGAAACACACAGAAATTCACAGAGTTGGGTAGAGTAGAGAGGGGTTAGGGACGAGACACAGGCGACCTGGTGGAGAAAAAGGAGAGTCCAAAGGGAGAGAGAGCAGTCTAGCCAGTAATCTCGCTCCCTAGTGAAAAATGGGTACTGAAGATTGGGTTCTTAAAGGTACAAAATTGGTAACAAATACATAAAAGCAAAAATTAAAAATCTAGAGTAGAGTTCAGAATTTCAAAAATACGATGTTAAAGAAAAGAAGAAGGAAAAGAAAGAGAGAAAAAACGAACAAACAAAAACAAACAAGATCGTGAAAATTATAAAGAAAATATAGGTACAAAATTGATAACTAATACCAAAAAGCAAAAGTTAAAAATCTAGAGTAGAGTTTGGAATTTCAAAAATACAATGTTAAAAAAAAAAGAAGAGGAAAAAGAAAGAGAGAAAAACAAACAAACAAACAAAAACAAGCAAAGTGGCAAAAATTATAAAGAAAATACAGGTACAAAATTGATATCAAATACCAAAAAGCAAAAATTAAAAATCTAGAGTAGAGTTTGGAATTTCAGATATACAATGTTATATAAAAGAAGAAGAGAAAGAAACAGAGAAAAAAAAAAAGTCACAGAAATTATAAAAAAAACTATAGGTACAAAATTGATAACAAACACCAAAAAGCTAAAATTAAAAATCTAGAATAGAGTTTGGAATTTCAAAAATACAATGTTAAAGAAAATAAGAAAAAAAAAAGAAAAAAACCAAGGTCAAAAAAATTTTTTTAAATATATATATGAAGTTTGCTTTAAAAAAAAAAATAGGGTCTTTTTTTTTCTTTTTGCAAAGTAATAGGTTATAAAAGTGAAAATTAAAGGAATAATAGAGGACTTAAAATTTTTTTTAAAAATTAAAAAAAAGAGAAAGAATGATCGTAAAAACAGTAAAACTATATCTAGGACTTTCTCTGGTTTTGTTGAGTATTGTGGGTTCAGTTCATTTTTGGCTAGTTCCTTGGTCCGACTTATATTTCTCAAGATATATAGGCCCCTTCCTATGTAGTCGGTAGTAACCACAGGGTTTTAATCCATTGCCTGTAGCTTCCCTCTGTTATAGCTTCTTCTGTTTGCTGGTCTCTTCAGTGTCTGGTTTCCACCCTGACACAAAGGGGATGATGGAGGACATTTTTTTTTTTTTTTTTTAGGCTCACTTGTTCAGTTGTGCTGTGGGGAGGGAGGGAGGGATGCTGCAAACAAATAACACTGGCGTGCGCTTGCAGTGCCTCAGCCACACTGGGTCTGCCCCCGCTCTCGGCGCGTGTAGCCTCCCTGCCCACACTGCTCAGGCTCTAGGTTGCTCCACCGGGAACCATCTGAGGCCGGCCCTGGGCTGCCTTCACCTCCCAGGTCCAAGCCACTCAGGTTCAGGCACTCGGGTAGTCCTCAGAGGCGCAGACTCAATTGGGCCTGCGTTTTGTGCCCTTCCCAGGTCTGGGCAGCTCAGGTGATGAGGTGTTTGGCGAGCGCGATTGCTGCGACTTATCGCCTCCCCACCTCTTGGTTATCTCGGCGTACAACCGGTGCACCTTCTCAGGCAGATGTTGACCATCCAGACCCCCAATAAGTTTTAGTTAGCAAAGAAGCCTGTTTACAGTTTTATAGATAATGTCTCTCTGGGGCTGCGATTGCCCCCTTCCGGCTCTGGCTGCCTGTCACCGGAGGGGGATGGTCTGCAGCCGGCTATCTCTGTTCAGTCCTTTGTTCTGTGCGCGGGCCTGGTGGTGTCTTAGGTTAGGGCTGGCTTTTCGCGTGGCAGATATCCCACAGTCTGGTTTACTAGCCCAAATTATTTCGTTCAGATAGCGCTCAGGTTATTCAGGCCAGATCCTTACTCTAAGCAATGCAGCCCGCGCTGTGCCTCCCTGCCCAGCCCCCGCTTGCTAGTGGCGTGTGCAGGCGTCTGCACTGCTTCTCCGCTGGGGGAGTTACCGTAGGGCTTGCAATCTGCGGGTTTTAATTGTTTATTTATTTTTCCTCCCTGTTATGTTGCCCTCCGTGCTTCCAAAGCTCGGCTCAGATTCGGCAGTGAGAAGGTGTCCTGGTGTTTGGAAACTTCTCTCTTTTTAAGACTCCCTTTCTGGGACGAAACTCCATCCCTCCATCTTTTGTCTCTTTTTTTGTCTTTTATATTTTTTCCTACCTCCTTTCAAAGACTTGGGTTGCTTTTCTGGGTGCCTGATGTCCTCTGCCGGCATTCAGAAGTTGTTTTGTGGAATTTACTTGGCCTTTAAATGTTTTTTTGATGAATTTGTGGGGGAGAAAGTGTTCTCCCCTTCCTACTCCTCCACCATCTTAGCTCCTCCTCCAAATAGGTCACTTTTTAAAATGTATCAAAATAAAAAATGTTTGGCGGGAGATGTTTATGAAAATTCTCAAATTATTGACAGATTCAGATTTTTAAACTAAGGTTCATGTCTTATCGGGTTGATTTTAGTAATGCATATTTTTGTAGTGAAATTGAACATTGATATCTCTATCTTACAGATAAGAATACCAGGCTGTTATGAAATTCATAAAGTAACCTAACTATTTGCAGGCAGGAATTACGATCCATAGCTACTGAATTTCTGTTCTGTTTATTGGTGAGCTCTGGAAAGAATCCCCATGAGGACATCCTAGCATTCAGTGGATGAATTGGGTGCATCTTGGTTCATGACTTTGTAGAGCCCCTTTAAACACTGGTATTTTGTTGACTGGTATAATTGATAAAAAGGAAGTTGTACCATGCCAGTCACTTGCCTTTATGGGCTTACCCATTTCATTCTTGAATATGACAGCCTTACTGTTAGTAGCAATTTGTTTCATAAAATTGTGAAATGATTGAAAGCAGATGGGAAAGAAATAAGGTCACATGGATTTTTTTCCCCTTAATGGAATTACTACTCAGAAAAAAAAAGTGGTGCTTTGGTTGGGTAAGTTCTTATACCAAGTGAGCTCTTCAAAATGTTATGTCCCATTTGTATCACTAACTCTATTTTTGAGATGACAAGAGATGAATGAAATATAAAGCTTATGGTTACACAGGGTACTCATCTTCATGCACAACTTCAGCATTAATGTAACCTTTAAAATGTAACCTTTAAAAAGTGCAGTAGTTATCAGCAGCATGACCCATATCACACTGGAACTGCTTGTCAAGCCTTGCTCATTTGATGCATGAAAGTTCTATATTTTCCTTCATAGGCATATGTTAAGTACCTTTATGTTGGCCCAAGCAGCATGCCAATGTAGAATTTCCTTAACTGTAGATTCTAAGTCAGGGGTATAACTGTTGGCATCTGTCTATTTAGGTGGCTCAGAATACACAGATGCTTTGAAATAGTTGCTTACTTAAAATGAAATCAGAGCATTCCCTCAATTAACGTGCACATCTTTAAACTAAGTCTGAGCATTCTTACTCTCCTTTAAGACAATTTAGCATTGTTACAGACATACTTAGAACATACTTAAATTTGGATGGATGTTTTATTTGACTTAATGCATACACTATATAAAAGCCAGTTAACTACTTGTCACATGACAATGTTCTCCATCACAGGCCTCAAAATAAAAATTGCTCTGGGTACCAAAATGTATCAGAATAGCTAAATGCTTTCAGTGAGAAGGGCCAGATGAAAGGCCATTTTCCCTATTGGTTAAAGTAGCTTACCTTTGAATAACATGAAGTTGCCAAATTTCAACCATTTTTGAGCTACAGAAGTGGCAGTTTTATATAGTTTAATCTATATTTCTAGACACTTGTTGCTTACTCTGCTGTTATGATCTCCCAAGAAAGTTAGAGTTTCCCTGAGTGTTAAGAAAACAGGGACCCCAAAAGTTTTTAGTGGATTTCACACTGCCTTCACAAGAAGATAAAATACTTTAATAGATACTTGGTGGGTCTGTTTCTCAGACCTTCAGTTCTGAAAAAAAAAAAGAAAGGGTCCCCTGAAAAGATTACCAACAATTTATTTCACCAAATATCTTTACTTTCTAGAAGAGTATACTTAAGAAATAAGATTATGGGCAAAACTTAGTCTATAGTGCTAATAGTTTATAATACCAAAAATTTGAATATAATCTAAAAGACGAGTATAAGGAGTTCAGTTAAATATAGTCCTTCCATAATAAAAAGTGAAAGTATTTATTAAATGGAAAATAAGTTAGTAAACAAGTATTTACCTAAAAGATGTATATTACTGTGTCACTGAAGACATAATTAGATATATACAAACACAGATGTATTTAACATACATAAACATGATGCATAAAAAGACCAGAATCACATACAACGTTGTCAGTGATTATTTCTGCATATAAGGTTAAGATTTATGGATGATTTTGAAACCTAATCTTTATTTATCTATATTTTCTACCATAAATATATATTAATTGTAATAATAAGGAAAAAATATAGTAACACCAAGAATATTTAGTTTATTGTTTCACTCATTTAAAAAAATATCTGATTTATAAATTAAGGCAATTCCTGAGTATTTGCATCATGGGGGATGTTTGAAGTTCAGGAGAGTCTGAATCACTGAGATAACACATGACAAGAGGGGCAGAGAGACGGAAAGCAAACCCCTGGGAAGGGACTTATAGCAAATTGGTCAGTTCAGTTCAGTCGCTCAGTCATGTCTAGCTCTTTGTGACCCCATGGATGGCAGTACACCACGCCACCCCTGTTCATCACCAACTCCCAGAGTTTACTCAAACTTATGTCCATTGAGTTGGTGATGCCATCCAACCTTCTCATCCTCTATCATCCCCTTCTCCTCCTGCCTTCAATTTTTCCCATCATCAGGGTCTTATCAATTGAGTCAGTTCTTTGTATCAGGTGGCCAAAGTATTAGAGTTTCAGCTTCAACATCAGTCCTTCTAATGTATATTCAGGGCTAATTTCCTTTAGGATGGACTGGTTGGCTCTCCTTGCAATTCAAGGGACTTTCAAGAGTCTTCTCCAGCACCACAGTTCAAAAGCATCAATTCTTTGGTGCTCAGCTTCCTTTAATAGTCCAATTCTCACATCCATACATGACTACTGAAAAAACCATAGCTTTGACTAGACGGACCTTTGTTGGCAAAGTAATGTCTTTGCTTTTTAATATGCTGTCTAGGTTGGTCATAACTTTTCTTCCAAGGAGCAAACCGTCTTTTAATTTCACTGCAGTCACCATCTGCAGTGATTTTGGAGCCCAGAAAAATAAAGTCTTTCACTGTTTCCATTTTTTCCCCATCTATTTGCCATGAAGTGATGGGATCATATGCCATGATCTTAGTTTTCTGAATGTTGAGTTTTAAACCAACTTTTTCACTCTCCTCTTTCACTTTCATCAAGAGGCTTTTTAGTTCCTCTTCACTTTCTGCCATAAGGATGGTGTCATCTGCATATCTGAGGTTATTGATATTTCTCCCGGTAATCTTGATTCCAGCTTGTGCTTCATCCAGTCCAGTGTTTCTCATGATGGATTCTGCATATAAGTTAAATAAGCAGGGTGACAATATACAGCCTTGACATACTCCTTTTCCTATTTGGAACCAGTCTGTTGATCCATGTTCAGTTCTAATTGTTGCTTCATGCCATGTACTTTAAAAATCTACCCATTTGAGTTGTTTGCCTTATACTGGTGAATAGTAATTAAGTTGCTGAAGAAGGCAAACAAAGTTAATTGGTAAACAGAAAACATTTTTCCTGGGAAGAAATTAAGCGTGGTTATTTGAACTTAGTTTAGGAGATATTTCAGAAGCATTATTTCTTCTTCTGTCTCTTGCCACAGAAAGAATGCTTTCAATGGTCAAAAGGCACAGTTAAATATTAGAACTTCACTCTGAAAAGACAGTATATGGAACAAATAGATAAAACAATGATATTGTGAGTCAGATGAGTGTAATAAGACAAACGAATGGGAATAGGATTTTTATAGGAAGGATAGTGAACATACAAAAACCTCTCAGGATAAAAGTAGGCTCCAGGGTCTGATTCACCCTGAGAACATATGCAGTCTTCAGTATACATTTATGGACTGAGTTTTTTTAAAGAATGAATGAATTAATAATACTTTATCTCATCATCATCTTATGGACCAGTTCTTTATAATTTATGTACAGTAGCATTGAGATAAATTTAACTAGGTATGATTACATGCTGCATAACAGAACATTATTAAATTTTATGATAGGGTCAAGTTATTTTCACTTTAGTATGATAATTATTCAGTTCAGTAGTTCCTTTTCTTACAGAACTTAATAATGTTTGATTCAGAAGTTTAAAAATGAGACACACACACACATATATATATGTATATACACTATAGAGTACATAAATATATCAGAAAGAATGAAAAAGCCATAAAGTCACAATGAAAGGGAAACTGTCAAGCATTCATTATTTTGGAGTATTCACTAATGTAATAAACTACTATGTAATTTCCATTAATATGAATTTTTTTCTAACAAAGGAAATGCAGCTTAATATTTGTTAAGGCTAGGGAAGAGAGAAAGAATAACTCCTTTACCATTTGGCTGGGCAAATGAAAATATTTGGGTATTCCTTTTACAAAAGTGAAAAGTTTAGAGGTAAATTAAGTACTTGCCTTCAGTTGTCTGTGTATTTGTGGTTTGTCCAATACAACTGTTTCATAAATATACAATGCATTTGGTATCCACAAAAGCCTACCTAAAATATGGTTGAGGTGGCAGTGGTTGTTGTTCACTCGCTAAGTTGTGTCTGACTCTTTGCAACCCCGTAGACTGCAACATGCCAGGCTCCTCTGTCCTCCACTATCTCCCAGAGTTTGCTCAAATATACATCCGTGAAGTTGGTGATGCTATCCAACCATCTTATTCTCTGCCACCCCCTTCTCCTTTTGCCTGCAACCTTTCCCAGCATCAGAGTCTTTTCCAATGAGTTGGTTCTTCACATCAGATGGTCAAAGTATTGAAGCTTCAGCTTCAGCATCAGACCTTCTGAAGAATATTTAGGGTTGATTTCCTTTAGGATTCACTGGTTTGATCTCCCTGCTGTTCAAGGGACTCTCAAGAGTTTTTTCCAGCACCACAATTCAAAAGCATCAGTTCTTCAGCACTCAGCTTCTTTACCATCTAGCCCTCAGATACGTTCATGACTTTTGAAAAAACCATAGCTTTGACTATCCAGATCTTTGTTGGCAGATTGATGTCTCTGCTTTTTAATACACTGTCTAGGTTTGACATAGCTTTCCTTCCAAGGGGCAAACGTCTTTTAATTTCATGACTGCAGTCATCACTAGCAATGATTTTGGAGCCTAAGAAAATAAAATCTGTTACTGTTTCCACTTCTTTCCTTTCTATTTGGCATGAAGTGATGGGACCAGATGTCTTGATCTTAGTTTTTTGAATCTTGAGTTTTAAGCCAGCTTTTTCACTCTCCTCTTTCACCCTCATCAAGAGGCTCTAATTCCTCTCCACTTTCTGCATATCTGAGGTTGTCAATATTGTCAATATTTCTCCCAGCAATCTTAATTCCAGCTTGTGATTTATCCAGTCCGTCATTTTACATGATGCATTCTGCATGTAAGTTAAATAAACAGGGTGACAATATACAGCCTTGATGTATTCCTTACCCAATTTGGAAGCAGTCTATTATTCCATATCTGATTCTAACTGTTGCTTCTTGACCTCCATACATATTTCTCAGGAGATAGATAAGGTGGTCTGGTACTCCCATCTCTTTAAAAATGTTCCACAGTTTGTTGTGGTCCACACAGTCAAAGGCTTTAGCATAGTCAATAAATCAGAAGTAGTTTTTTTTTTTCTGGAATTCTCTTGCTTTATGTATGACCCAACAAATGTTGACAATTTGATCGCTGGTTCCTCTGCATTTTCTAAACCCAGCTTGTACAACTGAAGTTCTTGGTTCATGTACTATTGAAGTCTAGCTCGAAGGACTTTGAGCATAACTTTGCTAGCATGTGAAATGAGCACAACTGTATGGTAGTCTGAACATTATTTGTTACTGCCCTTCTTTGAAATTGGAATGAAAACTGACCTTTTCCAGTCCTGTGGCCACTGCTGAGTTTTCCAATTTTGCTGGCATACTGAGTACACCTTTTCATACTGTTCATGGGATCCTCAGTCCTGAATATTCACTGAAAAGACTGATGCTGAAGCTGAAATTCCAGTACTTTGGCCACCTGATGTGAAGAACTGACTCATCGGAAAAGACCCTGATGGTGGGAAAGGTTGAAGGCAGGAGAAGGGGACAACAGAAGATGAGATGGTTGGATGGCATCACCAACTTGATGGGAAAGCTCCAAGAGTTGAGTTTGAGCAACCTCTGGGAGTTGGCGATAGACAGGAAGGCCTGGCGTGCTTCAGTCCATGGAGTCACAAAGAGTTGGACACAACTAAGTTGACTTAACTGAACTGAACTTAACTGAGTGCACCACTTTAACAGCATCATTTTAGGATTTGAAAAAGCTCACCTGGAATTCCACCACCTCGACTAGCTTTGTTTGTAGTAATGCTTCCTAATACCCACTTGACTTCATGCCCCAGGATGTCGGACTCTCTGTGAGTGACCACACTATCGTAGTCATATGGATCATTAAGACCTTTTTTGTACAGTCCTTATGTGTATTGCCACTTCTTCTTAATCTCCTCTGCTTCTGTTAACTCCTTACCATTTCTGTTCTTTATCGTACCCATCCTTGAATGAAATATTGCCTTGATGTCTCCAATTTTCTTGAAGAGCTCTCTAGTTTTTCCCATTATATTGTTTTCCTCTGTTTCTTTGCCTTATTTATTTAAGGAGGCCTTCTTATCTCTCCTTGTTATTCCCTAGAACTCTTCATTCAGTTGGGTGTATCTTTCCTTTTCTCCCTTGCCTTTCACTTCTCTTTCCTCAGCTCTTTGTAAAGCCTCCTCAGACAATAACTTTGCCTTCTTGCATTTCTTTTTATTTGGCAGTGGTAATAATCTGCAAAAATCAGTCATTTTCCTCAGGTGCATCCATGTTGCATCATGAGTCAGAATTTAATTCCCTTTTAGGTCTGGGTAAGACTCTTGAGAGTCCCTTGGACTGCAAGGAGATCCAACCAGTCCATTCTGAAGGAGATCAGCCCTGGGATTTCTTTGGAAGGAATGATGCTAAAGCTGAAACTCCAGTACTTTGGCCACCTCATGCAAAGAGTTGACTCACTGGAAAAGACTCTGATGCTGGGAGGGATTGGGGGCAGGAGGAGAAGGGGACAACAGAGGATGAGATGGCTGGATGGCATCACTTGACTCGATGGACGTGAGTCTGAGTAAACTCCAGGAGTTGGTGATGAACAGGGAGGTCTGGCGTGCTGTGATTCATGGGGTCGCAAAGAGTCGGACACGACTGAGCGACTGAACTGAACTGAATGTTCCACTGTATGCCTATACCATGTTTTGCTTACCTACCATCCACTGATGGATGCTTGGTTGCTTCCATATTTTAAGTACTGCAAATAATACTGCTTTGAGCATAGGTATACAAATATCTGTTCGAGTTCCTGCTTTCAGTTGTTTTGGGTGTATACTCAGAAATGAAATTGCTGTATCATGTGGTAATTCTATTTTTCAATTTTTTGAGGAACCACTATAATATTTTCTATAGCGGCTGTACCACTTTACATTTTCACAAACAATTCAATTTCTCTGATCTTTGCCAACATTTGTTATTGTCTGTTTTATTTATTTATTTTTTTGATAGTTACCGGCCTAATGGGCACTAGGTGGAATATCATTATAATATCTCTTTATGCTAAGTGTACATAAACCAGTCATAGAAAGATAAATATGAGGTCAGTTCAGTTCAATTGCTCCGTCATGTCCAGCTCTTTGCAACCCCATGAACCACAGCATGCCAGGCCTCCTTGTCCATCACCAACTCCCAGAGAGCACCCAAACCCATGTGCATTGAGTCGGTGATGCCATCCAACCATCTCATCCTCTGTCATCCCCTTCTCCTCCTGCCCTCAATCTTTCCCAGCATCAGGGTCTTTTCAAATGAGTCAACTCTTCCCATGAGGTGGCCAAAATATTGGAGCTTCAGCTTCAACATCAGTCCTTCCAATAAATACCCAGGACTGATCTCTTTTAGGATGGACTGGTTGGATATCATTGCAGTCCAAGGGACTCTCAAGAGTCTTCTCCAACACCACAGTTCAAAAGCATCAATTCTTCGGCGCTCAGCCTTCTTCACAGTCCAACTCTCACATGCATACATGACCACAGGAAAAACCATAGCCTTGACTAGACAGACCTTTGTTGGCAAAGTAATGTCTCTGCTTTTGAATAGGCTATCTAGGTTGGTCATAACCTTCCTTCCAAGGAGTAAGCGTCTTTTAATTTCATGGTTGCAGTCACCATCTGTAGTGATTTTGGAGCCCAGAAAAATAAAGTCTGACACTGTTTCCATTGTTTCCCAATCTATTTCCCATGAAGTAGTGGGACCGGATGCCATGATCTTCGTTTTCTAAATGTTGAGCTTTAAGCCAACTTGTTCACTCTCCACTTTCACTTTCATCAAGAGGCTTTTGAGTTCCTCTTCACTTTCTGCCATAAGGGTGGTGTCATCTGCATATCTGAGGTTATTGCTATTTCTCCCGGCAATCTTGATTCCAGCTTGTGTTTCTTCCAGTCCAGCGTTTCTCATGATGTACTCTGCATGTAAGTTAAATAAACAGGGTGACAATATACAGCCTTGACGAACTCCTTTTCCTATTTGGAACCAGTCTGTTGTTCCATGTCCAGTTCTGTTGCTTCCTGACCTGCATACAAATTTCTCAAGAGGCAGATCAGGTGGTCTGGTATTCCCATCTCTTTCAGAATTTTCCACAGTTTATTGTGATCCACACAGTCAAAGGCTTTGGCATAGTCAATAAAGCAGAAATAGATGTCTTTCTGGAACTCCCTTGCTTTTTCCATGATCCAGCGGATGTTGGCAATTTGATCTCTGGTTCCTCTGCCTTTTCTAAAACCAGCTTGAACACCAGGAAGTTCACAGTTCATGTATTGCTGAAGCCTGGCTTGGAGAATTTTGAGCATTACTTTACTAGCGTGTGAGATGAGTGCAATTGTGCGGTAGTTTGAGCATTCTTTGGCATTGCCTTTCTTTGGGATTGGAATGAAAACTGACCTTTTCCAGTCCTGTGGCCACTGCTGAGTTTTCCAAATTTGCTGGCATATTGAGTGCAGCACTTTCACAGCATCATCTTTCAGGATTTGGAATAGTTCAACTGGAATTTCATCACCTCCACTAGCTTTGCTCATAGTGATACTTTCTAAGGCCCACTTGACTTCACATTCCAGGATGTCTGGCTCTAGGTGAGTGATCACACCATCGTGATTATCTGGGTCGTGAAGATCTTTTTTGCACAGTTCTTCTGTGTATTTTGCCACCTCTTCTTAATATCTTCTGCTTATGTTAGGTCCATACCATTTCTGTCCTTTATCGAGCTCATCTTTGCATGAAATGTTCCTTTGGTATCTCTGATTTTCTTGAAGAGATCCCTAGTCTTTCCCATTCTGTTATTTTCCTCTATTTCTTTGCATTGATCGCTGAGGAAGGCTTTCTTATCTCTTCTTGCTATTCTTTGGAACTCTGCATTCAGATGTTTCTATCTTTCCTTTTCTCCTTTGCTTTTCACTTCTCTTCTTTTCACAACTATTTGTAAGGCCTCCCCAGACAGCCATTTTGCTTTTTTGCATTTCTTTTCCATGGGGATGGTCTTGATCCCTGTCTCCTGTACAATGTCACGAACCTCGTTCCATAGTTCATCAGGCATTCTATCTATCAGATCTAGGCCATTAAATCTATTTCTCACTTCCACTGTATAATCATAAGGGATTTGATTTAGGTCATACCTGAATGGTCTTGTGGTTTTCCCTACTTTCTTCAATTTAAGTCTGAATTTAGCAATAAGGAGTTCATGTCCTGAGCCACAGTCAGCTCCTGGTCTTGTTTTTGCTGACTGTATAGACCTTCTCCATCTTTGGCTGCAAAGAATATAATCAATCTGATTTCAGTGTTGACCATCTGGTGATGTCTATGTATAGAGTCTTCTCTTGTGTTGTTGGAAGAGGGAGTTATGACCAGTGCATTTTCTTGGCAAAACTCTATTAGTCTTTGCCCTGCTTCATTCCGTATTCCAAGGCCAAATTTGCCTGTTACTCCAGGTGTTTCTTGACTTCCTACTTTTGCATTCCAGTCCCCTATAAAGAAAAGGACATCTTTTTGGGTGTTAGTTCTAAAAGGTCTTGTAGGTCTTCATAGAACCATTCAACTTCAGCTTCTTCAGTGTTACTGGTTGGGGCATAGACTTGGATTACTGTGATATTGAATGGTTTGCCTTGGAAATGAAGAGATCATTCTGTCGTTTTTGAGATTGCATCCAAGTACTGCTTTTCGGACTCTTGTTGACCATGATGGCCACTCCATTTCTTCTGAGGGATTCCTGCCTGCAGTAGTAGATATAATGGTCATCTGAGTTAAATTCACCCATTCCAGTCCATTTCAGTTCGCTGATTCCTAGAATGTCAACATTCACTCTTGCCATCTCTTGTTTGACCACTTCCAATTTGCCTTGATTCATGGACCTGACAATCCAGGTTCCAATGCAATATCTTTACAGCATTGGACCCTTGCTTCTATCACCAGTCACATCCACAGCTGGGTATTGTTTTTGCTTTGGCTCCATCCCTTCATTCTTTCTGGAGTTATTTCTCCACTGATCTCCAGTAGCATATTGGGCACCTACTGACCTGGGGAGTTTCTCTTTCAGTATCCTATCATTTTGCCTTTTCGTACTGTTCATGGGGTTCTCAAGGCAAGAATACTGAAGTGGTTTGCCATTCCCTTCTCCAGTGGACCACATTCTGTCAAATCTCTCCACCATGACCCGCCCATCTTGGGTTGCCCCACGGGCATGGCTTAGTTTCATTGAGTTAGACAAGGCTGTGGTCCTAGTGTGATTAGATTGACTAGTTTCCTGTGAGTATGGTTTCAGTGTGTTTGCCCTCTGATGCCCTCTTGCAACACCTACCGTCTTACTTGGGTTTCTCTTACCTTGGGCGTGGGGTATCTCTTCACGGCTGCTCCAGCAAAGTGCAGCCATTGCTCCTTACCTTGGACGAGGGGTATCTCCTCACCGCCGCCCTTCCTGACCTTCAATGTGGGATAACTCCTCTAGGCCCTCCTGTGCCTGCACAGCCAGGGCTCCATGGACGTGGGGTTGGTCCACACCGCCCCTGGCCTCGGTCGTGTGATTGCTCCTCCCTGCTGCCACCCTTAGCCTTGGGCTTAGGGGCCTGCGGTAGCTCCTCCCGCCTGTCGCCCCTGGCCTCGGGCTTGGGGCGTGGGGTAGCTCCTCCTGGCCGCGGCCCCTGACCTCAGATACGGGGTAGCTCCACTCCTTGCCACCCCTGACCTCTGACGCTGCGTATCTCCTCTCTGCCACCCCCCCTGACCTCTGACATGGGGTAGCTCCTCTCAGCCGTTTCCTGCGCCGTCGCAGTCTGGTACTCTCAGCCACTGCCCCTGACCTCGGACGTGGGGTAACTCCTCTTGGCCGCCGCCCTTCGGGCATGGGGTCCTCCCGGCTTTTGCCCCTGACCTGGGGTGGCTCCTCTCAGGCGCGCCCGTCGCAGCCACCTGCGCTATGGTGCGGTGTGCCCGTCGCAGCTGCGACAGAAATATAATGGTGATTGCCTGGGAATGGGGAAAATGGATAATTATTATTTAATAAGTATGGAGTTTTAGTCTTACAAGACGAAAAGTGGTAAGTGGATAGATGGTGGTAATGGTAGTACAATATAATGTATATGTATATATTAGATTTATATAACAATATAAATACACTTAACACTACTGAAATAAGCACTTAAAATGGTTTAAGATAGTAAATTTTATGTTACATGTTTTTTTTTTACCATAATTATCAACGAATGAATGAATGAATGAGTTAACATGCCTGAGAGTAACATCATAACAAGAGTACTGGTTACCTGGCCATCACTTTGGAATGATAATGTGAAATAATGGTGTTTGATTATTCAGAACTGAACCTTGAAGAAGGGAGACTGAATCTCCAGGTCTCACAAATCTAAAGATAGTATGCTGCTGCTAAGTCACTTCATTTGTGTCCGACTCTGCGACCCCATAGACAGCAGCCCACCAGGCTCCCCCATCCCTGGGATTCTCCAGGAAAGAACACTGGAGTGGGTTACCATTTCCTTTTCCAATGCATGAAAGTGAAAAGTGAAAGTGAAGTCGCTCAGTCGTATCCAACTCTTAGTGACCCCATGGACTGCAGCCTACCAGGCTCCTCCGTCCATGGGATATTCCAGGCAAGAGTACTGGAGTGGGGTGCCATTGCCTTCTCCAAGAAAGATAGTATATGCTCATCATATTATTGTGCCATCCATTTTATAACCATTAGTTTTAGTCCACATGATAATAGACTTTGATATATTCTTATACATTTGACATACATTCAGTGTACTGTTGGCAATCTTAAGCTTGGTCCTTGATATTTCATCTTATTGTCAACTGGTAAGTCAAAGTCCAGTTTAAACCATACTGATGTGGGAGAATCATCTCTCCTCCCTTTCAGAGGTAATCCACTTTGACTCTATCTATATCTTGTTTTTTAGGACATTTCCTCTCTGTAGAGTCTCCTGTCCTCTGCAGCAGCATCGTCGCTGGTTTTTCTGACATGGATGTGGAGGGAGGCATGGAATAGCACAGTGTGTGCCTAACAGTTTTTAATTACCCTACGGTTTTCTTGGGGTCTCAGCCAGGACTCAGCCATCTCATGTTCTAGATCCATGACATTTTATAACACCTTCAATGTGTATTTAAATTGATTTGAATCATGTAGAGCAATATTTAGTTCAATATATTTAGGTCTACCTGGAAGAACCCAGTTAGTTACCAAAATACCCATCTTAAGAATAAAATAATTTGGAACAGTTTGGGAGACCGCCCAGAAATCACTGATCAACTTATTTGACCATATTATAATATTTAGATCTAGATCTTTTTTCTATTATGCTAATTTTGAAATACCTCTTTAAATTTAACAGAGAGAGCTGGCAATTTAGATGCTACTCTAAGCACTTAATATGTTAACTAATTTGATTCTCAAAGCCTTGGGATATCCCTGGTGGTTCAGACGGTAAAGAATCTGCCTGCAATGCAGAAGACCTGGAGTCAGTCCTTGGGTTGGGAAGATCCCCTGGAGAAGGTAATGATAACCCACTCCAGTATTCTTGCCTGTAGAATCCCACGGACAGAGGAGCCTTGTGGGCTACAGTCCATAGCGTTGCAAAGAATCAGACAGGACCAAGTGACTAACACACACATGCAACCTAAAGGGTACGTGCCATTATTACTGACATCTTACACTAGACAGCACATGACACAGCAAAGCTAAGCAACTTACCCAAAGTCAAACCACAGATAAGAGATGGATATAAGTGTTGAATCAAATCATTCTGATTCCAGAGTCTGGACACTCAACCACTATACTCCCTCACCTTTCTCAGAGATCAGGGGTCTGTAGCCTTTATCATTGGCACCCCACTCCAGTACTCTTGCCTGGAAAATCCCATGGATGGAGGAGCCTGGTAGGCTACAATCCATGGGGTCGCTGAGGGTTGGACACGACTGAGCGATTTCACGTTCAATTTTCACTTTCATGCATTGGAGAAGGAAATGGCAACCCACTCCAATGTTCTTGCCTGGAGAATCCCAGGGATGGGGGAGCCTGGTGGGCTGCCGTCTGTGGGGTCGCACAGAGTCAGACACAACTGAAGTGACAGCAGTAGCAGCAGCAACCTTTATCTAGAACAAGTACAACAAAATTACTCACAGGGATAAAATGGGTATTTATAGAATTTGAGGAGAAGAAATTAATCTGCCCAGATAGAGAAAGCATTTGGGGGTCATATAAATATAGCAAACCTACCTGGAGATAAGGGTTTGAAATCCCTTGCCCAAATTATCTCAGCCATGTCCTTGGTGCCTCTTCAGTGAGTTGCCTAATGGAGCCATCCAGTTTTTACACTTTTGCCAGAGTTTCTATTCCAGGAAACATTCATGATAAGCTCCTGCTAAACAGGTTCATGTGTATGTGTGCACATGTGTGCAAATGCACACACACACACACACACAGGTGCCCCATTGTCTCTGTTCCTCGAGAGCTAAGAACTGACCTAACCTAACCTCCATAATATATGCACCTCTGCCATCGTGCTTTATGTTGGTCTACCTGAGTACTTCCTGTTGTAGGATGTTAGCGCGCAAGCATGCACACACAGACACACACACCTCCATACCTCTTTTTACATGCTGCTCCCACTGACAAGGACATCCTTCTTCCCCAGAGTCCCAGGTCACTGTGCAAAATTTCTGCTCATTTTTAAAGGTCCAAATGAAATGGTGGTTATTTTCTGGAAAGCCTCTTTCTTCTCCAGGAAGGTGTTTGATCCATCTAAAAAATGTTTCTGTAGCACTGCACACTTTTATGAAAGACTTATTACAATGTGTTAAGATAATTGTTGACATGTCTCTTTCTCCCACTTACATTCAACTTAGGAAATGGTCATAACTTCATCTGTATCCTCAGCGTCCATCAGAGCTTGACACAGAGACATTTCTCAGTAAATAGTTAGATTTGCCAATACTGGATATGATTTTATGGATATTTATTATCTCCTGGAAAAATAAAATATCAGAGTCCATGTGTGGGTGTTTTATAACAAGAACAAAACAAAATAAAACCCCTGTCCTTAAAAAGTCTTGATCCTTAATGCAGTGGTATTTTCTTTTATAGGAAGTTAGAGAAGTCCTTTGTGAATTTACCTCCTTACCCATTTGAGTATTTCGAAGATTGATATATTCTACAGTGCAGGTTTTATAAAAAAAATATAACTTTAAGAATCAAACTCTAGGAATTGTGGCATTCCTTCATATAGAAGACAATGTCTATATTGCTTTCCACATGCATTTTAAAGTTAGTTGTTCTTCTTTTGTGATATGGTTATATCAGTGATTTCAGAGAGGTCTCTCAAACTGCGGCAAATCACTTAAAGATGGCCATTCTGATACTTAAATGTTTTCATTTCCTTCCAGGTAGCAACACAGAGTAACATCATCTTATACTGTTGGTCAATTAGTTGTAAGGAAATGTATCACTGAACCTGTTCCATTGTCTTTTATTCAGTGCCTGCATTTACTGGAGGTTTTAGATGCCAGGCGCCTTAGAAGGAAGCAAGGCCTTTCGTCCACCCAGCAAGGGTTTTCCCTGGAGTTGAGCTGTTGGCAGATGCAGCCCCATTCCAAACAGATCAATACACAAAATGCTTTATCCCCAAGCAATTGTTTTTATGTTTTTCCTCTGTCCCTGTTGAGCAAACGCCTCCCAGAATAATTCCACTGGCACACAGTGAGCCAGAACCTCTTGGGCTTGGAAGGGGAAGCTCCATAGACTTTCACTCCAGTGTGTCAAGTCAGGGCACAGTGCAGCCCCAGTTACGAGATAAGTGGTGGTGTGGAAACAAGTCAGCTTAGCCAACAACTGCCTGAGCCACCACAGTCAGTGTCTTTTCTGTAATTATTGCATTTAATACAGCTAGTTACTTGCACAAAAGAGCTTCCGGATACAGCAATTTCCACTGGGGGTTGTTTAGGAATGTACAGGCCCATCATTTAGCCCTGATATTGTTGGGTTGTCAGAATTGATCATAGCTCTTGACGGAACACCTCTAGTTTTTTTTTTTTATGGAGTGCCTCAGAGTGACATTTCACATTGTTTAAGTAGGAGTGATCTGTTAGTTTATATTTTATCTAAAACTGCAGATCAGATGACCTCCCTCAGAGCCTAAGTACATGAATCCTTTGCACATGTTATAATTAATAGTGGAGCCCAGAGAGAAATTCATAACAAGGGGCCGAAGAGCTGGGCAGAGCAACTTGTCAAAAAGAAGGAAATTCCACTACAGATTAGCTTATTTTTAAGCATGTCAAGCTCTACATACAAACATGATCTATTGCTTCCTTGTAATGTCTGTTTGGGCCCACATGCTCGGGGCTGTGTCAGAGACTGCTGTAAATTTTGTCTGAGTCAGGGCAATTCTGATTGATCTCTGAGTGTAAAATCGATAAGAAGACACTGTCATTTTCTTAAAGGATGAGCTAGAAAAGGAAAATAAATTAAGACTCCACTGAATGTCTATCTCCAGTGCTCATTAATTCAGTGTGGTCTGTACTTTGTTAATGTTATGGCCACAGCTTTAATCTTCCAGGTGCTCTTCCTGTGGATACTTGCCAGAGGCCCTTTCTTATGTTACGTATATTTCATCTGAATTGGGCTGAGGTGGAGGGATAAAATGGCTGCCCTCTTTTCTCTCTTAGCTCTTGCTTAATCCATTTTATTATTTTGGAGAAATACATCATCATGAATACTGATTAACTTTAAAATGGACGGATCCATTCTCTCTCTCCTCTCAATCTCTCTCTCCTTGTTCCTCTCTCTGCCCCACTCCTCTTCATCAGGCGATAGATTCATTTGTCTTAAATAGTTTGGGCAAATAACTACCAAGCATTTTGCCTTACATAATAAACTCTATGAAGATTAATTTTCTTCTGCCTATTTCTCTTTCTTTCTCCCTCCCCTTACCTTTTCCCTCCCCCACCCTATGCCTCTATGTTTCTCCCTTTCCTTCTCTATCTTCCCCTCCCCTCTTTCTCACCTAAGGCTTTTTTCTGCACTTTAATTTTTTTTGCAGATTTCTTCAGCCTTAAAACCTCTTGCACATCAAGATTTTTTCCATTCTGTTTCAAGACATAGTAGCTCTTCTAGTAGTCTAATAAAACACACACCTACACACGTACACACAGAGTTTAAAGGTTTCTTGGTTGTTTGTTTTATTTGCCACCATAGAGTCCCAAACATGTCCTGGATCTTCAGATTTTGCATTTTGCTCCTCAGGAAGAAAAGGAAAGGGAAGGCAAGGCAGATAGGATATCCTCTCCTCCTTGTTTGTATTCTGCAATAAATATCAATATCATAGCACTTTATGTTTCCCTCTGCCGTAGAATCTGAACCTTTAGTTTTGTCTGTAGCTCTGTCTTTAGCTTCTGTGAATGGAGATAGTGAATCAAGTGTTTTTCAGACATTGCTTATTTCTGACATATTCTGAATCCCTTGCACATGAGTTATACATTGTGATCACATCTCCAATAATTGTTCATGGAAACTCATGAATAGGAGACGGTTCCAGAAGCTTTTTATTTGTTTGTGAAAACGTATATTGACTACATAGAGTTTTTTTTTAGGTTTCTCAAAAATGCAGGGACTTAAAAAAGGAGGAAGTGGTTAAAAAACCTAGATCCATTTGCTTCAAAAGGCATTAAATTCATATTCATGAAGGGTGTTTGCTTTCTTTAACAAAGCACAGCACATGCCAATTAATTATTTCTCAGGAAAAGGTCACTTAGGGGACTAACTCTGTATCTCCCGTCTTCCCAATTGAGTGTGCTAAATGAATAGATTTGCAAATTTAATCTACAAGTGACACATACTTGGCCTTGAAATTGTTTGTCTTATTCATCTTCTTTTAAACATTAGTCTTTATTTATTTAAAGACCATGCTATAGTGAGATAACATCTTGAAATTTGTGAACAATATATAATTATTTTAGGACTAAATTTAAAGGGAAACCATATACTACAGTAATACATGTACTATGTACACCCCCCACCACCACCTATATGATGCTGTTGTAATTCTTTACCAAAGAGACTGCTTTCTGAGAGCTGATGGACATCTGAAAATGACTAAAAGTGGTCACCTGTATTTTTAAATTTTCCTTTTGTTTCTTAAACCTGAATATTTAAGACTTTTTTTGAAGGAAATAAATTTGATAAGACAGTTAAATGGCTATTTTGTATGCATATGGAAGCTCACATTTGCCGAGGGGCACTGATGCTCATGTGTTCATTCACTCCTGCCTACTGTGTGCCAGGCACTCTGTCACAGGTGTTAGGAAACAGAGGGAATGAGTGGGAAACTCTTTACCTACATGTTAGAGATGACACATACCTCCCAGGGTAACTGAGGAGTCCATGAAAAAAATGTGTCTAAAACAAGTAGAATATAGTAGAGTTTTAGTAATAATAGTTCCTCTTCCCTGCATTTACTGGTTGATGGTGGCCTGAGGCAAATCATTTATTGAAGAACTTTAGTTCTCTCATCTATGAAAATGAGATAATACATCTTTCCATGCAGAATTTCTGTGAATTTGAGAGATAATGTATTTTTGTGACAGCACTTCATACATATCATGCACTCAAATAAAATGTATTAGTACTCTTACTTTTTTATTACATCTAAAATGTCCATAGAACATCCAGGTGGAAATGTCTGGTAAGATGTTGAAAATGAAAGGGTGAGGCAATTCCAAAATTTTAAAATTTTAATTACATAAAGCAAATATTAGAACAAATTGTTATATCCTTTTCAGCCCAAATTCATATGTCAAATCTCTTTGCTGTTGTTCAGCCACTCAGTCATGTCCAACTCTTTACAACCCCATGGACTGCAACATGCCAGGCCACCTTGTTCTTCACCACCTCCCAGAGTTTGCTCAAACTCATGTCCATTGAGTCAGTGATGCCATTCAACCATCTCATCCTCTGTTGTCCCCTTCTCCTCCTGCCTTCAATCTTTCCCAGCATCAGGGTCTTTTCCAATAAATTGGCTCTTTGTATCAGATTTCCAAAGTATTGGAGCTTCAGCTTCAGCATCAGTCCTCCCAATAAATATTCTGAGTTGATTTCCTTTAGGATTGACTGGTTTGATATCCTTGCAGTCCAAGGGACTCTCAAGAGTCTTCTCCAACACTACAGTTCAAAAGCATCAATACTTCAGCGCTCAGCCTTCTTTATGGTCCAGCTCTCACATCCATACCTGACTACTGGAAAAACCATAGCTTTAACTAGATGGACCTTTGTTGGCAAAGTAATGTCTCTGCTTTTTAATATGCTGTCTAGGTTTGTCATAGCTCTTCTTCTTAAGAGCAAGCATCTTTTAATTTCATAGCTGCAGTCAACATCTGTAGTGATTTTGGAGCCCAAGAAAGTAAAGTAAACACTGTTTCCATTGTTTCCCCATCTATTTCCCATGAAGTGATGGGATTGGATGCCATGATCTTCATTTTTTGAATGTTGAGTTTAATGCCAACTTTTTCACTCTCCTCTTTCACTTTCATCAAGAGGCTCTTGAGTTCCTCTTCGCTCTCTGCCATTAGGGTAGTGTCATCTGCATATCTGAGATTGTTGACATTTCTCCCAGCAATCTTGATTCCAGTTTGTGCTTCATTCAGCCCGGCATTTCGAAACCATGATGTACTCTGCATATGTTAAACAAGCAGGGTGACAATATACAGCCTTAACATACTCCTATCCTGATTTTGAACAAGTCTTTTGTTCCAAGTCAAACCTCTAATATGATGGTATTAAGTGGTGGGGCCTTGGTGAGTTAATTATGTTTTGGGAGTCATACCCCTATGATGAGAGCTGGCCCTCTCAGTGTCATGTAAGGGTATAAAGAGAAGCTGACCATCTGCAGATGACACTGATTCTGATAGTATCTTGATCTTGGACTCACCAGACACTAGATCTACTGTTACCTTAATCTTGGACTTCTCAGTTTCTAGAAAGATAAATACTGTTGTTTAAGCTATCTAGTCTATATTATCTTGTTATAGCAACCCAAATTGAATAAGGCACGTATTATATTCACAAGCAGTTATGAGTAGAGACTATTTTCAGCCTGCTACTGATATTTCTGCATTTACAGCTTCTGTATTAACTTGAATTTAATAGTTGAATTAACCCTAAGTAGGCAGTCAGGACTTTTAGAATATCCACACATACATTGTGGAAATCAATTTACATGAAGTGTAAATGATGGTCTACTTCATGCCACAGCCAGCATCAGAGATTTCAAACCAGCCAGAAAACTCAAAGAAGTGAGGGGTATGAACAGTCTGTTTATTTAAACTTAGTATCTGTGCCAGATAAATTTTCTTAATGTCACTTAACAAGCTTGTGAAAGGATTAATATTCTCAGTATTAATCTAAAATTTAAATGTATATTCACTTTGACTCAGAAATAGTTCTTTTGGGAATTTAATCAGAAAAGATAATTCAACAAGTGTGCCCAGTTATATAAACTTAGTTATTCACTGTAGTCTTGCTTATGAAAAAAAATCTAATTGTTTCCACATAAGCAATTCAAAATAGATTGTAATTTATAAATGTCATTGAATCATGCATATGTTTAAAATGTTTATGTTGCTGTATAACTAGTGACTCGATGGACGTGAGTCTGAGTGAACTGCGGGAGTTGGTGATGGACAGGGAGGCCTGGCGTGCTGTGATTCATGGGGTCGCAAAGAGTCGGACACGACTGAGCGACTGCTCTGATCTGATCTGATCTGATAACTAGTGATGTCTAGGACATATTGTCGAGATCATCTTGAAGGATGGTCACTAATATGCAAACAATCATTATCTCTTATGGTTGGAATTTGTAGCGATAGCTTCTGTGATTTCTCTGTATTGCTTGAATTTTCACAGTGATTGCATATAAATTTTATAAACAGAAAAAAGTTATTGTTTTTGAAAAAAAGTTGTTCCTCTATCTTGTTGGGTAAAGAGTTTTAATCTATTAATAGATCAGTGAAAATGTGAAGAGAATGTTCTTTGGGGTGAAGAGGACACCATACTTCCAGAATCCTCTCTTTCAGGTTCTAACCCACAATCTTGTATGTTTTTTCTATACATTTAAGCCACAACAGCACTCTCCCCTGAAAGGCAAAGTTGGGAAACCGCAGTACTCTTCAATCCTATACTCTTTTTTGCTTACTCATTTCCTATTCTTTCTCTCCTGGCTTCCTTGCCTCCTGATCTGGGAGTTTCATTTCATACTATGTCATTACCTTCATGGTCTTGACATGATTATTAGTTAGTTGGACTTGAATTGTCACACTGGTGACCTTACCTAGACCATGATCAAGAAAAGGGGAAGAGAGGGATGCACACATTTTTAGTGAAATACTGGAATAATACATATATGAATTCAGAGCTTCTTTTATAGATGTTTTCCCCTTACTTAGTTCAGATCCCATTAATAAAGTAACACAGATTGGGTGGTTTAAACAATAAAACTTGATTTATCACAGTTCTGGAGACTGTAAGTCCAAAATCAAGGTGCCAGTGGGGTTGGTATCTGGTGAGATCTCTCTCCTCAGGTTTCAGAAGGCTACCTTTTCCCTCTGTCCTCACATGGCCTGTCCTTAGTGCATGCACATAGGAACCAAATGTCCTGGTGTCTCTTTTTATAAGGGCATTAATCCCCTTATGAGGGATTGAGACCTCATCTAAAGCTAATTACCTGCAAAGGCCACATCTCCAAGTACCACCACATTGCGGGTTAGGGCTTCAACATAGGAATTTGGCAGACAAGGATGGGGTGGAGGACACAAGTCTGTTAAAGCAGCTTCTTAAACCTGGAAAAGGAAGACTCTAAGTCTAGTAGATTGTCTAAGGACCTGCAGGCTTTGAGGAACATTCAAAATGATAGGGTTTTTTTTGATGAAGTCTGTAGGGATGTGGAGAGGCTATCTATGAAATACAATCAGTTCCCATTATTTGCAGTTATCATGTTCTGTAAAGTCACCAGGAACACTGAATTCATAAACGTTGAACCTTTGCTCCTGGAGGAAATGCAGGATTCATTTCCTGCAAGCCTCTGGTCCCAACATTTTTGTCAATCTACCAATATATAACCTTGTTTAATGTGTTTCTGTTTAAAGACACCTTGTTTAATATATATTATTGATTTGTTAGCATTGAATTCACAGCCAATAGTACTATAACTCATGTCTGAATGAAGAATATCGAATGCATATATTTTCTCTTTAAGGCACATCACAGCCTTCTTGTGTTTAGGAACACTATACAGCATGTCAGCACTACACTTAGGGACCATTTTAAACAGTGAAATCTCTAATGAAAATTCAAAAAATGGACACTAAATAGATTGCATATAGGACACTCATTAAGAGTAGGAGAGCTGAAACAAGAATACAGAGTTGTTGTTTTGGTCATACTCACTGGGGTATGTGCACTAGGCGAAAGCAAAAATATTTTGCTTTTCTGCACACGTGCGCGCGCGCACACACACACACACACACACACACATATCTGTAAATGACCATAGAAGCAGTGAGGAGCATTGATTTGGGGGTTAAAATTAAATTTTAGAGAGTAAGAATATTCTCAAATATAGATCCATGGATGGTGAGGATCAGCTATAATTGTATAACATTCTTACTGGAACCTATGGTCTAAATAATTGTTCTCAGTGTAGCCACAGCAGTAAGAATATACCTACAATGGTGTCCTTCCTTCCAATGTGGATTTCATATGAAAAATTTGATATTTACTTATAAAGCAGCAAAATCATCAGGAGTACAAATTTTTCCTTTGTGTTGATTGTACATCTCTCTTGAGGCTTCCCAGGTGGCTCAGTGGTAAAGAATCTGCCTGCCAATGCAGGAGATGCAGGTTCAATCCCTGGGTCAGGAAGTTACCCTGGAGAAGGCAGTGGCAACCCATACCAATATTCTTGCCTGAAAAATCCCATGGACAGAGAAGCCTAGTGGGCTACAGTCCATGGGGTCACAAAGAGTCGGACATGACTGAGCGACTAGGCACACACTTCTTGCATCTCTCTAAGCATCCTTCTCCTCTATCCTACCCTCATGTTTCAGGTTTGCATCACATTCCACTGCCATAGCTCTGTACTCATTTGACTGCATTTTGAAATTAATCTTATAGCTCAGTTCTGGAAAAGTTTTTTTATAAATATATGAAGTAGGAGACTTTAGAGGGAAAACTTACCTTATGTTAGAAATTCAGTAAGTTAAATTTGAATTCAACCAACATCTATTGAGTGCCTATCTTGTTTGTATACATTCTGTTATTTAAGCAGGAACTGTTTAATGGTGGGGTGGTTGAATTTCAAAGTTCCTATCAGAAAGATGAGAGTGTCACCTTTATGACACATCTCAAATAGCACTAAGTAAGTAGCATTTACTGGTTCTGTCTACAGTTTCTACTTAACCTATTTCTGTCATACCTCTGCTGAAACAAAATGAAGGGTAGAGTCTTGGTAAAAGTGCATGTGCCCACTGTAGGAACTATAGAACTGCAGGTGAGTGTAGGATATGACAAGGAACATTGCCACACTCACCCACCTTTAGATTAGATCGTGTTCCAGATTTAGGTAGCCAAGGTGACAGGAACTGATCCAAAGTACAGAACTTTAGAGCAGGAGCAGATGTGTTGCTTCTCGATACAGTGTCCTTCAGGCTTCAGAATCTCTAAGGGAAGGAATCAGCTGCCAGGGATGCTATAGACGTAGGGTATACTCCTGCAGAAATGGAGAGGCCAGAGTCCTTCTGCGTCACTGTTCTTTTATACTCATAATTAGATTACTACTTTGAGAGATTTTATACTAACAATATATGGGCTTCCCTTAAAGGAAAGTTCTATATACATCCAACATGCCTTCTTGATTCTTGAATCAAGCTCTACATCATCAAGTAGGCAGAAAGCAATCAGTGTCCAGGAGCCCTTTCACTTTCTGTCATAGGTCAGGTTTCCTGGAAAACAGACTCTGAGACTCTGAGATTTATGAGTCTGGGAAATACTCTCAGGTATAACAACTATGAGGGGCAGAGGCAGCAGGAATGGGAAGGGGAGAAGCTGATCTGTGAGGCAGTTGTAACAGAGGGTCCAGTCTCTCCTCTGGAAGCTCTGGAACTGGGATAGCACTACAGAATTGTTCAACCTTGTGGGGAGCCTAACCTTTTTAACGTTTTATGAGCAGTCATTGGGCTTTCCCTGGGGGAAGGCTACGAACTTGGACTTGTTTGTGCTCTTTAGCTGTGGTAAATTCCTAAAGAGAGGCTGAGCCCAGGAAGCTAGGGTGAGGAGTGTCTGGTGTTGTAAGGGGAATCTGGGTGTGCGCCAGTGTTGACTCCACCTCCCTTACAGGGGTCAGGGCCTATACTGGACTCCTCATAAAAGTCTTGTTTCCTCTTCTTACTCAACAGTAAATATCTTGCCAGGTGTTAACAGAGATAGAAATATTTCCTTTGTTGTATTACAGTCTAGATGGGAATTAGATATACATGCCTGAGAATATTTGGAAGAACAGTAGAAGATGAATATGTGGTATGAACAATGAGTACTTTAGATTTTCAGAGGATAGTGACTTCACAGAGGGCTAGGTTTGGTCTAGGACTTAAAGCCTAATGGTAAAGGGCTTAGCAGATGTTCAGTGAAAGAATATGCAGAGAATGGATCAATGGTTCTCAAGATATGCATCTAAATCACCTAGACTATTGCTTGTTAAAATGCAGATTCCTAGGCCCATCCCCTAGGCTTAGGGGTAAGCCTAGGCTTACCTACCCCTGGGCTTAGGATTCAGCAGGTCTGGGATGGGACCTGAATTTTGGCATTTCTAATGGGTTCCAGGTGATGCTGATGCTGCTGGTCCTGGGATAACACTTTGAGCATCTTCAAGTAAAGCATCATAAAAACAGCGCATTGCTTACAAAGGAAAGCACATAAGATTGATTCAGAGACTGTCTAAAGCAGTCTGGCTGGAATGAAGGAAAAGCAAAGTATGTTAGGATTTTAGATTGGAACCAGATTATCAATGATTCCAAATATCTTATTAAGAGATGTAATTTTTTAGTTCATAGAATGTCATGGAATTAGAGCAGAGGAATAACATGATTAAAAGATTGCTCTTAAGATCATATGTAAGGTCAATAAATACAAGGCATCATGGAAACAAATATCTTTAGAAACAATTTGACATAAACCCAGAAGTGAGGGACTAAAGCCCTGACTTCTTTGTCAACTCTTATTTACTTCTGTCACAAACTGACCTCAATCAAAATGGCAGTTCAAAAACTGCCAGATTCTTTTGTTGAAAATTGGTAGCTAGTGTTATCTCAAAGAAAATATCTTCCCCATACCATTGCTACCAGGTTCATAGTATAAAAAAAAAGCATATATATATATATATATATATATATATATTTTTTTTTTTTTTTTAAGCAGATATTAGTCCAATGCCAAATATATATCCACTTATAATCAAGAAGACACAAAAGCAGTTTAAAAACCTTGTTATCATAAGATGATAAAACCTCTGCTTTCTATCGTTAAACACTAACAAATACCTTGTTTGGAAGATTCACACCAAGATGGAGACAGAAAATTCTTTAGGTGAGAACCACCAGCTCTTTAACTGATTCCTTTGATAGGAAGTGGAGAACAGTTGACAAAGTGGAAGTCTAGTCTTACAGGGCAGCTCAATGCTTAGCTTTGGAGCTGATTGGATTTTTATAACTTGTTCAAATATAACACGTGTCTTCAGTCCCCTCATCTAACCACCGCTACCACCAACAAAAGTTATTTTGAACATTTCTTAAGCTATTTATATAATAAATAAATTTCTTAAGCAGACTTATATCTAAAATGCTTGTACAAATTATAACCATCACTAGCATGCATATTCATGATTAGATTGCTTCAGATGCAAACTAATTGCCCCTAGGTGTGGATTAAAGTTAATTTACAGATATATAATACCTAGTTTATACTGATATGGAGCTTCCCAGGTGGCACTAGTGATAATCAACCTGCCAATGCAGGAGATACAAAAGATGTATGTTCGATCCCTAGATCAGGAAGATCCCCTTGAGTAGGAAATGGCACCCCACTCTGGTATTCTTGCCTGGAAAATTCCATGGGCAGAGGGGCCTGGTGGAAGCAACTTAGCACATAAAAGAGGCTCTAAGAGTTGAGCCATAATAACAATGGCTCACCTTGGGCTTCCCTGGTGACTCAGTGGTAAAGAGTCTGCCTGCAATGCAGGAGATTCAGGAGACTCAAATTTGATTCCTGGATCAGGAAGATCCCTGGACAAAGGCATGAAAACCTCCTCCAGTATTCTTGTGGACAGAGGAGGCAGGTGGTCTACAGTCCATGGGATCGCAAAGAGTCAGATACGACTGAGTGACTAAGCATGCACATGTAAAAACTATAACTATTCTCATTACTTGTATTTTTATAGCTCTCAGATTTTGTCTCTAACCAGTGGAATGCTGGTAAACTATTTCTGGAAGAAGTAAAACAAAGCAAAGCAAAGCAAAACTTGAAACCTGATTTGTAGTCTTTGCCAATTTATGTGGTGTAAATACTCCCAGCATTTTCTGATTTCAAGTTTTAACAACCAGCACACGAAATTCTTGAATACTTAACAGCCATATCTAGCATGCTTAGGCTCTAGCATACAACTATCTCTAGCCCATTTATTTTATGTATTAAACCTGTATTTGCAAAAGACTTGCAGATACCATTGCAGTGGCATTCCCTAAAATACAGAGTATTTTCACTGCCCTGAAAATTCTCTGTGTTCTTCTGTTCATCCCTCCCTTTCCTCTAACCTTTGACAATCAGTGATCTTTTTACTGTCTCCATCATTTTGTCTTTTTCAAAATGTCACATAGTTTGAATTATATATAACCTTTTTGGATTGGCTTGTTTCAATTAATAATATGCATTTGATGTTCCTCCATGTCTTTTCATGACTTGATAGATCTTTTTTTAATTTTTTTTAGTGTTTACCGTCTGGATGTATTTTTATCCATTAACCTACTGTAGGATATCGTGATTGCTTCTGTGCTGTGCTGTGAATAGCTGCTCAGTCTTGTCTGACTATTTGTGACCCCATGGACTGTAGCCTGCCAGGCACCTCTCTGTCCATGGGGATTCTCCAGGCATGAGTACTGGAGTGAGTTGTCATGCTCTTCTCCAGGGGATCTTGTCAACCCAGGGATTGAATCCAGGTCTCCTGCATTGCAGGTGAATTCTTTACCATCTGAGCTACCAGAGAAGCATCTACATTTTGGCAATTATGGATAAAACTGCTAGTTAGATTAATATTTATCATATTTGTTACTGGTGTTTATTCATTGCCTTTCTTTGTTCCTGTTTTCAGTCTTCCACTCTTTTTATGTCTTGGCAGCTTTAATTGAGCATTTTATGAAGCTCTATTTTTCTCTTCTTTCTTAGTATAATTATACTACTAAAAAAAAATTTTAGTGGTTGCCCTAGAGTTTACATTTATAACTAATCTAAGTCTACTTTCAAATAATACTACACTACATTGAGTATCTTATAGTAATGAAATGTTCCTAACATTTTTGTTATTAATTTCATTTATACATAAGCTCTAATCACCAAGTACATTGTTGCTTTTATTAGTTTCAACAAACTCTTATCTGTTAGATAAATTAATTTTTTAAAGTTTTTTTTGTATTTACTTATTTATTCTCTACTGATCACCCCTTAAAAAAAATAGATCTAAGTTTCAGACCTATATCATTCTCCTTGTTTCTAAAGAGTTTATAAAATTTCTAACAAGGCAGGTTTAATGGTAACAAATTCCTTCAATTTTACTTTGTCTAAGAGAACCTTTTTTCTCCTTCACTTTTGGAGGATAATTCAGCATGATATAGAATTCTTGGTTGATGGGTTTTTACCCCTCTTAACACTTTAAATATTTCACTTTACTCTCTTTTTGCTTGCATATTTTCTGAGAAGTTTGATGTAGTTCTCATCTTTGTTTCTCCATAATTAAAGACTACATGTTTTTCCTTCTGGCTATTTTTTAAGATTTTATTTTCTTAATTTAATTTTCTTTTCTTAATTTTCAGTTTGAATATAGTGTCTTATGTGTCTTTTTTAAAAGACACTGCTTCAATTTAGGGATTGGTAGCTGATATTAACTTAGTGAAATTGTCATTTATTATTACTTCAAATATTTCTTCTGTCTCTCTCTCTTTTTAGTCTCCTTTTGGTATTCCTACTTTGCATATGCAACTCTTTTTGTAGTTGTCTCACAGTTATTGGATGTTCTGTTTCATTTTTTCAGTCTTTTTTTCTCTTTGCTTTTTAGTTTTGAAAGTTTCCATCGACATATCCTCAGACTTAGAGATCCTTTCCTCAGCCATGTCCAAACTACTAGTGGGGCCATTAAAGACATTCTTCATTTTTCCTACAGAGTTTTTGATCTCTAGCATTTCCTTTTTTATTTTCTTAGAATTTCCAGCTCTCTGCTTACATTAGCCATATGTACTTGTGTGCTGTCTACTTTATCCATTAGGGCCCTTAGCATATTAATCATAGTTGTTTTAATTCACAGTCTGATACATCTAATACCCTTGCCATATCTGAGTCTAGTTCTAATGCTTGCTCTATCCCAATAAACTATATATATTTTTTGCCTTTTAGTGTACCTTATAATTTTTTTGTTGAAAGCCAAGCATGATATATAATACTAGATAAATGAACTAGATAGGTCTTTAGTGATGTGATGATGAGGTGACAGGAGTGGGAAGGGGAATCATTGTATAAGCCAATGATTAGCTCTCAGTCTCTTCTTGAGTCTGTGCCTCTGGGTTATGAACTTCACGAGTACTCCTCGGTTTCCTTTCCTATTTAAGAAGGACAGGATGGCTAGAGGATGCTAGAATTAGGTATTTGCCTTCCCTAGTAACCCTAGGCTCTGATAACATCCCAGTAGGTTCAGTTCAGTTCAGTCACTCAGTCATGTCTGACTCTTTGAGACCCCAAGGACAGCAGCTCTCCAGGCCTCCCTGTCCATCACCAGCTCCCAGAGTTTACCCAAACTCATGTCCAATGAGCCACTGATGCCATCTAACCATCTCATCCTCTGTCATCCTCTTCTCCTTCTGCCTTCAGTCTTTTCCAGCATCAGGGTCTTTTCAAATGAGTCAGCTCTTCCCATCAGGTGGCCAAAGTATTGGAGTTTCAGCTTCAACATCGGTCCTTCCAATGAATACTCAGGACTGATTTCCTTTTGGATGGACTGGTTGGATCTCCTTGCAGTCCCAGGAACTCTCAAGAGTCTTCTCTAACACGACAATTCAAAAGCATCAATTCTTCAGTGCTCAGCTTTCTTTATAGTCCAACTCTCACATCCATACAAGACTACTGGGAAAACCATAGCCTTGACTAGATGGACCTTTGTTGGCAAAGTAATGTCTCTGCTTTTTAATATGCTGTCTAGGATGGTCATAGCTTTTCTTCCAAAGAGTAAGCATCTTTTAATTTCATGCCTGCAGTCACCATCTGCAGTGATTTTGGAGCCCCCCAAAAATAAAGTCTGCCACTGTTTCCACTGTTTCTCCGTCTATTTCCCATGAAGTAGTGGGACCGGATGCCATGATCTTCTTTTTCTGAATGTTGAGCTTTAAGCCAACTTTTTTCACTCTTCTCTTTCACTTTCATCAAGAGGCTCTTTAGTTCTTCTTCACTTTCTGCCATAAGGGTGGTGTCATCTGCATATCTGAGGTTATTGATATTTCCCCTGGCAATCTTGATTCCAGCTTGTGCCTCATCGAGCCCAACACTTCTCATGATGTACTCTGCATATAAGTTAATAAGCAGGGTGACCAAAAAAAAAAAAAAAAAAAGCAAGTGACAATATACAGCCTTGACATACTCCTTTCCCAGTTTGGATCCAGTCTGTTGTTCCATGTCCAGTTCTAACTGTTGTTTCTTGACCCGCAAACGGATTTCTCAAGAGGCAGGTCAGGTGGTCTGATATTCTCACCTCTTTCAGAATTTCCAGTTTGTTGTGATCCACACAGTCAAAGGCTTTGGCATCGTCAATGAAGCAGAAATAGATGTTTTTCTGGAACTCTCTTTCTTTTTCAATGATGCAGCATATGTTGGCAATTTGATCTCTGGTTCCTGTGCCTTCTCTAAAACCAGCTTGGGCATCTGGAAGTTCACGGTTCACATATTGCTGAAGCCTGGCTTTGAGAATTTTGAGCATTACTTTGCTAGCATGTGAGATGAGTGCAATTGTGTGGTAATTCTTTGGCATTGCCTTTCTTTGGGATTGGAATGAAAATGGACCTTTTCCAGCTGTGTGGCCACTGCTGAGTTTTCCTAATTTGCTGACATATTGAATTGAGTGCAGCACTGTCACAGCATCATGTTTTAAGATTTGAAATAGCTCAAGTGGAACTCCATCACCTCCACTAGCTTTGTTCGTACTGATGCTTCCTAAAGCCCACTTGACTTTACATTCCAGGATGTCTGGCTCTAGGTGAGCGATCACACCATTGTGATTATCTGGGTCATGAAGATCTTTTTTGTGTAGTTCTTCTGTGTATTCTTGCCACCTCTTTTTAATATCTTCTGCTTCTGTTAGGTCTGTACCATTTCTGTCCTTTATTGTGCCCATCTTTGCATGAAATGTTCCCTTGATATCTCTAATTTCCTTTAAGAAATCTCTAGTCTTCCCCATTCTGTTGTTTTCCTTTATTTCTTTGCACTGATCAATGAGGAAGGCTTTCTTCTCTCTCCTTGCTATTCTTTGGAACTCTGCATTCAAATGGGTATATCTTTCTTTTTATCCTTTGCTTTTCGCTTCCCTTCTTTTCCCAGCTATTTTTAAGGCCTCCTCAGACAGCCATTTTACTTTTTTGCATTTCTTTTTCTTGGGTATGGTTTTGATCCCTGTCTCCTGTAAAATGTCATGAACCTCCATCCATATTTCATCAGGACTCTATCAGATCTAGTCCCTTAAATCTATTTCTTGCTTCCATAGTATGAAAAGGTAAAAAGTTAGGACACTGAAAGTTGAACTCCCTAGGTAGTTAGGTGCCCAATATTCTACTGCAGATTAGTGGAGAAATAACTCCAGAAAGAATGAAGAGACAGAGACAAAGCAAAAACAACACCCAGCTGTGGATGTGACTGATGATGGAAACAAGGTCCGATGCTGTAAAGAGCAATATTGCATAGGAACCTGGAATGTTATGTCCATGAAACAAGGCAAATTGGAAGTGGTCAAATAGGAGATGACAATTGTGAACTTCAACATTTTAGAAATCAGCAAACTAAAATGGACTGGAATGAGTGAATTTAACTCAGATGACCATTACATCTACTACTGTGGTCAAGAATCCCTTAGAAGAAATGTAGTAGCCATCATAGTGAACAAAAGAGTTTGAAATGCAGTACTTGGATGCAGTCTCAAAAACAACAGAATGATCTCTTCGTTTCCAAGGCAAACCATCGAATATTGTGGAAATCCAAGTCTATGCCCTGACCATTAATGCTGAAGAAGCTGAAGTTGAATGGTTCTATGAAGACCTATGAGACCTTTTAGAACCAACACCCCAAAAAGATGTCTTTTTCATTATAGGGGACTGGAATGCAAAAGTAGGAAGTCAAGAAAACCTGGAGTAATAGGCAAATTTGGCCTTGGAGTACAGCATGAAGCAGGGCAAAGGCTAATTGAGTTTTGCCAAGAGACTGCACTGGTCATAGCAAACACCCTCTTCCAACAATACAAGAGAAGACCCTACACATGGACATCACCAGATGGTCAACACCAAAATCAGATTGATTATATTCCCTGCAGCCAAAGATGGAGAAGCTCTATACAGTCAGCAAAAACAAGACTGGGAGCTGACTGTGGTTCAGGTCATGAACTCCTAGTAGGTTGGTCTCTGATAAAAGTTTCTCACGAGGGCAGAAATTACTGAGAAAAGCATTTCAAAATGGTTAGTTTTACCCTTACCTCTGCTGGAAGCATGAGAGGATTTTTCTTTACCATTTCCTCTGAGAACCTGCTATAGCTCCTGGAGGTAAAAGGTACAAAAGTGTATGGGCCTGCCCTGTAACTGGACCCGCCTGGAGTTTTTAACTGTCAGACTTATTCCTACTGTATGCTATGCTATGCTGTGACACTTCAGTCATGTCTGATTCTTTGTAACCCCAAGAACTGTAGCCCAGCAGGCTCCTCTGCCCATGGGATTCTCCAGGCAAGAATACTGGAGTGGGTTTCCATTTCCTTCCTCCAGCAATTCATCAGTTACAGTTCAGGATTTCCTTCCCTAGCACTGGCTCTTATAGTGTTTGCTACTTAAAGGTTTTACTGCCTGTATCCTTCTGTCTGTCTGTCTCTTCAGTGTTTGGGACAGGACTCTTCCCTGTGACCTCAGTTCTGTGATAGAGCTAAGAAGAATTTTTCAGTTTTTTAACTTAAAAAAAAATACACATTTTTATAAACAATTTTTAATGTATATAAATATGAAACTCAAACCAAAATATCATTAAAAAATATTTCTCCCTGGATAAAGACCTGTGAAAACATCTTTTTCTGAGAAATTTTTTTCACAGGTAAATCAGATCAGATCAGATCAGATCAGTCGCTCAGTCATGTCCAATTCTTTGCAACCCCATGAATCGCAGCACGCCAGGCCTCCCTGTCCATCACCAACTCCCGGAGTACACTGAGACTCAGGTCCATCGAGTCAGTGATGCCATCAAGCCATCTCATCCTCTGTCATCCCCTTCTCCTCCTGCCCCCAATCCCTCCCAGCATCAGTGTCTTTTCCAATGAGTCAACTCTTCGCATGAGGTGGCCAAAGTACTGGAGGTTCAGCTTCAGCATCATTCCTTCCAAAGAAATCCTAGGGCTGATCTCCTTCAGAATGGACTGATTGGATCTCCTTGCAGTCCAAGGGACTCTCAAGAGTCTTCTCCAACACCATAGTTCAAAAGCATCAATTCTTTGGCGCTCAGCCTTCTTCACAGTCCAATCCTCACATGCATACATGACCACAGGAAAAACCATAGCCTTGACTAGACGACCCTTTGTTGGCAAAGTAATGTCTCTGCTTTTGAATATGCTATCTAGGTTGGTCATAACTTTCCTTCCAAGGAGTAAACGTCTTTTAATTTCATGGCTGCAGTCACCATCTGTAGTGATTTTGGAGCCCAGAAAAATAAAGTCTGACACTGTTGCCACTGTTTGCACTGTTGCCCCATCTATTTGCCATGAAGTGGTGGGACCGGATGCCATGATCTTCGTTTTCTGAATGTTGAGCTTTAAGCCAACTTTTTCACTCTCCACTTTCACTTTCATCAAGAGGCTTTTGAGTTCCTCTTCACTTTCTGCCATAAGGGTGATGTCATCTGCATATCTGAGGTTATTGATATTTCTCCCGGCAATCTTGATTCTAGCTTGTGTTTTTTCCATTCCAGCATTTCTCATGATGTACTCTGCATATAAGTTAAATAAACAGGGTGACAATATACAGCCTTGACGAACTCCTTTTCCTATGTGGAACCAGTCTGTTGTTCCATGTCCAGTTCTAACTGTTTCTTCCTGACTTGCATATAAATTTCTCAAGAGGCAGATCAGGTGGTCTGGTATTCCCATCTCTTTCAGAATTTTCCACAGTTTATTGTGATCCACACAGTCAAAGGCTTTGGCATAGTCAATAAAGCAGAAATAGATGTTTTTCTGGAACTCTCTTGCTTTTTCTATGATCCAGAGGATGTTGGCAATTTGATCTCTGGCTCCTCTACTTTTTGTAAAACTAGCTTGAACATAAGGAAGTTCACTGTTCACATATTGCTGAAGCCTAGCTTGGAGAGTTTTGAGCATTACTTTACTAGCGTGTGAGACGAGTGCAATTATGCGGTAGTTTGAGCATTCTTTGGCATTGCCTTTCTTTGGGATTGGAATGAAAACTGACCTTTTCCAGTCCTGTGGCCACTGCTGAGTTTTCCAAATTTGCTGGCATATTGAGTGCAGCACTTTCACAGCATCATCTTTTAGAATTTGGAATAGCTCAACTGGTAAATAGTTATGTTCACATCAGTGATTCCTACTAGCAGACATTATCTCTGGGCCATAGATATATTCTGAGCTTTTAGAATAATAAATGTATCAGCTTGAGCTGTCACACAGGAGACTGCAGTTTGAGTGGTTTAAACAACAGAAATTAATTTTTTCACAATTTAGAGGCTGGAAATCCAAGATCAAGGTGCCAGGAAGGTTAGTTTCTGATGATACTTTCTTCCTGGCTTTGTCCTCATATGTCCTTTCCTTTGTGTGTGGGTGGTGTCTGTCCCTCTTCTTATAAGGATGTAGTCCTGTTGGATTAGGGACCACTCTTCTGACTCTTTTACCATTAACTATCTCTTTAAAAATCCTTTATCTCCAATACAGTCACATTGAGAGTTAGGGCTTCAGTATATGAATTTGGTGGTGAGGGGCGGGGGATGGGGAATACAATTTATTCCTTAATTGACATTTGTTGAGAAAGGATGCTAGAATGGTTCTGAGTATATGGAGTCATGGTTCTGGTTTCCAATGTTAGAAACATAGATGTTTATATATGTGTGTGCATGTGTGCATGTGTGTGTGTGTTTCCTCTAAGTTTTCAAATGGTGTTCTGTGCTTCAGTTATATTGTTTTTGAATTTTTTTAATTGACTGCAAAATAACTTGTAGATTTGTTTCTCATACTGTGGTTTGTGGGTCATATGTATCAAAATAAATTAGTGGCATTATGTTAAATGTAGATTCCTGAGTTTCACCTTAGAATTATCAATTCAGAGTAAGTGAACAACTTGGCCTGGGTTCATGTTCTCCAGTCCAGGGTTATATTCCCCAGCCGTTAAAGGGAAAGGCCAATCCCTTTTGGAATATGAACTTGAGTGCTGTGATATTCCTGTGTGTATAGTATCATTAAATATATCCCCAATAGCAATGCCTGGGGAGTATTGTTGTTTCTGCTTCAGAATAATATGTTTAGAATTCTGTCACAGAGAACCTAGCACTGGATCTAAATACTCATATTTTTGGAGAAGGCAATGGCACCCCACTCCAGTACTCTTGTCTGGAAAATCCCATGGACGGAGGAGCCTGGTAGGCTGCAGTCCATGGGGTCGCGAAGAGTTGGACACGAGTGAGCGACTTCACTTTCACTTTTCACTGTCATGCATTGGAGAAGGAAATGGCAACCCACTCCAGTGTTCTTGCCTGGAGAATCCCAGGGATGGGGGAGCCTAGTGGGCTGCTGTCAATGGGTTCGCACAGAGTCGGACACGACTGAAGTGACTTAGCTGCAGCAGCAGCAGCTCATGTTTTGAAAATCTATTTTTGCATTCATCAAGTGAATGGTCTGGTATTCCCATCTGAGGCAGAAGCGTCATGTTTCCATAAATCTCACTTAAGAATAACTTGCCCCTGGTTCTTACTAGACACCCAACATCCTCTCAGGCGAACATGTCATCTGATAGGAAATGGCAGAATACAATACACATTCAATTGTAACAACAAGAAAATTTGCACTTTTATCGAAACTTGTTGGTGAATATTGCATATGTTGGCCAGGATGCCTGTTGGGCTTGAGGAGAGGGATTATGTGGGAGAATAGAGTAAATGTGGTTTAAAAATGGCAACCGAGAGGAGCTAAGATGGCGGAGGAGTAGGATGGGGAGAACACTTTCTCCCCCACAAATTCATCAAAAGAACATTTAAACGCCAAGTTAATTCCACAAAACAACTTCTGAAAGCCGGCAGAGGACATCAGGCACCGAGAAAAGCAACCCAAGTCTTCGAAAGGAGAGAGAAGAAATACAGCTCCACCCAGCAGAACACCGACACAAGCTTCCCTAACCAAGAAACCTTGACAAGCCACCTGTATAAAACCACACAGAGCGGGGAAACGCCACAATAAAGAGAACTCCACAAACTGCCAGAATACAGAAAGGACACCCCAAACTCAGCAATTTAAACAAGGTGAAGAGACAGAGGAATACCCAGCAGATAACAGAACAGGATAAAAGCCCACCAAACCAAACTAAAGAGGAAGAGATAGGGAATCTACCCGATAAAGAATTCCGAATAACGATAGTGAAATTGATCCAAAATCTTGAAATCAAAATGGAATCACAGATAAATAGCTTGGAGACTAAGATCGAGAAGATGCAAGAAAGGTTTAACAAGGACCTAGAAGAAATAAAAGAGAGTCAATATAAAATGAATAATGCAATAAATGAAATTAAAAACACTCTGGAGGCAACAAATAGTAGAATAACAGAGGCAGAAGATAGGATTAGGGAATTAGAAGATAGAATGGTAGAAATAAATGAATCAGAGAGGATAAAAGAAAAACAAATTAAAAGAAATGAGGACAATCTCAGAGACCTCCAGGACAATATTAAACGCTACAACATTCGAATCATAGGGCTCCCAGAAGAAGAAGACAAAAAGAAAGACCATGAGAAAATACTTGAGGAGATAATAGTTGAAAACTTCCCTAAAATGGGGAAGGAAATAATCACCCAAGTCCAAGAAACCCAGAGAGTCCCAAACAGGATAAACCCAAGGCGAAACACCCCAAGACACATATTAATCAAATTAACAAAGATCAAACACAAAGAACAAATATTAAAAGCAGCAAGGGGCAAACAACAAATAACACACAAGGGAATTCCCATAAGGATAACAGCTGATCTTTCAATAGAAACTCTTCAAGCCAGGAGGGAATGGCAAGACATACTTAAAGTGATGAAAGAAAATAACCTACAGCCCAGATTATTGTACCCAGCAAGGATCTCATTCAAATATGAAGGAGAAATCAAAAGCTTCTCAGACAAGCAAAAGTTGAGAGAATTCAGCACCACCAAACCAGCTCTCCAACGAATACTAAAGGATATTCTCTAGACAGGAAACACAAAAACAGTGTATAAACTCGAACCCAAAACAATAAAGTAAATGGCAATGGGATCATACTTATCAGTAATTACCTTAAACGTAAATGGGTTGAATGCCCCAAACAAAAGACAAACACTGGCTGAATGGATACAAAAACAAGACCCCTACATATGTTGTCTACAAGAGACCCACCTCAAAACAGGGGACACATACAGACTGAAAGTGAAGGGCTGGAAAAAGATTTTCCATGCAAATAGGGACCAAAAGAAAGCAGGAGTAGCAATACTTTTATCAGATAAAATAGACTTTAAAACAAAGGCTGTGAAAAGAGACAAAGATGGTCACTACCTAATGATCAAAGGATCAATCCAAGAAGAAGATATAACAATTATAAATATATATGCACCCAACACGGGAGCACAGCAATATGTAAGACAAATGCTAACAAGTATGAAAGGAGAAATTAACAATAACACAATAATAGTGGGAGACTTTAATACCCCACTCACACCTATGGATAGATCAACTAAACAGAAAATTAACAAGGAAACACAAACGTTAAAATGATACAATAGACCAGTTAGACCTAATTGATATCTATAGGACATTTCATCCCAAAACAATGAATTACACCTTTTTCTCAAGCGCACATGGAACCTTCTCCAGGATAGATCACATCCTGGGCCATAAATCTAGCCTTGGTAAATTCAAAAAAATAGAAATCATTCCAAGCATCTTTTCTGACCACAATGCAGTAAGATTAGATCTCAATTACAGGAGAAAAACTATTAAAAATTCCAACATATGGAGGCTGAACAACACCCTGCTGAATAACCAACAAATCACAGTAGAAATCAAAAAAGAAATCAAAATTTGCATAGAAACTAATGAAAATGAAAACACAACAACTCAAAACCTGTGGGACATGGTAAAAGCAGTCCCAAGGGGAAAGTTCATAGCAATACAGGCATACCTAAAGAAACAAGAAAAAAGTCAAATAAATAACCTAAACCCACACCTAAAGCAACTAGAAAAGAAAGAAATGAAGAACCCCAGGGTTAGTAGAAGGAAAGAAATCTTAAAAATTAGGGCAGAAATAAATGCAAAAGAAACAAAAGAGACCATAGCAAAAGTCAACAAAGCCAAAAGCTGGTTCTTTGAAAGGATAAATAAAATTGACAAACCATTAGCCAGACTCATCAAGAAACAAAGGGAGAAAAATCAAATCAATAAAATTAGAAATGAAAATGGAGAGATCACAACAGACAACACAGAAATACACAGGATCATAAGAGACTACTATCAACAATTATATGCCAATAAAATGGACAACGTGGAAGAAATGGACAAATTCTTAAAAAAGTACAACTTTCCAAAACTGGACCAGGAAGAAATAGAAAATCTTAACAGACCCATCACAAGCACGGAAATTGAAACTGTAATCAAAAATCTTCCGGCAAACAAAAGCCCAGGTCCAGACGGCTTCACAGCTGAATTCTACCAAAAATTTAGAGAAGAGCTAACACCTATCCTGCTCAAACTCTTCCAGAAAATAGCAGAGGAAGGTAAACTTCCAAACTCATTCTATGAGGCCACCATCACCCTTATACCAAAACCTGACAAAGATCCCACAAAAAAAGAAAACTACAGGCCAATATCACTGATGAACATAGATACAAAAATCCTTAACAAAATTCTAGCAATCAGAATCCAACAACACATTAAAAAGATCATACACCATGACCAAGTGGGCTTTATCCCAGGGATGCAAGGATTCTTCAATATCCACAAATCAATCAATGTTATACACCACATTAACAAATTGAAAAACAAAAACCATATGATTATCTTAATAGATGCAGAGAAAGCCTTTGACAAAATTCAACATCCATTTATGATAAGAACTCTCCAGAAAGCAGGAATAGAAGGAACATACCTCAACATAATAAAAGCTATATATGACAAACCCACAGCAAACATCCTCAATGGTGAAAAATTGAAAGCATTTCCTCTAAAGTCAGGAACAAGACAAGGGTGCCCACTTTCACCATTACTATTCAACATAGTTTTGGAAGTTTTGGCCACAGCAATCAGAGCAGAAAAAGAAATAAAAGGAATCCAAATTGGAAAAGAAGAAGTAAAACTCTCACTATTTGCAGATGACATGATCCTCTACATAGAAAACCCCAAAGACTCCACCAAAAAATTACTAGAACTAATCAATGATTATAGTAAAGTTGCAGGATATAAAATCAACACACAGAAATCCCTTGCATTCTTATACACTAATAATGAGAAAATAGAAAAAGAAATTAAGGAAACAATTCCATTCACCATTGCAATGGGAAGAATAAAATACTTAGGAATATATCTGCCTAAAGAAACTAAAGACCTATATATAGAAAACTATAAAACACTGGTGAAAGAAATCAAAGAGGACACTAATAGATGGAGAAATATACCATGTTCATGGATCGGAAGAATCAATATAGTGAAAATGAGTATACTACCCAAAGCAATTTATAGATTCAATGCAATCCCTATCAAGCTACCAACGGTATTCTTCACAGAGCTAGAACAAATAATTTCACAATTTGTATGGAAATACAAAAAACCTCGAATAGCCAAAGCTATCTTGAGAAAGAAGAATGGAACTGGAGGAATCAACCTATCTGACTTCAGGCTCTATTACAAAGCCACAGTTATCAAGACAGTATGGTACTGGCACAAAGACAGAAATATTGATCAATGGAACAAAATAGAAAGCCCAGAGATAAATCCACACACCTATGGACACCTTATCTTTGACAAAGGAGGCAAGAATATACAATGGATTAAAGACAATCTCTTTACCAAGTGGTGCTGGGAAAACTTGTCAACCACTTGTAAAAAATGAAACTAGAACACTTTCTAACACCTTAGACAAAAATAAACTCAAAATGGATTAAAGATCTAAACGTAAGACTAGAAACTATAAAACTCCTAGAGGAGAACATAGGCAAAACACTCTCCGACATACATCACAGCAGGATCCTCTATGACCCACCTCCCAGAATATTGGAAATAAAAGCAAAAATAAACAAATGGGACCTAATTAAACTTAAAAGCTTCTGCACAACAAAGGAAACTATTAGCAAGGTGAAAAGGCAGCCTTCAGAATGGGAGAAAATAATAGCAAATGAAGCAATGGACAAACAACTAATCTCAAAAATATACAAGCAACTCCTACAGCTCAACTCCGGAAAAATAAATGATCCAATCAAAAAATGGGCCAAAGAACTAAATAGACATTTCTCCAAAGAAGACATACAGATGGCTTACAAACACATGAAAAGATGCTCAACATCACTCATTATCAGAGAAATGCAAATCAAAACCACTATGAGGTACCATTTCACGCCAGTCAGAATGGCTGCGATCCAAAAGTCTACAAGCAATAAATGCTGGAGAGGGTGTGGAGAAAAGGGAACCCTCTTACACCATTGGTGGGAATGCAAACTAGTACAGCCACTATGGAGAACAGTGTGGAGATTCCTTAAAAAACTGGAAATAGAACTGCCTTATGACCCAGCAATCCCACTGCTGGGCATACACACTGAGGAAACCAGAAGCGAAAGAGACACGTGTACCCCAATATTCATCGCAGCACTGTTTATAATAGCCAGGACATGGAAGCAACCTAGATGCCCATCAGCAGATGAATGGATAAGAAAGCTGTGGTACATATACACAATGGAGTATTACTCAGCCATTAAAAAGAATACATTTGAATCAGTTCTAATGAGATGGATGAAACTGGAATCTATTATACAGAGTGAAGTAAGCCAGAAAGAAAAACACCAATACAGTATACTAACGCATATATATGGAATTTAGAAAGATGGTAACAATAACCCTGTGTACGAGACTGCAAAAGAGACACCGATGTATAGATCAGTCTTATGGACTCTGTGGGAGAGGGAGTGGGTGGGGAGATTTGGGAGAATAGCATTGAAACATGTATAATATCATGTATGAAACGAGTCGCCAGTCCAGGTTCGATGCACGGTACTGGATGCTTGGGGCTGGTGCACTGGGACGACCCAGAGGGAGGGTAGGGGAGGGAGGAGGGAGGAGGGTTCAGGATGGGGAACGCGGGTATACCTGTGGCGGATTCATTTCGATATTTGGCAAAACTAATACAATATTGTAAAGTTTAAAAAAAAAAATGTTAGTAACATTGCAAAAAAAAAAAAAAATGGCAACCGAATGGTTGATACCAAATTCAGACTGAGTATATTCTTGGCAGCCAAAGATGGAGAAGCTGTGTACAGTCAGGAAAAAAAAAAAAAAAAGACTGGGAGCTGACTGTGGCTCAGATCATGAACTTCTTATTGCAAAATTCAGACTTAAATTGAAAGCAGGGAAAATTACTAGGTCACTCAAATATGACTTAAACCAAATCCTTTATGATTATACAGTGAAAGTTACAATTAGACTCAAGGGGTTATATCTGATAGACAGACTGCCTGAAGAACTATGGATGGAAGTTCATAACATTGTATAGGAGGCAGTGACCAAAATCATCTCCAAGAAACAGAAGTGCAAAAAGACAAAATGATTGTCTGAGGAGGCCTTACAAATAGCTGAGAAAATAAGAAAAGCTAAAGGCAAAGGAGAAAAGGAAAGATATATCCATCTGAATGCAGAATTCTAAAGAAGAGTGGGGAAAGGTAAGAAAGTCTTCCCAAGTGAACAATGCAAAGAAATAGAGGAAAACAGTAGAATGGGAGAGACTAAAGATCTCTTCAAGGAAATTAGAGATTCCAAGGAAACATTTCGTGCAAAGATGGGCCAATATGGACAGAAGTGGTGTGGACCTATCAGAAGCAGAAGATATTAAGAAGAGGTGGCAAGAATACACAGAAAGACTATACAAAAAAGACCTTCATGATCCAGATAATCATGATGGTGTGATCACTCACCTAGAGCCAGACATCCTGGAATGTGAAGTCAATGGGCCTCACTACAAGTAAAGCTAGTGGAGGTGAAGGAATTCCAGTTGAGCTATTTCAAATCCTAAAAGATGATGCTGTTAAAGGGCTGTACTCAATATGTCAGCAAATTAGGAAAACTCAGCAGTGGCCACAGGACTGGAAAAGATCAGTTTTCATTCCACTCCCAAAGGAAGGCAGTGGCAAAGAATGCTCAAACTACTGAACAATTGCATTCATTTCCCATACTAGCAGGGTAATGCTGAAAGTCCTTCACACTAGGCTTCAACAATATGTGAACCAAGAACTTCCACATAATTCAAGCTGGAGTTAGAAAACACAGAGGAACCAGAGATCAAATTGTCAACATCTGTTGAATCATAGAAAAAGCAAGAGAATTCCAGAAAAACATCTATTTCTGCTTCACTGACTGTGCTAAAACCTTTAATTGTGTGGATCACAACAAACTATGGAAAATTCTTAAAGAGATGAGAATACCAGACTATCTTACCTGCCTCCTGAGAAACCTGTATGCAGGTCAAGAAGCAACAATTAGAAGCGGACATGAAACAACGGACTCGTTGCAAATTGGGAAAGGAGTATGTCAAGGCTGTATACTGTCACCCTGCTTATTTAAATTATATGCAGAGTACAACATGTGAAATGCCGGGCTGGATGAAGCACAAGCTGGAATCAGGATTGCTGGGAGAAATAATCAATAACCTCAGATATGCAGATGACACCACCCTAATGGCAGAAACTGAAGAGGAACTAAAGAGCCTATTGATGAAGGCAAAAGAGGAGAGTGAAAAAGCTGGCTTAAAATGCAACATTCAAAAAACTAAGATCATGGCATCCAGTCCCATCACTTCATGGCAAATAGAAAAGGGAAACAATGGAAACAGTGACAGACTTTATTATCGTGTGCTCCAAAATCACCGTAGATGGTGACTGTAGCCATGAAATTCAAAGATGCTTGCTCCTTGGAAGAAAAGCTATGACAAACCTAGACAGTGTATTAAAAAACAGAGACATGACTTTGCCAACAATGGTCCATCTAGTCAAAGCTATGGTTTTTCAAGTAGTCATGTATGGATGTGAGAGTTGGACCATAAAGAACGCTGAGCATCAAAGAAATAATGCTTTTGAACTGTGATATTGGAGAAGACTCTTGAGAGTCCCTTGAACTGCAAGATCAAACCAGTCCATCCTAAAGGAAATCAGTCCTGAATATTCATTGGAAGGACTTATGTTGAAGCTGAAACTCCAATACTTTGGCCACCTGATGTGAAGAGCCAACTCATTGGAAAAGACCCTGATGCTGGGAAAGATTGAAGGCAGGAGAAGGGGATGACAGAGGATGAGCTGCTTGGATGGCATCACCAACTCAATGGACATGAGCTTGAGCAAACTCTGAGAGATGGTGATGGACAGGGAGCTTCAGTCCTTGGGATCGCAGAGTCAGACACGTCTGAGAGATTGAACAACAGCAACAAAAGGCAACAATGGTAAGAAGAAAGATATCAACCGTTTATTGAGAGAATATTATGATAAATGTTATTCTTATTATTTTTAATCCCCATAGCCACATGCCAAATATTGTAATTAATTTTTTCATAGAAGAGAAAATGAGGTTTATAAAGTTAAGGATTCACACTTAGATTTATCTGATTCCAGAGCATAGGCTTTTTCGCATTATGTTTCTAAAGTTTTATGGAGCCAGATCACAGAGTCCCTCATATAATATGATGTTGGAAAGTTTAAATGGTATGGCTAGCATTTCCTAAAGTGCATTTTGTGTGAGAGTAATCCTTCAGCACAGGAACTTTTTTACTCTAAATGAAAGGCTAAGGTGCCCAGATAGGCTTATGATATACTGAGTTTCACCAGCCGCTCACATTCTCCCACCGTGCATCTCTTGAGGAATGATGTGTATGCCTGAAGCCACTGTTTGGAATTGGGGGTATTCTGGGGCTGCAGAATAGAGCTTTTGAATGTGTGATGCTAAATGCATCCATTCAGAGGTTGAAATCATGACCTTAATCTCATTAGCAACACAGGGATGAAATGTACATTGTGGTAAATATAGTTAGTAATAATGTAATATCTTTAAATAGTGACAAAGGTGGTCAAGATATGCAAACTTACAATTATAACATAGGTTCTAGTGATGTAATGTACAACATGATGTAAGTAACACTGGTGTATGTTATACATGAAGTAGTTAAGGGAGCAGACCCTAAGGTTTCTCATCATAGGAAGAGTATCATTTAACTTTATTTTGTATCTGTATGAGATGATGGATGTTCACTAAATTTATTGATGCAATAATTTTATAATGTATGTAAATCAGATCACTATGCTGTACACCTCAAACTTAATAGAGTGTTGTGTGTCAATTATATCTCAAAAAAATGGGAAGAGCATCTTTTCATGTGTTTGTTAGCCATCTGTATGTCTTCTTTGGAGAAATGTCTATTTAGTTCTTTGGCCCAATTTTTGATTGGGTCATTAATTTTTCTGGAATTGAGCTGCAGGAGTTGCTTGTGTATTTTTAAGATTAGTTGTTTGTCAGTTGCTTCATCTGCTATTATTTTCTCCCATTCTGACGGCTGTCTTTTCACCTTGCTTATAGTTTCCTTTGTTGTGCAGAAGCTTTTAAGTTTAATTAGGTCCCATTTGTTTATTTTTGCTTTTATTTCCTATATACTGGGAGGTGGGTCATAGAGGATCCTGCTGTGATGTATGTTGGAGAGTGTTTTGCCTATGTTCTCCTCTAGTAGTTTTATAGTTTCTGGTCTTACGTTTAGATCTTCAATCCACTGCTGGGCATACACACTGAGGAAACCAGAATGGAAAGAGACACGTGTACCCCCAGTGTTCATCGCAGCACTGTTTATAATAGCCAGGACATGGAAGCAACCTATATGTCCATCAGCAGATGAATGGATAAGAAAGCTGTGGTACATATACACAATGGAGTATTACTCAGCCATTAAAAAGAATACGTTTGAATCAGTTCTAATGAGGTGGATGAAACTGGAGCCTATTACACAGAGTGAAGTAAGCCAGAAAGAAAAACACCAATACAGTATACTAATGCATATATGTGGAATTTAGAAAGATGGTAACAATAACCCTGTGTACGAGACAGCAAAAGAGACAGTGATGTATAGAACAGTCTTTTGGACTCTGTGGGAGAGGGAGAGGGTGGGATGATTTGGGAGCATGACATTGAAACATGTATAATATCATATATGAAATGAGTCACCAGTCCAGGTTCGAGGCACGATACTGGATGCTTGGGGCTGGTGCACTGGGACGACCCAGAGGGATGGTATGGGGAGGGAGGAGGGAGGAGGGTTCAGGATGGGGAGCGCGTGTATACCTGTGGTGGATTCATGTTGATATATGGCAAAACCAATACAATATTGTAAAGTTAAAAAATAAAATAAAATTAAATTAATTTTTTTTTTAAATGGGAAGAAAAAAAGGCAACACTATTCTAGATCTGTCCTCTACCTTACACCTATCATGTGATACGTCTTTACTTTGAGGGAATATAGTCAATTCCTAGGAAGCGTGTTTTATTTTGGTTTTCTTTTCTTTTTTTTTAAAATATCATTTGTTAAGCTAAATTATTTAAGAATGTTTAAAAACTGCTTAACCTATAGAATTTTAACTATATACTTAAATGTATAGTTATATATGTGTATATGTGTATATACTGCACAAAGTGTAAGCTTCCAATTTTGTTATTATGTATATTCAGACATCTATATGAACATATAAGTAAAAGATTAAAAGGAAATAGTGAGAATCGATTATATCTTTTGTGATAGTATTAGAGATGATTTTCTTTACATTTTCTAAGTTTTCAAAAGAATATATATTATTTTCATAAGGAGAAAAATATACTTCCTATATATGTCCTCGTTGCCTAGTTTAAAAACGTGTTGTATTGCTTTTCTTTTTCAGTCTATTTGGGCACATGTCCCTTTTGCATATTTTATTCATAGACTAAAATCCTTGTCTGACTTTCACAATGAAATCAGCTTATTAATGCTGAGAAGAAATACTAAAATTTGCACTTAGATTGAATGATCTTGAGCACAGGAGAAACTCTGGAGACAGAGAGAGAGAGTGTGTGTGTGTGTGTGTGTGTATGTGTGTTTCTAATATATGATGGAATTTGAACGAGCAGAAATACAAAATGGGAGTTAGCTCAAGCAAGAGATGGAAGGGAAAATATAAAAAGAAGAGGGTGGGGAAAGAAGCCAGAAATGAGTAAAACATAGGCAAAGGCTAGAAAAGAGGTGGAGAGCAACAGCCAAAGTGAGTGTAAGGGTTACACATTCCAGAGCATGCTACAGAAATCCCAAATTGCTGGATGCTAAGAAGAGTGGATTTCTAATACAAATTGAGACTATCCTTTCTCTTCTGTTTTATTTATTTATTTATTGCTAGTCTCCATGCTTTTTTAACATAAAGTTTTAAACTATGTTTCTGTTATATGAACCATAGATTACTGCTTTAGACAATTATAGTCCTATAATATACGTTAGTAATAAATTTCAATCAACATTATTTTCCAAGACGTACATTTTCAGGATACTTTGACTTCCAACTTTGTGATGCTCATGAACATTAAAAGGAAAAGAAATGAAATATTCCTATCTAGAACTGTGGATAACTCATTAGTTTTGGTTTAAATAGATTTTTACAACCTAATTTTACTTTTTGGTGATGGTCCTTTTCTCCTTTTGGGAAGACTTGTACGTCAGAGTCTTGAGCCTGTGTAAACCTGAAACTTGGCCTGCACAATCCTGAAATTACCTAGACCTTCATGGATTTCACTTGAAACTATGAAATTGGTTTGTTTTCCATTAACATGTCTGAGATGTCTAGATTACCAATTGTCCAGCTACCTGTTACTTGGTTTTCATGCATAACTGCGTATGTGTGTTCTCAGTCGCTCAGTTGAGTCCAACTCTTTTGTGACCCCATGGACTGTGTAGCCTGCCAGGCTCCTCTGAGAATGGAATTTCCCAGGCAAGAATACTGCAGTGGGTTGCCATTTCCTTCTCCAGGGTATTTTCCCAACCCAGGAATTGAACCCACATCTCCTGCATTTCAGGCAGACTCTTTAACACTGAGCCACTAGTGAAACCCTCACATGCACAAATGCTTTGCCCTCAAACCCAAACCTTTTACACTATGTTCACACATGCCTAGAATCCACATCTAGGGATTCATTCTTTGTGGCCTTTTGCATTTTGTTGCATATGAACATATTTCCATTTCTAGAAGAAAATCATTCATGGAATGCTAAGCCATTTTGTATTGGGACTGATTTTTTAAAATAATTTTTATTGAGTGATATTTTGACCCAAAGATAAATAAAGATATCACAAAGAATTTATACTTAATAAGTAGATTTAGGATATCAAGGAAAATTGAAACAGCAGAAACAAACTTGATATTGGCCCAGTATTGCTTATACTCTGCAAGCTGCATTCATGTGTAGCTCTCCTTTGAACACATAAGTTAAATATTAGCCACCTTGTTTCAGAATGTTCTGCTCTAGATTAAGATTTCTCAGTCTTTGGCACTATTGATAGACTTTAGGTTAAATAGTCCTTTGTTGTGAGCAGTTGTCATGTGTATGATGTTTAGCAGTATCCTTGACCCCTACCTGTGAGATGCTATAGTACACACTCTACTCCTGTGGTTGTGACAACCAAAAATACCTCCAGAATTTGCTGCATGTCTTCTGGGGTGCAACATAACCCCTGATTGAGAACTGCTTGTCTCAGATAATCTGTGTTTTTATTTTTCTCCCTAGTGTCTGGAATCTAATCAGCATTTCTTTAAGTTCATATTTAGCAGGTATATATTTCCTTTAAAGCATTTTTCCCTCATCTCTAGCCTACTCTTTAGTTTTCAATTAGTATGATGACTCTTGTGGCCCCAAAAGCTTATAATTAACCACTACACATAATCATTGCTACTAAGCTTGATGTAGAGAGAGTCTTTACAAAATTGCTAAAGGCTTGAAATAGGGGATCTATCACACGCTCAGTTCTTTGACCATACTGAGCCATTATGTCAACTGCTCTTCCAGATGACACTATGGCCTCAAAATCTAGTTTTCCACTTCATCTCCCAACTCATGTATTTATGTATGTATGTGTGTGTATTGAAAAAATAATCTAATATAATGAAAGATGATTATTTCTCCTTTGAAGATCTTTGTAGAGTTAGTGTCTGATCTAAAACAAATTGCTTAGTTTATGTTGTTGATTTGTGTTTTAACTTTAACCTAATAATACCCTAAATACATTTAGTATGTCTAGATTCTGCTCAAGGGATGGCACAAACCCAGCAGTCGTGCTATCATTACGAAACATGCCAAATTATAGTGTTCTAAGGACTAAAGTAGGCCATACTGAATTTAATGCAGAGAAACTGAAGGTTAACTTGCTGGGGGAAAACCCAAATCATACTAGGAACGGCAGAAGAAGTTGGAAGCAACTGAAGCAGTGTTACAGAGCAAGCATGTGTGCCAAGGGGAGGACACAAGCAAGGCGGGTTCAGAAAGTCAGAGGCCAGGAAGAGTGGGACTAGGTAAGGGTGTGGAATACAGACAGCCCGAGGCAAGTGGTTCTGCATTCGCGCAGAGAACAGTGCCTGGATTATAGAACCTCACTTCTCTGTGTGCTGGCTGCATAGTGTCCAGCAAGACCTGAGGGCTTAGAGAGGCACAGTAGAACAAGGCTCTACTTTAAAAGCTAGATTATGAAGTCATGTACTCTAGATCAAATTCCCAACCTACTCACTGGATTATGAATGTATTCCAGTATCTAAGCTTCCCTACTTACTATATCATGGCTCTACAAAATATACAAAATGTATCTTAAAGTAGACAGTCATACCCTTCTGTTATATTTTTGGCCCTTAAAGAATAACTTTTGTCTCTAATTCACCTCCTGGTATTAAGAAGTTTTCAGAACAGTTTTCAGAACTGTTAAGAGAACAGTTTACATTTTGAAAAGATATCCAACTGTTAATCACAGTTATTGGCAACTCCCATATGTGAGTCATATTACCTATTGGATAATAGTTTGAGAATCATTTGCTAATTCTGAAATATATGAGTTTAACATTTTTAAGGGTTGGTAAATGTATTTAATATAAGAAAAATGCAAGGAATTTTGTTGGTTAATTGATCATCATGGTAGTTTGTTATCAGTAAATATTGGCACACAATTTTCCACACAGGATTATTATCATACCTTTCATGTCTACGAGCTATGTAGAAGGAAAAGCTTTTTAGACAAGATTGAATCAATTCGATAATACATGTGAAAATGGTTAGCAGAGTATTAGGAACAAGTAGGCACTTGATATTTTTCTTAGGGAAACTAAGTAAGATAGTGACTCGCTATCTCAAGTTATCTACTATGATTGAGATGGAGCCAGGGAGTGAATTTAGAATTCTTGTCATGAAATATATTGCTTTTTATTTACCATTTTTTGGACCAAGAAAAAGAGTTTTGCCTGTCTATAATTTTTCTCTTTGCAGTATTGATTAACATGATGACTATAAAATGGGACATACAATATGGCCACAGTTTTGCTATTAAGTGATAGTCATGCCTTAGCAACAGTGAAGTCTTGTCTACCATGAGCCCCAGTCAATGTATTTACCATTTCTGAGCCACAGTTTTCTCATCAGTGAAGCAGGTTGATTATCACCTGCCTCATAAGACTGAACTCAGAGTTAAGACACACATACTGTGTCTAACAAAGGATTTGACCAATAATATCTCCTCCATAGAGGGAATTACAAATATTTCATTTTAAGAGAATCTAAATATTTTTGGCAATATTTTAGTCCATTCATTAGGAAGTTTTTGTCATTACGTGTCTATACGATATATTCAAGCTTGAGAATTTGGTTCATATTTTTAGCTTTCTTATTAGACAATTTTAATGGCTACATCCTTGAAAAATATATTAAAAAGATTTTTGTTGTATTTTCTATAAGCTTTCTTATAGCAAAGAACATTATTTTACACTATCCCTTAAAAGATCCAAATGAGAGTAGATATGGCTTCTGAAAGTCTTGGGTATTTTTAATCTTCTAAGTCTTCAACCAATTGTCATTTCATTAAGGTGCCCTGCCGAGATGTTCTTTCACATACCATCATTAAGATGAATTGTAGCTCTGCTCCATAATACACATATTACAAGCTCAGTCCACATGTGCTGAAATTATAACTGCAGACACGATTCCAGTTCCCGGAGAGCAGTGCAGAGTCACAGCTGCTGTTTCAGGCACGTTTGCTGTCAGTTTCAAGTTAGAAACCACCTTTCTAATGAAAAGAACAAAAGCTCAAAATAAGAATAAAGGGATTGGCTCTTTGGCAAAAACCAAGGATTGCAGTGAATATCAAAGATTATTTTTTTTAATTTCTTTTATCATGGAAAAATATACATGAAGTACAATGTAGCAATATACTCTTATTTTAATCATTTGTAAGTGTACAATTCAGTGGCATTAAAAACATTCACAATGCTGTGTAAGCATCACCAGTATTTATACCCATCACTTTTTCATTATCCCCAATATTATTTTCATTATCCCCAACTCTGTACCCAGGAACAAATCACTTTTCCTTCTCCCTGACCCCGGAGTCTGGTAACCTCTCTTCTACTTTCTGTCTCTGTGAATTTACCTGCTCTAGGTACCCCACATTCTAGTGGGATCATACAATATCAGCCCTTCCATGTCAAACTTATTTCATTAATCACACACCTATGCAATAGCATACATCAAAATGCCATAACTTTTTATGGCTGAGTAGCATTCCACTGTTTTTATATACCACATTTTGTTTATTCCATCATCTGTTGATAGACCCTGGGTTGTTTCTATGAACATTAGTATACAGATATCTGTTCAAGTCGCTGCTTTCAATTCTTTTCGGTATAAAACTTGAAGTGGCATTACTGGGTGACATCATAGTTCTGTGTTTAACTTTTTGAGGAAACATCAAACTGTTTCTCACAATGGCAGCATGATTTTACATTTTTATCAACAGTGCACAAGGATTCCAATTTCTTCACATCCCCACCGGTACTTGTTATTTTCTAGTTTTTGTTATTACTATTGTTATTCTTGTCATCCTAGTAGGTATGAAATGGTATCTCACTGTGATTGTGATTTGCATTTTCCTAATGACTAATGGAGAAGACTCTTGAGAGTCCCTTGGACTGCAAGGAGATCCAACCAGTCCATTCTAAAGGAGATCAGTCCTGTGTGTTCATTGGAAGGACTGATGCTAAAGCTGAAACTCCAGTACTTTGGCCACCTCATGTGAAGAACTGACTCATTAGAAAAGACTCTGATGCTGGGAGGGATTGGGGGCAGGAGGAGAAGGGGACGACAGAAGATGAGATGGCTGGATGGCATCACCGATTCGATGGACATGAGTTTGAGTGAACTCCGGGAGTTGGTAATGGACAGGGAGGCCTGGCGTTCTGCGATTCATGGGGTCGCAAAGAGTTGGACATGACTGAGCGACTGAACTGAACTGAACTGAACTGAATGACTAATAATGCTGAGCATCCTCTTTTGTACTTATTGGTTGTTTGTATATCTTCTTTGGAAAGACATCTATTCAGATCCTTTGGCTATTTTTTCATGTTTCTCTATTTTTATTGATTCTCTGAAGCACAGAAAATCCAAGTGATTAACCCAACAATACTCAGTAGATGGCAAAGATAAGACATAACCCCCTTCTTCTGACTCTGGGCCCAGTTATCTTTCCTCTGGAATCTGTAGTCAGGAAACTGCCCTTGAGTCAGAGGTGGTTCACAGAAGTACATCAGAGATTCTTCAGTGAATTTGGCTCAACAGAATCCCTTCAACTTATCCTTTGGAGCTGACATTTTACTGTGGCTAGTTTCTGTGGGTCACCTTTGACTGTTTTTAAATGGGGTTGTTTGTTTTGTTGTTGCTAAATTGTAGGAGTTCTTTATATATTCTAAATATTAATTCCTTATCAGATACATAATTTGCAAATATTTTCTCCTATTCTGTTGGTTGTTTTTCCACTTTCTTGTTAGTGTCTGTTAATACATAAAAGTTCTTATATTTAATGAACTCTAGTTCGTCTTGTTGCCTGTGTTTTGGAATCATAGCAGAATTTACTTTTTAAAATTTCAATAGAACCTTAACACTGACTTACAAAAATTATTTTTACAACTTGTCTTCTGTCTTCTGCTATCTGTTGCCATAAAAAATGTTTTCCTGGTTTGCAGGGTGCCACTAATCCTTTGTATTGCCAGCATGATGCTCACAATCACATACAGTAGGTTTGCTGTGTTGGCTATTTCTCCAGAAGCTAATATCATCTCATCCTTTCTGCCCTGTAAGGCAAGATGGGGCAAGACAAGGTAAAATGTGTCCATGATATTCAATATCTAGGCTCACAGGTAGGACTGGGTTTGTTGTTGTGACATACTCATATACTAAGAACACAGTGCCTGAGCAGCCTATGCTTAGTCTTGCCATTATTCCTTCATTCTCAGAGATGAACTCTATTTACCATTTATTTAGCCAAAAGAAGACCTGACCCAAAAACCAGTGTTGAAGACCTCTCTCCCACTGTACTAAATACTTATAAAGACTTCACTAAACTAAAGCTGATCTCAAAATATATGTGTCCAACTAATTCCTTGTTCCCAAATCCTTATTTTGTGCTGCCATACTTTTGGTCCAACAAGAGGAATAATAAACAGGAAGGGAAAGTAATCAAGATGCCAAGCTGAGAAGTACAAGTGCTCTAAGAGATGAGAAAAGGCAGTCCCAACCTAGAGATGGAAAATATCCAACAGTCCTTCGTGACCCAGGAATACCAGGCTCATCGACCAGTCTGTCCTTTGCTTGGAGGTTCTTACCAAATTCTGTTTCCAAAAAGATTTGGAATATTAAATGCCTTGGAACTTAGATTGAGGCTTCATCCAAAGATGAGAGATCAGAAAAGCAAAACATTATGTGAACGTGAATAAGTCAAAACTACCACACCCGTTGCTTACTCACTGACTGTAAAGGCTAGTAAACATCTCTAAGGTGTGTCATAACTATGCTTTTAATCCTTTTTCTAATACAAATAAAACTGTCCAGCCACAAGCAGTGCATACAGTTAAAAATACACACTCAACGATTGTGAGGCAGTACAGTTGGCTTGAAAGATCTGAACCTCAAGAGGAAACAAAAAAATATCAGTGCAGCCATATTAGAGATATACAGAATAAGCTTTTCTGGGAAAAGTATGGTTAAGACCCAAGAAATAATCACCCTGAGAAATTATATGGACCTATGGAACACTAGGAAATCATGGCCAGCTCTGAGCTTTTTCTGTCAGGTGCTGTATGCATCTTAGCATCAGGACCTTTCCTGACTGCCCCCTGGGATGCTTCAGGGTCCCCCATTCTGCTCACCTACTACTATCCAAGCCATCGTGTCTTTGTCATATTTTCTGGAGTAGGAGTTGGCAAACATTTAAAGAACCATATGTTAACTATTTTAGCCTTTGGAGTCCAAGAGGCAAAATCCAGGATATTGTTTAGGAATCTATATATAACTATTTTACACTTAAAACTATTCAAAAACATGAAAACCATTCTTAGCCACACAGTTTGCTGAGCCCTGTCCTGGAGGACTGATGAATCAGTGTATTTAGGCTGTGGAAGAGCAGCGGGAACATGTCACCTGGGGTGTGTTTGTGTATTTGGGAACTCTTCATTGACACAGAATGTTAAGCTTTGTGTCCTTCTAAGGACACAATGTTAAATGATAAGCAAGGACATGACAAAACCATAACAAATTTCTCTTCCATAAAGGAGCACTGGCAGGCAATTCTTTCTATCCCATTGTGAAAAGTGAAAGTGTGAAAGTGAAAGTTGCTCAATCATGTCCACTCTTTGCGGCCCTAAGGACAGGTACATGGAATTCTCCGGTCCAGAGTACTGGAGTGGTAGCCTTTTCCTTCTCCAGGGGATCTTCACAACCCAGTGATTGAACCCAGGTCTCCCACATTGCAGGCACATTCTTTACCAACTGAGCCATAAGGGAAGCCCAAGAATACTGGAGTGGTTCAGTTCAGTTCAGTTCAGTTGCTCAGTTGTGTCCGACTCTTTGCGACCCCATGAATCACAGCATGCCAGGCCTCCCTGTCCATTACCAACCCCCGGAGTTCACTCAAACTCATGTCCATCGAGTCGGTGATGCCATCCAGCCGTCTCATCCTCTGTCGTCCCCTTCTCCTCCTGCCCCCAATCCCTCCCAGCATCAGAGTCTTTTCCAATGAGTCAACTCTTTGCATGAGGTGGCCAAAGTACTGGAGTTTCAGCTTTAGCATCAGTCCTTCCAATGAACACCAGGACTGATCTCCTTTAGAATGGACTGGTTGGATCTCTTTACAGTCCAAGGGACTCTCAAGAGTCTTCTCCAACACCACAGTTCAAAATCATCAATTCTTTGGCACTCAGCTTTCTTCACAGTCCAACTCTACATCCATACATGACCACTGGAAAAACCATGGCCTTGACTAGATGGACCTTTGTTGGCAAAGTAATGTCTCTGCTTTTGAATATGCTATGTAGATTGGTCATAACTTTCCTTCCAAGGAGTAAGCATCTTTTAATTTCATGGCTGCAGTCACCATCTGCAGTGATTTTGGAGCCCCCAAAAATGAAGCCTGACACTGTTTCCCCATCTAATTCCCATGAAGTGATGGGACCAGATGCCATGATCTTTGTTTTCTGAATGTTGAGCTTTAAGCCAACTTTTTCACTCTCCTCTTTCACCTTCATCAAGAGGCTTTTTAGTTCCTCTTCACTTTCTGCCATAAGGGTGGTGTCATCTGCATATCCGAGGTTATTGATATTTCTCCCAGCAATCTTGATTCCAACTTGTGCTTCTTCCAGCCCAGCGTTTCTCATGATGTACTCTGCATATAAGTTAAATAAACAGGGTGACAATATACAGCCTTGACGTACTCCTTTTCCTATTTGGAACCAGTCTGTTGTTCCATGTCCAGTATTTTTTTTTTTTTTTTTTAGTTCTACCAGTTTATTGCTACCAACCCGTGACCCTCCACCCTCATGCACACATGCTCAGTCTTGTAACCCCATGGACTGCAGCCTGCCAGGCTCCTCTGTCCATGGACTTTTCCAGGCAAGAATACTGGAGTGGCTTGCCATTTCCTTCTCCACCATGTCCAGTTTTAACTGTTGCTTCCTGACCTGCATACAGATTTCTCAATAGGCAGGTCAGATGGTCTGGTGTTTCTGTCTCTTTCAGAATTTTCCAGTTTGTGGTAATCCACACAGTCAAAGGCTTTGGCATAGTCAATAAAGCAGAAATAGATGTTTTTTCTGGAACTCTCTTGCTTTTTCCATGATCCAGCAGATGTTGGCAATTTGATCTCTTGTTCCTCTACCTTTTCTAAAACCAGCTTGAACATCTGGAAGTTCATAGTTCACGTATTGCTGAAGCCTGGCTTGGAGAATTTTGAGCATTACTTTACTAGTGTGTGAGATGAGTGTAATTGTGCGGTAGTTTGAGCATTCTTTGGCATTGCCTTTCTTTGGGACTGGAATGCAAACTGACCTTTTCCAGTCCTGTGGCCACTGCTGAGTTTTCCAAATTTGCTGGCATATTGAGTGCAGCACTTTCACAGCACTGGAGTGGTTACTAATGTCTATAGTTGCATGATGAAGACTGATCAGAAACAGCTGAAAGTTTCAGCCAGAGTCTGGGAAGCAAGACAGTTCTTCTTGCCATCTTGGCCTTATGAGAGTGCTGAGAAGTGAAAGTGACCGTCTTGTTACTATGATCATGCTGGTGACTGACAAGCAGCACAGAGGGCTTATGAGAATGAATGAGATAATGTCTGTGAAGTGCTTTGAGCTCTTTAGAAGAAATTTTCTTTGTAATTAGAAAGTAATGCTGCATTATTATAGTTATTATGATTATCATCATTATTAAAGGTAGAGCCAGAAGACAGGGCCCCTCCAATGGGAAAAGTCATGAATAAAGCCCAGTAACTCATAAAGGAAGTGGTTCATGCATCAGTTATGAGCTTCCAGTTTGTAATTACAGTGTACTGGGTGGTTTTACATGTACCAGTTTGTTATTCATCCAGAACAACCTTTACATGTATAATAGCTCCCAATACACAGCAAACATAAATGAAACAGATGAAAGCTCTGTGTGACCACCAGGTTGCAAATTTGAAATTCAGTTACCTATTAAGGATTGTCTTTAAATTTGCACAAAAACATGGTAAAATTTGACAATGAGAAACCAGGGTTAAGGTAAGAAAAAATGTAAGTATGACTCTTACATGTGTGGACACGAGGATAACAAAAGGAACCATATATTCACTTCACTCTCCCATTATATTACACATTTATAAAGGCTTTACTTAAGTACTACTCATGCCAAAACATAAGAGTTCAATTTTACTCTCTTTGGTTCTGAAATGTTTTTTTTATTTTGCCACATCTCTGGTTCCACAGAGAGGAAGGAATGAAAACAAAGGGTAAAGAGTAATCAAAAATCACCCTGAGGGGTTTAGAGAATGCCTGTTTGCCAGTCCTTGATCCAAATCCAGATGGCCATTGGGACACTAGGGGATTTGTCCAGCAGCCAGCCTGTGCCCTTCTGTTGATACAGTTGTGCTCCTTAAACTCTGCTATAAGCACATTCTGAATGTGGAATTTAAGCTGTGGTTTAGCTCAGAGATCTGAAGCTGGGAGACAAACCACATACTAAGAACATCAGACGCTATTGTCTCCCTGCTGCCTGAGAAGGGTGTTTTAGATTCAATTCAGTTCAGTCGCTCAGTTGTGTTTGATTCTTTGCAACCCCATGAACTGCAGCACTCCAGGCTTCCCTGTCCATCACCAATTCCTGAAGCTTGCTCAAACTCATGTCCATTGAGTTGGTGATGCCATCCAACCATCTCATCCTCTATCATCCCCTTCTCCTCCTGCCTTCAATCTTTCCCAGCATCAGGGTCTTTTCCAATGAGTCATTTCTTTGCATCATGTGGCCAAAGTATTGGAGCTTCAGATTCAGCATCAGTCCTTCCAATGATTATTCAGGACTGATTTCCTTTAGGATGGATGGACTGGCTGGATCTCCTTGCAGTCCAAGGGACCTTCAAGAGTCTTCTCCAACACCACAGTTCAAAGCATTCTTCAGCGCTCAGCTTTCTTTATGGCCCAGCTCTCACATCCATACATAACTACTGGAAAAACCATAGCTTTATCTATGGTGTTCTAGACCTTCTTTGTATGGAAAGAGCTGGTTTTTTTACCACTTTGACACTCTGAGTGACCAGTCTGAGTTCCTGTAATTTGACCTTTAACCCCATCCAGCACACAGCTATCCACATTTCCTTTTCAAGTTCATCATTCAGAATCCACAGATGGGAACCATGGTCTCTTACACGTAGTCACTGATAGAGGGATAGACATTGTTTAAGCCTGGTTAAAAGGTGCAAAACATGCCACCTCAAAATATGCCACTCTGGCTCAGGCTTACTTTTAGCTAAAGAAATTAAAAAACAGCAGATGCACAATGGGTACTCTAAGGAGAAGGAAGTAAAACCCCACATGGGAGATATACATCCTATGCCAGGAGGGCAGTAACATTCTTATCACCAAAAATGGGAAGTGGTAGTAGAAAATAATATGTACAAACAAGGCTTGTTAAACTAGCCCTTATTTTCCCAGTTAATTTTCTACCATTAACGGTCCTAACCCAAGCCCCTTTGCTTTGTCATGTTTTTATGGTTTACTTCTCTGTCCAATTCAGTATATAAACACTCAACTCTAACTTGGTCTTTGGGTCTTCCTTTCCTTAAGAGGGCTCTCATGTCATGTAAAACTTTTATTAAATAAATGTGTATGTTTTTCTCCTATTAATCTATCTTTTGTAACAGGAGTCCTAGCTAAGAATTTATCAGGGTAGAAGGAAAGGTTAGTTTTATTCCCCTACACTGTTTTAGCAAACATTTTCTCAAAGGCTAATTAAAAAAAAAATGGGTCTCATTCTTTTCCATTCAAAACAAACATATTTATTAAATCCTGGAAGAAAAGAAGTTTATATATATTCTACAAATTATATTACTGACCTTATTTAATAAGTGAAAGTCAATGAGAAAATTGGCAGAGCCTTTTAGACAATAAAATGTTAAAAAGCCAAGTATGTTTGAGGAGGAATCAGAAATTACATTTTAATCTTTCAACCCTTATATTTGTAAAGTGCCTTAGAGTTCACAAATGATGGCCACATGTCCACTCTCTTTTAATATTTGCAGCACATGAGGTCTGTATTATTATCATTTCTATTTTTCTGCTAAAGGAACCAAGGTTCAGAGAGGCACACTGATCTATGTGAGATCATATATCCATTTAGTGTCAAAGCTGTGGAGAGAAATAGTTTGTTCCAATATCAAGTTCATACATTGAGAATTATGTTAGGATAGTTTGGCTATCCTAACAAAGGAGTTTGGCTCCTATAACAAAGGCCCAAGCAAGACAGAAATGTATTCCTTCCTAATTCAATCGTCTCTAAGTGTCTGGGCACAAATGGTCCCAGGCTGATAGAATAGTTCCACCATGCCTAGGACCCAGGCTCCATCTTCTTGTTGGTCCTCAGCTCGTGGCTTCCGTCTCACAGTCTAATTCGATCATTTTGTTCCTATTATCACATCTTAATTCCAGCCAGCAGGAAGGGAAAGAGGAAGGGAGAAAGGGTCCTCTGTTTCACTCTAGGAGCACAGTCTGAAAGTTGTGAACTTCGCTCCTGCTCCCATTAGCCAGAACTTGAAAACACCTAATGGTGAGCAGCTTTGCACACAACAAAACCGGGCATTCTGTTAACAAAGGACAAAGTATGAAAAGCATGTCAGGGGACAACTAGCAAGCTTTGTTATTTTGAGTACCTATTGTGTTATGAACTATTTAAGATACTGGGATAAAGAAAAGAGAAAACTGTGGTTACTGCCTGTCAATTTAAGCCAGTCTTAGCTTTTTTCCCCCTCTGACTAGAAGATTTCTCACATCCCTAGCTAGGCAGGACAGTTTGACCCAGGCAGTGACTAATGGGAATAATGGTGCTCAAGCTCCACATCTTAATCTCAAGAATCTGTGAATGTCACCTAATATGGCAAAAGGGACTTTGCAGATGTGATTAAATGGAGGATTTTGAAATCGGTAGATTATTCTTAATTGTCTGAGTAGGCTCATGTAACCAGAAGTGTCCTTATAGAAGAGAGGCAAGAGATCAAAGTTAGTAAGAGAAGACAATGTGACTACAGAAGCAGAGATTGCAGTGATATACCACAAGCCAAGGAATGATGATAGTCTTTAGAAGCTGGTAGAGCCATGGAATTGATTCTCCCTGGACTCTATAAGGAATCAGACTTGCCAGCATTTTGATTTTAGCATTTTAAGACTAATTTTTAACTTCTGACCTTCAGAACTGTAAGAGAAAAAATTTGTTTTAAGCCTCTAAGTTTGTGACAATTTGTTACAACAGGAGTAGGAAATAAATACACCAGGTGAATGTCAGCCCAGATGCCATTTATTTCTCATAAGAGCCAGATGCCAGGACTCAACTGTGTATGGTGGAACATCCCTGGCACCACCTTCCTTATAAATGACATGGAACACTTGGGAGCCTTTTCTCTCTTGAATTCTTTTGCTTTGACATTGGGAATAATGATCATAAGTCTTATATAAAACTGCAGGCCATCATGGCCTGGCAATCACTGCTCATTCATCCTTGGTTTAAACCATCTATGGAGTTCTGCTCTTTGCATTCCAATCATTTTGTAGTAAAAATACAAGGATCATTATAAAGCTGCAGTCTGTGTGTACCTTGCTTTCAGAGACAGGTGATTCATTTTTGGCAAGTAGTAGCTTACTCCTTGGAAGGAAAGTTATGACCAACCTAGATAGCATATTCAAAAGCAGAGACATTACTTTGCCAACAAAGGTCTGTCTAGTCAAGGCTATGGTTTTTCCAGTGGTCATGTATGGATGTGAGAGTTGGACTGTGAAGAAAGCTGAGCGCTGAAGAATTGATGCTTTTGAACTGTGGTGTTGAAGAAGACTCTTGAAAGTCCCTTGGACTGCAAGGAGATCCAACCAGTCCATTCTAAAGGAGATCGGTCCTGGGTGTTCATTGGAAGGAATGATGCTAAAACTGAAACTCCAATACTTTGGCCACCTCATGTGAAGAATTGACTCATTGGAAAAGACTCTGATGCTGGGAGGGATTGGGGGCAGGAGGAGAAGGGGACGACAGAGGATGAGATGGTGGATGGCATCACTGACTGGATGGACGTGAGTCTGAGTGAACTCCGGGAGTTGGTGATGGACAGGGAGGCCTGGCGTGCTGCGATTCATGGGGTCGCAAAGAGTCAGACACGACTGAGCAACTGAACTGAACTGAACTAAACTGAACTCATATACTCTCAAAAAAAGAAAAAAACTTGGAGAAACTTAGCGGAATACAGGTGATTAGAGAAGTATGACCCACAGTAATCTAGTTGTCAGTACTACATTGAATTGCTGTGATCTTTGGCCACTGTCACAAGGAACAGTCTTGCTGCTGTCCTCCTTCTCACTTGAAAACACTGCATGATGAGTCAAGAATGGCCACAGGCTCCATCGGAAACAGAGGCAAATGAATGGGGTGTGGCTCGAATATGTCTAATGTGAATTCCTTAGGGCTGAATGGAATCATGCCCTGGATGAGCACAAGGCACTGTATGAACACAGCACCTGAACCAAAAAATTGAGAATTAATTTGTCCTTGTGGAGAGAAGCCAAAATCAGATGCTTCATCTGTAGATGCTAGTCAGCTCTTCTTCACTGTCAATTCTTAGGAAAAGAGAGGATATAAAAGATATACATATAATAGCAGGTATTTAAGAGAATACTCTTAAATATGTTGAGGCTGGATTTGGTTCAGGATGAATAAATTCTAATGACAAATATTTCTGTTATGTTTTGGAATGAACAAAGCATTTTTGTAGGTATCGATCTTGTGTCATTATTGCTATCACTCTGTGATCTTATTATTATCCTTCTGGTTACAGATAAGAACCTGAGATGCTGGTAGCTCATCTAAGTCTTGCTTAATTTTGACAGACCTGAACTCAAGTCTTCAAACTCTGAGTCGGGGTCCTTTCCACTGAAATATGAGGCCTCTGTAGTGACTCTGAAAGTGCTGCATTGGTAAAGGTATTTTCGTGCACTGTGAGAACTGCAGAATTGTACAGGATTTGGGGATTATTTTAGCTCTGCATGCGTGTGTCAGGGTAGAGCTAAGGAGTATGTTTGGATCAGCTGTTCTCAGACATGTTATCAATGTGAGGGCAATGCTGACTGTACGCAATTTTTCTGTCTTTCTCCCTTGACTCCAGTGCATCCATTATATACATCAGAGGGTATAGGGCTTCCCCTAGAACCTTTGAAGATAGTTGACGTTTATATGTTTAACAGTGACCCTAGAAGTCAAGTATATTCCCCAGTGTTATGTAACCAGCATGTCCAAGGTTTCTTGAAGCTGTGCTGTTGTTGCTCACCTCCAATTTCTCAGTGTTCCTCCTTCTCACTGTCTAGGCCTGCTGGGTGGCCTGGCCAGCAGCCCTGCACAAAGGACTCACCCTATTCCAGGCACTTCAGAGTCTCAGTGAATATCTGCTGAGGGAATGAATGGGGTGAGATTTACATGAATGCCTTCAACTTTGATGCTCTGAGTCCCTCGACTAAAAGACAGTCTAGTGTTTTCTCACAGTGACTCTTCCCAAATATTTTTGTCAATCTCTTGTGATCCTTATATCTGCTTGTGAATCCATCTTCATAATTTTTGCTTCCTGCCATTGTACTAAAACCCAGATGCTCACTCACAAGCTGAACTCCACATCTGCTAATTGCTTTGTTGGTTCTGAGAGGGAAATTTACTTATTTTTGCACTGTCTTGATTCTCATAGTTTGTGCCAGCCAGTGAGAGAGTGGGCATATTTTCTTTCTGTGTTATGATCAGCAAGATGTGTCCATAGGTCTCCAAAGTGTTACTGACCTTCCATTTCGTGTAAAAACTGTCAGCATGATTGGGTCAAGATGAGTTCCAGTATCTGGAGTCATTCATGTTCCATGATGCATAGGTTTTGTTATTTAAGGTCATCATGCTGGTATCTTTCCTGAATATGTTGGAAAATAATAAGTAGTCCTCACAACTATGCAAAAACTTAGGTTTGATACCATGAATGGTCTAAGTATGACTATAAAGATATATGCAGTTTCAGAGGTGTTGTCAAGAAAATTCTCTAGGATATTTCCTGGTGCTGTACCTCACAGTCCGTTCACACAGCTGAGATCCTTTGCTGGGTGCTGTTTATACACCCAGCAAAGGGTAGCTCTTTACACAGGATAGACACTGGAATGTCATCTCACACCCACACCATAGTTTTCTATGTAGTAGTCTTATATCTCCATGTATGTTGTCAACTCTTCTGAGGACTTAATATCTTGTTTTTCTGTTTTCCCAATGTCTGAGTATACAGGAGCTGATCATTAAATACTAGATACTATTTGATTCAGACATTTGCATATTATAATCAGGAAGCTCTAGCAAATGAACCGGCAGTTGTTAACCTGCTTTGGCTACATTCACATCCATCATTTAAGGATATTGCATACATGACATTTTCAGCTGTGTTAAACTAATCAATTGAATCATGAGCCAGACTGGAAGAGAAAAGAATGCAGCTGAAAATATCTTGTTCATCAACCCTTGGGAAAGGCTAGAATCATGACTGAACATATTGACTCTCCTTTGCCTTCCTCTCACTATAGGCCAAGTCTCTTCTCATCCTTGTTGATTAATTCTATATTTCTCCTATTTCAGATGACAACCAGTCTCCATACCCATCTGTATTAGCCCTGACAAAAGTCTTACCAGGTTTGAGGGAAACAAGACTCTAAGAAACTTGTTCAGCTTATTTTTATTTCATACACACAGCTTCTGTTCCTTACACAGGCGAGACCAGTATCATTCCCAGTCAGCGATGGGCACTGGGCTGCTCCTCACCAACCTGTTATGTTATATGCTTTCATCTTTCTATCATTGGTCTGTCTCCTTTTTCATTTAAAATGGACTTTATTTTTCAAATGACATACTTACAAAAAAGTGCGCAGATCTTAAATGTAAACTTTGATGGACTTTCAGAAAGTGAGTACATCAGTTAACCAATGTGTGGGTCAAGCAAGACTGTTATCAGCACATATGAATCACTCAAGCTAATCATTATCCATCTCTAAAGATAACCGTATCTCACCATCCTGACATCTTGTACCATAGATAAATTCTTGTATTTTAAAACTTTATATATATATAAATGGAATTATAAAATAAGTATTTTGTGTGTCTGGCCTCTTTTGCTCAAAATTATCTTGTGAGATGGATCTGTGTTGTTGCATGCAATGATAACATGTTCATTCTCACGTTATATAGTATTCCACTGAATATATCTGTGACAATTCACTTTTTTCATTCTATTTTATCCATTGGATACTGCTGCTGTTGCTGCTAAGTCACTTCAGTCATGTCCGACTCTGTGCGACCCCATAGATGGCAGCCCACCAGGCTCCCCTGTCCCTGGGATTCTCTAGGCAAGAACACTGGAGTGGGTTGCCATTTCCTTCTCCAATGCATAAAAGTGAAAAGTGAAAGGGAAGTCGCTCAGTCGTGTCTGACCCTCAGCGACCCCATGGACTGCAGCCTTCCAGCCTCCTCCGTCCATGGGATTTTCCAGGCAGGAGTACTGGAGTGGGGTGCCATTGCCTTCTCTGCCATTTGATACTACAATTCATTTATTCATGTTCTCCTCTGAACACATTCATGTGTGTCTATTAAACATATGCATTCATGTGTTGGGTATATAACTAGGAGCAGAATTACTGTGTCTTAAGATTGTCAAAGGGCTTCCCTGGTAGCTCAGCTAGTAAAGAATCCATCTGCAATGCAGGAGACCCCCAGCTTGTTTCCTGGGTTGGGAAGATCCTCTGGAGAAGAGATAGGCTACCCACTCTGGTATTCTAGCATTGCAAAAGTCAGAGATAATGTTGTTTTTGCAGGGCAGGCCAGACTTACAGGAAATGTTCAAGGTGTTGTTTAATCAGAGTCCCAGTATTGCACAGGTAGGCCTATTACATTTGCAGTGTCTCACTGCAAAGTATATCGTCATCTCTGTAAGTGACATATGTTCAGTTCAGTTCAGTCGCTCAGTTGTGTCCAACTCTTTGTGACCCCATGAACTGCAGCACCCTAGGCCTCAGTGTCCATCACCAACTCCCGGAGTTCACCCAGACTCATGTCCATTGAGTTGGTGATGCCATCCAACCATCTCATCCTCTGTCGTCCCCTTCTCCTCCTGCCCTCAATCTTTCCCAACATAAGGGTCTTTTCAAATGAGTGAGTTCTTCGCATCAGGTGGCCAAAATACTGGAGTATTAGCTTCAACATCAGTCCTTCCAATGAACACCCAAGACTGATCTCCTTTAGGATGGACTGGTTGGATCTCCTTCCAGTCCAAGGGACTCTCAAGAGCCTTCTCTAACGCCACAGTTCAAAAGCATTAATTCTTCGGCACTCAGCTTTCTTTATAGTCCAACTTTCACATCCATACATGACTACTGGAAAAGCCATAGCCTTAATAGATGGACCTTTTTTGGCAAAGTAATGTCTCTGCTTTTTAATATGCTGTCTAGGTTGGTCATAATTTTCCTTCCAAGGAGTAAGCGTCTTTTAATTTCATGGATGCAGTCACCATCTGCAGTGATTTTGGAGCCCCCCAAAATAAAGCCTGCCACTGATTCCACTGTTTCCCCATCTATTTGCCATGAAGTGATGGGACTGAAGAACTATGGACGGAGGTTCGTGACATTGTACAGGAGACAGGGATCAGGACCATCCTCTTGGGAAAGAAATGCAAAAAAGCAAAATGGCTGTCTGAGGAGGCCTTACAAATAGCTGTGAAAAGAAGAGAAGTGAAAAGCAAAGGAGAAAAGGAAAGATGTAAGCATCTGAATGCAGAGTTTCAAAGGATAGCAAGGAGAGATAAGAAAGCCTTCCTCAGTGATCAATGCAAAGAAATAGAGGAAAACAACAGAATGGGAAAGACTAGCAATCTCTTCAAGAAAATTAGAGATAACAAGGGAACATTTCATGCAAAGATGGGCTTGATAAAGGACAGAAATGGTATGGATCTAACAGAAGCAGAAGATATTAAGAAGAGGTAGCAAGAATACACAGAAGAACTGTACAAAAAAGAGCTTCACAACCCAGATAATCACAATGGTGTGATCACTAACCTAGAGCCAGACATCCTGGAATGTGAAGTCAAGTGGGCCTTAAAAAGCATCACTATGAACAAAGCTAGTGGAGGTGATGGAATTCCAGTTGAGCTATTTCAAATCCTGAAAGATGATGCTATGAAAGTGCTGCACTCAATATGCCAGCAAATTTGGGAAACTCAGCAGTGGCCACAAGACTGAAAAGGTCAGTTTTCATTCCAATCCCAAAGAAAGGCAATGCCAAAGAATTCTCAAACTACCACATAATTGCACTCATCTCACATGCTAGTAAAGTAATGCTCAAAATTCTCCAAGCAAGGTTTCAGCAGTACATGAACCATAAACTTCCAGATGTTCAAGCTGATTTTAGAAAAGACAGAGGAACCAGGAACAAATTGCCAACATCCACTGAATCATCGAAAAAGCAAGACAGTTCCAGAGAAACACATATTTCTGCTTTATTGACTATGCCAAAGCCTTTGACTGTGTGGATCACAATAAACTGTGGGAAATTCTGAAAGAGATGGGAATACCAGACCACCTGACCTGTGTCTTGAGAAACCTATATGCAGATCAGGAAGCAACAGTTAGAACTCTACATGGAACAACAGACTGGTTCCAAACAGGAAAAGGAGTACGTCAAGGCTGTATATTGTCACCCTGCTTATTTCACTTATATGCAGAGTACATCATGAGAAACGCTGGGCTGGAAGAAGCACAAGCTGGAATCAAGATTGCTGGGAGAAATATCATTAACCTCAGATATGCAGATGACACCACCCTTTTGGCAGAAAGGGAGAGGAACAAAAAGCCTCTTGAGGAAAGTGAAAGAGGAGAGTGAAAAAGTTGGCTTCAAGCTCAACATTCAGAAAACTAAGATCATGGCATCTGGTCCCATCACTTCATGGGAAATAGATGGGGAAACGGGGGAAACAGTGTCAGATTTTGTTATTTGGGGCTCCAAAATCACTGCAGATGGTGACTACAGCCGTGAAATTAAAAGACACTCCTTAGAAGGAAAGTTATGACCAAAGTAGACAGTATATTGAAAAGCAGAGATATTAGTTTGCCAACAAAAGTCTGTCTAGTCAAGGCTATGGTTTTTCCAGTGGTCAGGTATGGATGTGAGAGTTGGACTGTGAAGAAGGCTGAGCGCCGAAGAATTGATGATGCTTTTGAACTGTGGTGTTGAAGACTCTTGAGAGTCCCTTGGACTGCAAGGAGATCCAATCAGTCCATTCTAAAGGAGATCAGTCCTGAGTGTTCATTGGAAGGACTGATGCTTAAGCTGAAACTCCAATACTTTGGCCACCTCATGCGAAGAGTTGATTCATTGTAAAAGACCCTGATGCTGGGAGGGATTGGGGGCAGGAGGCAAAGGGGACAACAGAGGATGAGATGGCTGTATGGCATCACCAACTCGATGGACATGAGTCTGAGTGAACTCTGGGAGTTGGTGATGGACAGGGAGGCCTGGCGTGCTGTGATTCATGGGGTCACGAAGAGTCGGACAGGACTGAGAGACTGAACTGAACTGAACTGATGCGACCAGATGCCATGATCTTCGTTTTCTGAATGTTGAGCTTTAAGCCAACTTTTTCACTCTTCCTCTCTCTTTCACTTTCATCAAGAGGTTCTTTAGTTTTTCTTCACTTTCTGCCTTAAGAGTAGTGTCATCTGCATCTCTGAGGTTATTGATTTTTCTCCCAGCAATCTTGATTCCAGCTATGCTTTTTCCAGTCCAGCATTTCTCATGATGTACTTTGCATATAAGTTAAATAAGCAAGGTGCAATATACAGGCTTGATGTACTCCTTTTCCTGTTTGGAACAAGTCTGTTGTTCCACGTCCAGTTCTAACTGTTGCTTGCTGACCTGCATACAGGTTTCTGAAGCGGCAGGTCAGGTGGTCTGGTATTCCCATCTCTTTCAGAATTTTCCACAGTTTGTCGTGATTCATATAGCCAAAGGCTTTGGAATAGTCAGTAAAGCAGAAATAGATGTTTTTCTGGAGCTCTCTTGCTTTTTCGATGATCCTGTGGATGTTGGCAATTTATCTCTGGTTCTTCTGCCTATTCTAAAACCAGTTTGAACATTGGAAGTTCAAGGTTCACGTATTGCTGAAGGCTGACTTGGAGAATTTTGAGCATTACTTAACTAGCATGTGAGATGAGTGCAACTGTGCTGTAGTTTGAGCATTCTTTGGCATTGCCTTTCTTTGGGATTAGAATGAAAATGGACCTTTTCCAGTTGTGTGGCCACTGCTGAGATTTCCAAATTTGCTGGCATGTACTTATTCATTATGATAGCAGGACAAAGGGTTAGTTATGCTTTTAAAGAAATGTACGTATTCAGCTCAGGTTATTCTGCCAAATAGTTTTTCAGAGTGATTGTATCAATTTTCATTTCCACCAGAAGTGTACATTAATTTCAGTTGCTCTGCACTATTACTACTCTAGATGTTGTGTGTGTTTATTGCAGATATGGTGTGCATTCCTCTGCTTTCCTGTGGCCACTTGGTAATCTTTCATTTAGTACCATTCAGTCTCACCCATCTTTATGTTGGATTGTTTGCTTTTAGTTGTTATTTTTTAAGAGTCCTTTGGGCTTCCTGATGGCTCAGACGGTAAAGAATCTGCCCTCAATGCAGGAGGTCCGGGTTCGATCCCTGGGTCAGGAAGATCCCCTAGAGAAGGAAGTGGCAACTCACTCCAGTATTCTTTCCTGGAGAATCCGTATGGACAGAGAAGCTTGGCAGGCTATAGTCCATGGGGCTGCAAAGAGTAGGACATGGCTGAATGACTCACACACAAAAGTCCTTTATGATGTGGATATGAATTCTTTGTTTGATATATGTAGTAAAAATAATCTCTTCCACTCTGGCTTGCCTTTCCTTTTCCTTCCCTTAACAGTGTCTTTTGATGACCAAAAGTTTTTAATTTTAATGTAATCCAATTTATTCATTTTTTTTCTTTTATGGTTAGTGTTTTTCTGTCCTGTTTAAGAAATGTTTGCCTATTCCAAGGTCATGACGTATGCTCCTAAGTTTTCTCCTAAAAGCTTTATTTTTTTACCTTTCACATTTAGATCTACAATCTATCTAGAATTGGATTTTGTCAATGGTGTAAGATAAAAGGTTCAGCATTCATTTCCAAATGGATATCGAATTGACCCAGCACCATGTACTGAAAAAAGTAATTGTCATCCTTTCCCCATTCCACTGTAGTGTCATCTTTGTCAAACAGCAGGTGACCCCCTGTGTTTGAATCTGTTTCTGAATTGTAGTCTGTTCATAGGTTTATAGTCTGTTTTTGCAGTCTATCTGGAGTGAGTTGCCGTATACTTCTCCAGGGGATCTTCCTGGCCCAGGAATAGAACCTGGATCTCCTGCATTGTGGACCGATTCTTTACCATCTGAGCCATCAGGAAACCCAGAGACTCTTAAAAAATAAGAACTAAAAGCAAACAATCTAACATAAAGATGGGTGAGACTGAATGGCCCTAAACAAAAGATTCCATAGTGGGCAATACCAACTTATAAGTCATTACTGTGTCTGGTAGTTTAGATCTTCAAGTTATGTTCTTCAAGATTGCATTGGCTATTCTAAACCCTCCACATTCTGCATACATTTTAGAATCAGCTTTTCAAATTACACACATAGACATACACACACACACACACACACACACACACACCATGGCTGTGATAGCTGTTGAGATTGCATTGATTGTATAGATAAATTTTTTAGAATTTTGACATTATTATACTATTCAGTTTTCTAATCCATCAAAATGGTATTGATTTCCTTTTAGGTAGTCTTTAAATGCTCTTAATAATGTTTTGTAGTATTTAGTATAGAACTTTTAAATATCTCATGATTTTCTACCAAGCTCTTGATATATTTTGTTCTTTTGTAGGTGAATGATTTTTAGTATTTTACTTTCTTTGTGTTTGTGGTTGGTGTACAGAAATATAATTGACTTTTGTTTGGATCTAAATGACATTCCTTTTTTTATCTTTTCTGTGTCCTTATATTTAAGCTGAATTCTTGTAAGAATCTATTGTTATATTTTTAAAACCCAGTCTGACATCTGTGTGTATGTGTGTGTGTGATGGAGTTTTGAATCTTGCTTACTTTTGCTTGAACATTTCAGCACAGTATGTAAAACATACATAATTTTTTGATACACCTGTAAGTTAAGTAGAGACAATAATGGTACCTACTCCATAGGGGTTTTGTGAGAAATAAATTGCTAATTTTTAAAAACTTAGAGTATAGTTAATATTCAATAAGCTAGCAGTTATAATTTTTATTACAGATATATAATTTTCCCTAAATCTTTGCTCTTTCAAATAACAAGCCATGAACATCCCTGTGCTATTTGTAATATCATACTGTTACTGCCGCATGGTTCCACAGCTCTGTTATTACATGTGCATGTTTACAATTTACATATATAATTACAGCTTTTTTCTTTCTCCTATAAAATGTATCACTTTTATGAATTAGCCTAGAAAACTTCTATTTATATTAACAATGTCAAAAATTTCTTGGTACTTACGTGCCGCTCTCTGATTAGCTTATGTTTAATAAAAATCAATCTATTAACCATTTACTGAACGCTTATACATCACAGGCACCATAGAAAGGTTGTATCACATAAGTAGCAAATGTTGTCCAAGAATCAAGTGTCATTTGGTTTGAATTCAAAGCCTATGGTCTTAAACATTATGCTTTGATTCTTCTAAGAGCAAATCTTTCTCATTTTATTCTTGCTGCAAGGGAAGATGGAAAAGTTAAGTGGCCTGCACACAGTCACAGAAGAGATGGCTTTCTAATCTTTAAGATTTAATTTTAAACTTCTTTTTTAAATTTAGTTTAGTTATTTTATAATGTTGTGTTAGTTTCTGCTGTACAGCAAAGTGGATCAGTTATATATATACATATATTCCTTCTTAATCACCACAGAGCGTTCAGTGCTGTTCCTGTGCTATACTGCAGGTTCTCATTAGTTATCTATTTTATACTTAGTAGGACTTCCATGGTGGCTCAGTTGGTAAAGAATCTGCCTGCAGTCCAGGAAACCAGGGTTCAATCCCTGGGTTGGGAAGACCGTTAGAGAAGGAAATGGCAACCTACTCCAGTATTCTTGCCTGGAAAATCCCGTGGACAGAGGAGCCTAGGGGGACACAGTCCATGGGGCTGCAAGAGTTGGACACAACTTAGTGACTGAACTACCACCAGTGAATCCCAATCTCCCAGTTCATCCCGCCATCCCCTTCCCTCTTTGGTGTCCATATATTTGTTCTCTATGTCTGTGTCTCTATTTCTGCTTTGTGAATAGGTTCATCTATGCCATTTTTTCTAGATTCCACATGTATGCATTAATGTATGATATGTTTTTCTAATTCTGACTTACTTCACTCTGTATGACAGTCTCCATCCACATCTATGCATAATTTTGAACTTCTTAACAGCAGTAACTATGCCTCTGGCCTTCTTTCCACCTCCAAACCATAGACATGGAGAACACTTAATAAATGCCAACTCCCTGACTGACTAACTTATCTGACTACACAGTTTCTGCAAGACTATATCTCTAGATAACTCACATGTTATCCTCGAGCAAATACCTTGACATTTCTGCCATCTTTTAGTTTCTTAACAAAAAAGAACAAATCTGTGCCTGTGTTTATTAGTTAGAATGAAAACATAATATACATTTCCTAAGAATAAATCAGTTCATTAAATAAAAAGTCACATGACAGCATACCTCTAGCTGCTACTCCCTTACACAACTGAGGGTTTGCCTTCACCTAATAATGATCTAGTCTCTCTTGATAATCCTTCATATTCATTTCCACTGATAGGACAAAGCAAAGCCAGGACATCACCCCAGGAGTCTTATTACCACTCTTTATGGGTTTCTTTGTTTTATATCCAGGTTATCATCTCTGTTGGACAAATTGTTCTTCAATAACCTGGTCAGTCAGAAGGCTGAAGTAACTTAATTTGTTAATAACAAAAATCTTCCTCTTTCTCTTCCTCTGAATTTGTAGGGTTCCCCATTCTTATGACATAAACCTACTCACCATCACAAATGCCTTTTAACATTTTGAGCTATAGCATTTGCCTTCAAATAAGCTTTTTTAATCAGGTCAGAAGACATTATGCATCGCACATATAGCTGAAAAATAACATTCACCAGCTTCACGAAGGCTTGGCTATCGCATTATAAATTCCTGCAGTAGAGGAGGATGGTAATAGTAATGTCAAGTCCCACCCATTCTTTACCATCTAGAGAACACTTCATGTTTCTTGCTTGCTTATAATGATATTTTTAATTGTTGTGTCACTCAAATATAGCAGTTATTGATTTGGTATAAAAATACTTCATTATTCTGGAATACCTTTTCTATTTCAGAAGCATCCACAAAGATTGCTAATTTTTCTCTTGAGAAATAGAATGAAATTTCAATAGAGATATTATTTGACACAGGTATGTTATTCCTCCTTTATAGTTTTCCATAAAAAAACAACAGAGAATCATGCCCTTTTTCATCCAACACAGTTCTGATAGGTAGAAGTGAAAGTATTTGCTCATCATTAAGAATTCATCTATCACTTTTTAGAAATAAATGAATGGTTACACTTATATTAAAGAGCAGAGCTTTATCATTAGACTAACTACTCAATTCAAACTTCCTTGATTCAGGTATTTAACTCATAATTTGATGAAGTGAAAGAACACTGGAATGAAAGGTAAATGCCTGAGATCAAGACTTGACTTTTACTGTCAACTTGGTGTTGACTTTGGGAAGTTACTCAATCTCTTTCTGCATCCTCACCTGTAAAGTGAAATAATTAAAATACTGAAGTCCCTTTTAGTTGTTAGAGTCCATACACTATTCATAATAACGAAGTAATTCCTACAAAATCTTAGAATTTAGATTTCTGTCTTTTAAATGTTTGACTGTTTGTAACCTCAGAAAGTAATTGTATAACTGATATCCCACTAACTGTTGCCATTACCAGGATTAAGAAGTATAACATGTTTGTTTACCAAAGCAATTCTACTTAGTGGTACTTCTTAAATTTTTGCCTTTACACTAATAAGTTATATTTTCCATTTAAACCTTAACAATGTATATATAATCAAGAGTTATTAAACATTCACTCAACAAACACAAGTTTAGGTGTTGAAAAAATTAGATCTGTAAAATCAATTTGACCCAAATTTTAAAATCAAGCATGAATTATCTGTTTATCATCTGTTTATCTACGTACTGTATTGTGCTTGTATATTTAAGTTTTGTTGTATTTTAGTGAAGATTATAGACACTTTTGTCATTTGATTTACCCACCACTTGAGATAAAATTGATTCCATTGTTATTTTCTTCACGGGTCCATCCTTTCCACTGTGGAGTAGAGAGAATAGGATCATCAGGGAACCTAAGTGCAGTCTCAGCAATTCACTAACCAAAGGCAATTTACTTATAGCCCACCTGACTGAATTATCAGGAGAGTGAATAAGATAAATGAATGCATTTTGTAAAGTGTAACGTGCTAAACAAACGCAAAATGGCATAATATGATAGTGAATTCCTCACTCAAGCTATTAATTCTTTCACACACACTCAGCAGATATTATGCATACCTGGTACATGGCAGGCACTGTTCTCAGCATTGGCAATAGCAGTCAAAAGGCAGACAACAAGGAAAGTCTGAGAAACTGTCACAGCAGAAAGGAGCCCAAGTAAACATAATTAATAAACGTAACATACTGTTACATTTATTGGATGGGATGGGATTCTTAAAAAGGATATTAGGTGAAAATTAAGAAAGTCTGAATAAATAATAAACTTTAGTTAATAGTAGTATGCCAATATGGGTTCATTAATTACAACAAATGTATTATACTATTATCAGTTCAGTCACTCAGTTGTGTCCAACTCTTTGCAACCCCATGGACTGCAGGATGCCAGGCTTCCCTGTCTACTACCAACTCCAGGAGCATGCTCAAACTCATGTCCATTGAGTCGGTGATGCCATCCAACCATCTCATCCTTTGTCGTCCCCTTCTCCTGCCTTCAATCTTTCCTGACATCAGGGTCTTTCCCAATGAGTCAGTTCTGCACATCATGTGGCCAAAATATTGGAGCTTCAGCAAAGACTCTAAGGCAGGGACCAACTTCAAATGTTTGAGAAACAGAAATAATTTGTGAGGTCAGTGTGTCATGAGCACTGGCAAAGGTAAGGTGTGGCAAAGGTAGGTCTTCCTTCAGAGAAGGAAGACTTGAGTTCTCCAGAAAGCTACAGAATGTACTAGAGTACGTTTTTTGCTGCAGGGCAACATGTGGAATCTTAGTGCCCTAACTAGGGATCAAACCCATGCCCCCTTCCATGGAAGTGTGAAGTCTCAACCACTGGACCACCAGAGGCGTGCACAGGAAAGTCCCCCTGACTAGAATTTTGGAGTAGGATAGACTCAGGATGTTATTCACATGAAATGGTGCAGCTACTCTGGCCTAAAAAGATTTAGAGTAAATCCTGGGGGCCAGCTGCTCTATACAGGTTAATAACAGCTTCATGACACCTACATGCTACTTCCTGAAGTCTTATTTGGAGGAAGCTGGACTTCAAAGGAGAAATCATAACCAACATGTTTTCATCATTAGCTAAAAGCCAGTTTCATTTGTGCAAGTACCAGAGAAGAAGCTTCAAAGTTCTGCATATCACCCACTGGCTTCCAAGGATCCTTGAATCATCTGGTCCATCAACCACAATGGTGTCCTACTCCCTCCATCCCCTCACCCTGCCCAGCACAGAATTAAGCATGTTTTCAAGAAAGGCAGAGGCTTCCCTGGTGGCTCAGACGGTAAAGAATCTGCCTGCAATTCAGAAAACCCGGGTTTGATCCCTGGATCTGGAAGGTACCCTGGAGAAGGGAATGGCTACCCACTCCAGGATTCTTGCCTGAAGAATCCCATGGACAGAGGAGTCTGGTGGGGTTGTGTAGTATGTAGAATTTTTTGCTCTTTCCTAAAGTTCATGGGGTCACAAAGAGTCGGACAGAATTTCGCTTTTTCAAGAAATACAATATAGCAGCAGCCTTTTGTCATTGCCCTTGCCTCAGGTCATTGCCCTAGCCTATGAGAACTAACACCCCAAACCCTGCCTTGGCCATCACGCAGATGCTTTTCACTTCTTTAAATCAAATTCGGATGATTCAGCATCAAAGAGAAAAGGAAGTAGGAGAGAGTAGCAAGAGCACTACCCTGGGAGTCAAGAAAACACAATTCAAGTTCAGATGCTGCTGCTTTCAGATCCTTAATTCCCTGATGTGTACAATTAGAACAGAAGTCTTGCCCTGCTGTTCTGATAAAGTGTGGTGGGAATCAAGTCGCTCTTATCTGTGGAAGGTGCTTTGTGAACCTAGGCTGCTGAATATAAATGGAAAGGGGGAGAAATGGAGTCGCTTCAAATTAGTGTGTTTTAATTGATCATCGATTATGGAAAGAGCACTGAAGAAGCATGGCGGTGGAGTGGGAGTGTGAAAAATAAACCCTTTGCCCTTAAAGAGCCAGGAGTTATATTAGAGTGGAGATCCATGCATTCAGGGGCCACCATACTACACAACTGTAGTGGGTGCCATTTACATTGTGGTCTAAGCATGTATTCGAAAGAACTAAGTAATAATGTAAGTTAACATCAATTAAAGGAGAAGTAATAAGTACTGTTAGGAGCTCAGTGACTGGAGGCAATGAAAAAGAAAGATAAATAGAAGGGATGGGGCTTCAGCTAGTTGGTAGAAGAGGAAATATTCTCATGGGAAAGAGACTAGAGACAAAAGGCCTTTAGTAAAATTAAGAATATAAAAATCATTGAGATGTTTTCATCAGGACTAAAAGAGAATTAGGTGACTTTTTTGCTCTTTCCTTAAATTTCTGCTCAAAATATGGGAATAGTTTAGGGACTTAAAATGTCATTGTGGTTGTTCATTCCCTAAGTCATGTTTGATTCTTTGCAGCCTCCTGAACTGTGGCACACCAGGCTTCCCTGTCCTTCACTATCTCCCAGAGTTTATGCAAACTCAAGTCCATCAAGTCAGTGATGCCATCCAACTATGTCATCCTTTGTCGCCCCTTTCTCCTCTTGCCCTCAGTCTTTCACAGCATCAGGGTCTTTCCTAGTGAGTCGGCTATTTGCATCAGGTGGCCAAAGTATTGGAGCTTCACCTTCAGCATCAGTCCTTCCAAAGAATAGTCAGAGTTGATTTTGTTTAGGATTGACTGGTTTGATCTCCTTGCTGTCCAAGGGACTCTCAAGAGTCTTCTCCAGCACCATAGTTTGAAAGTGTCAGTTCTTTGGCACTCAGCCTTCTTTATGGTCCAACTTTCACATCCATAAACGACTACTGGAAAAACCATAGCTTTGACTTTACAGACCTTTGTCAGCAAAGTGATATCTCTGCTTTTTAATATGCTGTTTAGGTTTGTCATAGCTTTTTTTCCAAGGAGCGAGCATCTTTTAATATTGTATCACTCACCTTTTCTTTTTCAATTCAAGCACAGCTCTAAGTATATGTGGGAAAGGCCAAGAGAAGAATAACATGCCAACACCTAAAATCTTGGCATTGGTTTGTCTTTTTATTGATCTATGATCTCTTCACTCCTGGTCCTCATCCAGTGTTGAAGAGCAGACATAAATTTCTTTTAAAACCTGTGCACACACGCATTTGGGGTCTTACATCCTTATGTCCATGAAAAGCATTTTGCTCATCAATAAAATAATGACATTTAGGGCTTCTCTAGGTCCAACATTTCTTAACATTACAATACATTAGTGTTGAATTAAATAATTTAGTTAAATTTTAATTAAATTTGTAATTCTCAAAATTAAATTTTCTTCTAAGCGTGTTACCTGAAAGTGAAGTGAAAGTGAAATCTCAGTCGTGTCCAACTCTTTGTCACCCCATGGACTGTAGCCTGCCAGGCTCCTCCATCCATGAGATTTTCCAGGCAAGAATACTGGAGTGGGTTGCCATTTCCTTCTCCAAGCGTGTTACCTATATTTGAGTAAATAAATGAATGTAAAAGCTGTAAGTATTTCTGTAAAACTAGGTCAATCAAGGATGAATTTTTACTGTTGTCATTTTTTTCCCCTTTTTATTATATGATGTTAGATTTTTTTTTAAAAATGCCTTCCAGTTTTATGGTTTTAATTTATTTTATTAATAACATCTGATTTGAAAATAACAGTGTCCCATATGAATTTTACAGAGAAATCTGCTTTCTTTCATCACAGCTTCTCTGTGTTGATAGGTTGGCTGGAAATTTCCCTACTGATCAGTTTTGTATTACCCATAAGAGGAGAGGGAGGCAATGTACACCAACCAATATTCTGATGTTTTAAGGATAAAGATTTGGCAATGGAGTTTTGTCATCTCCTTTATCTTCCTCCTTGGAATTTTCTGCAAAAGCTGAAGCTGTGACTTTTATTCAACACCTGCATCTTTAACAACCAGAGCAGTATAATTACCTTTCTTGAATATTCTATAGAATTGTCAAACAGCAATTTTCTTTTAGAAGACAGGCTTTAAAATAATGTCCTTTACATACAGAGTTTAACATCTCAAGCTAAAAATCTAATTACAAGAATCTGAAATTTACTGCATGTTTATAATTTAGTTGTTATAAAATTGCTAAATTAGGCACCTTTAACATATATTATGAGGCAGAAAAAATACATATAGTGAGATAAAATTAAATATTTTGGAATTTCATGAATATATGTTGATTTCTATTAATAACTATATTAAGACTACTTGGTATTTAATTGCATTTCTCTCGATTCAAGCTATTTGTGGAGAGAGGTGGCTTACAATGACATGACATCAATATCATTTCCTCGTTGTTAATGAAAACTACCAATATTTTAAAAAGGACTGCCATTGTACCTATGTATAGATGGCATATTCAAGCAAGCTGAGATCATTCTTTCAATGGACACACTACATAGTAATGCCAAAACTAAATATTAAGATTAGGATTTAGATAGGGTACTGCCATTTGATAGAAGTGACTCATGCCCAGACTGTATAAACACATCATTTTTGTCATCCTGATTTTATAATTTTTGAAGTGTAAATGGGATTGTCAACCACTGGAAGCAGCAGTACTTCAAAATTCTGCTACAATGTGAATGTTAAAGTGGAAAATTTAACCTAGCATCACATTATTTCTTTTTGGTACAAACTCTAAATTAATGTTATGAAATGTTATGAGCATGCCAATAAAACTACTGCTTATAAAAATTAAACAGTATCTTTTATAATCTCCAAATTGTCACTCTGGCAATTCCTCTGTTGCCCCACATTATTCTCTGAATGTCTAGTCTGCTACGTTTTTCCTTGTGTGCTTCTATTTAGGATCTCTGTTCTTTATGCCAGTATGTGTCCAAAGATTCTGCAAATCTTTTGTATCTTTCTAAGCATGTTCTCTACGACAAAGCTATTCAGCCTGGAGTCTAATGTACAACCTTCCCAGGCTCTTCCTCAAAAGCACACTCTGCCATTCTAAACACACACACAACAGACAGATTTAAAAAAGAATTTTAATAGAGTCTCACATTGCATTGTTTTGAATTTCTATCATGTCTAGATAACTAGTGTTTGTTCATACTGTTACATTCTATAGAAATATAACTGTCATGTAAAATAATTTTTATTCTGTTTGTATCTTGGTCATATACAATATGATATTTGTGCCTGAAATCTTAAATATGCCAGTAGGAAGAATCACAAAATCTGAAGTTTTGGAAATGTATTCTTTGTGCTGTGATACTCAGTTTAAATCTTGACATTTCCAGTTAAGAAAATAATATTTGAAAAAGGAAATGATACTAAAAATATTCCACCTATTCATGAACAATTCTCAATAGCCATATTTTATTATGTAAGCATGTTGCAAACCCTGTTTCTCTCCTGTATTTCTAGGTCCTCTATAAAATATGCACATATGATGGTAGATACGTGTGTACATAGGTCGTGTATATTTCACACGCAAAACCCAGAAAGCAAGAGTAGTGTTTTCATTTTAACTTATATATGGACGTAATGTCACCAAAGCAACAAACAATTCTCTCTCTCTCTTTTTTTTTTAACTTCGCCTTCTCAAGTCACTGCTTTATATTTTATAGGGTTTCTCCCATACTATCTTAACTGGATTAGAGAATAAGGACAAGTTTTCTCCATTACAAAATTCTCATTTAATCCTTATCCACACTTAATTTATCAAATTAAATCAGACAAGATTGATTCCGGGGCTTTTCAAGCTGGACATCATGTGTAAAATCGGCAGACAACGGTTTGTAAAGGGTGCCCACCGTGACTTGTCATAGCATCTTGCCTCAGCTTCAGCTGCCCTCGCGTCGATCCAGGCGGGGTCAGGATGCTTCTTGGTGTTACACTGGGGGCTCTGCGGGGAAACAGAGCAGCTACACAGCCTCCAGCAGAGTTACTTATTACACCCGCGGCCCCCTTCACCTGCCCCAGCCATTCAAAATAACATCACACCATAAAATATTCATGAACCGCGCAGTGCTGCAGCCAGGGCTCGCTACTGCAGGTGGCTGTTACATCAGTAATTGCCCAATACTTCCCTCCACAGCGTAAAATTGTTTTCATTATGTGTCATGAACACAGAGCCAAGCAGAGCCCTCTTGAGTGGTTTCCCAAGGGCTGGAGGGAGGTGGTACTTAAACAGGCGCTTTTTGGCTTAGATTAAAAAAAAAAAAAGGAGAACCCAGTGAAAGCTCATCATTAACTCTCCTTCGAAGCGCAACAAAAAGCAGAAGCTCATGCAAAACTCCTATAAAGATTATCCTAAATGTCTCAGTTACGAGGAAGAGCTTTAGGGGCTTTAGCGGGACTTAGGATACTTCAAGCTGCTTCAGCAGAGAAGAGAATAACTTTCCACCTGACTGAAGTTCCCATGGAGTACGGAGCTGGGGGATAAGCAGGTTTCAGCAATAAACTCCTGCATTGTGAGGCAATAATGCCCAGCCAGGTCTCCCCATTTTGATTCAAGGGTGTCTTTTTCTTTCCCCCCTGTGGAGGACTAATCACAGCTCCACTTTGTTTAATTGCAGCAAAGAGAGAAATGTGTTTAAGAAGTCATTCTGGACCCCTTTAAATGAATGCTGGGGTTCTTCAAGGACAACAAACAGGATGCATAATAAATAAGATTTAATTTTCAGATCAAAATAGGCCAAGTTAAAGATTTTTAGTGACTGATCTAGGAGAAATGCAGCTGAAAAGAGAATGGAAAGTTGCGGGGGAGTAAGGTGGGGGGAGCAACAAGTGGGATTAAAGTCTTGGTTTTCATGTAGCACAAGCTACTTCTGCATGCGGGGAGGGTCCTTACAGGAATAAAATCTTTACAGAATTGGGAATTACTAGCTTTCCCTTACATTGTGATTCTGATTTAGAAAGAAGGAAGGGAAGAAAGAAAGAAAGGAGAGAGTAAAGAAGGGAGAAGAAAGAAAGAGGAAAGGAAAATTCTTGATTCTTCTTATAAGCGATGTCAGATCTTTATAATTGACAGAGACTTGCCCGCCCTCGTTTTCTTGTTCTGGCCTAGCAAAGTCGGGTGCAGTGTGTGCCTTGTGATGGCCCCAGGGTCATGAACTCCGTGCGGGTGGGGGTGGGGTTGGGAGGAAAAGCATTTATCCATCACATGCTTTCTTTCTGAGTTTGACACAACTAAGTCACAGACCAAATGATTGGGAAGCACCCTTTTTCATCAGTTTAAAATCTGTGTATTTCTTCCCATTCTGGCCTTCATAACCTCTCCTTAAAGGAAAGCTAACTATATCCTCATTGTTAAGATGTGTATTAGCTGACCTATATCACTGTCTTTAGAAACTGTTTAAAACTGTTTTGTTTTAAACAAAACCGTCTCCCAAACTGTTTTGGATGAGATGACAGAATCACTCAGTTATGCAGCTATCTTAAATGGTCTTATCCAACTTGAAAATGTGTAATATGAATTCCTCATGTTCAAATATGACCTGTACATTTCTGACTTCTTTTCTTTTCTTGAAAGGAGTTGTCATCCACTCACCTAGAGAGAGATTTTAAATTAAAAAAAAAATTTAAGGGACACTTTTGGTAGTATTTTCTTTTACTAATGCAATATCCATTGATAACAAATTGACCATAGATAACTGTCAGTGTCATAAACTGAAGAAGGCAATGGGCGTAAAACCTCTCACGGGCATCTGCTGCAGGGGGTTTTCCTCTGGTTTAAATGGAAGATGTGAGGTTATTTAGCATCTTGCAAAAACAATATAGAGTGAGTGTGTGTGTGCATGCCCGTGATATACTTATGCATCATGAGCGATGGATCTCCTTTGCATCTGGTAACTGTAGACTTTTTCCCTCTGAATACAGCAAATGACTGTTTCAAAATGAAAACCCACTATGTGTTGGAATGCTGTATTATGCCTAGTCCTTTTTTGAGTGAGAGGCCGCTTTTAAAAGTTAGGTATATCATTGCCAAAAAGGGGCTAAATAGTATTGTCAGCATTTTGAGAAGGAATAGGTCCTTTCTCCCCTTCCTTCTCAAACTCCTTTCTGGACAGCTGTTAGTGACTTACCGAACTTTTCATATGGATATGTATGTTAATGGCAGGCAATGAACTGGAGATGAAGAAGCCTAAACACAGGCCCGGCTCTTCAGTACACATCAAAAGCCCTCACAAAAGCAGCAGTAAAAGAGGCAGCGACGGCGGAGCCTTCACTTTTGTACCCTGAATTAGTTCTGCAAGCAATGAAACTGATCTTTTCTCCTTGCCAGAAAAGTCTGCTGATTTTTGTGAGTGCTCATTAGCACAAGAGGCATTTGTGAAGATAATTGACTGACGCTGATACTGCTGGCTGTCACAACAGTGCCAGCCAGCAGTGTATGTGCATTTTAATAGTTGTATTTTTTTTCTTTCTTAGACTTCATGGTTTCTAAAAGATACCCGTCTTCCAATGGTTTACTCTTTTATCTGAAGCAGAAGATTTTTTAAATCTTTCCTTTGAAAACAGACAGCCAAACTGACTTTAAAAAATACTGTGTCTCTGCGCAGTACCTGCTGTGTACACGTGTGCAGGCTTTAAAAGGTCTCAGCTATTAAACACATACAACTGGACAGAAATTATGCAGAAAGAGACCCGAAGTATTTGATCAGATGAACATTCAGGTAATAGTGTATACCATAAGGATTCCTATAACACAAACTGTCATTCTGGAGGAATAATAAGTAAAATGATATTCCACTATCATCACAAGTAACTACAATGACAGTAAAATTTGAAACTTTTTTATGGCTTCCACTTTGGAGACATGTTCTCAAAATTAGAAAATTTCAGAAGAAGATATGGGGGCAGGGTAAGTGTTTTTGGAAGTCCTAATTTGCAATGCTTTGACGTAAGGCTCTCTTCTATCCAATGGTACCATCAAGAATGGACTTCAAAGAATAAAACTGTAGATTTCAGGGGACAGTTGAGGCTATATGTTCATGATGTCAAGGAATTCAGCATCAAACATGACATGAACATTCCTTTTCAATGAGTTCTTGATGACAATTTATAACACATTGTAGAATCCTGTATTACTTAGTTGACACATGCCTTTCTCTTTTCTAAAGGAACTTCTGAGACATTTACTTTAATTATACATTTGACTGTTCTTTATAGGGAATTTGTGTGTCATTGCAGCAAAACATAGATTTTACCATATGTCTTGTCCCAAATGAATAGCAGTATGCTAAGTCTTCTGTAGTCTATACATATGTTAAGCCGTTTAAGGACTCTGTACATTGAAAATTCTCAGAATACCATTTTTCTAAAACATTTCAGAAGCCTGCCTAGTTGAAACATTTCACATAAAGAGTGTTATCTTTGAGAGAGGAGAAGTTATTTCCCCAAGTTAAGAATGACACAATGAGTTGAGTGAATGTAGGAGTCACTTCTATACTATAGCCACTTTAGAATGAAAATGAGTTGTCTGTCTGTCCCTCCAGAGTGTATGTTCCTAGCAGCTCAGCTCACTGATAAGCCAGGTTGCTCTGAAAGGGCTCCAGAGGAGGGTTAAATATGTTGGTCATTTTGTTGGTTTTTTCACTGAATCTGTACCTTGATGTGTTCTTGATTTCTCAAAATGTAGCCATTGTGTCAACATTTTCTGAAAAGTTAGCTATTGAATCCTTGATGCTTCACCTTAATGGGGTTATATATTTCACATCACAGTCAGATACCAAGTTAAAGCATATCAGGGAAAGAATCAAAATTGTTTTGGCATTGTTTTCTGCCATTTGGCTTTCCTTTCATGGTAATCTGATAAGCAGGAAGCTGGCCATCCTTCCGAAGGTGAATGGTGGGATGTGCTATCATGAGGTGTGTTTGCGGGTTGGGACCCTTCCATTTCTGTGCTGAAAAATGCAAAGAGGAGATTTGAATGACACATGGACATTTTCTTTACCAAAGTATCATATAAACTCATATTTGAGAAAAAAGTGCTCAGAGAATAATCCACATATGATGCAGAGAAGAAGCACTGTGTCCAAAAACAGATAAATACAAAAAAGAAGAAAATATCCACTTTTTAGGTTATTATGCCTCCCTCTTCAGAGATACCGATGCTCAAATGGGGAAGTGAATCTGCCAGAAGTGCAGGAGAAGCATGTTCTATCCCTGGGTTGGGAAGATCCCTGGAAAAGGAAATGAAAACCCACTCCAGTATTCTTGCCTGGGAAATCCCAAGGACAGAGAAGCCTAGTGGGCTCCAATCCATGAGGTTGCAAAAGAGTTGGACATGACCTAGCGACTAAACAGCAACAATGGGTATAATGTCTTTAATGATAACTAAATCCCTTTCAAATACCAAGACCTGGTTTCTCTTCAGATTGCATAAATTTTTCACCTTTTACAAATGCCAGATTTGTAACAAAAGGTAACAGAATTGCAATTCAAACCTACATAACATGAATGTTGCCTAGTCTTTGGTGGAAACGATTTTTGTAGAAGCTTATTTTAGACCACAATGAGACCCAGTGTCTACAATGAAATCATCTATGTTGGAGAAACATGGTGAAGGCTTATAATCTTTCTAATGTTGAATGATATAACTTTTACCACCAATCTTCTAAATGAGTTTGTCGTTATCTATTTTTGTTAAGTGTTTATTCATTTCATAGATAAGAATGCATATATAATAGAATATATTTATGTATTTTTAATGAAGAAAGAGAGGACTGACCAATTAAGAGAAGTCAGATATGGAGGAGATCACTAATCTGATCATTAGAACATATTTGCTGATAGATGAAATACGGGAGTCTTCAAAAATGGCCAAGTAAGCAATGCATCTGAATATATTTTTAAGAAGTGAATATATTCTGGGAAAGATATATGTTTGGTGAATTCATACAAGCTAAATCATAACATAAATACACAAAGAGAACCTACTATGTAGGATTTGCAAACCCCCAGCCTAGGAGAGTTGGAGAAGGCAGTGGCACCCCACTCCAGTACTCTTGCTTGGAAAATCCCATGGACAGAGGAGCCTGTTAGGCTGAAATCCATGGGGTCGCTAAGAGTCGGACATGACTGAGCGACTTCACTTTCACTTTTCACTTTCATGCATTGGAGAAGGAAATGGCAACCCACCCCAGTGTTCTTGCCTGGAGAATCCCAGGGGCAGGGGAGCCTGGTGGGCTGCCGTCTGTGGGGTCGCACAGAGTCGGACATGACTGAAGTGACTTAGCATTAGCAACATCAATGAAAAATATATATTGCATCTAGAAGCTACAGCCTCTTCTAATTCACTTAGGAACAAAGAACCCAGTAGTCCAAGATTTTCTGAGTTATCAAGAAGAGTCAGAAATCTGAATTAATTTTATGAGAAATCACCCTATTTTAATCTCTTGGCAACTAATTTTTAAACATTCATATAAAACATGCTTATGGGGGCTGAATTCTGCCTACTGATATGTAGTTTGCAGCTTCTGATTTAAAGAAGTCTTAGAGATGAATTTTTTCATGTAAATGAGATTCTATGAAGAAAATATATAAAAAATTTTAGTAGATATTTTAGAAATAAACATTTCTTACAAAGGAATATTTCTGTACCAGTATTACAGTGTTTTTATGTTCTACTAGGTGCTATATACCTATTTAAACATCTTGATGGTTCTCATAGAAATCACAATTAATGTTGATGGAGTAGAATTCAAGTAGAATATGGTAGAGATGATGTTTAAGACAGAAATCATTAGAATTTACTCCATTATTTCACAATGTTTTAATCCAAATAATTGGAATGTAAAAAGCCTTTGTGATCAGTCATTTAATTTTCCAAATCATAGTCTACAAAATCATATAGTTCTTTCTACCACTAGCAAGCTATCGGTGAATATGTCACAATCCCTGACCTCAACACTGTGACAAACTCCAGATGAGCATGCATGTACACGTGTGGGGGTTATGTTTGTATGTAGGTATTCTACCATTTTGCTATTCACAGCATGGTCCCTGGGAGCTTGTTAGAAAGGCAATATACTAGGACCCACCCTAGACCTCCCTGCAGCTTAATAAGATCCCTAGGTGGTGTTTATGCACAATGAAGTTTGACAAGCCTTGCTATAGCAAGAATTGTAACAAAGAGCCAACCACTGAAGAGAGAGGTCACTACCAGCTGTGGGGCCTCAAGAAAATGTCAAGAGAAGGTTGACCTTGAGTTAAGAAATGAAAAGTGATAAAAGCCCGAGAAATGCCCTGTCTTATGTAAATTCATAGAACAATGGGGACATTCGATTTACAGTTGCTCTCAACTCCAAATCTGGCCACCCATTTGAGCTATCTGCCAGGAATTCTCCCATTGACCCTACCCCTTTCTCCTGTGGTATCAGTGGATCAGACCAGACAACGATAGTTTAACTTTTCACTCCCCAAAAGGGATTTGGTCATTTGACTTAGTTAGCCAGCTGATAGCATCAATAGATGTTTTAAAATGCCACAGAGTGCACAGTATATATCAAGCTTACAGACACATGAGTATATTCCAGACCTATAAAATTTTCAGTAATGTTAAAATGGATCTGATTTAAATCATAGACTTTAGAATGTAATTGCTGCTGCTGCTGCTAGAGATTATCTATACTAGTGACTTCCTAACTTATTTTTCTCTCTTTGTGTGTTTGTATTTGTGTGTACATATACATATATAGATCTTCCTCTACTTATGATGGGTTTATGTCCCAATAAACACATCCTAAGTTGAAAATATCATAAGTGCATTTAATTCCCCTAACCTACCAAACATCATAGCTTAGCCTAGCCTACCTTGAACATGCTCAGAATACTTCCATTCAGCCTGTGGTCGGGCAAAATCATGTAACATGAAGCCCATTTTAAAACCTGTTGAATACTGTCCTGAAACTGAAAAACAGAATGGTTGTGTAGGTACAGGATGGTTGTAAGTGTATAAGCTGCTTACCCTTGTGATCACATGGATGACTGGGAGTTCAGGGTCATTGCTGCTATCCAGCATCATGAGAGAATATTATACTGCATATCGCCTAGCTCTGGAAACACTCAAGATTCAAATTTCAGTTTCTGATAAATGTGTATCACTTTTGCACCATAGTAAAGTTGCAGAATTCTGAGTTGAATCATCAGAAATCAGGGAATATCTGTAATATATGTATTTATATGATATATATATATATATACAAATATTGTACTAGAATATGTGTTCCACCTTGACAAGAGCTTTTATTTGTCTTGTTCAACTGATTTTAGTGTCATTAAATAGACATTGAATATTTGTTGAGTATAAATGTTTATTGCCACAAAATAACATGAATCCTTATTATATGTGGAGTACTCTCTTTTCTATCTTGCTCTGTTTCATTAGAAAGTAGTGATAGTGGGCTATGAAGCATCACAAGCACATACTGGTCTGGGCTCTAGAGCCATGTACCACAGATTCGGTTAGGAAGGGAAGGGAACTTGTAATTAGAGAAGCTCATTTTTATCTGTTGGAATTCCTGTAAGATCTCACCAGAAAAAAAAAAAAAAAGATTCCAATATTGAAAAAGAAGAGGCCTAAAAACTATTATTCAAAGTCAAGTTAAGAAAGACTAAATTAATGCATTGTCTTGTTTTTCTACATGAAGCTAGGAAGGGCTGAAAAGGCAAGGGGCATGCCTCAGGTTTGACAAAAGAGTTCCCGAGGCAAGGCCAAAACAAGTCCTTCCATCTTTCCACCACTGAGTAAGTTGAGATTGTAAAAGCCTAGAGAGCCGTGAATTAAGTACACATCAACAAAAGTAGAGGCATCACCTCACCACAATGCCTCCACATTTGTGTCACATTAAAGACTGCAATTTGCCATTTTTCAACTGATACCCTAGGAGAGTGGGGTTTTGTTAATTAGAATTATTGCTAAAATATGTATCCTTAGTATGCCTTTAAAAATTGATCAACTAACATTTGTAAATCCTCAGTAGAAGTATAAGTTAATATCTTTTTATCTTCAGTGGCAAAAACACAAAGACACCCACATTTAAATAGTTTCAAATTATTATCAGAGATAGTAAATAGCCTAGCTAGATATTCTGCATCTAAATAAAAATATCAGAAAAGTACCATACTGCTTAGCTTTAGTTATTTTCTCAATAAACCAATCAGCATCCCTTTGTACCACCTGTTTAGAAAGTTACCATAATTTTTCAGGGAGAAAAACAAGTGTGTCGATTAATACCATCTCCTTATTTTGTCTCTTTCTTGCTTTCTCAGTTGCAGAAACAATGTATGTTGACAAGGAAAGAAGCAGAATAACATTTTTAGTAAGAAAGTCATGAATTGTGAATTTTTATTCTTTAAAAAAATGGTTATTTAGATATGGCTTGGACATAATCTAGCTTGTTCTTCTTTGACATCCTAGGCCATCTGCCTAGAATATACTTATCCAGTTCTTTCGATGATTTCTCATCATTCAGGTCTTACCGTTAACATCACCTCCTCGGAGATTCCAGTCCTGAGCACTTATCAGAGGCAGCGTTTTCTCACCATTACCAGTCCCTGATCAGTGTCTTCTCTGAGCTGCTGGTTCAGTCAGCCATTGCTCATCTCACTCCCCAAGTAGACAAAAGCTGCATGAGGGCAGGCCTCCTTTCTCTATCCCAATACCTGAAATATGTTTGGAGTATATAGCATGTGCTCAACAATATTTGGAATAAATGAATGAAATGAATGAATTTGTGTAAGATATATGGCATATTAAATGCTACTTTTCTGTCCCATTAAGAGATGAAATTGCCAACATCCGTTGGATCATAGAAAAAGCTAGAGAGTTCCAGAAAAACATCTCCTTCTGCTTGATTACACCAAAGCCTTTGACTGTGTGGATCACAACAAACTGTGGAAAATTCTTAAAATGATGGGAATACCAGACCACCTCACCTGCATCCTTGGAAATCTGTATGCAGGTCAAGAAGCAACAGTTAAAAGCAGGCATGGAACACCAGACCGGTTCAAAATTGGGAAAGTAGTATGTCAAGGCTGTATTTGTCATCCTGCTTATTTAACTTATATGCAGAGTACATCGTGCAAAATGTCAGGCTAGATGAAGTATAAGCTGGAATCAAGATGGCTGGGAGAAATATCAATAACCTCAGATATGCAGACGAGGTTATGGCAGAAAAAGAAGAGAAACTAAAGAGCCTCTTGAGGAAGGTGAAAGAGGAGAGTGAAAAAGCTGACTTAAAACTCAGCATTCAAAAAACTAAGATCGTGGCATCTGGTCCCACACTTCATGGCAAATAGATGGGGAAACAGTGAAAACAGTGGCAGACTTTATTTTGGGGGGCTCCAAAATCACTGCAGATGGTGACTGCAGCCATGAAATTAAAAGATACTTGCTCCTTGGAAGAAAAGCTATGACCAACCTAGACAGCATATTAAAAAGCAGAGATATTACTTTGCTGACAAAGGTCTATCTAGTAAAAGCTACAGTTTTCCAGTAGTCATGGAAGTATGTGGGAGTTGGACCATAAAGAAAGCTGAGTTCCAAAGAACTGATGCTTTTGAAGCATGGTGTTGGAGAAGACTCTTGAGAGTACCTTGGACTGCAAAGAGATTAAATCAGTCAATCCTAAAGGAAATCAGTCCTGAATATTCATTGGAAGGACGGATGCTGATGAAGCTCCAGTACTTTGGTCACCTGATGTGAAGAGCTGACTCATTGGAAAAGACCCTGATTATGGGAAAGATTGAAGGCAGAAGAAGGGGATGACAGAGGATGAGATGATTGGATGGCATTACCAACTTGATAGGCATGAGTTTGAGCAAGCTTCAGGAGTTGGTGATGGACAGGGAGGCCCGGCATGTTGCAGTCCATGGGGTTGCAAAAAGTTGGACATGACTGAGCGATTGAACTGAACTGAACTGATGGTTTCTGAGGATGTTCTGCAGGCCAAATTTGCTAAATTAGTAACTCTGAAGCAGTATTAGATCTTATGCAGGTGGCCCCACTCTTACAAGTGGCTTCTCTTCTCCAAGACCACTTCTAGGCCAGTCGCTTAAGATTCAAAACGAGTTTTCCCATGGAATCACTGCTTTCAAGTGGTCCTATAGGCAACTGGTGTAGTCTTGTTACCCAGAACGTACAAAATTATCACTGACAACAGTGTTGAGTCCCAAGTTCTGACCTGAGTTCAGGTTGCTGAGTTTGAGTTGTTTTGGAATCAAAGAGGCAGCTGAGAGACCTGAACGCAGCTTCCCATGGCCTTTAATTTAATCAGGTATTAAGGCTTTCTGAGCTTTAGAAGAAATAAAGAGATGGAGAGAAGGGAACTGGAGGCTGGTTGGAGGTTTGGGGGGCTAAATAGGTAGCAGGGGAGAGAATTGCCAGCATCAGAGAAGGGAAGAACAGGGGCAGCCTTGCAGAGCTCTGAGCTGAATTAGAATTCTGGTTGCTCCCCGACTGGGGATGATAGTGGCATAGGATGCCAGCGGAGGCCCATGAGGACAGTATGGCCCTGCTGGCAGGAGGAGGAAGAGGACTCGAAATGATGAACAATCATGTCTTCAGCATTTTACAGGTATTTTGCATATGCTGCTTCATTTAATTCTCAAAACAGTGGTTTTAGACAGTTGTAGTTTCATTAACTTACCAATAAGAAAGCTGGAGATCAAAGAAGTTAAGTAACATGCCCAAAGTTGCCAGTCAGTGATAGATCAGATCAGATCAGTCACTCAGTCGTGTCCGACTCTCTGCAACCCCATGAATCACAGCACGCCAGGCCTCCCTGTCCATCACCATCTCCCAGAGTTCACACAGACTCACGTCCATTGAGTCAGTGATGCCATCCAGCCATCTCATCCTCTGTCGTCCCCTTCTCCTCCTGCCCCCAATCCCTCCCAGCATCAGAGTCTTTTCCAATGAGTCAACTCTTCGCATGAGGTGGCCAAAGTACTAGAGTTTCAGCTTTAGCATCATTCCTTCCAAAGAAATCCCAGGGCTGATCTCCTTCAGAATGGACTGGTTGGATCTCCTTGCAGTCCAAGGGACTCTCAAGAGTCTTCTCCAACAACACAGTTCAAAAGCATCAATTCTTCGGCGCTCAGCCTTCTTCACAGTCCAACTCTCACATCTATACATGACCACAGGAAAAACCATGGCCTTGACTAGGTGAACCTTTGTTGGCAAAGTAATGTCTCTGCTTTTGAATATGCTATCTAGGTTGGTCATAACTTTCCTTCCAAGGAGTAAGCGTCTTTTAATTTCATGGCTGCAGTCACCATCTGCAGTGATTTGGGAGCCCAGAAAAATAAAATCTGATACTGTTTCCACTGTTTCCCCATCTATTTCCCATGAAGTGATGGGACCAGATGCCATGATCTTCATTTTTGAATGTTGAGCTTTAAGCTAACTTTTTCACTCTCCACTTTCACTTTCATCAAGAGGCTTTTGAGTTCCTCTTCACTTTCTGCCATAAGGGTGGTGTCATCTGCATATCTGAGGTTATTGATATTTCTCCCAGCAATCTTGATTCCAGCTTGTGCTTCTTCCAGCCCAGCATTTCTCATGATGTACTCTGCATAGAAGTTAAATAAACAGGGTGACAATATACAGCCTTGACATACTCCTTTTCCTATTTGGAACCAGTCTGTTGTTCCATGTCCAGTTCTAACTGTTGCTTCCTGACCTGCATATAAATTTCTCAAGAGGCAGGTCAGGTGGTCTGGTATTCCCATCTCTTTCAGAATTTTCCACAGTTTATTGTAATCTACACAGTCAATAAAGCAGAAATAGATGTTTTTCTGGAACTCTCTTGCTTTTTCCATGATCCAGCGGATGTTGGCAATTTGATCTCTGCTTCCTCTGCCTTTTCTAAAACCAGCTTGAACATCAGGAAGTTCACAGTTCACATATTGCTGAAGCCTGGCTTGGAGAATTTTGAGCATTGCTTTACTAGCGTGTGAGATGAGTGCAATTGTGCAGTAGTTTGAGCATTCTTTGGCATTGCCTTTCTTTGGGATTGGAATGAAAATGGACTTTTCCCAGTCCTGTGGCCACTGCTGAGTTTTCCACATTTGCTGGCATATTGAGTGCAGCACTTTCACAGCATCATCTTTCAGGATTTGGAATAGCTCAACTGGAATTCCATCACCTCCACTAGCTTTGTTCGTAGTGATGCTTTCCAAGGCCCACTTGACTTCACACTCCAGGATGTCTGGCTCTAGGTCAGTGATCACACCATGCCCATGGGGCAACCCAAGATGGGCAGGTCATGGTGGAGAGATCTGACAGAATGTGGTCCACTGAAGATGGAATGGTAAACCACTTCAGTATTCTTGCCTTGAGAACCCCATGAACAGTATGAAAAGGCAAAATGATAGGATACTGAAAGAGAAACTCCCCAGGTCAGTAGGTGCCCAATATGCTACTGGAGATCAGTGGAGAAATAACTCCAGAAAGAATGAAGGGATGGAGCCAAAGCAAAAAGAATACCCAGCTGTGGATGTGACTGGTGATAGAAACAAGGTCCGATGCTGTAAAGAGCAATATTGCATAGGAACCTGGAATGTCAGGTCCATGAATCAAGGCAAATTGGAAGTGGTCAAATGAGATGGCAAGAGTGAATGTTGACATTCTAGGAATCAGCGAACTGAAATGGACTGGAATGGGTGAATTTAACTCAGATGACCATTATATCTACTACTGTGGGCAGGAATCCCTCAGAAGAAATGGAGTGGCCATCATGGTCAACAAAAGAGTCCAAAATGCAGTACTTGGATGCAATCTCAAAAATGATAGAATGATCTCTGTTCATTTCCAAGGCAAACCATTCAATATCACAGTAATCCAAGTCTATGCCCCAACCAGTAACGCTGAAGAAGCTGAAGTTGAATGGTTCTATGGAGACCTATAAGACCTTTTAGAACTATCACCCAAAAAAGATGTCCTTTTCATTATAGGGGACTGGAATGCAAAAGTAGGAAGTCAAGAAACACCTGGAGTAACAGGCAAATTTGGCCTTGGAATATGGAATGAAGCACGGCAAAGACTAATAGAGTTTTACCAAGAAAATGCACTGGTCATAACAAACACTCTCTTCCAACAACACAAGAGAAGACTCTATACATGGACATCACCAGATGGTCAACACCGAAATCAGATTGATTATATTCTTTGCGGCCAAAGATGGAGAAGCTCTATACAGTCAGCAAAAACAAGTCAGTGATAGACCTAGATTTAAAACCTGATCCTGCAAGGCTGCAAACCTGTTCTTGTAACCATTTTATGACTCACTCCCCTGTTAAAAGAATGAGATGGGTAGAATTAGAGAGAAAAACAAACAGCAACATTTTATTGATTTGAGAGCCAGTTAGATGTGTTCACGGAGAAGGCAATGGCACCCCACTCCAGTACTCTTGCCTAGAAAATCCCATGGAGGGAGGAGCCTGGAGGGCTGCAGTCCATGGGATCGCTGAGGGTCGGACACGATTGAGCGACTTCACTTTCACTTTTCACTTTCATGCACTGGAGAAGGAAATGGCAACCCACTCCAGTGTTCTTGCCTGGAGAATCCCAGGGACTGGGGAGCCTGGTGGGCTGCCGTCTATAGGGTCGCACAGAGTCAGATACAACTGATGTGACTTAGCATAGCATAGATGTGTTCTATTCTTTCAATTTTATGATTATTTTCTCTTGGGTTGGCTCTCCACCCCAGCTTTATTAATGTAAAATTGACACATAAAAATGGTATATATTTAAGGTGTACTATGTGATGATTTGATACATGTATAAATCATTAAATGATTACCATGATCAAGCTAATTAATATATCCATCACCATTTGTTTGTGTATATGTATGTTGTGAGAATACTGAAGATCTACTTTCTTAGCAATTTCTAGTATACAGTAGAGTATTATTAACTATAATCACTATGCTGTACATTAGATCCCCAGAACTTATTCTCTTATAACAGAATACCCTTAGACGCAGATCTCCCTAGTTCCTCCACCCCCTCGGTCCTTGACAACCACCATTCTACTCTCTGCTTCTAAGACTTCTGCTTTTTCAGATGTCACACATAAGTGAGATTGTCTTTCTGTGTCTGGTTTATTTTATGTAGCACTTTGTCCTCCAGTTTCATCTATGTAGTTGCACATGGCAGGTTTTCTTTATTTTTAAGGCTAAATAATATTTCATTGTATATAATACAAGAAGGAAATGGCAACCCATTCCAGTATTCTTGCCTGGGAAATCCCATGGACAGAGCAGCCTGGTGGGCTACAGTCCATGGGGTCACAAGAGTTGGGCATGACTTACCAACTAAACCACCAGCATATATAACATATCTTTTACCTATGCATTCATTGACAGACACTTAGGTGTGTCCAGACCTTGGCTACTATGAATAATATTGTAATGAATATGGGAATGCAGATAGCTTTGTGATACTGATTTCATTTCCTTTGTCTATATATCCAGCATGCAATTGCTGGCTAATATGGTAGTTTTCTCTTTAATTTTTTGAGGAACCTCCCATACTGTTTTCTGTAAATGGTCTGTACCAGTTTTCATTCCCATCAGTAGTGTACATGTATTCTGTTTTTTCTATTCCCTCACCAACACTTGTTCTTTCTTGTCTTTTTGATAATAGCCTCCTGGCTTGTCTTTTTAAAAACAAATTTTCTATTTCCTTTTCCGTTTCTTGTTCTCTCACACATTCATATCATGTACATATGTCCAGATTTAAGAATGGCAGGATGGAAATGTCCATCTTCTGGGACAGAGAGGGAAATTGGATCAGTGCCTGTCATCCCTCTTTTCCACTGTTCCTGTTGCTCCTGGAAGAAGCTGTGTTTTACTCTTGGGTTTATTTAGGCCTTGTCCTTGATGTAGAGACACCCTAGAGGAATTGCCAAGCACGACCGAAAGGATACTTATGGGCCTTATTTCAATCCGGTAAATAACTCCCCATCTTTACAAAGAACTGTGATGGATACAGCAGGCCATGCAAAAATGAACAAGTTATGGTTCTTTTTTCCAAAAACTTTACAGTCTAATAGCAGATGCAGAAATATTCATGCCTAAACTACAATAAGTGTGAACAATGATAGAGTTCAATGGAGGGAAATTTCTCTCTTTTAATAATTAAAGAAGCAATGGAAATTTGTTGAAAACACTCAAAATCCAAAATATTAAAAAATTAAATATTTTTATCCTATCCCATTACCACCTTTCATGATAAACACCATTATCCATTTTAACATCTATCCTTCTAAAATTTTCTATACATTTACAAATATGTGCTCATATATGCTTAAATAGCCCCTTTCTCTTCCTTCTTTCCTTCCTTTCTTCCATAAAAATGAATTTATATTCTACTCAGTATTCTGCAATTTACTTTTTACTGCCATTTTTATATCTTGACATTCTTTTCTTGACACTATACAACAATCTAGTTTGTTCTTTTTATTGGCTGTAAATATTCTACTATATAGCTACAACATAATTTGTTTGAATATTTCTCTTTTGATGAGCATTTCCATTGTTTCTATTTTCTGCATGTACTAACAGCGCTGCAGTGAACAATCATGGATATTCCCTTATGCAGAAGTATTTTTGTGGGCTAGGGTTTTGAAGTGAAATTTCCATTAGTTACAGCATTTTGAAAGGTTTTGTTAGAGTCTGACAAACTGCCCTCAATAAAAGGTTGTGATAATTTCCAGAATGAGTAGACCTGGTTGGGAGAATCAGAGGAAGGTTTATTTGTTATAGTCCTTGAGGGATGAGTAGGATTTCCACAGGCAGAGTTGGGGAAAGGAAGGCCAGATAGAGGAATTGTGTGAGGAAAAGGCACAGAGGCTAGAAGCCCACAGCCCACTTTTGCAAAGGGCATAGGACAGTTGAGTGTAGGAGAAGGCGTGGAGATGGGTAGAGGGGAATGAGGCAGGAAATCATGTTTAACTAATGAGTCTAAATTATTCTGCAGACTGTAAGGAAAACATTAGGGCTTTATGTTGTAGTTGGTGTCATAATCAGATCAAATTTGCCCTTATTCAGGAGGCACAGAGATACGATGGGCATTATTAGTCACTTTTCTCCTGGATGGAACTATCATATTGGTCTTGGCATGTTGCTCTTTATTCTATTTCTAACTTCTGTTAGCCTTCCAAAACAAAACTCAGGATTTTTTTTTATTACCTAGAAATTATAGGACCAATGTGCCCTTTTATATCAGCAAAAGTTAAAGCAACTTTACTTCCTTGCTTTTTGTTGTATTAATTAAATATCTAATATGGATTTCTACTCTGGCTATTTATTTGTGGAAACAGAGTTTCTAAAACAATACTTTATTAGTCTTACTATATTTAGTATTAAATGAGTTAATTGAGTATATTTTTATATAGTGAAGTGAACTGGATTGGAGCAAATCCCCTAGATACTGAAATCACTTGCTTGTTCTTGTTGTAGCTCTTAGACAAGGGAGAAAGGGGGTTTATACCTAGAGATTAGCATCCCAATATGCAAGTCCTTCAGCATTTGCTAAGCAGTACACATACTGAGATCCTTCAGTGATACTTCTGCTATAAGGTGTTCTAAGTACCAATAAGCTTTCTCTAAACACTTCAAAAAACAAGAGAACCTGGAAACATAGTTATCCAAATAGCTGAGATAATCTGGAGAAATATTAAGGATAGTTTCTCTCAGCTGCATTTAACTGAATTTATCTTCTTTTGCTTATGAGAACTTCTGATGTAAACAAGGATGGAATAGAGCTGGAAAATCATCACTGTTATAACCTTGAGAGTTGAGGGAAGGGTAGGATTTGACTTTTTCGCCATGGCTTAACTCAGCACTCACAGATAGCATTATTACATTGCTACTTAATGATAGTTATTTATATAACACAGCAATTCTCATACTAGATAGGAAACTTCTTGTGTGAAGACTGTGTAGGATTTGTTTTGTGCCTCCCAAACCACCTGGCACTGTGTTGCATACTGGAGAAACCCCATATATATTTGTTGAATGGTTGATTGAATGATTAAACCAATGAATGGAATCAAAACTACATTGTTATTCTCATCTATTCTATCAGTTCACATGCTCTCACATTCATTTCCTCTTTAGGATAATCTCCTTCACAGGAAATGCAAGTCTAAAAAGTAGCTAAGAGAAGTACAGTGTTCAGAGAGCTGGGCTTTTCTGTTTTGTTGTTGCTGTTGTTGTTTTGGTTTAACAGGCACACTGTACCTTATTGAGATGAATGCCAGGGTATTGACCTCTAATATTTTAGAAAACAGTGTACCTGATACTGTAGTCACCCTATATGTAAATATATGCAAATTTAGAAAAGTATAACTTCATTAAATTAAATCTGTTTTATCACAATCAAATGATTGAGGTAATAAAGGAGCAAGGAAAGATAATGCTGAATTTTAATGGCTAAAACCTTTGAGTGGAGCATTATCTTGCTGCTGCTGTTGTAGGGACCAGTAATTGCAGCAGTCTAGACATAGGAACAGATGCAAAGTAGAGCGTTATTATATCAGACATTTGCCCTACTACGATACAGTCTAATTGCCCAGAAAATACATTTCTACATGAATTATTCTTAATTTGATTTGAAATAGGCCAACTGTTGTGTTTTACAGAACTTTATCAAATGATAACATGGAGCATTAAATGCAAGAATAGTTTCTCTTCAATGCCAGTGCTTTTGAAAAAACAAATGATATCCTCAAAGACTGAAATTATGTAGACTTTCCAAATAGGTAGGATATCTGCTTGGCATTGTAATTAGAATTGTGGTCATCATTGTCACCTGCCTGGCTTTCTAAGTTCACAAAGTTACTGCTTCAGGTAATTGCTTCTGTTCTGTCTGAATATGTCCTCTTTAAAACTGAAGAGAAAATCACGCTCCCTTATGGAACTTAAAGTTTCACTGAAAGCAAAATTTGTATTTTTAAAAAAATACAGTGCCTCTTTTTAAATTTATTGTTTGCTTTAAAGGTGGTTGATAAACTTAAATCCTATCCTATTTCAGTTCTGAAAGATTTTTTAAAACTTTCCTAAGCACTAAATGAGAATGGTTTTTCTGAAGGAAATGTGACCTGTATAACCAGTTCTCTTTCTCGAATTTTTTAAGGTCCATTAGAAGTGAGTAATTCTGTGTGTCTGAAACTTTATGCCTGTATTTTTAAGAAATTCAACTCAATTTTTTTCTGCTGGCAGTGAATTTGAAAAGTCTTAAACATGCCCAAACATCCCAGAGGATTTAAAGAAAATTATAATAGTAACTAGTTTCTTCCCCCTCCCTAAAAAAATAGAACACACTACCGAAATTATTTAAATTGACTGAGCCTTTTAAGCAAGTAAACACATTTTAACTAGGTTTTTTTCCCAGTCCCTCCATTCATGCCAACTATAGAAATTAGCCTTCACTCTTCCTTCACTTACACATGGATACACACACTTGCATGGACACAAGAAAAATTTCTTTTCTCCTGTCAGCATTCCTCCTTAACAATGGTTAGATTAGTGGCATGAAGGCGGCCGCAGAGAAAGGACATTCAGGCCAGAAGGCTCCCCACAGGCACAGCTGGTAGGGGTTAATGGCGGCTGAACCTCCCAGCCAGGGCCTTTTCTCTATTGTGTGTTCAACTCCTGGGAAGGAGGGAGACTTGTGACAGCCACTGGGGTGCAGCGGATCAGAGGTATAGCAGCTGGGTCAGAGAAGCAGTGTTCATGGGGAAGGAGAGTTGAGGACTGCAGGAAAAATGAACTCTGAAATACAAATGGCCATATCTCTATCTGCACACAACTGCTGCGGGAAAATGCAGAGTATTGTTTAGTAACACAGCTTATAGCTTTTTAATTCATATCGTATCCTTATGGGAACGATTGGGCAGGGACATTGAATTATTCATATTGGAGAGCATTTGAAATTTGCGTCAAAACCCTACATGTATGGCTAATGTTTGTACATTATGTTTGTAACTGTACATGTATGACTAAAGTTTGCATGTTACCATCTGGGAGTTCTCTTTTCCACATGGTGTAAAGAATCCAGCGCTCAGACAAATGGTCAGCTGAGGAAGTTGGGGGCCTCCTGATAAATACTAGGTTGAAATTTAAGGAAAGAGGGATCAATATGTGTACATTTCCAGATAAAGTGGGTGGACTTGAACATGTACCATGGGATGGGGAGGGGCTTGGGAGCAGATTAAGGCTTCTAATTTATCTTTTGAATTAAGAACAAGACAAAGCAATAACAGCAGCAGCAATGTCGAAACAATTCTAGACATCTGATCTCTTTAATAGATTTTTAAATTCAATAAATGAGGCTTTACAGGCAAAAGTCTCTCTTTATAGAGAGACTGGATTGCTTAAAGAAAGAGCTTTGTAACTTTGAGGGACATGTACCTATTAGTGCTGTACAAGTGGGTTCTGTCACAAAATATGATCCTGTGGCTCAGGGCCTGGCAAACTGAGGGTCTACAATAAATATTTGTTAAATAAATGAGGACCCCACAGCAACAGGAATTGGCTCTGCTGTTCACTTCTCGCTGAAGAGGTCTACTTGTTTGCAAATCAGAATAAGACCCAAGGAGGATATTTTTTATGTTGGTGAAGTGAATTTGTTTCTTTTCAAAGAGCTGAACATCTCTACCAAAGGATGTTAAAACAATTCACTTCCAATTTAAAGTTGGCCTAATTTCTTTTCAATGAACCCGGCCTTATGTGCTGTCTAATCTGTCTAATTGGAGACCCAGTTTTTGGCCACCTCTAGGCGCTGAATGCTAGAGCCATCCATTTTCTAATGCTTTTGGCTTGGTTTATCTAATTTGAAATTTTAATGCCACTTGATGAAAATTTGCCCTCTCCTTGAGTTTGTTTTGACTTATTATACTCTGAGAGAAAGAAGCAGGAGGCTGGAGAACCGATTAGGGCCCTTAGATTTTACCTGCAGCATCAGCATTTAATACTTCCTCAAGTCACAGTTCGGAGAAGGCAATGGCAACCCACTCCAGTACTCTTACCTGGAAACTCCCTTGGACGGGGGAGCCTGGTGGGCTGCCGTCTATGGGGTCACACAGAGTTGGCCACGACTGAAGCGACTTAGCAGCAGCAGCAGCAGCAAGTCATAGTTTTGCAGGGAGACAATACAGCCAAATGGGCTCATTCAAGCTGTTATCTGTAGCTTGTAACAGGTGAGTCAGAGACCTGGTTTTACAACACTCTGAGGCAAACCGAAGAGGTTCTGCTTTGCTGAACCTTGACGTGTCTTCTTGGAAGGGCTTGGCGTTCAGAGTGCATGAGCCTCTTAAGCATCCCTAGTCACAAATGGCCAATGCTGGTGACCATCTTATTACAAGTATCCTTACTGATGCCTGGAAGCTGGTACAGGATTTGTACTCAATTTAGTTGAAGTTCAGTTGACAATCTGAAGTACCATAACTATTTTAATATCCCAAAATATGTGTTTGCAATGATACAAGACCACAGCTTAGTGCTGTTTGCAAAATTCATAGGTGTAAAACACCATACTTGTTTGATTCACAGATATTCATTTTATCCCTATTGTTTCATCATAAGTGATGAGGATTACCCTAACATATGATTTTTTAAGTATAGAAAAGTAAAAATACAGAAGCTTTTCTAATGTACACAGTAAGTCAGAAGGAAGACCGAAAACGTATCCTCAACACATTCATGCTCTACTAGAAAGAGCTCCTCCTTCTCTTCATTTTCCTTTCTTTCCATCTTTTTAAAATTTGGGGATGAGGGGTGTGGCAAACAAAAAACAGAGAATGCTACACTTCTCTAATCGCTTTAACCACCAAGGAATCATGAGAGTTAAAGTTCATTCTCTATCTTTGAAATCCTAGGCTCTTTGACCCAAAACTTAAAGCTTCATGTGTGTGTGTGTCTGTCTGTATCTATATACTTATGTTTCTTTTTAATTTGACAGAGGGAAAACAAATCAAACCTGGGCTCAGACTTTTCTCTCATGCCAAGTTTCAACTCACAGGAGATTTTTTTGACTGTGATATTATAAATCCCAGAAAATAAGGCTAACGTGACCTCAGCTTGCAGGTGCTGGAGTAATACTAGAAGAGTTTGTTGACCTTATTGCCTGGTATGTGTATTAAGCACACAAATATCCAAAGAAATATTAAATTAAGAACTCCAAAAGAATTGATTCAAATGACAGCCCTGTACTTTATGAAGGTTTTTGCATTTAATAAGCTCCTGATCTCCCTGGGGTAAAGCAATTGATTCAAATAGTTTGTTGTCACATTTTTTAAATGTAGGTAATTCCATTTTCAAAAACAAATTTATCAGAAGATGCTGTTTACAAAATCACAGCACTGTTTTTAAACCATTCACTCCAAGGTTGTACAATACAACTACCCAGGACATGCTAGGGAAAGGGTTAAGCTTTTCTGACTTTCAGATACAATGAAATTATGACAGGAAGAAAATTGTGCCATTTTAGCATGAAAACGCTTGTACAAATACTGTCGTTCCTTCCTTCTTACTTTCTTTATAATGCCTCAGCGATAGCTAAGATGACAGACATTTGACAGGTATCTGTAAGCATACGGCCCAGGCAGCTCATTAAAGTTTTTCTTTCTATGCATCAGCTTTCACAAAGGCAAAAACCCATTAGCATTGACTATTTTGCAGATTAGAAGAATTAAGGGCTTCAAACGTTGGCTTATACCAAGCAATGTCATTTGTGAAGTGATGTTTGCTTTATTATTTCCCTTTCTCTCCCTCTGAAACCGGACTGACATGACTTTAGCTCAACGTAGGGCATAATGTGCAAACCAAAGACTGGCTCATCGATGAAAAGAAACACATTCCCTTTTAGACATGACTGGAATGGCAAAGAGGGGAGACTTTACATGTACTATTTAGGCTCATTAGAGGACTGATTATGATAGTTCTCTGGTGTAATCTTTAATCGACTTTGACACTAGATTTGCCCCGTTACAAATCCTGTCATGCAAATTAAGTCATTTGTGTTGTTTGATATGGAAAGATCTGCTATGAAATGAAAGATTAGCTCACAGATGAGGCACTGGAGACTGCTGCCCTCGTGCACTGTGCAACTGATTACAGGGATGAGAGCTCCCGCTTCTACACTGCTGTTAACACTTAGGAAAGGAGATTAAATTCACGTGGCTCTAGGTCTTCCTGCATGAAGATACTCAAGATCGAGGTCTATGTTTTCATAGCTGTTATTCTTGGACTCTACCAAACAGGCGCTCTGAAGGCAGTGCCATGATGTGCAGTTATTTTAACCTGCTTTCCACAGCGTGGGGTTGCATTCACGCATGCTCATGGATGAAAGCCTCTATATACAGGTGATTGGTGCTGACCAACTAATGGACAGCTCAACAAATTGGGAGGGTGTTCCAGCTGTCCCAGCAAAGCATAATTTAACTTGGGCCTTCTACTCCCATCCCTCTTTCTGTTTTCAATGTTAGATGGCCATGCTCTCAGGGTTTGAGCCTAATTGATTGTAGAATGGATAAGGTAGTGACTTGTAAGACTTGAGAATTTTATCAAAAAGATCCATGTGAAAACTAAATCATGTAAATAAAATAATAACATTAATATTAATACTATATAATGACTAGTAACTGGACTCTTATAATTTTTACAATCCAGTTTAGCTTTGCTGGATATGTCTGGCTGTGAAAATACAAAGTAAATATTAGCAGGAGATGGGGAGGAGAAACTAGATTAAATCAAAACTGCTCATCCTACATCACAGAACATACCAGTTGGGACTTTTTTCTTTTCAAAACTCCCTACTGATTTACAACAGCAAGTTCACCATATTCAGACCAAATCAGACATGGCTGATAAGCAAAGACATCTACCTAGAACAGACTGTTCCACGATGAGTTGAAAGTGAGCATTAAGGATGGTTGACAGGAAGAAAATCAGAAGCTGTGTAATCCCATGGGTACAGGGAAACTTTAAAAATAGTTTGACTTGCTGTACATAATGGTCATTTAGCATTACTGTATTCAAAGATGAGAGGTGAAAGTTGAACTAATTCCTTCCTTCTGTGATTTTTTTAGCCAAAACTGATCAAGAAACTTGTTCTTCCTAAGGGATCTAAAGAAAGTGCCACTTACCTGTATATGTTGATAGTTTCATGATTGTCATTTATGAGGAGTTCAGTTCAGTTCAGTCGCTCAGTCGTGTCCGACTCTTTGCGACCCCATGAATCGCAGAATGCCAGAGATTAAACCAGATCTTTAGGGTGGTGAGGTAGCTATATAAGTGAAAAGATTTGAAATATTAAATTTTAATTTTAAGACATTAGTCATTTTCAGAATGTAGTCTCATTGGTTTAAAAAAAATTTAAGCCATACATTTGAAATAGGAAATAAGAGCTACAAAGTTACTAGGCATAATTTTGCTTCTTTGAAAATTTAAAGAAAAAATTGCAACTGAATCAAGAGGCCCAAAACAAATATAATCCAGGTGTCCTCACCATTAATTATTTCTTATTTATTAATCTATGACTTGCATTCTATTTCTTTTCACAAATAGTTTGCTTAAGAAGCGGCAAAATATGATTATAGACTTGCTATTAAATGAAAGGTCAAATGCAATAGAGAAATCAGCCACCTGAAAAGAATGTAGGTGCTCTGCATTTCAGGCACCAGATAAAATATTCCATGTAATTTGGGGGCTGTCATGGAAGGTGCTTTTGACTGAATGCTCATGTAAATAGTCATTTAAAATCCCTTTTAAGTGATCATAACACAAGTTAGCAGCAGCTTAATCCATGAATCTTCTTTTGGAACATTTTTAATAGGCCAGCTTTGTCTTTTGAATGAGTCACCTACCTCTGTTTTGATTAATTTTGATCAAATTTGGAGACTTCATTTTTCCTTTGTAGCTAGGTAGAGAATTAGCCGTTTAGACATCATTGAAAGGAATTTTAATGAGTGAATAGCATGTAGATTTTCCTTGACAATTCCAAGGAGAAAATTAGTCCATAATACAATTTAACTAAAGACTTGAGAAAGTTTTCACAATTTAGCATGCTTACCTCACCAAGGTGTCGGAAAATGTACACACAGATTTCATTCCTCTTGATAGTCATGAAAGATCTAGGTATATTTTAATAATGTGAATTTGTACAGAATCATGAAAGCATGGAGAAAGGGATCCTAAAAAATGGATAAAGGGAGAAAAATAAAATGAATTTTGCATAATAAAAGAAGTTGAAAAATCTGTAAGTTAAGAATGGATTAGTATTGTTGCTTTTATTACTGCTACACTGACATTAATATGACTGAGAGTTCCTACAGTTTATGCACAGTGTGTCATTCATAAGGTATCATCCTTGCTATTAATGTAATATTTTAATTTTGTAGTACAGTAAGCTTAATTGTGGCCATTCCTCATCTATCCCTTTGGCTTGGAGACCTAGACAATTACACATACTGTCTCAGGCCAGTATCAAAGAGACTGCTGGTACTTCTAGACAGGGCGTTTATTCTCAAACTTAAGCCTGGAGGACTTGTTAAAACAGATTGCTGGGCCTACTTGCAAACTTCTTCCTTTAGTTGTAGGGAGTGAGATTTTACATTTCTAACAAGTTAATGCTGTTGATACTGGTCTGGGGACCACACTTTGAAACCATTGAAATAGACATTTCAATGTGGGTGTCATAAAGATTTCTAAGGCTGAGATTATGGGAAAACCTCTGAGCACAAGGGAGAGAAGGGAAATAAATTCCCAACTGCTGCTGCTGCTAAGTCGCTTCAGTCGTGTCCGACTCTGTGCGATCCCGTAGACGGCAGCCCACCAGGCCCCCTGTCCTTGGGATTCTCCAGGCAAGAACACTGGAGTGGGTTGCCATTTCCTTCTCCAAAATTCCCAACAGACTTCCCTTAATATTCGGTCCTTCTCTATTTTCCTTACAATGTAGGGAATAGCCAACTTAGTTCTCAGAATATATTTTTCAATTTTTACTAAAATTCAGATTTTTTTCCATATAAAAAGAACATAGTATATAATAAACCTTTAATGTATATTTTTTAACTGTTTCATTTTCCAACTAGCCCAGAGAAAATATTTAACACATGGTGTTTTTGATATATAGGATTGTGTGGTGCTGATGATTGAGAAAATTTTAACTTAAACACCTAATCTCCATCATTCTGTTACAAAATGTGTATTGAGTTCTGATGGGCACCAGACCAACAACTGAATTTAGAATTAAGTCTCCATAACTAAGATCATGGCATCTGGTCCCATCACTTCATGGAAAATAGATGGGGAAACAGTGGAATCAGTGGCAGGCTTTGTTTTTTTCGGCTCCAAAATCACTGCAGATGGTGATCGCAGCCGTGAAGTTAAAAGACGCTTACTCCTTGGAAGGAAAGTTATGACCAACCTAGATAGCATATTCAAAAGCAGAGATATTACTTTGCCAACAAAGGTCCGTCTAGTCAAGGCTATGGTTTTTCCAGTGGTTGCGTATGGATGTGAGAGTTAGACTGTGAAGAAAGCTCAGCGCCGAAGAATCGATGCTTTTGAACTGTGGTGTTGGAGAAGACTCTTGAGAGTCCCTTGGACTGCAAGGAGATCCAACCAGTCCATTCTGAAGGAGATCAGTCCTGGGTGTTCATTGGAAGGACTGATGCTAAAGCTGAAACTCCAATACTTTGGCCACCTCATGCAAAGAGTTGACTCATTGGAAAAGACCCTGATGCTGGGAGGGATTGGGGGCAGAAGGAGAGGGGGACAGCAGAGGATGAGATGGCTGTATGGCATCACTGACTCGATGGACAGAGAGTTTGAGTGAACTCTGGGAGTTGGTGATGGACAGGGAGGCCTGGTGTGCTGTGATTCATGGGGTCGCAAAGAGTCAGACACGACTGAGCAACTGAACTGAACTGAGGTGAGGTAAGCAAAGGGAATAGGTTTAAGGGGTAGGGTGGAGTGGGTTGTGGAGGAAGGCAGAAATTATTGGATATTAGGGATTTCAATTTCCAATTACAGCTCTTTCAGCAATGCTTAAGAAGCCCTTGTTATGTACCAAGCTCTGGGTTAGGGCCCATGAGGATAGAGATATTAGCTCCGTACTTTCAGGGGACCATGATCTTATTTGTTCCTCATACCTGCTTAGATTAAGGAAGAACTAGCCCTGGGTTCTTCTTGCACCACGGTGGTCCTGGGCTTCGACCTGCCACTTAGTATTTGGGTGATCTTGCATCTGTCTTTGAGCTTTGTATACTCCTCTGTTTATGGCTGGGCTACTGGCTATTCACAGTAGTGTCCCACTGGCATTTCAAAAATGGACCTTCAGCTTTGTTGCATCTGCCATCCTGTCCTTGTCACTACTTCCAGCTTAAGCCTAAATTCCTCTTGGCCATCCGTTCCCATGTCTCTACCTCTGACAATTCTGATGTCCACATTAATGACCCTCCAAATACTCACCATTCCCTGTTCCTTGATTTCCAAGATTTTGCAATCACAGCTACCCACTACTTACAGTATATCTTTTTCTTTGCTGTCCTTCTGAGCTGCTCCATGTCTGAAATTCAAAATTTCAAATCCTCAAATACTATTTTCCAATCTTATTCTTATCCTTATAAATTCCCCACACTTAGATCTTTAGTTATTGCTTCCATTGTGACTTCCTCCTCTGCCAATATTGTTCTTCCTGATTTTGCTTGTTGGGTTGCTTACTTATCCGTACCTACAGTGTAGTGGTCACTGTGCCAGGCACCAAGGGTGGGGAGACAAAATCGTTTTCCTTCAAGGTAATCCTGACCCAGTGAGGAAGACAGTCTGAAGGACAATCTAAACGAGGATGATGGCGTGGGAAGGCCCATGGTGGAGGTTTGTATTTCCTGCCACAGAACTTAGATAAATGGACAGTTTCCTGGATGTGATGCTGAAATCTTAAAAGACAAGTAGAGTTGGCCGTCCGTGGGTACCTAGGAAAAAAAAATGTAAGAATGAAGGAGGAGTATAAGTGAGAACATGGAGACCTGGGCAGGTCTGGTAGCTCAGCTGGTAAAGAATCCACCTGCAATGCAGGAAACCCCAGTTTGATTCCTGGGACAGGAAGATCCTCAGGAGAAGGCATAGGCTACCCACTCCAGTATTCTTGGGCTTCCCTTGTGGCTCAGTCAGTAAAAGAACCTGCCTGCAGTGAGGGAGACCTGGGGTCAATCCTTGGGTAGGAAAGATCCCCTGGAGGAGGGCATGGAATGCTTGAGGAAACTTTAAACAGTTAGATTCAGCCTCAGCATAAAGTACAGGTAGGAGATGCTTGGAAAAAGAAGAAATCTGGACCTGGACAGGTAATCAGGAGTCAGATCATACAGGTGCTTGTATACTCTTAACATGAAGACATATGCCCTGATTTGTTACATCATCTCAGTTAGGAAAAACACACTGACATTCAGATTGGTGGCAGGGATACCATTTAGGTGCCACTGCACTCCTCTAGGCAGGAGATGATAAGGGTCTGAACCAAGAGAGAGGTTGACCTAGACTCTGAGTTTTGCTCCTCTCTCTTCCCAAGCTAAACTCCAGCATCAGTCATGCCAACACTAATTCTGCTGTACCTTTCAAAGTCTTTAAAATATGCATATCCGTTGACTCAGTATACACATCTTCGAATTTAACTGAGAGGAATTCAAAGATGGGTATATAAAAATAAAATATTACTATAAAATTTAGAAATAGCCTAATTATCCAATAATAAAAGAGTAGTTAAGTAAATTTTCCTACGACATTCAGTGATATTTGAGGCAACCATGAAAATGATCACAAAGCTGGATTTGACTATTTAACTATGAGTTTATTTGTAAGACCTCTCAAACCACATTCTTCTCAGCATCTGGTATGTTTCTGTCTCATGATTTGATTCTCTGTCCCCCTTAGATCTTCACTGTCAGGATATTGTTACTAGCCTGAAGACATCTGTTGCCATTTGAATTTTTCTACTGCAGTTTTACTGATAGACTGCCTTACTTTGTGAGACTTTGTGTAGGTGTACAAAGCCACTAATCTCTTAGTAGGCTTGGGGCATGCTGGATCTTTTCTTCCATTTGTTAATTAATGGAAAGGCAAGAGCTTTAATTTCGGCTCTGCAGCTGGCCACACCAGACTTGTGGTTATGGCTTATGGCCTCGGGAAAGTATTTTCTTACATATTTAATCAATCGTTGGCTAAAGGTGAAACACCAAAGCTAAAGTACAGTGCTCCCTCATCATTCATTTCCTCATTCAACAGAATCTCATTAACGAGTATCCTGGGCATGGCAATACAGGATGGTGGGATGGGGAGGATCCCTATAGGTGTTTCTGGCCTGGATCCTGTTGTTTGGGAGTTTGTATGTTTGTTGTAAGGGATTCTAGAAGAGGATACATGAGGAAAATGTGAGATGAGACTAAGAAAACAGCAGCATGAATAACAGTAAATAACATGTGTATAGAAAGTTTGACATTGTACAGTTTGTATCTCACATACATTAGAGTACTCTTCAAAGGCAGGTGTCACCAAATCCGTATAAATCTCAAGTGTTCAAGAAAGAAGGATGATCAGCCCAAGAAGAGGTGTTAGGATTGGAATGTGAAAGAAGATAGGACTCAAATAGGTAGATAGGAAGAAAGTCCACTTTGTTTGATGGGAATAATGTAAGAAAAAACATAGAACAGGGAAGCAAGTACAAGTCGAGTTAGGACTGGAAATTGGACTTGGGCTCATAGTTTGTGAAGAGGAGTGGGTGAGGGTCAGGAAGTGGGAGAATGGGGGTGATGAAACATGGAAATGTAGCCAACTATAGAGCTCCTGAATGCCTGGCTAAGGAATTTGTGAATAATGGAGTATTATGTTAACTGTAGCAGTTTTAGAAGATTCATCCTACAATCGAAGGCAAAAGGGACAAAAGTGAGGACTAGAAGAGTTATCAGATATTCAACACTGAGATGCTAAGCCCCTGAATTATGATAGTGTCTATAACAGCTGCCTCTTCCTGGTTAGCAAACCATCCTACAATTTAGTGGCTTAAAAACTACACTCTATTATATCTTCTGATTTGTAGGCAGGTTGGGCTCTGCTGGATGATTCTTCATTGAGATTGCTCAGGGTGTTACAAGCAGTTGTAGCCAGGACTGCAGTCATCTAAAGGCTTGACTGAACTGGACGTGCAGAAGGTTCACTTGCCAAACTGATCCCGGCTGTCACGGGGGCAGCTGAGCTAGACTGGAGCACCATCACACAGCCTTGTCACATGCCCTGGGCTTCTCAAAGAGTGGCAGGTAGACTCAGAGAGAACTGCAAGCCTTCTTATGACCTGGCTTTGAAAACCCCAGAATGATGTTTCTGTTGAAGCCTGCCCAGATTCAAGGAGAGAGGAATTAGATCCCATCTCTCAATGGGGGAACTGTCAAAGAATTGTGGACATATTTAGTTTGCCACAGTAATTGTGATGATGGAAAATAGGCACTTCCTGGAAGTAACTTGTTCCTCAGATGTAGACAGGGACACACATAGAGGGTTGGGCTAAGATCTGATTATCAGGGAAAAGAATTCTTATACCATCTTCTCCTGCCTTACCCCAGTGTCTACTAAATGTGCTCTAAGTGCTGCTTATTTGCCTCTATCTGCCTCTGTGACCCAACAGCAAAGACTAGAATGAAATTGTTTCCCTTATATCTCCAGCGCCCTTTTCAAATCTTGTTATAAAATAGGCATTCAAAAGATATTAATTAAACAAATGGGTATATGAGACATTGCCAGGAATGTGTAAGGCAAAAGGAACAGCTGATTTGAAGAGAAAATATTTAGTGTTAGATATATTAAAATTTAATATATATAAAGGCAAACGTATATGTTTAGAAAATGAACATATTCTAGATCACTATTGTAATGTAGGCCAAATGGAGTATTATGAACCAAATTTGCCCTGGACTTAATTTAATATGAAATCTAAGAGGAAAAAAATCGGTACATAGTTTATATTTCATTTTAGTATAATTCTGTAATGATGATAAGGATAATGGTATGAAATAAGTACATGTTACAAAAGATTTAGGAGACCTAGCATAGAGGCCTAGCATGTTGCTCCTGGAACATAGCAATAAATATTTATTGTTGTATTGACAAAAAAATATGTGAAAGAATAAACTATTAATGTGATTCAGCCTAATTCAATAAACTGTACACTGGCACATTTAAGGCAAATTAAACTTTAAAATAGGTTGATTTTTTTCAAACATTTAGAAAAGATGCATGCAATTTTAAAAATTTGATTGAATCAAATGATATAATTTAGTCAAAATTTAGCTGAATGAAGAAAAACTAAGTTATTGTCCACAGAAAACTTTAAAAACTATAAAAATTGAGTAAATGAAATGAAACCAATACATAAATATGTAAGAAGGTCAAACATGTAAAACACTGTCCACTAGACACTGAATGATTGTCATTATATACTGGGTGTATGCTCAGTTCTCCATTCACTGATATATCATTCAATTCCTGTAACAGTCCTTGAAGTAGGGACTAATAGCCCCATTTTCAAACAAAAGATCTGAGTTTTCGAAGCTTGGCCCTAGACATGCATCTGAACTCCGTATCTGCCTGGTTCCAGGGCTCATAATCTTAATTAAGCACTATGCCCTCAAAGAGAATGAAATAAACACCAAAATATCATGAAGACAGAAACTCATAATAGTGAGGTGCTTTTATTTGTTCAGGGAAGCAGATATCATAAAATGTAATTGAATCATCTTTCATAAAGAAATGAGTATAATCTAAAGAAAATCATGCACATAGTATGCCTCATTTGCTACGCAAAATAAGCTTTCACAGGTAGCGAATGAAGATGAATCCTCATGGTAAAAAGTTGTGCCTGGTAACCACTTCCAGATGCAATATATTATATAAGCTGTAGTTTGTGTAAATGCAAGGCATTAAGAGTCCCTGTTTCCCATGTTTTGTTACTCAGTACTTTGAGTTATAAATAGGTAATGCTAAAAGATACCTTTACTGAAAAATGCAGGCTAGCAATCCAGTAGCTGTTATACTTTTCAGGCAAATGCACTTTTCTAAAGGACATGCTGTTTGGGGACACATATTGGAACTTTATGTTGATAAATTATATTGCTTCTTGCCATCTCCAAATTTGCATTGAATCTGAATTCTACTTCCACCCCTGGGACCCTAATGCCCTCCCCAGGCAAAAGATAAAACAGGGAGAAGGGAGACAATCATCTTGCACTGAAGTTTCATCCATATCCCACAGTAAATCCGCACATCCCCGGAAAGAATGCTTACCAGAGTATGGGAGAAGGAAAAATGTGCAGTTCTATCCATAGCATTGCAAGAAGAGCATCTAGAATTCTACACTTATTAAGAGGGCACCAACTTGTTTGATTCCACAAATAAAATAATATATAAATAAGAATGAAGGACCAGAGGGATCATATTTTTTTAAAAAAAATATGACTTGCATTGTCTTGTCTCCATTTTTTTGGAGTATCATTCTGCCTTGTGACTTGGTGATATCTGTCACGAAACATAGATAGGAAACTTTTTAACATAGGACGACTCTTTACTAATGAGAGCTGGTCCTGCTGCTCTCAGTCTCCTTAGCGTTGCAAACCACGCTGCTCGTGACCATGGGTTCTGATGGTGACATAATCCACGGGCCTGCACATTGCATGTCTCCTGCTTCCCCTCCTCACTAACAAGCAGTTATGGGTTCCCCCCTAAGACTGGGCTAAAAGTTTATCAATTGGGAAAGACTGATTAATCTCTGGAGAGAAACTGTCTTCTAATTTGAAAGCCCTGATCCTATAGGTATAATGCTTTAAGCTTTACTGCCAAGTCTCCAAGGAAACCATTGCTATTTGTGACTCTGTTTGCAGCTCAAGAAGTAATTCTTACCTGCTCTAGCAAGACTGACAGTGTCATGACAGCTTTGAGAGGCTGTCGTTTCCACAATGAGAGATTCTGTAAATCGATTATTAATGAAGCACTGCCATATTTTAAGTGACTCTGTTCTTTGAGGGAGCGTGTTTATATTTAAGTATTGAAATGTGAACCGTGTGGTGGCATAGCAACACAAAAGTCAGCTATTATCCCCCCAAAACGGTTCAGAAATCAATCTTCATTCCAAAACCCATAATAAAAAAATAAAAAATAGCAATTTATTGAGAAAAACTAAAGACATCCTATGTCAGAAAAGCTATCATTAGTTGTGCTAAAACTAATATGTACAGATTTTTAAGGAGAGATGTGCGTAATTATGCAAAAGAATTTTAAGTATTTAGTGAGTGGAGGACCCACTGAATTGTCACTATCATTGGTGGTTTGACATTTGCCCTGCTTCTGCCTGTCACTCCAACCATGGAGGCAGCTGTTATTAGAAATGTGTATGAATAGTAATAAAAAAAAATCTACATGGGTTACCATGCTTCTGTTCTTTCTTGAGTATGATCAGCTAGTACTAACAAAGTTTTGAACCTGAAGAATCTTGTCTATAGAGGTACTTCTGAAATTGTATGATGACACGGGGACTTTGAATAGAGGGTGGGAGAGTGGGGTAAAGGACAGCCTTTCCAATTGGGCCACTAGTGGCCCCAGAATTTCCACATAAAAGGGAGTAGGGCAATAATATGAATGGACATGAATGGAGAATTGAAGTAGCATTCTTATGGCAGAGTATCTTCCCGACCCAGGGATCAAACTCAGGCAGATTTTTGCAGGCAGATTCTTTACCTACTGAGCCACCAGGGAAGCCACACAATTAACATGTGGTAGAGCTGCTTGATTTTAAAGCCGTGATGTTTCAACAATTAAGAAGGTAGGTAGCCCTAAATTTGTTGTTGTTCAGTTGCTAAGTCGTGTCCGACTCTTTGCAACCCAATGGACTGCAGGCTTCCTATCCTTCACCATCTCCCAGAATTTATTCAAATTGCTGGTGGGTAAAGCAGCAATCTCTATTGTACCTATTCAGTGCATCTACTCAACTCTGCTGTAGTAGTGAGAAAACAACCATAGGCAGTATGTAAATAAATTAGCATGTATGCATTCCAATCAAATTTTATTCACTGAAATATGTAGCAGGCCAGATTCAGCCCCCTGGCCATTGTTTGCCAACCCCATGGACAGAGGAGCCTGACTGGCTACAGTCCCTGGGGTTGCAAAGAGTCTGATATAACTGAGCAACTCACACACACACAAACACACACTGTACATGACGTGCCTCCTCTTACTTCTCCATTCTTCCCTCCCCTCTGCCTACTAAGCTCCAATCACACAGCTTCCTCTTAGCCCCTCTAAGACAAAAAGCTTGTTTTCCCTTGGGGTCTGTGTGCACCTATTCCCGATAGTGTTTGCTGTGACCTAAATACTACTTCCTTGGGCTTCCCTGATGGCTCAGTGTTAAAGAACCCACCTGCCAATGTTGTAGACATGGGTTCAATCCCTGGGAAGATCTGCTGGAGAAGGGAATGACAACCCACTCCAGTATTCTTGCCTGGGAAATCCCATGGACAGAGGAACTCATTGGGCTACAGTCCATGGGTCATAAGGAGTTGGAGACAACTTAGCGACTAAACAACAACAGAATACTACTTCCTCAACAAGCTCTTCACTAATTGTACTTTATAGACCACCCCTTGCTGTTTATTCTCCCTGATAATTCTCTATTTCCTTAGTAGTACCTTCAGTTCAGTGCAGTTCAGTCGCTCAGTCGTGTCCGACTCTCTGCGACCCCATGAGTCGCAGCTTACGTCTTATAATTAACGTATGTATTTGTTTTCTTCAGCATTCCACTAATATTTGAGTATCACTGTGATCCAGGTGTTTTAAACACTGGTGTTATATTAACAAACATGGTTGACAAATTCCTGTCCACATGGGACAAACAATCTTTATGGAGAGACATACAATAAACTAGGAGGCAAAATATCAGATAGTGCTTAGTACTTTCAAGAAAATTAAAAAGAACTGTGAGAGACAGGTCAAGAAGGCTTCAGTGAAGAGAGGACATTTGAGCTGAACACTAAACTGTAAAGAAACAGCCAGGAAATGATTTGCAAGAAGAGATTTTCACGCAAAGAGAAAGTCCATGGGACATGTTGGATGGTGGCGGGAGAGTCAAGCTTGGCATGACTGAAGAAATAGAGAGAAGCAATATGGGTGGAGCAAAGTAACTGATGGGGAGGGTGCTAAGAGGTAAGGTCAGAAAGACAGGAGCCAGATGTTGCAGGATCCACAGGCCTAAAGAAACAATTTAGGTTTTATCCTATATGTCTACATGCATTAGACGGCAAACAGACTTATGCAACATGTGCGTTGTGTGGCGCCCTGTGCTGCGTCCTACGATGTAACAGGGAACACACTGTGTCTTCTATTTTTTTTTAACTGAAGTACAGTTGATTTACAATGTGTGTTAATTTCTGCTGTACAGCAAAGTGACTCAATTATACATATATATTCTTTTTTATGTTCTTATTTTTTCCATTATAGTTTATCCCAGGACTTTGACTATAGTTCTCTGTGCTATACAGGAAGACCTTGTTTTCTATCCACTCTATATGTAATAGTTTGCCTCTACTAACCCCAAACTCCCAGCCCACTTCTCTCCCCCCAACACCCTGAGTCTCAAATTACACTTTGTGCATCACAAGGGCAAGGATTCTTTCTGTTTTCTCATCACACTGTTCCCAGAGCTTGGCACTTAAGAAGCACTCCATAAATATTTGTTGACTAAATAAAGGAGTGAATGAGAATACTTTTGAACTTTTTTGGCATTTTAAAGGTATTCTCCATTTTAAAGGTATTCTCAAGCTCAAAAATAAGAGAGCCTTGACATAATTCTTCATAAATTTGTTATCATGGAAATATAACTTTTTCTCAGACCTGTGATGGGGAAAAATGATATGAAGAAAGCAATATAATATTTTTAGAGCAAATAGTTATTCAGGTTATTCAAGTTGGACTAAGCAAATACTAGGAAATTTTTCTGAGTCTTGAGACAAGATCCCTAGCTCTGAACAAGTCACACCTCCAATTTCTATGTATTTCTTGAATAACATATTATTTTTCTGCTTTGAGCCATGGATACTAGGGGAAAGGCAGCTGTAAGACGTTTTAGTGAACATAATACACTGTCACTATAAAAAGTATTTGCTGTTATAAAACATTGTTTCTCACTTCATTTCACATAATCATAACCCATTAGGCATCTCTGTCTTTGACCTTCAATAAATATCAGAGGACACAAAGAAAGCTACACATGATATAATGGATTTCTCCACTTTCCATTTGTTGGAGGAAAAAAAACTTCCCTTGTTTCTTTGACTCTCATATTTCCATTTCTTTCTTTCTAGTGTGGTTACCCTGTTCAAGCACGCACTGTTTTTATATTTATATCTTAATTCTGTCAGGTTCAACATAAAGAAAGTGAAAATGAAGTTGCTCAGTCATGTCTCACTCTTTGGACCCCTCTGGACTGTAGCCTGCCAGGCTCCTCTGTCCATGGGATTTTCCAGGCAAGAATACTGGAGTGGGTTGCCATTTTCTTCTCCAAAGGAACTTCCTGATCCAGGGATCAAACTAGGGTCTCCTGCATTGCAGGCAGACTCTTTCCCATCTGAGCCACCAGGGAATTCAAATGATTATACAAATATGGTATTTAACACACAGTATCTTAGCAGCTGGCCAAACTACCAGCATTTCATGGGACTTTTTCTTTTCTCTGTGCATGGCATTGGGAGATCATTCCATAAATATTTTCAACCCTCTCTAAAATAAAAGCCCAACTCACTCTCATTTTCAAACTTAGCATCTTTTACTCTTGAATTGATTCCTTTTTCTGTAAACAAAGTAATTTTGTCTTTATGTCATGGTTTTTATCAGCCTGTTTCTTATAGGCATGATCAATAGTTTGCAACCAGGGATGATTTTGTCCCACAATAGACGTTTGGCAATATCTGGAGATATTTTTGGTTATCACAGCCTGGGGGGATGGGGAGGAGGACACTGGCATATAGTGGGTAGGGACCAGAGATCCTGCTATAATGCATAGAGCAACCACTCACAACAAAGAATCATCTAGCGCCGAATGTCAATAGTGTGAAGTTTGAGAAATCCTGAACCAGGTTAAAATCTCGCCTGCATCTTTTTGAGTAAATGGATGCTTTCAATAGTTTATATGCTTTAAAAGCACTTGATAATTTAAATCTGTCTTCAGGTTGAGCAAATCAGCTCAGAGAAGGTCGTGAGGGTTTGGCTCCCTCAACTTTCTTCTGTGAGTGGAGTTCAGATACCTGTCCTTGAGCTTATGAGAAGGAACCTAAATACTATGGCTCTGTATGCTTAACACCCTTTGCCACTTAAGGGGGTCACAGTAAGGTGACCAAGCCTCTCATCACTTCCTCCGGTAAATGATTAATTTTGAGAAAGGTCTCTGCATGAACTCTGAATTTCAGCTGTCTCCTGGAGCAAGTTGTCTGTGTTCAGGAACATTGCTTTTGATTCAAGCCACCAGAAACTGATTATGCTTAACCCACATATGCTCTGCAGAGCAAGCCTTCCCAGGCTGATGAAAGCCATGAAATTTCATAGGTACTGTAAAGTCCTAAAAATTTGGATGGCAAATGCACAAATACTGCCATCAATATCCTCAGGCTTAGTGCTGCTATTAACATCAGGTGTACATACTATGACTTTATTTCCTAAACTACACCGATAGTGCTTAAATACATGGATTTATTATCACATTTGGCATATTTTATTTATAGCATAAGAAAGGTGAAACATTCTGCAGCATTGCATGTTAAGATTAGGATTTATTGTCCAGGAATCCTTGAACAATTTTATCAAAAGCCCATTTCTAGGTGGTGTTTTTCTGCAATAAATCATACAGCAAGAATCTATCAGTGGACACCAGGAAGAGATAAATGAGTGTAGCGGAAAGAGGGTCATCACAGATTTTTTTCTGTATCATGACCTGTCATTGGCAGAAATCCATTTATTATAGTTCACAGATGATTTTTTTTACCTGCTTGCTGTGTTTTCTGTTCAAGGTGTTAGCTAAGATAAAATGAAAACCTGGCAAAACATAAGCCATCAAAATCCATGAAAAGAGACATAACTTAAAGATCATGAGACACAAAAAGTATCGATTTTTTTTCTCCTCCCATGTAACTGCAACTTTCAGGGGAAATATCTTTTTAAAATGTAAATATTTTAATTTTTTAAGTAACTGCTCCTCAGGTTGGTGGTACAATTATTGGAAACACAATTTCCTTTGCAGACTAGAAGTTTCCCCTAGAATGTTCCTTCAGTAGAAAAGCAGTAGAAGGGGTACCTAATAGTTGTTGAGTAGTGTTCAAGCACCTCCTGAATGAGTTTTCTGTCCTTTTTTCCCTTTTTGAAAACATACCCTATCTCATTGAATCTGTCATCAGGACTCTGTAATTTGGAACAAGACCAGGAACATAAATACATGCTAACTGCCAGGCTAAATATGAGAATGATCTTTGTGTGGTTGTCACCACAACTACAGTTGAGTTTACATTTGATTGAAAGAATTCAATAAAATATATTGTTTCAGGTTTCTTTTTAAAATACATTTATTTTTGCACTGCCTTTTCCTTCTCAAGTCATTTAGGATATGAAAAAACTTGCAAAATATATTTCAAGCTTCTCAAAATGAAACAGCAGCAAATACACGTTGAATAAGTGCTGAATTTCCACAAGAATACTTAAAACATGTTTGTTTCTTCAGAAGGGAGACTGAACGGCTCCTATCCCTACACACTCTGGGATGCAGGTCCATCAATTTGAGGTAATGCTACATGACACCCTGGAGAGCCATTCTCTCTCCACATGCCTCCACAATCCTAAAGAGTCCCCAGATGACACTAGCTTTAAGCATAATACAGATGAGCAATAAGGAAAGTATAGGTGGATGATGGCTCTCTCAGGGTGTGCCCCAGACCAGGTCCCAGGCCTTCTATTAAGAAATCCAAAGCAATGGAAGTTCTCATCTCACCTTCTTCCTGGGCAGATGAAGACAAGCCCTCCATTTAGGGGGCTTGTAAACATGCATACCGGAGAAGGCAATGGCAACCCACTCCAGTACTCTTGCCTGGAAAATCCCATGGACGGAGGAGCCTGGTAGGCTGCAGTCTGCGGGGTCGCATAGAGTCGGACACAACTGAGTGACTTCACTTTCACTTTTCACTTTTCATGCATTGGAGAAGGAAATGGCAACCCACTCCAGTGTTTTTGCCTGGAGAATCCCAGGGACGGCGGAGCCTGGTGGGCTGCCGTCTATGGGGTTGCACCGAGTCGGACACGACTGAAGCGCCACAGCAGCAGCAGCAGCAAACATGCATACCAACCCTGAGCTCACAGACAAGCGCCAAGAACAAAATGGAAGTGACTGCTTCCTTCTTGTACTTTCTCAAATGCCATCTGTCTCTCTGAGATACTTGGTGGGAGAAACTGGATAGAATGTTTTAGTTATAGGTACACTACTAGGGACTGGAGAAGGAAATGGCAACCCACTCCAGTCTTCTTGCCTGGAGAATCTCATGGACAGAGAAGCTTGGAGGGCTACATTCCATGGGGTCACAAAGAGTCAGACATGACTAAAATGACTGAGCACTCAGAGTACTAGGAACTAGATCAAAATTTAAGGGGACTAAGGGTGCCCAAAACCTCAGTCACCAAAAAAAAAATTTTAGTGACACTTTTTAAAAAATTTTATTTTTAATTGGAGGATAATTGCTTTACAATGTTGTTGAATTCTGCCATACAATAACATAAATCAGTCATAAGTATACATATATTCCCTCCCTTTTGAACCTCCCTCCACACCTTCCCCTGTCTCCCACTAGCTGTCTTTCCTGCTAGCTATCTGTATTGCCTGTGATAATGTACATGTTTCGATGCTACTGTCTCGACTCCTGCCATCGTCTCCTTCCCCCGCTGTGTCCACAAGTCTGTTCTCTACATCTGCATCTCTATTCCTGCCCTGCAGCTGGATTTATCAGTACCATTTTTCTAGACTCCATATATATGCATTAATATATGATATTCGTTTTTCTCTTTCTGACATACTTCACTCTGTATGACAGGCCCTAGGTTCATCCACTTCAGTTCAGCTGACTCAAATGCATTCCTTTCTATAGCTGAGTAATATTCCATTGTGTATATGTATCACAACTTCTTTATCCATTCATCTGTCAGTGGACATCTAGGTTGCTTTCATGTCCCAGTTATTGTAAATAATGCTGCAATGAACACTGGACTACATGTGTGTTTTAGAATTGTGGTTTTCCTAGGGTATATGCCCAGTAGTGAAATTGCTGGGTCATTTGGTAATTTTATTCCCAGTGTTTTTTTTAAAGGAATCTCCATCCTGTTCACCATAATGGCAGTGTATATTCCCACCAACAGTGCAGGAGAGCTCCTTTTTCTCCACATCTTCTCCAACATTTATTGTTTGTAGTTTTTTGTTTTTTGTTTTGATGATTACCATTCTCACAGATGTGAGATGATACCTCATTGTGGTTTTGATTTGCATTTCTCTAATAATGAGTGGTGTTTAACATCTTTTCATGTGTTTATTTGCCATCTGTATATCTCCTTTGGAGAAATGTCTATTTAGGTCTTCTACCCATTTTTTGATTGGATTGTTTCCTTTTCTGATCTTGATCTGGTGAGTTGCTGTGTATTTTGGAGATTAATCCTCGTCTGCAATTATTTTCTCCCATTCTGAGCATTGTCTTTTCATCTTTATAGTTTCCTTTGCGGTGCAAAAGCTTTTAAGTTTAATTAAGTCCTATTTGTGTATTTTTGGTTTTATTTCCATTACTCCAGGAAGTGGGTCAAAGAGGATCTTGCTGCGATTTATGTCAAAGAGTATTCTACCTATGTTTTCCTCTTAGTTTTATAGTTTCTGGCCTTAATTTAGGCCTTTAATCCATTTTGAGTTTATTTTTGTGTATAGTGCTTAGTGACAGTTTTTAGAAGGTTTACTCCTTTATTTTGTTTTTTGGCTGTGGTGGGTCTTTGTTGCTGTGCAGGCTTTCTCTAGTTAGTGAGTGGAGGCTGCTCTGCTGCAGTGCTAGGGCTTCGTACCGCAGTGCGTTCTCCTGTGGCTATCACAGGGTCTGGGTGCGTGGGTTTCGGTAGTTGCGGTTCCTGCTGTTCCTGCGCTTCCAACTACAGGCTCAGTAGTTGTGGTGCACGGGATTAGTTACTCTGTGACATGTGGGATCTTGCCAGGGCAGGGATTAAACCCATGGTTCCTGCTTTGTTAGGTGGATTCTCAACCGCTGGGCCACCAAGGAGGACCCTAGTGATACTTGTAAGTGTTAAAATTACTGCCCCCCAAAAATCCATGGTGAGTAAAATGCTAATATTTTAAATACGACAAGATCAGTATTATTTATTTTCGTTTTTCTCTAATGTGGCTCATTGTGGCCCTGCACAGTATCCACTGAAGTAAGTGGAAGTGAAGTGAAGTGAAAGTCGCTCAGTTGTGTCTGACTCTTTGCGAACCCATGGACTATAGAGTTGATAGAATTCTCCAGGCCAGAATACTGGAGTAGCCTTTCCCTTCTCCAGGGGATCTTCCCAATTCAGGGATTGAACCCAGGTCTCCCACATTGTAGGTGGATTCTTTACCAGCTGAGCCACAAGGAAAGCCCAAAAATACTGGAGTAGGTAGCCTATTCCTTCTTCAGTGAATCTTCCCTACCCAGGAATTGAACCTGGGTCTCCTGCATTGAAGACAGATTCTTTACCAACTGAGCCATCAGGGAAGCCCCTAAAGTAGAGTAAGTGGAAGAGGAAGTTAAAGAAAGCCAAGTGTCATCTTTGTAACTGCAGTGGTTTGCTTTAACAAGCTGGACATCTTCTGGAAACAGGCATTTATCACATGTTAATGCTGTAAAGGTCGTGGTTGGGAGCAGCACAGAGAAGTTTACAGAGTAAATTCAGCCACAGACTCTAGTCCTGGTTTGTCACTTACCAGCCATGCAACCTTGGGCAAGTCACTTGTTTCCCTGTTGCCATTTCCTTATCCATAAAAGAATGTTGGAAAAAAATTAAGGTTTTGCAATATTTCTGGAACCTACCATATCAATGAAAGAAATCTATAGTAAAGTAGATGACTTGGTCATTGACTTGCATTTATTCAAGTTTTATCCAAATTATTATTTTCTTTATACTTCTGGTAAAAACAGTTCATTAAGTCAGCTTTTAAATTCTTTAATCTGGATACCAGAAAGGCCCTGAAATCAACTGTGAGGGCCAGTGGTCAGTTCCATTCCACTCCTGCCAAGATAATACCTGTTATGAGGATCCATAAAAGACTTCCAAATTTATGGATTCTGTGCCTTTAGTAAGTGTTGTGCATTTTTGACTCTTAAAATATGGTGTGGTATTAGATGTCTCATTCTTTTCCAGATAAATGAGCCTTTCCTGTGAATCGAGGTAGAACTAAACCTGGGGAAAGTGATTAGAGACACTGGTCATCTCTAGTCACTTTTAGAATGAAGCCCATGATAAAGAAGATTCATGAAGACAGCAGTTTTACACCACATAATTGTCTCAGACTTCTCTAATGGACAGTGTTAATCAAAATTTAGCCTGGTATTAGTCCACTCCAGTACTCTTGCCTGGAAAATCCCATGAACGGAGGAGCCTGGTAGGCTGCAGTCCATGGGGTCGCTAAGAGTCGGACAAGACTCAGCGACTTCACTTTCACTTTTCACTTTCATGCATTGGAGAAGGAAATGGCAACCCACTCCAGTGTTTTTGCCTGGAGAATCCCAGGGACGGGGGAGCCTGGTGGGCTGATGTCTATGGGGTCACACAGAGTCGGACACAACTGAAGCGACTTAGCAGTAGCAGTAGTAGATTAAAATTCTTTTAAAATCCCATGTCTAATAATCATCCCATCTCTTCTTTCAACATACTGTGGTACTTCACTTACAGAATTTTGGGCAGTAATTTTTCTTTAAATGTTAGCCAGTGTCCTGAAAGGAGTATGTCCAGCTTTTGGGCATCAGTGGAATATTCTTTTGAAAGGAGGACATAATTATGAATCATAAACAATAGAAAGCAGAAATATTTCATTCTTTTGGGGGAAGGTTACAGGGAACTAAGAAAACTTGAAATATAGTACCAAATAATCACACTTAAGGCATTTGTTGTGGTAAGTTCATCAAAGAGAGTCTAATTGTGTGTGCTTGTGTATGTGTGAGAGAGGGAGTGAGATCACACATGAGTGTGAAGATCTGAACTCACTTTCCTCTTCTTCCCCAGTTTCTCCAGAACTGTGTCAGTTGCTGTGCTTTGGTTATGACCCGTAGTCCCCATGTACTCACCTATAAGGGTTATCATCAGCACTTGTGTATCTGAAACCTTCATATGCGCAACATGAAAACTGAGATAATCATTCATGGACGTGATAATCCATGTGGTGTTCAATTGTAAGGCCAATGGGAAGAATTTACCTACTTTACCATTTAAAATAACTTAGTTCAATGATTGTAAAGAGAGTGACTGATAGAAACAGAGAAGACAGGCTGGACTCTTAACCCATTGCAGGGTGTAAATTAAAGGCTGTCTTTGGCTTTTTTTAACTTAGTCCAGACATTTTACACAATTATTGTCTCAGCAGAGCAGAAGAATAAAAGGTGCTTGCTTTCTTTGCCATGTGTGTTTTTCTTACAAATAGAAGTTGAAAGAGAAGAAAGAGAGAGAGTGACACAGAAGAAAGACAGAGGCATTTCAGGTTGTTAGTTTGGAGAATTAACCTAAAAGGGATATGCTACATAGTTCTTTAAAGTGTCCCCAACGTTAATTTATCCAGATGTCTCAAATTGACAATAAGACCTTATGAATCTAGAGGCAAAACAGTTCCCTTTGTTATCCACGAAATAAATTGTGTCTTGGGAAGTGGTAATAACAAAGGGAATGTTCTTTGAAAATGAAGATTTGGTCATTCTGACTGATAAAATTGTTTTTAAGATAAAACTACTATACAAGTCAAAGTGATACAGCATCTTTTATTATATTTTCAGATTCTGTGACTGCCTTCTTGGGCTGATGTTTAAAGGATTAGAATGAAGCTTACCTTCTGTGTGTTTTTGAAACTTCCCACTGATCAGCCTCTGAGAAAAATGCACTGGTGTATCATGTTTCTAACACTTAAAGATCTAATTGGGATGTTGTTCTGTACATGCTGTTAGACACTGTAGTGACAGGAAGAATCCTAGCCCACATTGGCCGAGAGCCAATACATACCTTCCCAGAACAAAGTGCAGGATAATTAAAGTGCAACTACTGAGAGAGCACCGCAGAGCGCGCACAAAAATAGCTATCAGTAAAGTGTTGGAGATCATGCTCCTCGGGAACCTCGGAGTTCATTGCTACATTTGCTTTCCTTTTCTTTTCAAATACAGTTAATCAGGGATATTTTCTTTTTTCCTTCACTTATTAACTATTTTGTGAGAAGTTCTGAATACAAAAAAGTAAACTAATATCCTCCTCAATAATCCCTGCAAAATTACATGAAGAATGCTGTTAAGAGATCAAACATATATGATTTCATAAAATTTAAGGGAAATGAGGCATTTTAAAAGCTTCATTTCAATTACAAATGGAGAACTAAGAACTAAATAAAATGCAGGGGGTATTTTTACATCAGTCACAATTCCTATTCAAACAGTCTATTTAAATGTGCACAGGCCTTTCATGCAGAGCCACTCACATGCCCTTGCATAGCAGGTTCTGCGAGGAAATCAGGAAGGCATTGGGTTTGTATAAGCCTGCAACATGACCCTGGGTAAGCCTGGCCACCATTCTAGCATAACCATTTAAAAATAGTTTTTCCCATTCACTTTTTAAAGCTACAATTTTGTGCAAAGCATCAAGCATTGGAAACCTCTGAGTAGCTGGTTCCTACAGTGAAACCTAAAGGATTTACACTGGAACTTCCCAATACTACTAAAGGGAACAATGCAAATAAATCCCTTTTGCGGTGATGGGGAAATGGGATCCTTAGAAAGCTCCTTCCCTATTCAATGAAACCTGCCAATTTTTTACTCTTAAAATATGATTCTGTCCGCAGGGCAACTTCAAAATGGTTTCTCCACATTTCTTTAGCTCATGTGTAAATCAAGTGCTGTTCAGCAGATACCACGGATAAATCATCCATATTTTATTCCTTCTTTTTTTATAGAATGCATTTGCAAGATCAATTTCTGATTTTGTAGAAGTCCCTTGACCAGGTTAAACTCTATCTGGCTTGCTTTTTTATTTAGGTTGCGTTTCCCTAAGTAAGCCTCAGGAAACACAGTGATAGTCTAAGTTCAGTACACAGTCGTCTGGCAAGGTCAAGTGGAGAGTTATAACAGGCAGGCATCTATTTATTTATACGAGTTGCCCATGCTATGCTGAGTTAGCCTCAACACATTCAAGTTTTTAAATCATATAACTTGCTTTCAAATCAACTTCCTCACGACAGCTGAAGGGTTCAAGTCAATAGATGGCTAATGTGTTTTTTTTTTTTTATTAAATCTCTTGATAGGGTCACTTAATGATTGTTAGGATGCTTGATGCAGCCCCCAGATGCAAACTGTCTGCAAAGCATAAAGAATGAGCTGTTCCCCCTCTGCCACAGCCTCTGCTGATTTACAACCACTTTGTGTTTGATGCTGGACAGGATAATTTCATCAGTCTCCAACCCTTGTGATCACGTCCCAAAATGACTCGTCAGGTGAGGCCCCAGCGGAAGATTGCTTGTCACCTGTAGGAAGTAGCTGTCTGCTCTGAGTACTCTCTCCTCATAAATGTAATCATCTGTTAGTTATTCATTGAGCTATCCTTCATGGGCTTGATGGAGTGGCGAGAGCACAGGACCAACTCCTCACTGGGGAAACGCTTAGAAACAATGCTAGTACCCATTGTATTTTTCTTTCTTCTCTCTCATCTCTTTCTAATGTTGGGAGGACAAGTGTACATCTGGGCTCGTTTTTGAAGATTATGAATGAAAATATCCATGTTAGTACATTAAAGAATATTTTCTTAATTTTTAAAAATTTCACAAATGAGGAAATGGGACTTAGAGATGGTAATTTGTCAAATGTCAAATAGTTGGTCAGGTTTGCCTGACTTTCAATTCTTTATTCTTAACCATTTAGCAGTATTGCAGAATAAATCAATGTTTAAATGAGGTGACACAATCACCTCTCTTACACTTTTAAGCCTAATCTAGAATGAAATAATTTATATATGTTGGCATCATGTTTAATTTAATCCAATTACTAATTAGCCACTTCATTAGTTCATTTATTGACTCAACACCTATTATGATCCTACTACATTCCAGGCACAGGGCATACTGTAAATTACTCCAATGACTGAATGGTTACTGCCTGTAACAGCCACAGAGGAGAAGTTAAGGGCCATGAGCATGTTTAGTTAGAGTGACTGGAGAAAGCCTGCAGAGGACAGGCCACTTGAAGTGGACCCCAGATGATGTCTGCATTCCCAGATGGCACAGGGCCTTTCATGGACCAGAGTCACTCAAAACACAATCTGACTTGTCCTAAATCTGTGCATGATTTCTCTAGTGTATCTTGGGAAATTTTGCCAGAAAGGCTTCTGGGACCTTTGTAGTGGGGTTGCCTTGACAGCTTAGGGAGGAAAAAGAAGAGCCTGGGATAGAGAGGGAGTTTAGAACTGTGCCCAGAAACCTCAAGTGATGGATGGAATATGACTGGAGGTTTGATTCAGAGACCTTGTTTGAAGTTAGAATTCTTGGTGAGTTTGAAACAAGATCTCAAAGAGCCTGGTGGGTCCTCATCTAAGTTGATTCAGGGTTCTGGAAGCATTCCACATCTAGGTACAGTCCTGGCAGCAGATCTGAAATGCATTCAAGGTACAGGGAATTTTATTGGTTGCCATGGTGAGAATTAGATCACATCCTGGGAAGGACTGAGCCTATGGTTGGAAGGTCTAAACATAGAAACTTCTAGAGCCCTTATGTATTCCTTTGTTCAAAGTGAACTTTGCCAATGCATGTAGGTTGATTCTTCTACACAGATAAACTGAAACAGAATGTCCTTTCCATCAGTTCAGTTCAGTTCAGTTGCTCAGTCATGTCCAACTCTTTGCGACCCCATGGAGTGCAGCACACCAGGCTTCCCTGTCCATCACCAATACCCAGAGCTTGCTCAAATTCATCGAGTCGGTGATACCATCCAACCATCGCATCCTCTGTCATCCCCTTCTCCTCCTGCCTTCAATCTTTCCTAGCATCAGGGTCTTTTCTAATGAATCAGTTCTTCGTATCAGGTGGCCAAAGTATTGGAGCTTCAGCTTCAGCATCAGTCCTCCCAATGACTATTCAGGACTGATCTCCTTTAGGATGGACTGGTTGGATCTCCTTGCTGTCCAAGGGTCTCTCAAGTGCCTTCTCCAACACCACAGTTCAAAATCATCAGTTCCTTGGCACTCAGCTTTCTTTATGGTCCAACTCTCACATCCTTACGTGACTACATACATACATCAATAGTTTTGTATTAATAATAGAATTCCTTGTACAGAAATTTGCTTTCCAGATCAGCAAATACATTTTTGTTAGGGTTTACTCTCTGTCTCCAGAACTGTAGGCCCTTGGTTGGTATTTTGCTCAAACTCTTTCCTACAAAAAGGTAAAAATTTGCTGCTCCTCATGAGTGAATCATTCTAATATTCTCTGGAGGAAGCAAGATCTTTTTTCATAAGGAATACAATGAATGGTCATTAAACACCCAGTACATCCATTGTGTATAAAATACATGGTGTCATAAAGGTCTGAAGAATTACCAGAGACACGGCATGAACTTACCTCTGGATGCTGCAGAGTATGGAACTTACTAGAATTTTTTTCCAGTACGGACCCAAATATGCCTCCGGGTGGTATGTTGTTCACTTTGTAGTATGAGGGCTTTCCTGGTGGCTCACATGGTAAAGAATCTGCCTGCCAATGCAGGAGACCAAGGTTCAGTCCCTGAGTTGGGAAGATCCCCTGGAGAAGGGAAAGGCTACCCACGCCAGTATTCTTGTCTGGTGAATTCCATGGACAGAGGAGTCTGGTGGGCTACAGAAAGTAAGTTACTCTTAATTATTAGATTCCAAGGCATTGATGATTGGTACTTTTGTCACCAAAGACAGCAGTTAAATGGGAGAGAACAACACAGGGGTAAATCATTTTCACTTATTTACGTTCATTAGAAACTGCCAAGTGGATTCAATTTTTATTTAAAAAATAAAAGTCTTCCCAAGCTGGGAGGTGTTATGGTCAGCTAAGAAAAAAAATTTTATAATCAAAACACACAATGTTGGAGAATATGTTTATTATAGATGTTGCGATGATTTACTTCTAATCATAATATTCCTAGTAGACATCATAGTAACAAGGATTTCCTTTAATTAGGTTGTGTCTCTTTCATAAAACTATATCAAGTGAAGATAGATTGAAAACATAATGTCTTTGGCAGTGAAGTAGACTTTTGTGGCATCCCTGCCATTGGCTATGACAAGTGACAAGTGAAAGCCGCTCAATTGTGTCTGACTCTATGCGACCACATGGACTATAGGCCATGGAATTCTCCAGGCCAGCATACTGGGATGCATAGCCTTTCCCTTCTCCATGGGATCTTCCCAATCAGGGATTGAATCCAGATCTCCCACATTGCAGGCAGATTTTTTACCAGCTGAGCCACAAGGGAAGCCTGCCATTGGCTATAAGCATAGACAAAGTAGAATACTGGCTTCAGGAATCTTCTAAGAGCAGCCCTGGAAGGTATAGCTTTGGCACAAGCCAAATCATGTACTCCAGAATCACCTTCTATAGTAGTGAGACATGTAGTCTACCTGCTTCAGCTCCATTTGGAGAGCACTGACTCCTCTGAAGCATGGCACGTGCCTCAACCTTCCTTGGAGGAAGGTGAGTTTGTCCAGAGGGAAATGGTCTTGTAGAAAACAAGTCTAATGACTGCTGGTGACAGGTACAGAGTTCTGCAAAACAGAGGGAAGACTGTTTTTTGCAAAATAAAATAAATGTCAAGAGTTCATGGGAAATCACACTTTTAAATGGACCATGATCCTTTTCTAAAGAATTATAACTTAATAAATTCAGAGAAGAAAGTAATTTGGACATTCCCCTGCAACAAAAAGAGATGGAGAGCATTCTTAACTTTTTAACAAAGCTCCATTGTTTTCTTGTGATTTTGCTTTATGGGGTTTAAATTAAAGGGAAGCTACTCTGTGGCAAAGCAAATCTTTGTTTTAAAACATTTAAGTAGAATCCGCACTGGAGAACTTCCTTGAGGGCCAATGCTTGTTCTGAGATGATTTTTTTTTAATTGAGGTATAGTTGATTTACAACATTGTATCAGTTTCTGGTGTATAAAATGTGGTTCAGTTTCATATTATTTTCCATTATAGTTTATTACAGGATAATAAATATAGTTCCCTGTGCTATATGGTAGGACCTTACTGTTTATTGAGACCAATCTTTTAATTGGAAATATTTCAAGTCATTATCATGTGAAAGCAACTACAGGCAAGAAATAAACTACCATAATACCATATGTCTTTGCATAAAGTGACCCAAGAGCTTTAGTGAAACCCCCTCAGACATCCAATGTATACAATAAGTTGACTTTTCTTTTAAGCATCCAGAGCTTACTACATATGTACTAACCTTGGGACAAGAAACAAAATGATCATTCACATTCTCTTGCAGCATCATGTAAGGAGCTAACTTAGCCCCAAACCCTGAAGGTCTAGTTGTTCTAGTTGTTCTCTTAACTCTGGGGTAGAGAAATTTAAGTAAAAAGTTGACTTCCTTGGTAGGGACTATAACCTGGTACTTTCAAAGTTATTTCATTAAGTTTACCACATAATTATAATTGAAGAAAATATAGGGTTCATTTTTAACACATTTTTACAAAATTCCTTCACCTTAAAAGCTGTTATTTAAAAAAGTGAAAGTAGCCTTTCAGCAAAAACTAAGTTGGAAAGTATTATAGCATATAGAATGCACATAAGACTTTTTGATTTACTGCATTATAGAAAAGACAAATGAGACTTTTAATCTTTTATGAAATACTTCTAGTGTCTCTATTTCCATTTTCATGGAATTTCATGAGAACATCAATATTAATATCATGGTGGCTGTGACCCACTATTTCAGCAGTGTGTGGGCTGTTTATCTCTTTCCTTTTTGCTCTTTTATTTTATAATGAAAGTGTATTAACTGTAAAAAATAATTTCATCAATCTTTTAGGTATTTAAAAACATAAGGTCATTTAAATTGGCTTATCCAAAGTTATACACACTTTTTGGAGTAATATTTAGTCCAAGTGAGGGTGATAAGCACTAAGATTCTGTAAGCACAAGATGTAGGAACACAGAGGAAAGACTCAGAAAAAGTTTCATTAAAGAAATGAAGGGTAACCTAAGATTTGAATGATTGTGAGTTAGCCAAGAGACCCGGGAGACAAATGTTCCAGGCATAGGGAATAGCATATGCCAGAGCCCAGTCATGAGATTTAGCCATTTACTAGGAGATTTGAAGCTATAGAGTGCTGGGAGAATGGCAGTGAAAGGACTGAAGGGATAAATGGCTTAGAATGTGGACTTTGTCTCAAGGACAACCACTAAAGGATTTTAAGCTTGGGATTGACAAGATCAGATCTGCATTTATTAAGATCAATTTCATAACTGCTGGGGGGAAGAATTGTTGTTGGAGATTTGAATAAGCAGTTAGGGGGAAATACAAGATACTTTATTTAAAGCTGGAATTATTTCACAGATTAATGTGAAAAAAATTATGAAAATTTGGACGGAATCCAGATTCTCTCTGACCATACATAACCTACCCAGGAGTCATGTGATATCTATCAGGAGAAAAGCACTGAAAAATTTAAAGCCCAGAGAAACAAGATGGCTGAAGTGTTAGTCTTGTTGGTAAGATCATCCTGGCAGTGACAAATTTTTGCCAATTATCTATTGAAACTAAGAAGACACCCCATAATTATTGCTTTAAAGTTACTATTCATTTCATATGCTCACAAGGTCATAATCTGTTGGTCAAGAATTTAAGCAGGGTTTAGTTGGAGGAGTCTACTGAATTTTGTGGCAACATCTGGGGTCACTTGATAATATTCAGTTGGTGACAAGTCTGGACAGGAGGCCTCAAAAAGTCTTAATCACATGTTAAGACTTGAATGTCTTGTCCAGGACCACCAGTAGGTTGTTTGGCTGGGCCACTCTCTTTTCCTGCATAATTCCAGCAAAATTAAACAAGATACTAAAAGGAGCATACATCATGATCAAGTGGGATTTATCCCTGGGATGCAGGAGTAGTTCAACATACACAAATCAATAAGTATGATACACTGCATCGATAGTCTGAAAGATAGAAATCATATGATCTATTGAGATGTCAGTAAATGGAGGGAAAGCATTTGACAAAATACATGTTTTCATGAATTGATGAAAGAAGCTCTTGACAAATTGGGTATAGAAGGAAAGTGCCTCTACACAACAGTGCCATACCTGGCAAACACACAACTAACACACTCAGCAGTAACATCATGCTCTTTCCCTCTAAGATCGGGAACATAAAAGGGTGCCCACTCTTACCACTCCCATTCAACATAATACTGGAAGTCCAAGAAAGGCAAGAAAAAGAAATGAAAGACATCTAAATCAGAATGAAATAAGTAAAATTGTCTCTGTTGGCAGATTATATGATCACGTATGGATAAAATCCTAAAGACTCCAGCAAAAAAAAAATAATAAAATTGGAACTAATTACAAATTCAGTAAATTCCAGGATACAAAACCAACATGCAGAAATCAGTTGCATTTCTAAATGCTAACAACAAACTAACAGAGAAATAAAGACAACAATTAGATTTACAGTAGCAGCAAAAACAACAAAGTGCTTAGGAATTAGTTTAACCAATGAAGTGAACACCTGTACACTGAAAACTATAAAACATTGATGAAAGAAACTGAAAAGACAAAAATAAATGGAAAGATATTCATGTTCATGAATCAGAAGAAATGATACTGTTAAAATGTCCATATGGCTCCAAACTACCTATAGATTCAATGCAATCCCCATCAAAATTTCAGTGGCATTTTTCACAGAAATAAAGAAAACAGTCCTAAAACTCATGTTGAGCTACAAAAGACCTTGAATAGCCAAAACAATCCTGAGAAAGAAGAACACAGCTTAAGGCATCACATGTCTTGATTCCAAGCTATATTAAAAAGCTACAGTAATCAAAATAGTATAAAGTGAAGTTGCTCAGTTGTGTCCGACTCTTTGCGCATCCATGGACTGTAGCCTACCAGACTCCTCCATCCATGAAATTTTCCAGGCAAGAGTACTGGAATGGGCTGCCACTTCCCTCTCCAGGAGATCTTCTGATCCAGGGATTGAACCTGGATCTACAGTATTTCAGGCAGGTGCTTTACCCTCTGAGCCACCAGGGAATCAAAATAGTATAGAACTGGCATAAAAATTAGACACATAGACCATGGAAGAGAATTGAGAGCCCAGAAAAACCCTCACATATATGATCAATTAATATTTTGTAGAGGAGCCAAGAATATTAAATGAGGAAAGAATAGTTTTTTCAATAAATGGTTTTGGGGAAACTGGATAATCACATGCAGAAGAATGAAATTGAACCCCTATCTTACTCCACTCCAAGAGTTTACTTGAAATGGATTAAAGATTTAAAAAATAATACCTGAAGCCGTAAGACCCTTAGAAGAAAACATAGAAAAAAATGCTTTTTAATATTGGCAACATTTTTTTTTTTGGATATGATCCAAAAGCACAACAAAAGCAAAAATAAACAAAAGGTACATCATCAAACTGAAAGCCTTCTGCACAGCAGAGGAAATCATCAACAAAATGAAAAGGCAGTCTACAAGTTGCGAGAAAATATTTTAAATTGTCTGTCTAAGGGCTTAATATCCAAAATATATAGGGGACGCATATTACTCAATAGCAAACAAAAAGAAATTCCAATCAAAAAATGAGCAGAGGACCCAAATAGACATTTTCCCAAAGAAGACACAAAAAGGACAAACAGGTACATGAAAAGAAGGTCAACATCATTGTTCAGCAGGGAAATACAGATTGAAACCACAGTGAGATAGCAATTCATATCTGTTAGAATGACTGCTATCAAAAAGACAGAGATAACAAGTGTTGGTGAAGATGTGGGGAAAGAAAAGAACCCTTGTGCATTATCAGTTAAAATGTAAATTGATACAGCACTGTTTTCCCACTTGTCATGACTGCTTTAACTCTTTATCTTATGTTGTGTGAACTCTACATGTCACCTCAAGTCCTTTTAGAAATTAGTGAGTATGCAAATAAATAAACCAATAAAAGAGAAATAATTTCAGGCATATATGTATTATGGTGTTTAGAAACAAAAAAAATTTAACACAGAGAACTGTATTCTTATTTATTTTCTTTCTTTTAGAATTACTGCCCTTAAAAACAATCACCTGAAAACCAAAATATGGAGCATGGTCCCATTAGTGTTACCGTAGAACATGCAGGAGACTTTTAATTGATAAACATACACTGTGCCAATCCAGTTTAGTCTCAGACAAGCTGGAATTGATTGCTAATTTTAGGTGGTGGCTAAAGAGGAAATGTGGCTTCCAGGTGGCACAGTGCCAATGCAGGAGATGCAAGAATTACAGGTTCAATCCCTGGGTCAGGAAGATCTCCTGGAGGAGGAAATGGCAACCTATTCCAGTACCGTTGCCTGGAGAAGCCAATGGGTGGAGGAGCCTGACAGTCCACGGGGTCGCAAAGAATCAGACACGACTGAGGGGAATCAGACACACACACACACACACACACACACAGGGGAAATATGCCCAGAAACAAAGGAAAGAGGGGGAAAAAATCATGCTATTGATTTTAAGAACTGGCTTCAAAGGAAGACTAGCAAAGTGCTGGTCACTAGAAAAGGGGATTTAAAGGCCTGGATTCCAGTCATGTTTCTGCTGTCAGATGACTGAGTGCCCCTGAGCAAGTAACACAGCCTGGGCACCAGTTCCTCCCGTTTCCATAGTCCCAGGCTTCAGAGGTGAAAGCTGTCTTCTTCTCTTCAAGCTCTCTTTACTTCCATTAACTTTTTCATTGCATTTGCCACGTGAGTAGACCGTTTGTTTATGTGCCTCCTCCCTAGAAGTCAGCTTCTCCTAAGTGTGTTTGTTTTTCACTCAACTCCGTTTGTGTAGTTTCTAACACATAATTGGTGTTCAATAAAAACAAGGCCAAAAAAAATGTATGAATTGAATCACCTGTCACTATATCTTTCTTGGACTCAATTTCATTCACAAAATTAAGGGAGTAACAACTGCTCCTTCTGCTACTGCTAAGTCGCTTCAGTTGTGTCCAACTCTGTGCGACCCCATACTGAGGAGATCCCAAATTTCCTTCTTTGATTCTGGCACACAGACACCTAAAGCCTTTTTAGAACATAAAATAATCAGTCCTTACATTTTCTTACAGTTAGAAGCCATTGACTTTTTGATCTCCATTTTGAGCGTTGAGGCCTCTAACAGGTATAATGCAACTTTAATCTGAAAGCGATCACCTGAAGAAGGAAAGAAAAGTGGACACAGCCCTTTATACTCCCAGGACATGTCTTTTTGTCTCATTATACTCTTGAAAAGATGATGTGAGATAGAAAAAAAAGCACGAGGAGGCTAGCATTTGAAAAGGAAAATGCAACAGGGTGGAGAAAAAAGGATCAGAAAAGCCCCTGGAAAGAAGAGTGAGTCAAAGGTATGTCTAAGAGAAGAGAGTTGTGGTCAAGGACTCAGCTCTTGACCTGGGAGGGAGGCTCTGAGAGACATTTGATCTGCACTTTCACTTAGAAAATTAATCCAGAAGATATCTGAGGCTTCTTTCCTTTTTGTCATGAATACTTTATTGGAGCAGATTCAGAATGAGACTTTTAACAGGAGCACTTTAAAAAAGATGAAGAAAAAAATGTAATAATTGCACACTCAGGCTTGTAATTTCAGAACATCATGATGTTAAAAGGGCTCTAAACATGCTACTTCAGATTTGGATTCCTTTTCACTTCTTCACGAAAGACTAATCTTGTAAGATTGGAGCTGATCGCTGTTTTTGAGTCACACCAATAAACGTTTGGAGTCCATTGTCAGAATGGGAACACTATACTTCTTCCATAATTCAAAAATAATTGAAAGAATGTAACTCAACAATTTTAAAATAATGAATTTTTTAAGATAATAGTTAAGTTCAGTCCAATCTTAGAAAATTCTAGCCCCAAAGAGTTCTTTTTTGAGAAAATAAAGAGAAAGGAATCGATGAGCAAAAATGGTGTGTTACAGAAAAACTCATCGTTTTTAGCTGTTATCTGTCACATTCCCTAAAGGAATATAGAATACATTTTTAAAGGGTATCTCTGTTGACAAAAGTCAAGAAAAAACGTACTCTCATGTGTCAAAAGTAGTTACTGATGAATTGTGTTTTGTTTAATTGTTCAGAGTAGGTGCGAAGTAGATGAGGAATGGAGATGGGGGAGAGAAGGGACTATGTTTCTCCTGAGGCACTGAGGGCTTTTATTTTCCTGTATTTTACAAGTGGTTCACATCAGCCTAAAGCATAGTGTGTGCGGGTTCTTACCTTGTCTCTCTTTGAGGAAAAGAAAGGAAAGGGATTGCAAAAAAAAAAAAAAAAAAAATCATCTGGATGGTAAATAGAAGAGGCACTTGTGCAGCCCTGGCCTCCTGTCATTGTCTCCATTGTAAGCGGTGTCAGAGCCATCACATTAGGTTGCCACCACGGGGTGCATGCAAATGGGGGAGCTCAAAGCAGGCAGTGCTGAGCAGCCACCACCTGCACATTTCAGATTGTTGGCAGGTACATTGCAGTGGACTAAAACAGAATAATTACTGGAGATAGAGTTGGCAAGTATAGTGTACGGGAGAGGCATTCAATTGCACATGAGTACGATAGGTGAACTATAAAAAAAAAAAATAGTTGGAAGGGTGGGGGGAAATTCCCCATTAAACACCAGACAGCTGGCAATTCCTACCTTCCATTTCGTTTCCTATGAAATAAGAAAGGCTGACCTATGAAGTCAGATTCTCTAGATTTTGGACCATTGATTTAAACAGGGGACATAAAGAGTAAAATTGGGGTCTTGAGAGATGCTTCCTGAACACAGAATGGAATAAGCTCTCAAAGACCAGGGATGCATAGGGAAATGTGTGATAACCATACAGTGCATGAGGTAAATGTAGGGTGAATACTGGGACACTTATTTTATCTATCAAACATATTAGTACTTACAGATCAGTCACTATTCTTAGCACTTTATATGTATTAATTCTTTGAATTCTCAGAATGACCTTGTTATTGCCTTTCTTATCATTGCCATTTTACATGCAGAGGAGGAAACTGAGTCACAGAAAATTAAATGACTTGCCCAAGACTAATTAGCTGTTCTGCAGCAGGGTGGAGGATTCAGCTCTGGTCACCTAGCTCCCTGGTCCACACTGTAAACCATCGCTTCAAGCTGCCTCCCAGTGAGAATATATAAGGACTTTAAATGGGATGTTGGCAGAAATTTACATAGAACAACAACACAAAATGATCATTTTATGTAAGTTATCTAAATTATTCAACGTGAACAGCATTATTTTCTTGAATGTGTAGTTATTTGCATAAACGTTCCTTTTTTCTTTCTAAATCTCTGACAGCTTCTCATTTATCAGAGTTTTGTCAATGAAATGCCTGAAACACGTTATGACTCCTCCTTTAAAAAGCTGAAAATTTGTACGTATGTATATTACATACTTTCCCGAATTGCAGGGTGTGTTGGGTGGGGAGGATCTGCCTCAAGGCCATGTGTACTCCAGTTGCCACTCATGGGACAACTGGCATCTCTAAATTTTTCGTATCTTTTGAGCCACTTCTCCTAACAGTAACACTTCATTGTTTCCCAACCAGAATTCATCCTCCTATTTCTTCCTAACAGAACTCCTCATTTTCTCATATATTTACCCTCAAATTAGTACATCGCTTTCCTCTGGCTATCATTAATCCAGAAATAGGCATGTGACTTAAGTGACCCTCATAAGGATGAAGTAAAGACATTATATTCCATGGTTCTTCCTCATTTCTTCTTTTTTCTCTCTCAACCCCCTCCTTCCCCTCTCTCTCTTTCTCTTCTGTCTCTCTTGAGACTGAGGAAATATCAGTCCCAGTTGCCCCTGGCAGCCATCTTGCATCTTCTGCAAGATGAATCAGCCAAATACAAAGCCTGAAAACTGCAAATCGGAGAGAACTAGGTCCTGATGACAGCATTTAGTAGCTGATTGTAACGTACCTGCAATTAACTCTCACTTTGAATTTCCTGTCTTGTGAGACAAGTTTCCATATTGTTTTGCTGTAGCTTACCTTCAAAAGCATCCAAATAAAAGCCCTGAGGCCTGCACTTCTAAGTCACGTATTCCCTACAAGCTCCATTTAGACCCTTAGCAGCTTTGACACTGATCTACAAATACTTCAGCATCTAGATTTTCAGCAATGGGCCCCTTTGACTCAGGAAACCTCTTAGAGGCTGTCTGGAGTCTTGAATTAAGCAAGTTATGAGACTCCCTTAAGGTACTTTGGTAGCAGCAAAATCATGGACATGAATGAGGCAAGAAGTTGACACGGCAGGGATCAAACTGGTAGCAGAAATTTGTTAGAGAAAAGAATCTGCATCTTTACAGTGGAGATGTTGTTTTCTTTCCCCTGCAGCATTGGTGTGGTAAGAAACAAAGACAAGGTTTTTCAGAAAGAACACTATAATCAAGCACCCACTCCACCATCTGTTCAATTCAGTCAATCAGTAGTGTCCGACTCTTTGCAACCCCAAGGACCACAGCACATCAGGCCTGTGTGTCCATCACTAACTCCCGGAGTTTACCCAAACTCATGTTCACTGAGTCAGTGAGGCCATCCAACCATCTCATCCTCTATCATCCCCTTCTCCTCCTGCCTTCAATGTTTCCCAGCATCAGGGGCTTTTCAAATGAGTCAGCTCTTCGCATCAGGTGGCCAAAGTTTTGGAGTTTCAGCTTCAACATCAGTCCTTCCAATGAACATTCAGGACTGATCTCCTTTAGGATGGATTGGTTGGATCTCCTTGCAGTCCAAGGGACTGTCAAGAGTCTCCTCCAACACTACAATTCAAAAGCACCAATTCTTCGGTGCTCAGCTTTCTTTATAATCCAACTCTCATCCATACATGACTACTGGAAAAACCATAGCCTTGACTAGATGGACCTTTGTTGACAAAGTATCATCTCTGCTTTTTAATATGCTATCTAAGTTGGTCATAACTATTCTTCCAAGGAGTAAACGTCTTTTAATTTCATGGCTGCAGTCACCTACTGTAGTGATTTTGGAGCCCCCCAAAATAAAGTCTGCCACTGTTTCCACTGTTTTCCCATTTATTTGCCATGAAGTGATGGGACCAGATGGTATTCAGTTTTCTGAATGTTGAGCTTTAAGCCAACTTTTTCACTCTCCTCTTTCACTTTCATCAAGAGGCTCTTTAGTTCTTCTTCACGTTCTGCCTTAAGAGTGGTATCATCTGCATATCTGAGGTTATTGATATTTCTCCTGGCAATCTTGATTCCAGCTTGTGCTTCCTCCAGCCCAGTGTTTCTCATGATGTACTCTGTATATAAGTTAAATAAGCAGGGTGAAAATATACAGCCTTGATGTATTTTTTTTTCCTATGTGGAAACAGTCTGTTGTTCCATGTCCAGTTCTAACTGTTGCTTCCTGACCTGCATACAGATTTCTCAGGCAGATCAGGTGGTCTGGTATTCCCATCTCTTGAAGAATTTTCCACAGTTGATTGTGATCCACACAGTCAAAGGCTTTGGCATAGTCAATAAAGCAGAAACAGATGTTTTTTCTGGAACTCTCTTGCTTTTTCCATGATCCAGCAGATGTTGGCAATTTGATCTCTGGTTCCTCTGCCTTTTCTAAAACCAACTTGAACATCAGGAAGTTCACGGTTCACATATTGCTGAAGCCTGGCTTGGAGAATTTTGAGCATTACTTTACTAGCATGTGAGATGAGTGCAATTGTGTGGTAGTTTGAGCATTCTTTGGCATTGCCTTTCTTTGGGATTGGAATGAAAACTGACCTTTTCCAGTCCTGTGGCCACTGCTGAGTTTTCTAAATTTGCTGGCATATTGAGTGCAGCACTTTCACAGCATCATCTTTCAGGATTTGAAATAGCTCAACTGGAATTCCATCACCTCCACTAGCTTTGTCCGTAGTGATGTTTTCTAAGGCCCACTTGACTTCACATTGCAGGATGTCTGGCTCTAGGTCAGTGATCACACCATCGTGATTATCTGGGTCATGAAGATCTTTTTTGTACAGTTCTTCTGTGTATTCTTGCCACCTCTTCTTTATATCTTCTGCTTCTATTAGGTCCATACCATTTCTGTCCTTTATTGAGCTCATCGTTGCATGAAATAGTCCCTTGGTATCTGTAATTTTCTTGAAGAGATCTCTAGCCTTTCCCATTCTATTATTTTCCTCTATTTCTTTGCCTGATCACTGAGGAAGGCTTTCTTATCCCTCCTTGCTATTCTTTGGAACTCTGCATTCAAATGGATATATCTTTCCTTTTGTCCTTTGCTTTTCACTTCTCTTCTTTCTGCAGCTATTTTAAGACCTCCTCAGACAACCACTTTTTTGCATTTCTTTTTCTTGGGCATGGTCTTGATCCTTGTCTCCTCTACAATGGCATGAAACTCTGTCCATAGTTCATCAGGCACTCTATCAGATCTAGTCCCTTAAATCGATTTCTCCCTTCCACTGTGTAATCAATCATAAGAGATTTGATTTAGGTCATACCTCAATGGTCTGGTGGTTTTCCCTACTTTCTTCAGTTTAAGTCTGAATTTTGCAATAAGGAGTTCATAATCTGAGCCAAAGTCAGCTCCTGGTCTTGTTTTTGTTGACCATATAGAGCTTCTCCATCTTTGGCTGCAAAGAATATAATCAATCTGATTTCAGTATTGGCCATCTGGTGATATCCATGTGTAGAGTCTCCTCTTGTGTTGTTGGAAAAAGGTGTTTGCTATGACCAGTGTGTTCTCTTGGCAAAACTCTATTAGCCTTTGCCCTGCTTCATTCTGTACTCCAAAGTCAAATTTGCCTGTTACTCCAGGTGTTTCTCGACTTCCTATTTTTGCATTCCAGTCCCCTATAATGAAAAGGAAATCATTTTGGGGTGTTAGTTTTAAAATTTCTTGTAGGTCTTCATAGAAAACTTCAGCTTCTTTAGCATTATTGGTTGGGACATAGACTTGGATTTCTGTGATATTCAATGGTTTGCTTTGGAAACGAACAGAGAGCATTCTGTCATTTTTGTTCACTTGGGAGAGCATTACACTGAAGATCTACAATGGAACAAAATAGAAAGCCCAGAGATAAACCTACGCACCTATGGACACCTTATCTTTGACAAAGGAGGCAAGGATATACAATGGAGAAAAGACAATCTCTTTAACAAGTGGTGCTGGGAAAACTGGTCAACCACTTGTAAAAGAATGAAACTAGAACACTTTCTAACACCATACACAAAAATAAACTCAAAATGGATTAAAGATCTAAACATAAGACCAGAAACTATAAAACTCTTAGAGGAGAACATAGGAAAAACACTCTCTGACATACATTACAGCAGCATCCTCTAGAACCCACCTCCCAGAATATTGGAAATAAAAGCAAAAATAAACAAATGGGACCTAATTAAACTTAAAAGCTTCTGCACAACAAAGGAAACTATAGGCAAGGTGAAAAGACAGCCTTCAGAATGGGAGAAAATAATAGCAAATGAAACAACTGACAAACAACTAATCTCAAAAATATACAAGCAACTCCTACAGCTCAACTCCAGAAAAATAAACGACCCAATCAAAAAATGGGCCAAAGAACTAAACAGACATTTCTCCAAAGAAGACATACAGATGGCTAACAAACACATGAAAGGATGCTCAACATCACTCATTATTAGAGAAATGCAAATCAAAACCACAATGAGGTACCATTTCACGCCAGTCAGAATGCCTGCAATCCAAAAGTCTACAAGCAATAAATGCTGGAGAGGGTGTGGAGAAAAGGGAACCCTCTTACACGGTTGGTGGGAATGCAAACTAGTACAGCCACTATGGAGAACAGTGTGGAGATTCCTTAAAAAATAGAACTGCCATACGACTGGAAATAGAACTGCCATATGACCCAGCAATCCCACTGCTAGGCATACACACCGAGGAAATCAGAATTGAAAGAGACACGTGTACCCCAGTGTTCATCGCAGCACTGTTTATAATAGCCAGGACATGGAAGCAACCTAGATGTCCATCAGCAGAGGAATGGATAAGAAAGCTGTGGTACATATACACAATGGAATATTACTCAGCCATTAAAAAGAATACATTTGAATCAGTTCTAATGAGGTGGATGAAACTGGAGCCCATTATACAGAGTGAGGTAAGCCAGAAAGAAAAAACCAATACAGTATATTAATGTATATATATGGAATTTAGAAAGATGGTAATGACAACCCTGTATGCAAGACAGCACAAGAGACACAGATGTATAGAAAGTCTTTTGGACTCTGTGGGAGGGGGTGATGATTTGGGAGAATGGCATTAAAACATGTATAATATCATACAAGAAATGAATCACCAGTCCAGGTTCGATGCAGGATACAGGAAGCTTGGGGCTGGTGCACTGGGATGACCCAGAGGGATGGTATGGGGAGGGAGGTGGGAGGAGGGGTTCAGGATGGGGAACACGTGTACACCTGTGGTGGATGCAGGTTGATGTATGGCAAAACCAATACAATATTGTAAAGTTAAAAATAATAATAATAATAAATAATAATAATTTTTAAAAAAGAAAAAAAATGTACTGAAGATCTAAAGGTCCCTGGTTCGATCCTGGGTTTCAGCAGACAACCACCATCCATTAGCTGTGTGTTTTATCAAGCAAGTTACTTAGTGTCCCTAAACCTCCATTTCCTCACCTGAAAAAACTAGGACTAGCAATCCTATTATTTCTAATCATGTAAGGGTTACCGATAATATAGAGAGAATGAATTCATGTGCTGAGTCCAAAAGTAGCAACCATTATTATGATGTTGGCTGTACACCCCTGTTGTCTCTTATGTAGTCAACAGATCGTTGTTGAACACCTACTATATTGTCAAGTATGGTCATAGACAAAGAAGGGAAATGCAGTATTCTTGCCTGGAGAATGCCATGGACAGAGGAGTGTGGTGGACAGAGGAGTGTGGTGGACAGAGGAGTCTATGGGGTTGCAAAGAGTTAGACACAACTGAACAACTAAAGCAGGACACACGGTCATAGGCACAAGGCTTGAAAACACTTTCATTGCACATTAGCAGGTTTTGTGAGGAAAATATTCATGTATGTGTTGCCAAGAAGTGAATCTGTACTTTTATTTCCAAAATCTTTCTTTCAAGATTAATACTCCTCTTTCTCCAGTCTTATTATAACTTACTCAAAATGTGGTTTATCTCTAAAAAAATACAAAAGCCAGTACTTCCTTTTAGAAAAATCACATATTGTCTCCTTCCAGTCCAGACTTCATGGTCTACTTTGTTATGGGTAAGATATTCTAAAGTTTAAAATGAGTATCAAGAGCTCCATCTGGGATGAGTAAGGAAAAGTCTACTCCCTTCTCTTGTAAAAATATGCGTTGAGATGATCATCTTGAGTCATCTTATTGAAATTAACTCTTATCCCAGGTATGAGGAGCCAATTTCCTTGCCTGTCAAAAGGAACCACACCTTCTGCCCTTCAGGATGTACTCTCTGGACATTTCTCAGCATTCCTGGACAGGTAGTGTAAGGAAGTTGCATTCCTTTATATATGGCAGGACTAGAAATGACCTTCAAAAGGGAAGAACAAGTTGTTCTTCTTCAAAGAGAAGAACAACCTCTGAGGCAAGAATTCACAGGCATGGTTTAGTGGTTCCTGCCCACATGGAGATACATCCTTCACCTATGGAAAAGGGCATGATTGATGGAGGGAAGAGTGGTTTATCTTTGCTTGAGCTGGAGGTTTAAAGGGGAGGCAGTACCCCTGAGGCCATTCTGTTGATGGGAGCAATAATCATTAAAGACATTTCCCAAGGGAACAGGAAATCTCTGAGTTTTAAGAGCGTGGAGCTTATTGGCCCTTGGCCATGTTTTTCCTCCATTGCCAACCCTGGAATTCTTAGTGTTTCCTTTGTTAAGGAATTCTACATGTCCCATTTACCCTTAACCCACATGGATGACCTCAGAGAACTTTTCTCATTTCCCTCCAACAGGAAACCTCTCCTTTGGAGACTGATGGAAATGAGTTTCCTCAGGAAAAATGATAACAAAAGGACCCACCAGCACTTCTGCTCTGTCACCATTAAGGGCAAATAATATGTAAATCTTGCGAATGCCTGCTGTGTGAGTTCAACAACGACCAAGTACATCCAAAGTGATTACCACCATTGAAAAAACAGTGCCCTTTAACTTTCTGAGACAAGTTAACTGTTATTCTTTTACTTCACTGAACAGTTTTATAGTCATTTCTTGACAACCAACCAGTTCCTTTAAAATATTATCAACGTAAAAAATATTTAAATGCAAAGTTAACAAAGCCCATATTTTCCAATCTAGGAAAATCATGGAGTTTTTAATCATGGAGATTAAAAAGGACTATATTTTCATGGTTCCTGACTCCATCAGAAGCAAGACATAAGGCAGATTGAGAAAGTTAAATAGAAATTTCCAATGTGAGGAGGCAGAAGAGGACAGCTTTGAATATGATTGTGGGGGAGTGCATGCCTTGAGACTCCTGTTGGCTGAAGTGATCAAGGACGGAGCTGAGAAAAGACCTTGAAGAAGGAGTAGGGTATAAAGAATGACCAATGAGAGGAAGGGCTTTCTAGTCATGAAAGTAAAGGGTCAATGAAGGCACCATGGTGAATTCCCAGAATCACTGAACCAAGGGCAGGCTGAGCTGGTATGCTGGTTTCAGATATTTAAGTTGTGTCTTGAAAGCAGTGAGGAGACATTGAACATTGTGCAAGGAGATATTATGAAGAATGTGGAGCTTTATGACTGTAAATCTGGCAGATGTGGGAGGGAGGGATTAGAAGGGGGAAGACAGGAAGTGATTGCAGAGGCCATAGGGTCCTAAATCAGGGTGGTCACGGTGGAGAGAGCACAAGGGGAGTTGCAAGATGCTGACAATCAAGCATTTTCCCTGTGGAGACTCATTGAAGTTTTCATATTTCTTCAGTACATTTCATAAGGGAAAAAAAAATCACAATATTGTTCCTAGCAAGTTCAAAATGCAGAACACGATAAAGCTCTGGTTTTTTCAAACCTTTTGAGGTATAATATTAAAAGCTTATGAGTTATATATTCAGTATAAACCAGCATGCTTTCCCTTCATTTCCTGTAATATGGATAAGTAAAATGTGCATCCTGTATATGATTTGTGTATAAGTATATCAATAATAATGTATAAAGAAAACATATCTAAAATTTAATCAGGGTTTCTGATTATAAACTGTATGAATCAGTAAGATAACATACTTAGAGTAGAATTTTCAACATCACAAATCTCAAAATTACAGATATCAACCTTTAAATTAAATTTTCGTCATCAAATCAGGTCATAAAATGTCATAGCCTAATTCTCTTCTCATGACTAAGAGAGTAACTAAGGAGAGAGAAACGAGTTCTACCTCCCGTGCTTGCTTCTCCCTTCACAGATCTCTTGATTACGGCAAAAGCCATATTGTGAGTTACGTGGTGGCTGAATGAGATTTTCTTAATCTTTTATCTATTCTCACACATATAAATTAGAATGAGGTGAAAGGCATTTTAAAAGACATTACAAACTGCCCACTTGTTCAATCCATTTGCTCCATGCCCTGCTCTATGCCCTGCTGGGATCACAAAACCCAAAGAAATATGGAAAGAATCATCAAGCTTGACAGATGGGAGCAGAGAATAAGGAGAGAGTGTTCTTGCTTCCATTCTCATACCCCTTAACATCACTCCCAGTGGGCTGGGCTTCCTCTCTCTGTAGGGAAAATTCATTTCAAACCTTAAATAAAATCTTTTCAGCTAAGTTCCCATGTTAACTCTTAGAATGCAAAAAAAAAATACTTTATAGTTAGGGAACTTACTAAATTGGCTGTTTCTTAAGGCAGATATTATGTTCTGTTCATTTAAACATTCTTTTTCTTTGCTCTGTCCCTACAGTACCCACCTCAGACCCTGGCAAACAGCAGATACTCAGTTAATACTTATTGAGTTTTTGAATGGTACCTTTTTAAAGATAGAGTTTAAAAATATATAAACCAGGAAAATTCATCAGGAGCCAAGAGAATTTTAATAAACATACCTCTTAGCTTTCACTTTTAGTAAACAGGCACTGTAAAGGTCTGTTGAAAGCAAGCCGTGGGCCGTGTGTTTAGACAGTGGCTGACACTGATGTATCCTTACAGCCATTCCACATGGATTTGTGGACCTGACAAAATGCAACAGGGGATGGGTCCTTTATTGAATGGTCCTCAGATGGTTAATTTTGTTTGCTGATGGCAGATACCAAAGCTACAGAAAAGCTACTCTTGCTGTTCAAAGAGTCTTTTCAATTTTTAATTTGACCTGGAGAATTACATGGTCTATGATACATGCAGACCAGCAGTTATCTCTTCTCATCAACTTCTTTGGTTGGTTTCAAGCCATCTTGGCTGAAAGCAGCTCTATTGTAGGTCTTTTTTCTGGCCCTAGCTTACACATGTGGTTCAATAACAAGATTCCTGATAAACTGGAACAGAGAATAAGGAAACGGCCTTTTAAATGATCAGCTGATCTTGCCTTCTCTGGGTTTAGTTTCTGCTTGACAGCCTTATTAAAGGAGAGAGTTGCACAAAGACAACTTGGAGTTTGTCTTCCAGGTCTTGGTCAGATGAGAGTCACAGCCTTTCTCAGCTGGAAGGCATTTTTAGAGGTTGTCTTATCCAGCTTTGCTATTTTAATGTAAGAAGATTGATGCTCAGAGGATTAAATGACTCGCCCAACATCCTGCAACTCATGTTAGAATCAAGGCTAGAACTCAAGCCTGTTCGGGGCTCTTACCTTGCTGACATTTTTGCTGTTTGATGTTAGGGAAATCTAGGGGAAAAAAGAAAAAAACCTAGTTTTTCCATGACTTCTCCCCGCAAGAGTATCATTATGTGGGGGACTTAGTATGAGGTTTCTAGGTTTCTTTGGTTAGGCCACCACTTTAAATGGATGGGGTTCTAGAAAGAACACTAGCTGTGAATTTGGACTTGGGCTTGAATTTAGTAGATAGCCAGCTCTGTAATTTATTGAGCACCTATCTTATGCTAAATATTATGCATATATTATTTGTATCTTCACAATGATTCTAGAAAGAGATATTATTTTATAGGTGGAGAAGCTGAGGTTTAGGGAGGTTAAAGTTTTTCCTACTTTAACAGTCATGCAAGTGTTCAGCTCCACTGTCTGATTGATTCTCAAATCCCCAGTTTTCCTCTATACCACACTACACTTATTATTTTGTCTTCAAGGAAGTTACTTAATGTATAGAGATACATTAAAATTCTTGCTAGCTTTGGTATAGGCTGAGATGAGAAATAATGTATCTAGAGTACCTGGCCTTGGACTTGACATAGAAGACACTCAATAGAAGTCCATTCTATACCTATATTCCTCTCTCCTCTGATTTTTTCAGTTGGATTTATATCCTGAACTATATTGACTCATTGAAAAGAGAAAATGCAAATACTTATAAGGTGTTAGACAAGGTCAGAAGTGGATTAAACGTTCCATATGATAATCCCACACTACCCAAAATAACCTAATGGCAAAATAGAAATTGCAAAGCGTTAGGCTCCAAGCCTGTTCCTTGTGAGTGAAATAACTGAATCAGCCACAGCTAGAGAAAGCACTAACTTGAATTCAGCATCCTAAGTTTAGAATGCAGATAGTGTTTCCAGAAAAAATGTGTTCAGCATTTAGGTAAAATGTTGGACAGTGGATTTTCTTTCTATCTCCCATTTATTGATCCTTCTTGTATGTTCTATACAAAATGAAAAGATGCAGGCATATTCATTTAATTATTTCAAGTAGGCATCAGAAATTATTTGACCACTTCTTGAAACAATGTGCATTCTTTTGTACTACATTTCTGAAATTATAGTCTAAGTACAAACGTGATTCAATTTATAAAATTTCAGTTTGCATGCAGTGCTTGAGAGATACATCTATTGTATTTAGCCAGGAACACTTTTTACAGTTGATTACAATCAAAGAGGTTTATATTAAGAGGATAACAATGAAAATAAAACACAAATAAAAAGAATATCATGCTTGATTCTGCCCCCCAAAGGAGAGTGGAGGACAGATAAGGAAAATCACTATGATATAAAACAAGATCAGTAAGTTTTTAGAATTAGTAACTGACCTTAGGAAAAATCGTTGCACAAACGCCTGAATGAAAAGGGTGTGTGTTTATGGCTGAAATCTGAACAGACTGCTTCATTTAAACATTCCGTCACACAAGACTTGAGAGAAAGATGACTACTAAACAAAAAGTGCCCCTGTCTAGAAAAGCATAAGTTTCCAGGGGATTGGGTCTGTAATATTTATCATTTATAACTTTTTCTATTACGTTGAACAGTGCTTTTCCCATAAAGAGTACAAAATAATTATTAAGTGAGTGAAAATAAAGAATAAAGTCAAATCTGTGGTAGGAGAAAAGTTTACCAGAGGGCTACTAGATAAAGATTTGACCCAAAATTTGCGTGGAGCAAGGCTAAGACTTCCAGAGTCTTAGCCTTAAGACTTACCTTAGTCTTACTTACCGTAAGACTTACTTAAGTCCTAGCCTTAGCTAACTTACACTAGCACACTCCACAGAGAGTGCTAGTGTAAGTTAGTGTCGTTGTGCTGATTTTTCTGAGGGTAAAACAGGGTAAAGAAGTCTGCCTAAATATGCTATGACATGACCTACCCAGGCATGGCATCTTTTTCTCTTCTATTCCAGGGTCTTCCTAATATTCTTCCCTGTGGCAGGAGATAAATTATAGCTGCATCATGTATTTTTCAATAAATTTCCTATAAAATATTCTATGACCCTGTTTACAAGTTACCAACCAGGGAGTGAACCTTGGACAAGTCACTTGACTAATCAATAGAAATAGAAGGTTCTTGGAAAACTAAGTGATGTTCCTATTTTGGCTTAAACAATGATTTTCTGAGTTCACATACTTTCAAAACCTCCTACTGAATTAATCAGCATACATTTTCTAACTGAAAACACACTGTTTTTCTTTTAATAGGGCAGTAGTCAGGTTGAATGGGCTTTCCTGATAGTTCAGCAGGTAAAGTATCTGCCTGCAATGCAGGAGACCCTGGTCTGATTCCTGGGTTGGGAAGATCCCCTGGAGAAGGGATAGGCTACCCACTCCACTATTCTTAGGCTTCCTTGGTGGTTCAGATGGTAAAGAATCTGCCTGCCATGCAGGAGACTTGGGTTCAATCCTTGGGTTGGGAAGATCCCCTGGAGGAGGGCATGGCAATCCACTCTAGTATTACTGCCTGGAGAATCCCCCTAGACAGAGGAGCCTGGCAGACTACAATCCATGGGGTCACAGAGTCAGATGCAACTGAGTGACTAAGCACATCCCAGCACAATCAGATTGAATAGCTTATATACACAGAATTTGCCTTTATAAAAGTCCTCTACCCCACCCCAGAAGCACAATGATGTGTTGGGAATCAGTGTCGTCTGCACAAGGCTCCAGATTAGATTGTGATAAGAAGTCTGTGAACTTCTCTTTCCTTGTATGTCCCCACTCTCCCTCTTCCACGATGGAGGTCATCCCTGTTTTTACTACTCAGGAATTTCCTCCATCTTCTGGTCACTTAGTGTGACATCTCTGTGATGCTGCTGTCATCCTTGGTTTGGCAGTGGAATTCTGATCCCATCCCAAATCTGCTTCGACCAAATGCTGAATGAAAGCTCTCTGATGACAGCTGGCTTCCAATCCCTCAGCAAGCAGGTGGACTCTTTCTACCTGCATCCTACTAGCAGTTATAGGAAGGAGCAGCTGTGGACCAGAAGCAGAGAAGACTGGCATTACTCAGCTTCCTTTGGAGTGTTCTGAGGTCCTGGGCATGGGGAGGAGCAAGAAGGAAGCTTTTCCCCTTTTAAGTTTAAAAATAGAATAATCTATTTCACCAGAAGAGGTAATTTATCAAAAACCATATGGGCAGGAGGTGGCTGGGAGTGGGGGGGGAAAAACTGTTTTTATTTACATGTGAGCTCCACATTGGCTCATTGCTTTACAGGAATTCTTTGGTTAATCCTTAGAATTGTTAAAGCAAAAGTAGGATCAAATTGCCAACATCTGTTGAATCATAGGAAAGGCAAGAAAGTTCCAGAAAAACATCTACTTCTGCCTTATTGGCTATGCCAAAGCCATTGACTGTGTGGATCACAACAAACTGGAAAATTCTGAAAGAGATAGGAATACCAGACCACCTTACCTGTCTCCTGAGAAATCTGTATGCAGGTCAGGAAGCAACAGTTAGAACTGGACATGGAACAGACTGGTTCCAACTTGGGTAAGGAGTATGTCAAGGCTGTATATTGTCACCCTGCTTATTTAACTTATATGCAGAGTACATCATGAGAAGTGCCAGGCTGGATGAAGCACAAGCTGGAATCAAGATTGCTAGGAGAAATATCAATAACCTCAGATATGCAGATGATACCACCCTTATGGCAGAAAGCGAAGAAGAACTAAAGAGCCTCTTGATGAAAGTGAAAGAGGAGAATCAAAAAGTTGGCTTAAAGCTCAACATTCAAAAAAACTAAGATCGTGGCATCTAGTCCCATCACTTCATGGCAAATAGATGGGGAAACAATGGAAACTGTGAGAGACTTTATTTTCTTGGGCTCCAAAATCACTGCAGATGGTGACTGCAGCCATGAAATTAAAAGATGCTTGCTCCTTGGAAGAAAAGCTATGACCAATCTAGACAGTGTATTAAAAAGCACAGACATTACTTTACTGACAAAGGTCCATCTAGTCAAAGGTATGGTTTTTCCAGTAGTTATGTATAGATGTGAGAGTTGGACCATAAAGAAGGCTGAAGGCCGAAGAATTGATGCTTTTGAGCTGTGGTGTTGGAGAAGACTCTTGAGAGTCCCTTGGACTGCAAGGAGATCCAACCAGTCCATCCTAAAGGAAATCAGTCCTGAATATTCATTGGAAGGACTGATGCTGAAGCTCCAATACTTTGGCCACCTGATGCTGGGAAAGATTGAAGGCAAGAGGAGAAGGGGATGACAGAAGATGAGATGGTTGGATGGCATCACCAACACGATGGACATGAGTTTGAGTAAGCTCCAGGAGTTGGTGATGGACAGGGAGGCCTGGTGTGCTGCATTCCATGGGGTCGCAAAGAATCAGACAAGACTGACTGGCTGAACTGAACTGAGCTGAACTGAAAGTAGTATGGGGTGGGGATGGGAAGGGAATTTCTTCCTGGAAGCCATAGTGACATTTAGTGTCCTGCCCCTATGATTCAGAAGTGTTAGTCTTGTCTCCCCAGCTATTAATACAGTGCAAGCTCCCTTAGGGATGAAACCATATCCTGACTGTGGTAGGCAGAATTCTTCTAAGACAGTTAGTGGTCTCCACTCCCTGGAGTCATACCAATGTAATCTTAATGCCCTCCCCTTGAGTATGGGCAAGACCTGTGACTTGCTTCCAGCCAATATGGCAAAGGTGATGAGATGGAGGAGGGCCGTTCTTCTTCTGGCCTTAAGAAAGCAAACAGCCATGTGTGATCTGCCCATGGAAGGGACCTATGGGAGAGAACTGCAGCTGCTTTAGCTCTTGAGAGGGGTCCTCAGCCAACCGTCAGCCAACAAAAGTACCGAGACCTCAGCCGTAGAATCACAAGAAGATGAATTCTGCTACCACTGGAGGGATTTTGGAAACAGATCTTTCCCTTTCAGACCTCCAGGTGAGAACATAGCTTAGCCATCACCTTGATTGCAGCCTTATGAGACCCTGAGCAGAGAACCCAGTTAAGATGTGCCTAGACTTCTGACCCACAGAAACTGTGAGCATTGTGTTAACGCACAGATTTGTGGTAATTCATTATGCAGGAATAGAAAACCAATCGTGTTGTGTACAACCCATGCCCTGTCTCTCCCCTTCCGGTCTTTCCCAAGATGGTGAGCACATCCTATGTGCTCAATAGCTAAGCATATCTTGATTTATCCATCAGTCACCTTGAAACTTTGTCCTTCAAGGTTTTAGATTTGGGGCCTTTGATATCTCACTAATTTAATTAACTTTTTTTTTTTTTAGGTAATTAGGGGACAAGTCATATCTCATTTTTTCCTTAGAGGGGGAAAAAAGAAAAGTTACCAAGAAATAAAATTCTGTTGAGAAATGCTTACTACTCTGGAAATAAACATCAAGAGATATATTGAGATGCAGGTGTAATGGGAGAGCCTACCAGTGTTTTGGTTTGGAGGGAAGTGTAGGTGTGTTCTCGTCATGTTGTCTGGTAATCTGGTTAGTTTTCCTGACACCAGAGAATGGACTGGGATATAGTGAGTGTTTCTTTGTACACCACCAACACACATCTAGGATTTGGGGCTCTGCTGGGGCTGTCCAGATGTGTTAAGGTCCATAAGGACTGAGCAAAATCTCAGGGAATGACAAAGGTCACTTGTGCTGGGAGTTTTCTTCAGTGTACCAGGATATCCTGGAGTCATTGAGAGGCAGGACTGTGCAATGTATAGGGCCTAGTGGAAAATAAAAGTGTATGTCCCATGTTTAAAAACTAGAAAAAGATACTAATACATAACTTTTTCTGTTCTTCCATAATCTCTTTCTAGACCTGTCATGTTAACTTCTCTTTGCTACTTGATATCATGCTCCCTGGGGCTTGTGGCTACTCCTGGGGACAGTGTTGGCTGCCAAGCACCAAGCCCTTGCCTAGATTTGGTGCACAAATGAGTATATGCAGCCCTCCTGCTGGCGGGTTCCCCACCCCCACGAGCAGACAGACTGACAGGCCAGAGATGGGGAATCCAGTCTTTCCTTCTAACAGACCTGCCACTCCAACCCCTGGTAGATGGCCACACAACAGAGAATGCAACTCATGCCAGGGTGAACTTGGTCCCTGGGTAGGGCATAAGTGAAAGGCTCACCAGGTGGTCAGAGCTCCACCAAATGCCTGTGGTATCGCTGGTTCAGGGCCAGGATGGCCACCACTGTGCACACAGGGACGTTCCATGGGGCACAGACAACCCGCCCCTGCTCTTCCCACACCCACTCCCAGGCCCCCACTACCTGTGGAGGCAGTGGAAGTTTCTGGGAGAGGAGAAGGCAGAGGTTGGGGAAGCCCAGGGTACTAGTAGGTGCCTGGTGACCCATCCCAGAGAGGGTGGGAGGCAGGCAGCCAAAAGTGGGACCAAGTGTGAATCAAGGCTCCAAGCCTCCATCACATGCCTTGATATCTTTACCGCCTTTGCTGGCAAAACACTTTAAACAACAAGAGCAACAACAAAAGAGCAGCCCAGCATGAACCATGAAGTGTAGGACCTTTCTAGGCTCAGGGTCCTATGTGACTGCTCTGGTCACAATCCTGTGAAACCTCCATGGCCTGAGGGGAAGACAAGATAGGGTGATGAGGGTGGATGTTCTCTACACTACTCTGTTCTTCTCTCTGTGGACCCTCTTGTCCCTTCTCTGCACTCCCTCCATCCCATAAGTCTTTATAAGTCCTTGGGAGGAGGCATGAAGTTGGTGGACATGCTTGCTCCAGACTCTTAGTCTTCTTTTTGGACTATCAAATGCCTGTTATCTATGTTAGTGTGACAAGACACCCACCCCTGAGGAAGTCAATTCTTCATAATTTAGCTAAAGTAAGAGGAAAGCCCCTATTTTCTGAGAGAAAAAGGAAAACTTGTCATGAAAAGCATAAATTACTTCATTTCAGTTCATTTCAGTTGCTCAGCTGTGTCCGACTCTTTGAGACCCCTTGAACTGCAGCACGCCACGCCTCCCTGTCCATCACCAACTCCCGGAGTCCACCCAAACCCATGTCCATTGAGTCGGTGATGCCATCCAACCATCTCATCCTCTGTCGTCCCCTTCTCCTCCTGCCCTCAATCTTTCCCATCATCAGGGTCTTTTCCAATGAGTCAGCTCTTTGCATCAGGTTGGCCAAATTATTGGAGTTTCAGCTTCAATGTCAGTCCTTCCAATGAACACCCAGGACTGATCTCCTTTAGAATGGACTGGTTGGATCTCCTTGCAGTCCAAGCGACTCTCAAGAGTCTTTTGCAACACCACAGTTCAAAAGCATCAGTTCTTCAGTGCTCAGCTTTCTTTATAGTCCAACTTTCACATCCATAAGTGACTACTGGAAAAACCATAGCCTTGACCAGATGGACCTTTGTTGGCAAAGTAATGTCTCTGCTTTTCAATATGCTGTCTAGGTTGGTCATAACCTTCCTTCCAAGGAGTAAGCGTCTTTTAATTTCATGGCTGCGATCACCATCTGCAGTGATTTTGGAGCCCAGAAAAATAAAGTCTGACACTGTTTCCACTGTTTCCCCATCTATTTGCCATGAAGTGATGGGACCAGATGCCATGATCTTAGTTTTCTGAATGTTGAGCTTTAAGCCAACCTTTTCACTCTCCTCTTTCACTTTCATCAAGAGGCTCTTTATCTCCTCTTCACTTTCTGCCATAAGGGTGGTGTCATCTGCGTATCTGAGGTTATTGATATTTCTCCCAGAAATCTTGACTCCAGCTTGTGCTTCTTCCAGCCCAGCGTTTCTCATGATGTACTCTGCATATAAGTTAAATAAGCAGGGTGACAATATGCAGCCTTGACGTACTCCTTTTCCTATTTGGAACCAGTCTGTTGTTCCATGTCCAGATCTAACTGTTGCTTCCTGACCTGCATACAGGTGTCTCAAGAGGCAGGTCAGGTGGTCTGGTATTCCCATCTCTTTCAGAATTTTCCACAGTTTATTGTGATCCACACAGTCAAAGGCTTTCTTATAGTCAATAAAGCAGAAATAGATGTTTTTCTGGAACTCTCTTGCCTTTTCGATGATCCAGCAGATGTTGGCAATTTGATCTCTGGTTCCTCTGCCTTTTCTAAAACCAGCTTGAATATCTGGAAGTTCATGGTTCACGTATTGCTGAAGCCTGGGTTGGAGAATTTTGAGCATTCCCTTACTATTGTGTGAGGTGAGTGCGATTGTGCGGTAGTTTGAGCATTCTTTGGCATTGCCTTTCTTTGGGATTGGAATGAAAACTGACCTTTTCCAGTCCTGTGGCCACTGCTGAGGTTTCCAAATTTGCTGGCATATTGAGTGCAGCAATTTCACAGCATCACCTTTCAGGATTTGAAATAGCTCAACTAATTTATCAAAATTAGTATTTGCAACTTCAGGATTCCTAATATTTATACTTTACCATGAAAATCCTGTTTGTGTGTATATGTATGTGTGTGCGTGTGTGTGGGCATGCTTGCACAGCAGCATGCTTGTACATATATGCAAATAACTAGTCAAGGAATGCATGGTAAGCACACATATTTAAATGCAAACTTTAATGTCACACACAGTATCTTTTATTAATAGTTACTACTCTTGGAAAAGGCCTCCAGTGAGTCCAGTAAGAAACATTCTGCTCTAACTGAGGCCATAATAACATATTTCTTTAAGAAACACCTAATCTGCACCAAACTGTATCCTGGTCTGTAGCTGCTACTTTACTTCAAACAAAAGGTTTGATACATAATCAAGGAACACAATTTGATTTTCAAAGGCTGTTAGGGAAGACAGTCCACAGAATAATTCTGTTAATATTTCTGTTATTAAGATATCTGTTTCCCATATTTGGAATACCCAGAAAGAATAGAATCTAAATATTTAAATGTCTCAAAGTAAAAATATCTGACAACTGGAAAATGTCTTAAAAGCCTATAAAGTCTGGCACTGGATAATCAGAATCAGCTAACAGAATTCATTTTTATTAAAGCATTTTAAATGATCAAGTCACTGATGCGTTTTAACAGTATAATGGCATAATACCCTTGCCTCAAATCTTCAGAGAGGCAAAATGATCACCGATTAAGCAAGTTCAACTGCTCACAATGTTTTCATAAGCAGAGGAATATTACTTTATAAGCAAGACTTCTGGTATGAATGATGAGATTTTGAGAAAGTACTGTTTGCTATAAAATGATCTAGTTGCCTGTGGTTATAAATTACCTTGGGCCCAGTTCTCTTTCACCTCTTCTCCCACCATCCCCCAGCTCCCTTTCTGCCAGATGACAAAGGGAGTTCTGAGCAGGGAAGAAATGAGCTAAGTGATGAGGTGAAGGAAAATCTGACCCTCCATAGTTTTGTTTTTCTTCTTCCCCCTCCCCATTTTGTTATGTGTAATAACTGAGTGTGGCAGGAAGTAATCCACTAAGAAGGCACAGACACTCGAAGCTAAGAGACAATACGTGCAGGCAGGAAGTAATCTGAACTTTCAGCTTTCATTCCAGCCTAACACTCATCCTCCTAAGGATGGGAAAAGAAGTGCACAGTGGTGCTCTACCCTCTCCAGGAGAGCTGTGGTGTTCCAGGGCCCGAAAGGTGACCTCGAAGATTTGGGATGCTGGGGCAAAGTAATCATTACTATCCAGAAGAGGCATCCGACTCCCGCGTTCGGTCTAGAAGGCGTTATATAATAGATAGAATAGAGCAGTCTCCCCTGGAACTGAAAGTATGAGCTAATTTGCATGGGAAACCCAGCATGACTGTCTTGGCTCCACTGTTCTATCAGAACCCTGTTGTAAATGCAGAATAGTGGAAAGCTGCAGGGTCATTTTTAGGCTGTGGAGGACCAAGTCAACAGAGTGGCAGAAAGAGGCAGTATAGCAGAGTGTAGATTCAAGAATATGACACACCCTGAGTTCAAATACCTTCTTGATCTCAGACAAATTGTGGAGTATTGAGCAAGTCACTTAACCCTTCTAAGATCACTTCACTCATCTGTAAAATGAGGCTGCCGAGAATACATTTTTCATGGGGTGCTGAAAGGTTTAAAATAATTTACATAAAGCACCCACTTGGAGCCTGGTACGTGCAAAGGACTCGATATATAGCTGCTCAATATCATGACCACAGTGATTTTTTGAATAATTGTGATATATTGTCCACATATTCTTTATAAGCCCATCAACCCAGTAGAACAGGGTTGTGACCTTTTTCAATTGTTTTGTAAATTGTCCTATACATCTCCGGTGATTTATAAATAACAAAAACCATAAAAATGCATGTGTAGTCACTTCCCAGCCAAAGGGACATCTTAAAGTTTTCATGGCATCCAAGTCATTACAAAGGAATTGGGGTCTGTTTGGTATCTAAATGCTGCCTTGCTGCTCCTTCCAGCTTCCATCAGTGCTCTCCTCTTTTTTCTCTCTTTCATTTTTCCCACATTATTCCACCTCTTGAAGCAGGATTCAGCAGCTGGAGTCACCATAGGACCTAATTGATGGCTGCAGGACACAGATGGCAGAAGCCAGAAAATGTTTCTGGCAAATATCTCTACAAGCTGGAGTGTGTGTGTGTGTGTGTGTGTGTGTGTGTGTACACATGCACGCATGCGCGTGTGTGAGTGTGTGTGTGTGTATACTCTTCCCTTTTATTGGCACTTGAGCTAAATGCCCAGCAGCCACTTCTTGGCTGAGTTCCATTCAAACTACAGTTGGCGCCTGTGAAAATGACTTTGGCTCCAATATCTTATGTGTGAGTGTCTATCATAAAGAATTTTCCCACTGCTGATGATTTCTATTTTATGAATACTTAAAAATACATGTCTCACATAAGAGTTCTGACCTCCTTTTATCTTTCCAGTGAAAATTCTTTCATAAAGAAATGTCATCTCTTTTATACAATTATGCTTTGTGAGGGGCTATTTATAGCACTATGAAAATTAGGCAACGTAGTATTCCCTTTGACTTTCAGAAAAATTGTTAAGCATTAAATTGCATGTCAAGAGAAAAATGATCTCATGGAAAAATTAACAGGCCTCACCATTTTCCACTATCCCCTTGTAGCCCCCACTTCCAAATACACAGAGGATGGGTAGTCATTACCCTCCAAGAAAATAAAACTAGCATCAACACTAAAGCTATGTCTTACCTCCCTGGATGTAATAAATATGCTGCTGAAAGGGACACATTTTAAATACATTGAAAGAACTAGAGAATTTGCTTCCCAAATGGAAACCTGTGGTAAATGTTTTCTGAAAGAAATGATGATTATGGAAGTGACTATCCAGAACCTGATATATTAATATGTGATTTATTAATTGGCATTGTCTCATACTGCCTGTCCTTAAAGCTGGGGTCACCTCCAAAAAGGCTAGGCCTATTCTATGACTTCAAAATCTCTCCGTTTATCCATGAACATTCTTTGTAGACATTTTCTCCCTCTTAGCTGTCATTTATGTGATTTCCAAAAATAGTAAAATTTTCATCTTATCTGGAAATTGAAAATATACTGAACCAAAGCAAAAAGTAAAGTCTCTCTCCAGGACCATCCATTTAAATGTCAAGAGTGTACTCCACACTATAGCAAATGTAGAAAGAGGGAAAGGCAAACTCAAGCTGTGGGTATCTTTAAGTAAGGGAGAAGTTTCTTTAGAAGATATAGCTAACATCATAAATAAATATGACTTCCTCATATTTTAACTACTGGGAAAACAAAAGAAATACAGACTTGCTCTAATGTGAATTTTAAGAAGTTGTGTGCAAGAAGTGAAAGAAGTCTCTCCTGGAAACCCAGAAGATCCTGTATCCAAGGAAGACTGAGATCAGGGGCTGGGGTGACTCATTCTGTGGAAAGAGCACCTATAGAATTATTGGCACTAATCCTAGAATCTGGAATCTAGATCTGTCTGATGAATCCTGATTCAAATATGTGAATGCTGATGGTGGCTTTATTTGTAATCTCTAAGAACTGCAAACAACCAAAATGCCTTTTAGTCTGTGGCTCTGCAGTATAAGAGAATAATACTCAACAGTAGAAAGGAAGGAACTGTTGATATGCACAACAGTGTGGCTGAATCGCAAATGCATTCTGCCAAGTCCAAAGGCTACACACTATATGGTTCTGTTTATATGGCATTCTGCAAAAGCAAAGCTTCAGGGGTGGGAAATAGATCAGGGGTTGTCAGAGATTGGGTCTGAGGGAAGGGACTGAACTTTGTGGGTATGGGAGAGCTTTTGGGGTGTCAGAACTGTTCTACATTCTGATTGTAGTGATAGTTACATAACTATGCATTTTTGTCAAACCTTACGAAACTGTACAGTAAAAAAAGTTCACTGTATTGCATGTAAACTATATCTTATATAAAAATATTAACAACCTACTCCATTAAAAAAATGAAATGATAGGGAATTCCCTGCTGCTCTAGCAATTAGGACTCTGCGCTTTCATTGCCAGGCCCAGGTTCCATCCCTGGTCAGGGAACTGAGATCCACTAATGTGGCAAAAAAAAAGAAATGGTAAATAAGCTAATTACAAGTTTGACAGTTATATTTATAAAGAGGTGCTATAGATACTTTCAGTATATTAAAAAGGGAGAAAACAGTTTCCTTAAAATACATCCTGATTCAGACCCTTTGTACCTGCCTGGCTTTCTAGCAGAGCAACTCCTTCTGATCTCAGTGGTGGTAATGACTCTTAGCTTGTAATGTATTGCTGGGATTTAAACAAGACATTTCCTATGTTCTGAGTAATTGTGGGACAGAGTCCTCCACATAAGCACAAGAAGATCTAGGCACACTCCCAAAGACTCAGAAGGGTTCCGGACCAGTGCTGGGATGACCAGGTCATCCCATGTGACGTTGAATATGCCTGGGTATCTTTTCAGGGCTGGGAGTGTTAGTGGGAGTTAAGCAGTAAAGCTGATCTCAGGCTCAGAAACAAGTGGCCATTACCAATTTAATTATTTTCCTAAGATTTGGGAGACCCAGGGATATGCACAAAAGCTTGCTTTTGGGTGAGATCAAGTTAAAATAAAGCAGAAAAGCAGCTCTGAATAGGAAAAGGAAAGATAATGCACAGCCTTGAGAATATATGGAAAGCAGGAAAAATAGCATCCACTCATTGGTGTTGTCTGGGCAGGCCATGGTGGGATGTGTATGTGTGTATATATGCATATCTATGGGGGTGTGTGTGTGTGTGTGAACAGTCATCTCTTGATTCCTGAGGGCCACCTCCTTAAGCCTCTGCCCTACTGGTTAAAACAAACTGTCTATGGCTCTAAGGGTTTCAGGCACCACATTTGATCTGAACACCCATCTCAGGCCCTTGTCTCTGAATTGACATATGCGTACATCCTGTCATGATGTAAACCAATTACTCTTTCTTCTGGTTTTGCTCTTCTTGGCATCTTTCTGCCAAGTACACACACATTCTAGTAAGAGAGATCACAGGGCCCAGTTGATTATTAAAGTTCCTGCAAATTGCTTAAATTAGGACTTCTTCATTTCCTATACAACTCTGCTTGAGATATCCAACTGACAGTGGTCATTGGGATTTCCTGTTCATCTGTCTTTCTAACATACCTCTCTTTTCAGACCCCTAACTTTTTGTAAACCTCCCAAGTCAATAAAATGAAAGCAAGAATACGCAGTCTTAAATTGAAAGTGCTTTGATGAGTACATCAAAATCATTTGTAATTAGCTCAGTAATTGGGGGAGCATGCATGTAAAGTGGACACTGCTAAAGTGATTTTTAATGTATTTGAAAAACAGTTTGCCTTTCTTGTGAAGTAGGCTGGACAGTGTTCTCTTCAGTCCTGTTGACACTATTAATTTGCTTTGCAATCTCCCTCGCGCTCTCTGCTTTCCCCCATTACTACTGCAGACAGAAGCAAAGAAAGTCAGGCTTGGAAAGCTCTTGTGGAGAGAGCCATTTGCTCTGGCTAAAGCAAAAAGCAAGCCAATCAGCCTGAGATCTAAATTTTTCAGACACATAATAGACCCTTGGCTTATCAAAGCCTCTTATCTGATTGGAAAAAAATCAAAGGTAAACTTCAGGGCTTGTGGAATTAAAAGACAAATGAGATGTCATAATTATCAAAGTGGCTAATTTAGAAAATTAAGCTGTTCACATAGGTGACATAATTGCTTGTCACAATCACTCTTTTTCTCATTAGCTTCTTCCATTCAGCACCTACAGGCTGCAGAACAGTCTATGGCCTTGCTCAACAGTCTTTTGTGGTTGAATATCACATTGTTTCTCTCATCTCCTATAAGTAATGAATATTTATTAGAAGGGTTATTTGAAAAACAGTTCTAGAAACACCAATCTTTCACAATTTAGTCCTATTTTAAATCTGTTTGTAACCAAATTTAAAACTCACATTCAGAAGACTAAGATCATGGCATCTGGTCCCATCACTTCATGGCAAATAAATGGGGAAATAATGGAAACAGTGGGAGACTTTATTTTGGGGGGCTCCAAAATCACTGCAGATGTTGACTGCAGCCATGAAATTAAAAGACGTTTGCTCCTAAGAAGAAAAACTATGGCCAACCCAGACAGCATGTTAAAAAGCAGAAACATTACTTTGCCAACAAAGGTTTTTCCAGTGGTCATGTAAGGATGTGAGAGTTGGACCATAAAGAAAGCTGAGCACTGAAGAATTGATGCTTTTGAACTGTGGTGTTGGAGAAGACTCTTGAGAGTCCCTTGGACTGCAAGGAGATCCAACCAGTCCATCCTAAAGGAAATCAGTCCTGAATATTCATTGGAAGGACTGATGTTGAAGCTGAAACTCCAATACTTTGGCTACCTGATGTGAAAAACTGACTCATTTGAAAAGACCCTGATGCTGGGAAAGACTGAAGGTAGGAGGAGAAGGGGCCGACAGAGGATGAGATGGTTGGATGGCATCACCACCTTGATGAACATGAGTTTGAGTAAGCTCCGGGAGTTGGTGATGGACAGGGAAGCCTGGCGTGCTGCAGTGCATGGGCTCGCAAAGAGTCAGACATGACTGAGTGACTGAACTGAACTGAACCAAACATGCTTTTGAAATAATTATTAAGAAAGGATTTCTAGAATTGATGTAACATATTAATAGTCCCTAGAAGTCATTAACAGTTTTGATATATGTAGTGATGTTTAAAAAAAAAAAAAATTCAGAAGTTAGTTGGAATTTGTTTTTCATTGTCTTCCCAAATTCTGAATAGATGAAAAGGAAATATATTCTTAAGGCATCAATTTGTTTTAGTTGCCTAATATTTTGTTATATGATTTCTATAGATCCAGCCTAATGCAAATAAATTCCATTTAAGAGAATTGTTTGTAAGACTGACAGAAATGCTGTTTATGTATCAGCAAGTTCAGAAATTAAAGATAATATCTAAGAAAGGAAATGAGTCTTGCTTGCTACATGCTTCTGAAGCATGCCATTGTAAATGGGCAAGGTTAAACATTTTGGATTAAAATCATGAGTATAAGATTAACTCAAATCCTGTTGTCTTGTAAAGTTGTAGAATGTGGCTGGCAGGAGTTACAGAGGGACTATATCGATGTTATTTATTTGAAATTATAATCTATCCTGAACTCTACAGTGAAGCTGTCATCTGTATATTTCTGGACTATTCATGTAACTATTGTGTTTTGATTTTACTAACATTGAATTAGTGAGGTAACTGTGTTACAGGAGCTATTATAGTTATATACCAAAAGTCACAAGTTCAGAAAGAAAAATCCATTCAAATCTCTAAATACGTGCTTTCTAAACTTTGCCTTTACACATAACTGAACCTGAAGTTGCAGTATATACTCAGAGAACCAATAGACATAGACTTTTATAAAGAATTTACTCCCCAAAGAAATAGATACAAGGCCAATTATGTTGTTATGTTTGTTCCTTGACATTCACAGGTGGAGTCACTGGCAAGAGGGATGGCTCACTAGATACTCTAACCAAACAGGATTTAAGACTAAGACAGGAAAGAGATAGAGGATAGAGAGCTTGTCTTTTCTTTCTTTGTCCACTCTTCCCTTCATGCTCCAGTAATAGAGCATAGCCCTGGGGTTGAGTTTGTTACGGGTTTTTAAACAAGAAAATGTGCTAGTTTGTGGCAGAGTAGACACTGGGTAGAATTTACCTACTCAACATATGAGGAAAGAGACATGGAAAGACTGAGAGAAAATGGGCTCATGCAGGGAATGGTTGTGGACTGCCATGAGGCAGGGCAGTCAGTGGCAAAATTTTGCAGATGTCTCAATGGAGAGCTGAAAGCTAAGGGAACACGTGCCAGTTATAGATGAGAACAACACTTGGCTATTTCCAGCAATTAAACCATTCACTTGACTCATCATTTGGACTTTGCATGAAATTCATCGGAATTTGAGTGCAGAGATTTTCAAATCCTGCTGTGTGTGGTGTCCTAGGTGTTTTAAGTAGGGAAGGTGAGATAAACAAATTAATTCTTTCACCTCCTCCTGCTTCAGCTAGCACAACAGAGATTTCATCTGTTTTTTACAGTGGGCTTCCCTTTAAAGTTGCGTTTGAAGATAGATTTCATGGTTAAAAACATTTGGAAGACTCCTGGTCCAGTAAGTAGGCCAGTGGATACTTGAAGATAGTATGCATGAGATAGAAAATAATAATGGCATTGCCTAAGAGGTAACATATCAACAATGTCTTTACCCAGTGGACGAATCTGTTGCTAACTAATCTGTTAGTAAGAGAGTTACTCTTCCTAATCTTCATTCTATAAATATTTATTGAGTTCCCCACTACCCATTACTCTCCTCTCAGCCTGAGGTCACCCACCACATCATATGGAAACTTGAGTTGCCCATTTTAGCTGCTGCGGTGTTTGCAGTTAAAGCTGTTTTTCCGATCACCTAATCAGAAACCATTATTTCTAGCTTTTAACCTTTCCTGGGATGCATTGTTAGCAAGCATTGGCATCATTTGCATCTGTGATGAACTAAAAGTATATTGTAACCAAAATGGGGAAAATTAGAGAGGGTTTGGGGTTCCCTGGTGGCTCAGTGGTAAAGAATCCACCTGCCAATCCAGGATATGCTGGAGACGCTGGTTGGATCCCTGGGTGGAAAAGATAGCCTGGAGGAGGAAATGGCAACCCACTCTAGTATTCTTGCCTGGAGAATTCCATGGACAGAGGAGCCTAATGGGTTACAGTCCATGGAGTCACAAAGAGTCAGACACGACTGAAGCGACTAAGCATGTATGTACACAGAGATGGTTTGTCTTCTCATAGCAATTTCAGGTGGCAGCAACATATACAGGAATTGGGGGATATCTCAGTATTTTAACATTTATAGAGTGGAACATGGATCTTGTCCCTGATATTAAGAAGTTAGGAAATGTGTGCTGAGCCCATGATCTCTTGTACATTGTTCAACTAATTTCTCAGGTTACACAGATAATACACGTGGGATCTAAACACAAGTCTGTCTGAAGCAGAAGTCTGTTCAGCACACGAGCTACACATCAAGCATGGTCTGCAGCCCCTTGCCCGTCTGCAAAGAGATGAGCCCAGGAGTTAAGTCCAAGTTTGGATATGTTCATAGTAACTAGACAGGGTAATTTTATATGCATTGAACATAGTAGTAAAAAGAATGGAGCTTTATAAATTGTTTTGGTTGTTTTGTATTTTAGTAATGTACTCATATTGTGTTTTGTGAAAAGTATCTGTCTGTGACAGATTGGAAAACAAAAGCCAAGAAAACACCCTAATCTGTTCGACAGATCATTTAAAGGGCATTACACTGCACAGAATCGTCCCTTAGTTTTAGTTCTCCAAATAAAATGAAGGCAGGACAGGAAAGGAGTGGCCCTTCTGATGGCCCCCACTTGATCTTCTGATCTAAGACGGATACCAGTTCTCAATGGCTTGGTTCAGTTTCACTATTGAATCATTTTGTGCCCAAGCTAAGAACTTTCCAACATGCTTCTCCCCGACTAGAGGGTTGTGTCAGTCATCTCTGAGCTCCCAGCTCTTCTCCTGGCCTAATCAACTTTATCTGAGAGTGGGTTTAATTAGTTTCCTCTCAGAATGGGTTGAAATAAATAGAGGCTTTCTAATGGCCTGTTCAGGGGCACCCCCTGAAGAGAGATCAAATTTATTTATGATGCCCTTTGGCTAGGTGTTTGATTTCCTGGACAAAACATCACTTGAGTCTTTTAAGGTTTGTTTTTAGGTGTTCTATAGCTGGCCTGAAGCCATGTTCTCTTAAATGGTGATCTAAGGCACAGACAACACAAGTCAGTCAATACAAAGTATGTTCTATTTAAACATATTGCTTGGAACTTCCTTTTTAGTTTTTAAAGGACAGACAGTGTGTTGGAGACAGTTACAAACAATTCTACTGTACAGTAATTATGTGCATTTTAATTTATCTATCTTGTTTTCTCTCTTAAGACTCAGAGAGGACTGTCCTGACTCAAATTTCTTTGCTTACTTACTTAAACAACAAAATCATTAGGACTTTAAGTAGTATATATAGTAAGACATATTGTTAAAATAGAAGTGAAGCTCTTGTCATAATTATATCCAAAAAATAGAAGCCATAATTCATCAAGTGTTTATCAAAGGTGGCCATGTTAAAGACAGGTCTCTTAGCAACTAGGTACGTCCCTCTGTTTACTGCAAAACTCTGATGTTTGGGAGAAAATTGTTAAGTTGTCTTTTAAGGGGCTGCCACTGTATAGTTTAAAACAATAACAATGATCATTGTTTTTAAAGGTGTACTACTGAAATACATTTAGTTGTTATTCAAAGTCAGTCTGTTATGACCAGAAATAAACTTACCACTTTAAAAGGATCAATTACTCCTGCAAATTGAATCTATCCTAAGTAGCATTTTCCTGGCTGTTGCCTGTTCTTGATGTGTATCAAGTCCTGCCAAAGCATCTGCGCCTGTGTTATTTTCAAAACATAGGATTCAAGATCCCAACAAAAACTGTCTCATCATCCCTCTACTGTCAACAACACAGGTCCTTCACCAACAATAAATATACAAACCAAATGGAGTTGCTTATGATACCATTTTAATGTAATGATAAACACTGGATCTCCCTTATCAGAAGCTTTTCAAAGAATCAAAGGTGTTCTGTCAAGTTCTTGTAGGCAAAATTGAACATCACTGGGTTCAAGAGGCCCAGATATGGGTGACTGATTATCCAGTAGTTTATTAGATTTTTGAAATACTTTTTCAAGTATTTCAAGGAAACATTTTTCAGGTACAAATGAAAATAGGATTCTAAAGATGGAGAATTCACTGAAAATAAACAAAATCTTTAGCAGTAATGTGACAAACTATTAAAAATTTCCTTTCAAACTGATGTTGTACCAAATGAGTCTATATAGAAATATTATCTTTTTCCAAAGCTATTTCTTTTACGAAGTGAAAGCTTAAGAATGAGTTACCTGGAAATATCTAAGCCAAGGAAACTAACTTGTTTAAGCAAGCTCCACAGATTGTGACCAGGTTTTCTGCTGAATTCATGCAGAAATTCACAGATAAAGAAATCTTTAACTCAGGAATAGATTAGTTAAGTAAATGCATATCAACAGAGCAGTTGATTAAGTTCACATATATGTAATAATGTCTACCTGGTACATTTTGGTACTTTCTTCAATGGCTCTTCTCCCCAGAAACCCAAATGGACTGTACACAAAATTTCTAGTGTCTTTTACAAAGTTCTTTGGATTCTATAATTGTGTCATAGTGATAAGTGGCTCCTTCTATTGATGGCTCAGATGGTAAGAACCTGCCTACAATGCAGGAGACCCGTGTTTGATCCCTGGGTTGGAAAGATCCCCTGGAGAAGATATGGCTACCCACTCCAGTGTTCTTGCCTGAAGAATTCCATTGAGTGAGGAGCCTGGTAGGGTACAGTCCATGGGGTCACAAAGAGTTGTACATGACTTAGTGACCAACACACACATGATAATTAGACCTCTTGAAGTATGAGAGCTGTGCTGGGTTCTCAGAGTTCTTAATTAAGTTCCAAATTCTGTTGCAAAAGATGTCTTCTCTGTTATTTGTCACTGAGCCTGTGGTCGTGGATCTTCTGCCATTGTCGTCTGTCTGCTTGCACTGCTCTTTCCCTGTGTGTCTTTGCTTGCTTTAATGCCTTGATCCCACACAGTATGGGGTCACAAAGAGTTGGATATGACTGAGCAACTGAACAAAAACTACACACAGAAAGGCCAGCACTGCTCTTCGCCTTTAAGAAAAACCACTTTTCCCCTTCCTATGTACTCATCTCTTGAACCCATTGCTATCTAACTACTGGGCTATGGTGAGTTGAGCTCCTTATTCATTGCCTAAAATCTGAATTTGTTTCTTGAGATCACCACTTTTCTCTAGAGCCCTCTGACTCAACCGGATTAGGTCATGCCAATGTGAGCACTGTGGTAGGCAGCATAATGAGCCCCTCCATTGATCCTTCCCAGAGTTCCTAGAAGGAACAGTCCTGTTGATGTGTAATTTTAGCCTGGTGAGACCGGAGCCAGACTCCCAACATACAAAAATGTAAAATGGTAACATAGTGAGTCTGAGGTAGCATGCTGTAGCTACCTCATTAATACAAGACATTAATACAAGTCCTCTGGGCTCTCCATGCCAAGCAGCAGCAGGATGTTAGGAGCTCACTCTTCCCATGCTGGTTCTGGCTTTGCTGATGTCTGTGACTTTCCTAGGCAAGAGAACATCAAGGGAACATTTCATGTAAGGATGGGCATGATAAAGGAAGAAACTGTAAGAACCTTACAGAAACAGAAGAGATTAAGAAGAGGTAGCAAAAATACACAGAAGAACTGTGCAAAAAAGGTCTTAATGATGCAGATAGCCATGATGGAGTGGTCACTCACCTAGAGGCAGACATCCTGGAGTATGATATCAAGTGGGCCTTGGGAAGCTATTAACAAAGCTAGTGGAGGTGATGGAATTCCAGCTGAGCTATTTCAAACCCTAAAAGATGATGCTGTGAAAGTGCTGCACTCAATATATCAGCAAATTTGGAAAACTCAGCAGTGGCCACAAGACTGGAAAAGGTCAATTTTCATTCCAATCCCAAAGAAGGACAGTGCCAAAGAATGTTCCAACTACTGTGCCATTGTGCTTATTTTACGTACTAGCAAGGTCATGCTCAAAATCCTTCAAGCTAGGCTTCAGCAGTACATGAACTAAGAACTTCCAGATGTTCACGTTGGACTTAGAAAAGGCAGAGAAACCAGAGATCAAACTGCCAACATTTGTTGGATCATGGAGGAAGCAATGGGGTTCTGGAAAAACATCTGCTCCTCCTTGACTATACTAGAGCCTTTGACTGTGTAGAATACAACACACTGAAAAATTCTTAAAGACATGGGAATACCAGACCACCTTACCTGCCTAGCACCTTACCTGTCTCCTGAGGAACTAGTATGCAGGTTAAGAAGCACCAGTTGGAACCTTCATAGAACAACTGACCAGTCCAGAAGTGGGAAAGAAGTATGACAAGGCCATATATTGTATTGTCACCCTGCTTATTTAACTTATATGCAGAGTAACATCATGCAAAATGCCAGGCTGGATGAAGCACAAGCTGGAATCAAGATTGTTGGGAGAAATATCAACAACCTCACATATGCAGATGATACCACTCTGATGGCAGAAGCTAAAGAGCATCTTAATGATTGTGAAAGAGGAGAGTGAAAAAGCTGGCTTAAAACTCAACATTCAAAAAACTAAGATCATAGCATCCAGTCCTATCACTTCATGGCAAATAGAAGGGAAACAATGGAAACAGTCGCAGATTTTATTTTCTTGGGCTCCAAAATCACTGTGGACGGTGACTGCAGCCATGAAATTAAAAGACACTTGCTCCTTGGAAGGAAAGCAATGACAAACTTAACGTATTGAAAAGTAGAGACATCACTTTGCCTACAAAAGTCTGTATCATCAAAGTATGGTTTTTCCAGTAGTTGTGTAAATGTGAGCGCTGGACAATAAAAAAGGCTGAGTGCCAAAAAATTAATGCCTTTGAACTATGGTGCAGGGAAAGACTCTTGAGGGTCCCTTGCACAGCAAGGAGATCAAACCAGTTAGTCCTAAAGGAAATCAACCCTGAATATTCATTGTAAGGGCTGATGCTGAAGCTGAAGCTCCAATACTTTGGCCACCTGATGCAAAGAACCAACTCATTGGAAAAGACTCTGATGCTGGGAAGAATTGAAGGAGGAGAAGGGGATGACAGAGGATGAGATGGTTGGATTGCATCAATGACTCAATGGAAATAAGCTTGAGCAAACTCCGGGAGATGGTAAAGGACAGGGAAGCCTGGCATGTGGCAGTCCATGGGGTCGCAAAGAATTGAACACAACTGAGTGACTGAATAACAAACAAAGGAATGCAAAGGTATACATGATGATCCCTTCCACTCACTGATGAGGCTGTGAAGCCAGAATTCCTTCTTGAAACCTTGTATACAGCCAACGTTCTTAAATTGTTTTCTCTGCCATGGGCTCTTTTGACAGTGGTGCTGCCCATTCTCAGAATGTTTTTAAGTCAAATATGTAAGACTACAAAGGAAATGAATGTTAAAAATACATAATAACAATACAGAAGATGCATGCCTCTTTGCTACTGCTACTGCTGCTGCTAAGTCGCTTCAGTTGTGTCCGACTCTGTGCGACCCCAGAGACAGCAGCCCACCAGGCTCCCCCGTCCCTGGGATTCTCCAGGCAAGAACACTAGAGTGGGTTGCCATTTCCTTCTCCAATGCATGAAAGTGAAAAGTGAAAGTGAAGTCGCTCAGTCGTATCTGACTCTTAGCGACCCCATGGACTGCAGCCCATCAGGCTCCTCCATCTATGGGATTTTCCAGGCAAGAATACTGGAGTGGGGTGCCATTGCCTTTTCCAGCATGCCTCTTTACTAACATATTTTATAACAAGATCTAAGAAGATTTTGACCGTGACATCACAGGAATTGACAACATTATAATGCAAGAAAAAGCTAAATTTCATTACAGGGAAAGTAAAGATGTACTGCTCTTCCCACCCATGTTTAAGGAGCCCAGCTTTAGTTATGTATCCCTGATCTAAGTTAATGCCAAAGAACAACTTCAAAAGAAGTGGATCTTAAAATATTAGTCCTAAATCTGAATACACTTTCTATATATTTGTTCTAATTATTAGAGTTTTGATACATCACTTTAAATGTTGCCTGTTCTTGTCCAGAAGGAAAAAAGGGAATCTTTAGAGGAAAGAAATCATATCAGTAAAAGGAACAATCTGCTCTCGTTGTTTGTTTATTTGTTTACATCCCTTGTTCTAGGAAGGATTTAAGATGGCTTGTTCCTGTCTAAATTCCTAGAACCTGGTTAATTAAATCTTCTGAAAATGTAAATTAAAATGCAGTAACACTGTTTGACAAATGGGACAAAATTATTATCATCTTTTGAATAATGATGTGATTGGGAATGTGTGCATCATATTTATCTAATCTGCAATTAAATCATTTATATCTGCAATTAAATCATTTATATCTGCAATACATAAATACACATCATCAATAACAGAAAATATGGCCAATGGCCAAGTTTGTTGCAAGAACAAAATAGCCTGTGTCAGGAGGAAGGGTCACCAATGATGTTCTAATTGAAATGCTGACAAATTAAACAAGGGCATAACTCATTTTTTCAGCTAGCAAGTGACACAAAGATTGCCACATTGAACTGGCATTATTTTGTTTACTCTTTTCTACATATTCTATAACACACACTTGCCTTGTGGCAACATCACGGTTAATCACTGAAGTAATGGCTTTCTAGATAGTTTCTAATATCTGAATGGGCAAGTGTCTACCTTATTATGTAAACCTCAATTAGCATTTCCACCTGCAGCGTCAAACCTTTTCAGAAAAAAATTCACTGAGCACCTAACATGTGCAAAGGGCTTTGCTAAAGCATGTGTAGCAGTAAAAGTATTTGTCTACAGACTGTACAATCTACAAGTCTCTTTCTTTGTATTATCTAAATAAACAAAACTGACTCTGAACTCCCTAGCACCATTAGAATCCATCTCCATCTCTCTTTAGGTCATATGAAAATCCAGGAGATTTACATGGTGCCCAAAACATCAGGTGGCTATGTAGCCACTACTGGTATTATTCCAATACAGTCCTTGAGTTCTGACAGCTCTCAGTTGCCATGTATTGTGTGGGACATGGGAAACTTTTCAGAGGATGGGAGGCTTCATTTGATATCTGGGTCTGAATTTCTAAAGTACACACACAGCCATGTCCTCAAGAACTTGCCACTTCCTCAAGGTTCTGACACCAATAGGTGATAAAAGCCTATCCTCTGCTTCTCTCCTTTTGCAACCTTCCTCTTTCTTCCTGCCCGCCAAGATGTATAGTATTGTCACTGATGAGTCTGGGCTTGTTCAGAAGAACAAAGGTACTGCCGACTCCAAGTAGCTCCAGTGTTCTCCCCTCATGACAACCTCTTCCCAGAATAGGTCTCTTTCCCATGCTCCAGAAAAAAGGAATGCAAACCCTGCTTGCGGGTGGGGAGGCAAAAAAACAGAGCCAGAACAAACACAAATCAGTATCTCAATAAATCGATCTGTGAATTATTAGAAGAGTGACTTTGAGCCATAAGGAGCTGGTGAACTAGGCTTTTATATCTAGACATTCTGAAGTCTGGTAAGAATGAGAAAGAAACATAAGCAGAATAAAACTCTATATCCCAATAGGCTGCATTAATATATTTCTTTCTGTATGGTGTCTGGTGCTTATTAAATTCTCAATTAAATTAATAGGTGGCTAATAAATGTTCCTTGAAGCTAATAAAGAAAAGCTAATAAATTAAAGTCTGTAGAATTATAATTTTATTACTATTGTTAATAATAGTAATTAAGTAGTGGCCACAGGACTGGAAAAGATCAATTTTCATTCCAATCCCAAAGAAAGGCAATGTCAAAGAATGCTCAAACTACCACACAATTGCACTAATCTCACATGCTAATAAAGTAATGCTCAAAATTCTCCAAGCCAGGCTTCAGCAGTATGTGAACTGTGAACTTCCAGATGTTCAAGTTGGTTTTAGAAAAGGAAGAGGAACCAGAGATCAAATTGCCAATATCCGCTGGATCATGGAGAAAGCAAGAGAAAAACATCCATTTCGGCTTTATTGACTATAAGAAAGCCTTTGACTGTGTGGATCACAATAAACTGTGGAAAATTCTGAAAGAGATGGGAATACCAGACCACCTGACCTGCCTCTTGAGACACCTGTATGCAGGTCAGGAAGCAACAGTTAGAACTGGACATGGAACAACAGACTGGTTCCACATAGGAAAAGGAGTACGTCAAGGCTGTATATTGTCACCCTGCTTATTTAACTTATATGCAGAGTACATCATGAGAAACTCTGGGCTGGAAGAAGCACAAGCTGGAATCAAGATTGTCGGGAGAAATATCAGTAACCTCAGATGTGCAGAGGACACCACCCTTATGGCAGAAAGTGAAGAAGAATTAAAGAGCCTCTTGATTGAAAGTGTAAGTGGAGAGTGAAAAAGTTGGCTTAAAGCTTAACATTCAGAAAACTAAGATCATGGCATCTGGTCCCATCACTTCATGAGAAATCGATGGGGAAACAGTGGAAACAGTTTCAGACTTTATTTTTTGGGGCTCCAAAATCACTGCAGATGGTGATGACAGCCATGAAATTAAAAGACGCTTACTCCTTGGAAGGAAGGCTATGACCAACCTAGACGGCATATTGAAAAGCAGACATTACTTTGCCAACAAAGGTCTGTCTAGTCAAGGCTATGGTTTTTCCAGTGGTCATGTATGGATGTGAGAGTTGGACTATAAAGAAAGCTGAGCACTGAAGAATTGATGCTTTTGAACTGTGGTGTTGCAGAAGACTCTTGAGAGTCCCTTGGACTACAAGGAGATCCAACAAGTCCATCCTAAAGGAGATCAGTCCTGGGTGTTCATTGGAAGGACTGATGTTGAAGCTGAAACTCCAATACTTTGGCCACCTGATACAAAGAGCTGACTCATTTGAAAAGACCCTGATGCTGGGAAAGATTGAGGGCAGGAGGAGAAGGGGACGACAGAGGATGAGATGGCTGGATGGCATCACTGACTCGATGGACATGGGTTTGGGTGGACTCTGGGAATTGGTGATGGACAGGGAGGCCTGGCGTGCTGCCATTCATGGGGTCGCAAGGAGTCAGACATGACTGAGCGACTGAACTGAACTGAACTGAGCTGATTGTTAATAATATGTAGCATTTTAGCCTGTATAAATTAGAATGCCTAGATAATTTTTATCTATCAATCTGCATTTTAAAGTAATTCTTTTTCCACTCTTTAATGAGGGCCATGTAACAAATGTCACTAAATTATAATACCACCAGAAGCAAAGAAACTTAATGTTTCAGTTTATACAACCTTCCTAAGAATAAACATGTAATTTCCAATGACTTGTTGAAATACTGATGAGTTTGTAAATTCTAATTATTCACTGGCAGAGGAAACCAGAGTGCTCAATCATCTTAAGAGAGTGTTTACTCTTAGTTAACTATTGTACTAAGTGACTTAATGATTTTATTTCAGCCTTGCCAGAATTCCCACTTTTCAGATGTTGAAACTAAGGGTGAAATAGTCCAGACAATGTACCCACCATCGATGGTGATTGAGATTGCAGAGTATCGATGAGGAAAGGCTTGGCAAGGCAGTTTTGTTTGGATGTTGGGAATTTGAGGGAGCCAGAGCTTTATGGTGACATTTGCAGCCAAGCATTCTGTTTCAGGCAAGCCTCTTTTCAAGAGGCTTGTTTACTGTGGCAGCAGCTGATGGAGTTTCTAGGGCTAGAGCCATCACTCCTGATCTAGGCATCCATTGGATCCATCATGATCCATGGTCAGAATTTAAGTCCAAAAGAGTCTGATTCTAGAAACCCTGCCTTTAACCACTGAGCTGTGCTGAGAGTCATGGCCCATCAGAGATCACTCACTGCTCCCGTCCCTCTTTTCACAGCCTCAATTCCATGCCCTAGGATGTTAATCCCCTCTACTGTTCCAGACACCTGGGGAGCCCCTATGCTGGGCTAGGGACACAGAAATGGAGAAACTGATCTATGAGACAGATCTACAGTAAGGCCCTATGCTGCTGCTGCTAAGTCACTTGGTTGTGTCCGACTCTGTGTGACCCCGTAGACAGCAGCCCACCAGGCTCCCCCGTTCCTGGGATTCTCCAGGCAAGAACACTGGAGTGGGTTGCCGTTTCCTTCTCCAATTCATGAAAGTGAAAAGTGAAAGTGAAATCACTCAGTCGTGTACGACCCTCAGCGCCCCCATGGACTGCAGCCTACCAGGCTCCTCCGTCCATGGGATTTTCTGGGCGGGAGTACTGGAGTGAGGTGCCATTGCCTTCTCCAGTAAGGCCCTATGGAAACTCCTAACTCCATGATATTTGGAGTTTGCAGATAGCTTGGCGTTCAACTAAGTCTCACCTTATCCTGAATTCTGGGTCATGTTGAAATGTATTATAAGCCATTAAAGTGGATTTTTTTTAACTTTTTATTTTGTATTGGGGTAGAGTTAATTAACAAACAACATTGTAATAGTTTCAGGTGAATAGCAAAGGGACTCAGCCATACATATGCATGTATCCATAAAATGGAATATTTTTCCCTTATTGAAGCATCCTTGTATCCGGAGCCAGATTGCTTGGGTTCAAATTCTAGCTCATTATTGAGGCTTCCCTGATGGCTCAGATGGTAAATAATCTGCCTGCAATGCAAGAGACTAGAGTTTGATCCCTGGGTCAGGAAGATCCCCTGGAGTAGGCAATGGCAGCCCACTCCAATACTCTTGCCTGGGAAATCCCATGGACAGAGGAGCCTGGCAGACTACAGTCCATGGGGTCACAAAGAGTCAGACATGACTGAGTAACTAATACTTTCACTTTTACTGACTAGTTACATGGCTGTGAGCAATGGACTTAACTGCCTGCTGCCTCCATCTCTTTTTGTGTTTACCAGGGACCATACTACTCCCTTGGAGAAGGCAATGGCACCCCACTCCAGTACTCTTGCCTGGAGAATCCCATGGATGGAGAAGCCTGGTAGGCTGCAGTCCATGGGGTCACTAAGAGTTGGACACGGCTGAGCAACTACACTTTCATGCATTGGAGGAGGAAATGGCAACCCACTCCAGTGTTCTTGCCTGGAGAATCCCAAGGACCGGGGAGCCTGGTAGGCTTCCGTCTATGGAGTCACACAGAGTTGACTACGACTGAAGCAACTTAGCAGCAGCAGCATACTACTCCCTACCCTGTAGGGCTTTACACAGATGGATTAATTATGTTTTATCTATCTGTCTATTTAATATATAGCTATAGATAGTTATAGGGCTCCCCAGGGAGTGCAGCGGTAAAGAATCTGCCTGCCAATGCAGGAAACTTGTACTCAGTCCCTGGTTGGGAAGATCCCTGTAGAAGGAAATGGTTACCCACTCCAGTATTCTTTCCTAGAAAATTCCAGGGACAAAGGAACCTGGTGGGCCACAGTCTATGGGGTTGCAGAGAGTCATACACGACTGAGCGACCAGCACTTTCACTTTCATAGATACTTATATTATCTGATAAACCTGATAACTTAGGTTTGCCTAAGACAAATGCTTTTATTAGAGTCTAGCAGAAAATATGTATCTCAGAGTCTTGGTTATCTACCAATCCACTGCAGATGTTCAGCGTTTTCAGACCTCGTCCTCACTTTATTGTAGCAGCACCAAGAAGTACTTCAGACAACACGTGTTTTTATTCCTTTGAATAATGATAATCCATCATTTTAGCAGTTATATGATCAAATAAACCTAAGTGATTTGATCAGTTACATATCTAAACTCATTTTTACAAGTAGAAAATGACATCCTCCTCACTGACATATGTTGAAAATATTGGGACAAACTTGAGAAGCCACCCGAGCCAAACCATAGACCAGAGGAGAGGATTTCTCCTGGGGAAAAAAAGACACCCCTTCACTTTCTGCAAGTCTAGTCCAATGTGAACAACAATTTGCCTTACCGACGGTCACTGCAAACCAAAAGTGAAATAGGAACTGGAGCCAAAGCAAGGCAACAGTTGCTGCCTATTCATTTATTAATCACTCTGTGCTCAGTTGTTGTTGTTTAGTCACTAAGTCATGTCCCATTCTTTGCAACCCCATGAACTGTAACTGGCCAGGCTCCTCTGTGCATGGGGTTTTCCAGGCAAGAATATTGGAGTGGGTTGCCATTTCTTTTTCCAGGGGATCTTCCTGACGCAGGGATCAAACCTGCCTGGGAGATTCTTTACCACCGAGCCTCCTGGGAAGCCCTCTATGCTCAGTACCTACAGATAATTTCCATAGCTGTCTTTGGTTTTTATTGGACACCCTGAATTTATTTAGAAGGACCACTCAACCTTTCTAACAATTTTGCTAACTGTATCCGGTCCTGGAGGGTTCACATTTTAAAACAGGGTGTTGGGTTATGATAACACAAAGAAAATATACTTGTCACTGTATTTGTATTATTTATATATTTTAAATGTTAGAGACAACTCCTGAGAGAATGGAGCATACTTTTCAAGGTATTAATAGCAGTTCAGGTAGATATTTGATCTATTCTCACTCACAGTGGAGTGAGAGGCAGGCCAGAATAGGGGAGAGGGGCTTACAACCTCATGTGGGTACCAAGGGGTCAAGGAATGATAGCTTGAAGCCACAGGGAGAGCTTACAGCTAGAATATGAATGAAAAACCAAGACCGATGTAGAGCAATGGAGTTCAACACCACTGTATTGTCAGTTTTGAGTACCAGACAATAGTAAGTAAGAAATAAGGAGTTTAGTAAATGAAGAAACTGCCCAGAAGGCATGAAACAAGGTGAAAACAAAGAAAGGAACTACTGAATGTGTACTCTCAAAGGTCAGAATTGAACCATGGTCGGAAAGCTGTGGCAGGAGGAGAAAAATAATCTCTTACGGAGTTTTGATCAAAGAAGTATCATATGATTGCAGTACTCAAAGCCAGTCAGCATTAGCTCTGGTCCTAAAGAAAGGCTACCCAGAGAACAAAGATTAACCCATGGAAACAAGCTCCCTGAATATTACAGTAACCAGCAGTGGGAGTGGTCAGGATTCATGGGTGCATATGGTTTAATGTGGCTGGCATTGTAGAGATGTCCTGAAGGAAGAACTGGTCCTGAATCTAAGGCAGAGTCAAGACAGCTTAGGAAGGAAGGAAGGAGAGTAGTTCATTTGTTTGGGTCATTGGTTGGTGGAGGTGGTAGGGGCAGTTGTTTAAATGTTAATCTAAGAATATATATTTGACAGCTTCTGGGGTGCTTCTGTCTCTGGTATTATTTAAGCAGACCAAAATAATTCCCTTTCCCTGAATTAAGCAGCACAAAGGCATAAAATATATATAGCTGTTTACTCCAGGAAATGCTTACTCTCAGAAGATAAGCTGATGATCTAACCAAAGCAACTTGCTTCAAGACCCTCTCCTAGGTATAGCCATCAGTCCAAAGTGATTGTGTTATAATCTATTCCCAATGCCAGTGGGGCCTCACTTTGCAAGTTCCACGCGGAAATCACTCAGCTCAGACCCTAAAATCCTGTAAATATCCCTCCTTTAACTTTGCTTGATTAAAACAAATCAGGCCTGGGTGTGCTTTCCTTGTGTTGGAGTAGTGTTCTAGGTTGTAGTTTTAGTTGCTCAGTTGTGTCCTACTCTTTGCAACCTCCACCAGACTCCTCTGTCCATGGGATTTCCCAGGCAAGAATACTGGAGAGGGTAGCCATTCCCTTCTCCAGAGGATCTTCCCGACTGGGAATCAAACCCATATCTCCTGCATTGGTAGGCAGATTCTTCACCGATGAGCCACCGGGGAAGCCCGATAGTCTAGGTTAGAGGGTCAGAAACCGGACAGAACCATGGTACTGACACCTCTGTTGGTGTGACCTTCTATGATCACGGTTTTGAAAGAGGCTGGAACAAAATAGTTACATACATACTTTGTACCTTGAAGACAAGTAACTCTATCTTTACTTTTAATTAGTTTTTAGACTTGCTGGCTATTAGTCACAATTAACATCTGGAGATAGAAAATTTAATCAGGAAAGTTTTGACTTTGTGTCAAACGGGACAGATAGAGGTTGCAGTATGTTTACAAATTGTTCTAGCTGCTAGTACTTTTTCTTTCAAAGGGCTTATGTTTGGACAGTGACCCCCATGATGCAGCTCACACAACTTAAACCCTCTATGGTGAACCTTCTGAGCTTCTACTGATGAAACTATAAATCAAGCTCTGATTATGGGACAAAGGCGTCTACTGACCTCTGAATATACATCTAACAAGCCAGCTGGTTTGGTTAAATCCTTGACATATATTTGTCAAGAGTCATTTTTCTTTGGGTTTGTAGCTATTTTTATGTCAATTCCCTTGAATCATCATGGGGCACCATATGCCTTAGATAGGGCAAAACCTCCTGGAGTTATTTTCCTCTTCAGAAGTTAAAAAGAAAAGTTAACTTCCCAAATTTGAAAGGAAAAATGGTTCAGGCAGGGAAAACAGAAGGTGCTTTTTCATAGTAAAATTGGGAAGCCATACAGAGGATAGCAGGGTGGGGAGCATCAGACAGTCACACAAGTGGCCTGGCCAGCAGGTGATCAGTGTGACTTACCGTGCTAAATTGATAGGAATTATACCTGTTGTTTCCATAGTTTCAGAAACAGTTGACTTTAGAGATATGGGATCTGCATTCATATTACGATAATCCAGTGAGAAACCTGGGGTTGAAACTTTGGCCAAGTGATAGCCACACTTTTCTGCCTTCTGAACTCTTTCCCTGGAGAGTCACAGGAGTGTTAAAGGCACAGACATGAAGACCACAAGTACTCTGTTGTTCAAAAGGAAAAGCCTAACTTCTGCTTTCAAATAAGTGCATCAATGTGAAGGATAATGAGAAACTTTTATGAAAAATAAAGTTAGCTGTATAGCCAGTAACTTACATATCCTTGAGACAAAAGACCTATTCTAAAGCCTCACATAAGACATGGCCCATAGTACTGCATTACTGTTGAATAACACAGTTTGTTTTTGCAACTAGGCTTCCTCTTAGTAGACTGATAAAACTCTCATGGAGAAAAATTATTGTAGTAGAATTACCTGTGACTCAATGGAGGTGTATCTGTCAGACATTGATTGCCTGGAATGTCTTCCATCAGGCTCATTAAGATATAACAGTAACAGAAATGCTCCAGTTAAGGAGTATTAAAAACCCAGGCTATACCAACTGGTAACATCTAGCCTGATCTGGGGGCAGGTGAAAGGTTTATGGAACAGTCAGTTAATCAGAGTCAGATTTCACCTGTCAGTCAACTTTAGGCAAGAGTCCTGTGAGACGTAGGCTATGGTCACAGGCAAGACTGTGAACAGTAGATAACAGACAGACAGAGAACACTGCTTGGCTAGAAGCTACCAAATGAGCATATTCCCCTGTATTGGGTTCTGGATGATGAGGGTAGGCAGGAGCCATGTTTTGTATAGAGTGGGGATGTTTGAATGGTAAATTCAGTGGATTCCATAATCATGACCACAGTTATCCTTTTAAGACTCTTTGTGGGATAACAGTGTTAAGTTTAATTAGAAAGAGCCTCTACTCTTTAACAAGGGCCCAACAAAGGTCCGTCTAGTCAAGGCTATGGTTTTTCCCGTGGTCATGTATGGATGTGAGAGTTGGACTGTGAAGAAGGCTGAGCGCCGAAGAATTGATGCTTTTGAACTGTGGTGTTAGAGAAGACTCTTGAGAGTCCCTTGGACTGCAAAGAGATCCAACCAGTCAATCCTCAAGGAAATCAGTCCTGAATATTCATTGGAGGTACTGATGCTGAAGCTGAAGCTCCAATACTGTGGCCACCTGATGCAAAGAACTGACTCACTGGAAAACACCCTGATGCTGGGAAAGATTGAAGGCGGGAGGAGAAGGGGATGACAGAGAATGAGATGGTTGGATGGCATCACCAACTCGATGGACATGAGTTTGAGTAAGCTCCAGGAATTGGTGATGGACAGGGAAGCCTGGAGTGCTGCAGTCCATGGGGCTGCAAAGTGTCGGACATGACTGAGCAACTGAACTGAACTAACTCTTTAAAATTAAAAACTCAGGACAGAGGAACCAAAAAGACAGGCAGAAGAGTTAAAATAAGACAAACATTAGAAAGCAAGATGTTAAGAACTGCAGGTGTTTAAAGCTGGTAGAAGTTCTACAGATCACCTTAGGTTGAGTCCCTTTGTTGGAGAGTGAACGCAAGCAGAGGTGACTTATCCTCGGTCATCCTGCTTGGTAACATGCAGAGCTGAGAGCTGAGCCACGGGCTCACAGACTAGCAGGTGCTGAAAGAAGGACCTGGAGTACAGTATCTGAGTGGGAAACAGCCATATACACCATGTATACACCAAGTTGAGGTCAACAGGATTTTAAATCTGGAAAAATTCAACTTTTTAGAGTAACCCCTTATCTTCCTGCTTGTTTAAAATATGAGGGCTCTTCTTATACTTGAGTGGTGATTCTGGTGTACCTAACAGTGACCTATTTTACACAATAGATCCTAGAGATAAGAGATGGGTCTATTTGACTTCATGGTCATAGTCTAATCACACCCATGCGAAGTCAGGCTAAAAAACGCTCAGCTGCTGACAACAAAGGCAGCTGATGAGAAAGTTAAAATGAGTATGGTTACAGATATGTGGGAACATTTTGGATGATATTTTTACTTTAAAGCATTTCTCTTGATGAGTTATGAAGAGGTATTAATCTCTCCTGAGCACACAAGACAATGGCCAGCACCGGAGCTCCGCTTTACAAATCATTTTACCATTAGCCTGAGCAGCTCTAACACATCAACAACCAGGGAAAGTGCATTTGCTTTATTTTAAGGTAGAATATTTATTTTGGATAATGGATTATTAAATAGATATGTATCATTTATCTCTGCAAGTCATTTTATTGAGAATGATTTATAGCACATCAACAGCCATTGGAAATGCATTTGCTCTCTTTTGAGGGCCGCTCATTTTATTATGAATGGCTTACTGAGCAGAGAGAAGCCAATTGCAGAGGACTGCTTTCTCAGGGCTGTGATTTTTTTTTTTTTTTTTAATAAGGATTGCCTTATAAATACTTTGTATATTACTTATAAATCTTTTCTTGGCAAAATATCCTGAAGCCCAATTAATATTCCAATTCCATGGAGCCATTCTGAGAAAAGGCATCCCTACGAAAGGGACTCTGAAAACTGGCCTCCTTTACATAAAACAGTAGCTGTGTACTCTGACACAATTATGTCAGGGAGACTTTGATTTCTCATCTGAAATGTCAGTATAAATTAGTCTATGTATTTATTAGAATTTGATAGACATTAGGGAAGTTTCAAGGCTGAGAATGCAAAGAAAAGAACACCTCTAGCTAATCACTAACTTTTCTGCTGCTGCCTGAAGAATTCATATTGCTTGCCATTCAAGTAGAAGATGGTTCATTATTTGCAAAAATTGCAGAAATGGATGTGAAACACAACCTTGGTGATAATAACTTGGGTTGGTTTAAAAAATTGACTATCAAGTGTATCTTTAGTACCTTAAGGTAACTCTAAATGAAAAATACAGATTCTTGGCTACTATAGTATAATATGTCAGATTTTTTAATTTCAGAAAGGGTAAACCACTGCCAAGTTTTGAAGGTCTGCATCAAGGATACTGACATAATTTTCAAAGTCACGGCAATACTGCAGCACCTCCCCTCAACATAAAACCCAGTGGGTTGACACCAGCACATCTCTCCCTAATCTATCCCATGCATAACAATGTTGCCACAGAACCCACCTGAATATTTGCAACTGCAAGGGCAGAGTGGGTCTTGCAAATGAGATAGAGGTGATGTATATTATTGCTGATACTGTTTCACCTGTATTTAGTCCCACTGACATGGCAAACCCTCGGCCAATTGTCCTTATTATAGCCCCTGTGTATTTCTCCCCAGCGCACTTGCACAGGGGGAAGACGTGAGCGTGGAGCATACTTAACTGCCAAGCTGAATGGCTCTGTAATGTAGCTTCAGTATGGCATAAATTAAGCTGTCATTTTTTTGGCAGCAAGTGCAGAGAGGCGATTTTCCTGTACTGTAACATTTGAAACAACAATTTTCTCGCTCTGGTACTGACTGACAGTTCTGTGTGATACATTCTCAACGTGTGTGCTTCAGGGCTGCAGCTAGAAACTGCCTTCAGGGCAAGGTATTGTCTCTATTAGCAAACCCTGGCTGTGCTTGCCCTAACTGTAGACATCTCCCACCTCTTGCTGCCGTCACTCTGCTGGAAGAAGTTGCTACCAGGCCAGCAAAAATGGCCCTGGAGACCTATCAACCTGAACTTAGGCTTGATTCTCCTCTGCAGAAAATGGTCTTTTATCATTAAAATCAGATTGTGTGTTCTTGTGTGCTGGCTTTAACTGTGCAAAGCCTTTTACAAATTAGGAGATTTCCCCAAGCAGGGCTCAAGTTTTGTGAGCAGAAAGGACTGTTGGATGCTCTGAGGGCCTTCCTGGTATGGACTTGGAGAGCAGCTACCAGCGTATTTCCCGTGCTGCAGGTTAGCTGTGGCGCAAAAGCAGAATGTTGATAAAGGTAATGAGGGGAGTCAGCAGGAGGGTCTCCAGAGGGACCACAGCAAACTGCTCTCTCTTTAAATGTCCTCCACCCCACCCCACTGCACTCCCCACAGATGACTGTAAGGCAATATGGGCACCACCACTTGCCAACCCTCCTGAATACTCATAAAGGGCAGAGAAGGTTACCTTGAAAGCAGGCAAAATAAAACTGCAATCACATCAGTCAGGATGCAGCGGGGAGAAATAAGTTACGTTAACCCTGAAACTGCGTGCGAAGTTGCTGCTGGGTTGCTAAAAGAACCTGCATGTGAAGTTGCTACTGGGGTGCCTTTTAAAAGGATGAGGTTGTCCCCCAGATCAGAGCAAAGGTTTTCACCAGTTCAGTTTGGCAAGATTGCACAGAACCGACCCCCAGAATGCGTCTGGACCACATTTTGAGAGATCTCCAAGGAGGAATCAATGACTTTGCTGTTTGCATAGTCAAGCTATTTGGCAAATAACTTGTTCACAGCCAGTAGATTCTTTCTTGCATAAAGCTCGAGTCTTTATCTGTTAGTTTCCCTTATTCTCTTTGGTGCTGTCATTGGGGAAAATAGAGAATTTTCTTCAATGACCTACACATTCTTTATAAAATAATATCTAGAGGCTGGCTGTTCTCAGGTTCAGATATCTAGGTTTGTGAAAGAATCATTAATTTGTCTAAACAACAAGCACACAGTGTTTGCTATGGGTCAAACCCTGTCCTGGGGACAAAATGATAAATTGCAGGTTAAAATTCAAACCGTCCATTTCCTTCCCACCACCATCCAGGCTCACATCCATGATGTTGGTCATACCTACCTCCTCACTAGCTGGAGCAGCCACATTTTCTCTTACATTCTTGTCCTGGCTCAAGTGACTTTATTAATGGGAAATGACCACCCCACCCCTTCTCTTCCTGATTAACTCCTAGTCCAGACAGGAAGTCTTCCCTGACCAAATCCCACAGCCTAGTCAGGGTTAGACATCTCTGCTGTCATTACCTGAATTTATGCTGGGGACTGTACTCTGTAACCCTGCCACAATGCCTGGTATACAATACATATTTAATAAATATCTCAGTAAATGAATGTATGCATTTATGGTTATTACTCTCAAGTTACATCCACAAATCATAAATTCCAAATAATAGAAAAAAATTCTCTGATTATGTTTTTTTTTTAATTGGGGAGAAAAAATTACTATATAGATAATTCCTATTATAGTTCTTTTATGGTATTCTATCAATAGTGTATCATGTTCCTACATTACTAATCCATGTTCAGTTCATGGTCAACTAGCTTCTAAAGATCTTCCTGCTGTGCATAATATTCTACCATTCTCTAGAGCTTATTTCTGCAATTTGCTGAGCTATGATCATCCATATTGAATTTTCATTCTGCTTATTCTAAGTCATATTACAAGCTTGTCAAAACTATTTTAAATTTCCATGCTAGATGTGAACGTTCTGTGTTTTCTCTGCCCATGAGAGGATAAGGGAAGGATAATATATGTAAAATAAGAAGATCCAAAAAAAATGGGTAAAGCATTCCTCAGGCTTTGAAATCAGCCTGTGGCAGCACTGTGTTCTGAGAACTAGCAGTGGGGAGAGAACCGAGACCTAGGCTGTGGTTGGGGGTTTAGCATTTACAAGCTGTGACTTTGAGTAAGTCACGTAACCATTTTATCCTTACTTTACATATATATTTTGTGCAAATGTTACTTCTATGGTGATGCATATAAAAAAAAAAGACCTGAAAGTTAGGAAAGATTGAGAGTATTGTTGTTACTCTTGAATCTTCAACAATCATACAGATGTGTAACCAATGGAAATATAGTCTGCTAATTCTCTACTCTTGTCTCTATATCCTCCTCCTCAAGATCACCTCCATAAAATGTATTAATTGCACACCTACTCTATGAAAATCACTAAATCAAGCTCTATAATAACCTATTAACAAACCAGTCAAACAGTAAAAAAAAAAAAAAAAAAAAACTCCCATTATATATTGCCTTACAAAACTTACAAAACACTGACATAAGAAAAGATAAATTGAAATGAAGGTCTGCAGATAAGCACCAAGAAAGCGTTCCTCAAAATACCTACTATCAGAGGTGGCTGGGAAAGCTTCAGGCAATGTTATTTGAACCTCACCTTTGACATTTTGATTGAAATCTAATTAGTGAAGAGGAAGAAAAGATGTTTCCATAGGGCAGGAGATGGTGTGTGCAAAGGTTCAGATATAGAATTTGTATACCAATGTCCATAGCAGCATTATTCACACTGCCAAAATGTGGAGGTGGCCATTGACAGAAGAATAGATAAACAAAATGTGGCATGTGCATACATGGAATATTATTCATCCTTAAAAAGGAGGAGAACTATGACACATGCTACAGTATGAATGAAACTTGAAGACATTATGCCAAGAGAAATAAGCCTGTCACAAAAAGACCAGGACTAGATGATTCCACTATGTGAAGTGCCTAGGACAGTCAGATTCATACAGACAGAAAGTAGAGTGGTAGTTGCCCGGAGCTGAGGAGAGAAGGGAATGGAGAGTTATTATTTAATGGGTACAGAGTTTTAATTTTTCAAGATGAAAAGAGTTCTGGAAATAGATTGTAGTAATGATAGCACAACAGTGTAAATGTATTTAATTCCACCAAACTGTACACCTAAAAAATGGATAAGAAGGTAAATTATGTAATATGTATTTCAACACAATTTTTAAAAATCTCACAATTAGAAAAGTGTTATTTAGAAAGAAAGAATAATAGATGAATTTGGCAACAGCATCTCATCTTCGACTGGGCCAAGAAAAGTGAATATTGATATCAGAACATACTGGCTATGCTGGGGCCAGACTGTAAGAATTAAGGAAGTGAGTGAATGGTGAGAAAATGGGAAAATACCATCACTTGCTTGAAAAGTTTGACTGTGAATCATATTTCACCTACTTTATGATTAAGTTATTGGAAAGCTTTGGAAAGTATTTTTAGAGGTAAGCAATATTCTTACCAAACTCAGGTCTAGCTGATAGCTGCTCAAAAGCCAGTAGTCAGGAAACAAGTGTTAGTAGAAAGAAAAGATTGCTTTTTTTGAGAAGGCTGGCAACCAGGGTAGAGAATGGACTCATGCCCAAAAGCCAACTCCCCATTGCTGATTGGGGGCAAGAGCTTTTAAAGGGGGAGTTTCAAGGATGTACAGACAAGAGGGGAGGCTACATCCCCCTCTGTCAGTTAGCTCTGACAGTCGTCTTGAAATTAGTCATACAATGATCCACGTCATTTTGATCATTTTAAGTATATTTAGCCTTTAGTTCGAGGGTCAATTTGTCCTCATTTCTTTGAGGCCAGTTCTCAGAATTGTGGAAGCTTATGTCACGGTTACAATCTGGTGATCATCTAGTTAACTTCTTTTACCTGATGGGGGTTCCAGTGTCTACGAAATGGTTCAAAGCATATGGCTTAGAATATTATCTATAGCCCTTAAGGAAGAACTAAATGTCCTTGACTTTGGTTAATGACTCAGCTGTTGTTATTTGGTCTTGTTTGACAGTTTTCCTTTGCTTCTGCCTTTTCTCACTTCTCTGATTAAATTTACTCTTTGGCTAAGCTTTCCTACAGACAAAAGGCAGGTGGATGACATGGTGGGAGATGGAAGGGTGGTCTGTCCCAGAAAGACCCTATAGGGTCCTGGTCTGTTTCAGTACTTTTCAACCAGGATTGAAGCCCAGATTCTAGCTCTGTTTTTGTAAGAAACTTCAGTCAAGAAACTTATGTCTCCTAGGTTTTTATTCCTCCCTCTGAAAGGTCCCCTACTTCTTAACATGAAAATTGTACCCTAGATTTGAAGATTTGGTTTAACATTCTGAATGAATTAAAACTATGACTTTGTTTTTCTAAAACTTCAAAACCAGAGCACTTCTAACCTGCACATGAGAAAATCACACAAGCTAATGCAACTGAGAACTTGTGCTAGTATCTCCGTGAGCACAGTACATGTAGGACATGGCTGAATCATCCCGCAGTCCTGCCAGACAGAGTTTCTTATCAGTCCTTGTTTACAGATGATGGCACGGAAGCAGGGAGGAGTTTACTGTATTCAAATGACTAGTGCCAATCAGAGAGCAGCATCTGCTTAAACACTCACTCAAACTAACTTCCTATAGAGGATCAGCTTTTGTTTCAGGCCAATGGGAGACAGTTAACGCTGTGCCACTGAGAGATGTTGTCTTGATGCTTTTCTGTTGGACTACAAGGCCCCATGTCATAGGGCTGTGAGTCAGGAGCATCCTTGAGTGGAAGCTGTGAGACAGTCTCCCTACCTGCTTGCTTTTAAAATGACTTTGAAAGATGTGACCATTTGATGACGGTTCATATTACTCACAGGTTTCTAGGCTTCATTATATTGTTTTATGAACCAGCTTAGCACATTTATAATATCCGCATCAACTAGCATCGTTATAATTAAGCGCCTGTCACAATTTCCATTACACATCGCTGTTTTAAGGGACCTAACACAGCCATAAACTTTACTTTTGACTGAAATTTGACATGCTTCACTCCATGCCTGATCACACTTTTCATTAAAGGCATAAAATTATATTATGTTTCCCAAATACTAGTTTACTCATAATACTTTTATGTTCAAAAGAACAAAGACGCAACTTCTTCATTTCCAAATGGTCATCAATGTTTATTAAAAGTCCGGATAAATACAGTACCATATGTAAAATAGAAAGCTAGTGGGAATCTGCCGTATGACTCAGGGAACTCAAACCAGGGCTCTAGGGGTAACAACCTAGAGAGGTAGGAAAGGGAGGGAGCTGGGAGGGAGGTTCAAGAGGGAGGGGACATATGTATACTTATGGCTGATGCATGTTGATACATGGCAGAAATCAATCCAATATTGTAAAGCAATTATCCTTCAGTTAAAAATAAATTAATTAAAAAAGCAAAACAAAAAAAAAGCTTAAAAAATCTAGATATGATAAACTGGAAAACAAATTGTTACTGGGCGTAAGAAATTTCACAACATGATTGATTTATAAACCTAATGCTATGTTTTTAAGCATTAGCAGTAATGATTATATTAAATGCAACAAATGATGTGTTTATATAATTGTATGTAAATAACCTAAAGAATTATATACTATTAACACATTTGAGGCAATTATGTCCAACGACCTACCAATATATATGGCCTTTTTTCTCAGTTGTTGTGTGGGGAGGGATAGAGAGATGTCACATGAACATGCCATTTTTGTGGTTGAATTTCTAAATGGGTAAATATAACACAGCCTGAATGTGGAAAAAGCCACCAAGATCCCCATTTATAATGAGAAATACTCCTCAAGATAAAATAATGTGGCCAACTGAATAATAGCCTCCCAATGATGTCCATGTACTAATCCCAGGAACCTGTGAACCTGTTACCTTATGAGGTAAAAGGGATTTTGCAGATGAGATTAAGTGGAGGGTCTCACAATGAGATTGTCCTGGACTAACTGATGGAACCAGTGTAACCAACAAGGTTCTGAACAAGAGCAAGGTGGGAAGGTGGGAGTCAGAGGAGAAGATGAGACAGAAGCAGAGGTCCTAGTGATGTGAGCTTACGAGATGAGGAATATGGATAGCTTCTGCAGGCTGGAAAAGTCATGCAAACGGGTTCTCCCTTAGAACTTCCAGAAAGAAAGGAAGGTCGTGCTTGACCTTAAGGCTTCTGACTCCAGTATATGAGAATAAATTTGTATTGCTTTACACCCCTAATTTTGTGGAAACTTGTGATGGCAACAAGAAGAAACTAACACAAATACTTTAGAAAATTGAAGATCAGGTAAGAAAAACAGATCAAGTTCTTTATCTTTAAACTTTTAAGAGCTGCTAGTGTTTTTCAGAAACATAAAAGGAAATGCTTTAGGAAAGCTATTTATTAAAAATTCGTGAGCTATTCTTCTTTCTCAATGATCAGTGTTTCAGATGCCCTGTAATCGTTACTTGTAAACCGAATCCTAATTGCTCTGGTTCAGGAATAGGGTATTAAATACATGGGATCTTCTTCCCAAAGTAATGGATGATGGATGCTGTTTGTGCATTGTGTTGCTGGGCTGTTCAGGTTGACTTATTGCTCAGTGCAGACTCCTTTATTGGTTAGGAGGATATTGGAAGCATTTTAAAAAGTCGTCAGTAGAAAAAAGTTTGGGCTTTACATTCATGTGAAACTGTGATGTTTAGTTCTCATCATCTTTTAAGTAAGCTACTTCTGAAAGTGCATGATTAGCTAAGCCCAGTTTATCCAACTCTACCTTCCTAACAGGTGCATCTTAGACCTGGAGCCCCAATCCCTGTAACTATCTCCTTCAACCAAGAGGAAATAGCCAGTCCTCTGCTCACCTGTGTGAAAGGATGAGCAACAGGAACAGATGCACCAGCTTCCAACAGGACACTGGTACACAGGCCATCCTGGGAATTAGATCTTGTGCATTTGCTGCCTTCAGTGAATAATGTTAACAGATAATGAATGAGGTGTCCAGCTACATAGATGACAAAATTATAAAATTAGTGAGTCTTCAAACTACCCTAACTTGGCCTAGACCTCCACAACGGCTTTCCCAATTTTGTGTATTGCATTAGCAGTAATACCAGATGTGCTGTGCTTAGTCACTCAGTTGTGTCCAACTCTTGCCACCCCATAGACTATAGCCTGCCAGGTTCCTCTGTCCATGGGATTCTCCAGGCAAAAATACTGGAGTGGGTTGCCATTTCCTTCTTCAATCAGTTCAGTTCAGTTCAGTCACTCAGTTGTGTCTGACTCTTTGCAACCCCATGAATGGCAGCACACCAGGCCTCCCTGTCCATCACCAACTCCCGGAGTTTACTCAAACTCATGTCCATCGAGTTGGTGATGCCATCCAGCCATCTCATCCTCTGTCGTCCCCTTCTCCTCCTGCCTTCAATCTTTCCCAGCATCAGGGTCTTTTCAAATGAGTCAACTCTTCGCATGAGATGGGCAAAGTATTAGAGTTTCAGCTTTAGTCAGTCCTTCCAATGAACAGCCAAGACTGATCTCCTTTAGGATGGACTGGTTGGATCTCCTTGCAGTCCAAGGGACTCTCAAGAGTCTTCTCCAACAACACAGTTCAAAAGCATCCAATTCTTCGGCGCTCAGCCTTCTTCACAGTCCAACTCTCACATCCATACATGACCACTGGAAAAACCAAAGCCTTGACTAGATGGACCTTTGTTGGCAAAGTAATGTCCCTGCTTTTTAATATGCTATCTAGGTTGGTCATAACTTTCCTTCCAAGGAGTAAGCGTCTTTTCATTTCATGGCTGTAATCACCATCTGCAGTGATTTTGGAGCCCCCCAAAATAAAGTCTGACACTGTTTCCCCATCTATTTCCCATGAAGCGATGGGACCAGATGCCATGATCTTCGTTTTCTGAATGTTGAACTTTAAGGCAACTTTTTCACTCTCTTCTTTCACTTTCATCAAGAGGCTTTTTAGTTCCTCTTCATTCTCTGCCATAAGGGTGGTGTCATCACGTATCTGAGGTTATTGATATTTCTCCCAGCAATCTTGATTCCAGCTTGTGCTTCTTCCAGCCCAGCATTTCTCACAATGTACTCTGCATATAAGTTAAATAAGCAGGGTGACAATATGCAGCCTTGACGTACTCCTTTTCCTATTTGGCTCAAACTACCACACAATTGCACTCATCTCACAAGCTAGTGAAGTAATGCTCAAAATTCTCCAAGCCAGGCTTCAGCAATATGTGAACCGTGAACTTCCTGATGTTCAAGCTAGTTTTAGAAAAGGCAGAGGAACCAGAGATCAAATTGCCAACATCCGCTGGATCATCGAAAAAGCAAGAGAGTTCCAGAAAAACATCTATTTCTGCTTTATTCACTATGCCAAAGCCCTTGACTGTGTGGATCACAATACACTGTGGAAAATTCTGAAAGAGATGGGAATACCAGACCACCTGACCTGCCTCTTGAGAAATCTGTATGCAGGTCAGGAAGCAACAGTTAGAACTGGGCATAGAACAACAGACTGGTTCCTTCTCAATAAGTAGCCATAAATTATAACGAATCCCTATACAGCCTGAATGAGTGCCACCCAGGTGCAGAGGGAAGCTACTCTCGCGAGTGCTGATGCTCCCATGACGAGTGCCAGAGATGCTAGAGGGCTGAGATCATCGTGCTGGGCGTGCATCCCTGCAGCCTGACTCCTGAGTCATACACAGCAATGGAGGTACAGACATCAGAATGTGTACACATATGTAACCATGAGAGAATGCCTCTCCCTGAACTGCTGAGAAACAAAAACAACCCCCAAAACATGACATGCTCAAAAAGGAGATCTGCCAATTTTATGGCTTTATTGTGTGTTTTTAAAGTCTATAAGTGACCAAATGGGACTCAACAATTCTTTCAAACCATAATGGGGCCATTAGGTTATTTTTACCTGGCTTTGTACTAAATGGATCCCCAGGTAGCTGAAAAAGAGCTGAAAATTGACCTGAAAGCTTATGGGGGCCTGTATTTGAAAACCTTTGGTACCATTTGCACATTATGTACCAGCCCTTATCCCTTTTGGCCTTGTAATAGGGTTATTTATGTGTGTGTCTAATCTCTACTCCTGGACTGGAAGCATCTAGGATCTGGGTACAACAGGTACCTGGTCACTGCAAAACCAGCATTTATTGGAAGAGAAAGAGATGGAGAGGGAGTTCAGAGAGAAGGTCGGCGCCTTCCATTTGCCTCATATATTCCCACAGTAGATACTAGATAAAACAGGAAATACACATGGCATTTGGCTACAGGGGCCAGCACTCCTGGCTCTTCTGTTTCTGGCTCTGTAGGTCAGGGGGATGTTGTAACAGGAAGTGCCAGATGAGGCTGCAGGAGAAGGAGAAGCCTGGACAGGACTGAGTTTTTTGGTTCATGAGTCATCCTAACAAGAGTGCAGTGGGCCCCCCTCCCCAAACATTCAGAAGCATCTCTCTAAGAGCTTTGCCACCACAAGATGAAGCTGGTACAGACCAAAAGGCCAGTCTTGCCTGCCTCCATGCTTTTCTCACACCCTGCACAGCTTCAGCTATGAGTATTGTTTTTTAATGTAATTGATCTGAAAGCCCAAATTTCAAGCATGTTATATTTCATGTGATAACTGTAGGATTTCTGCTCTTTGTCTTTCAGGGGAACTGTCCCTACTCATTTCAGGGGGGATAACCCTACTCATAATGTCCCTTTTGATTATACAGTGGAAATGACAAACAGATTCAAGGGATTAGATCTGATAGACAGAGTACCTAAAGAACCATGGACAGAGGTTCTTGACATTGTACAGGAGACAGTGATCAAGACCATCCACTAAAAAAAAAGAAATGCAAAAAAGCAAAATGGTTGTCTGAGGAGGCCTTACAAATAGCTTTACAATAGAGAAAAGAAGAGAAGCTAAAGGCAAAGGAGAAAAGAAAATAATACCATCTGAATACAGAATTCCAAAGAAAACCAGGAGAGATAAGAAAGCCTCCCTCAATGATCAATGCAAAATATAGGAAAACAATAGAATGGGAAAGACTAGCGATCTCTTCAAGAAAATTAGAGATATCAAGGGAACATTTCATGCAAAGATGGCCACAATAAAGGACAGAAATGTTATGGACCTAACAAGCAGAAAATATTAAGAAGAGGTGGCAAGAATATCCAGAAGAACTATACAAAAACGATCTTAATGGCCCAGATAACCATGATGGTGTGATCACTCACCTAGAGCCAGATATCCTGGAATGCAAAGTCAAGTGGGCCTTAGGAAGCATCACTATGAACAAAGCTAGTGGAGGTGATGGAATTCCAGTTGAGCTATTCCAAGTCCCTAAAGATGATGTTTTTAAAGTACCGCACTCAATATGCCAGCAAATTTGGAAATCTCAGCAGTGGCCAAAGGACTGGAAAAGGTCAGTTTTCATTCCAATCTCAAAGAAAGGCAATGCCAAAGAATGTTCAAATGACCACACAATTGCCCTCATCTCACATGCTAGCAAAATAATGCTCAAAATTTTCCAAGCCAGGCTTCAACAGTACATGAACTGAGAACTTGCAGATAATTCAAGCTGGATTTAGAAAAGTGAGAGGAAACAGAGATCAAATTGCCAACATCTGAGTCATCGAAAAAGCAAGAGTTCCAGAAAAATATCTGCTTTATTGACTACACCAAAGCCTTTGACTGTGTGGATCGCAACAAACTGGAAAATTCTTAAAGAGATGAGAATGCAGGTCAGGAAGCAACAGTTAGAACTGGACATGGAACAACAAATTGGTTCCAAATTGGGAAAGGAGTGTGTCAAGGCTGTATATTGTCACCCCGCTTATTTAATTTATATGCAGAGTATATCATGTGAAATGCTGGGCTGGATGAAGCACAAGCTGGAATCAAGATTGCCGGGAGAAATATCAATAACCTCAGATACTCAGATGATACCACCCTTATCGCAGAAAGTGAAGAAGAACTAAAGAGCCTCTTGATGAAAGTGAAAGAGAAGAGTGAAAAAGTTGGCTTAAAACTCAACATTCAGAAAACTAAGATCGAGGCATCCGGTCCCATCACTTCATGGGAAATAGATGGGGAAACAATGGAAACAGTGAGAGACTTTATTTTTGGGGGCTCCAAAATCACTGCAGATGGTGACTGCAGCCATGGAATTAAAAGACACTTACTCCTGGGAAGAAAAGCTATGACCAACCTAGGCAGTATATTAAAAAGCAGAGACATTACTTGCCAACAAAGGTCTGTCTAGTCAGAGCTATGGTTTTTTCAGTAGTGGATGTGAGAGTTGGACTATAAAGAAAGCTGAGCACTGAAGAATTGATGCTTTTGAACTGTGGTGATAGAGAAGACTCTTGAGAGTCCCTTGGACTGTAAGGAGATCCAACCAGTCTATCCTAAAGGAAATCAGTCCTGAATATTCATTGGAAGGACTGATGCTGAAGCTGAAGCTCCAATACTGTGGCCACCTGATGCGAAGAATTTACTCATTGGAAAAGTCCTTGATCCTGGGAAAGATTGAAGGCAGGAGGCGAAGGGGACAACAGAGGTGAAGATGGTTGGGTGGCACCACCAACTCGATGGACATGAGTTTGAGCAAGCTCTGGGAGTTAGTGATGGACAGGGAAGCCTGGTGTGCTGCAGTCCATGGGGTCGCAAAGAGCTGGACACAACTGAGCAGCTGAACTGACTGACTGACTGTCCCTACTAGGGAATCCCTGGGCTGTCTTGCATATGCTGATAAATCAGACTGAGCTGAGACTACTTGGAATCAAGGTTCCCCTTGCTTGAGAATTTGATCCCCTCTGGACCAGGGCAGTTCTCTTGGGCTGTCTCTGCCTCTCGCTCTTTCCTGGTCACAGCTCATCCTCTGAGGTGGTCAGGGACCTGGACCAAGTTTCTGCCAACTCCAGGGAATTCTGTCATGGCCCTGGGTAACCTGAGGCTGGCGGCTGCTTTTACCAAGGAAGGTCAGAGATGGAGGTTGACAAGATAGGCAAGCTCATTCCACCGCCCTTACCTCTAGTTACATCTTCTTCTTTCAGTGGACTTCGTGACTGGTCTTTGGGTCCCACAGAGCCAGAGGTGGTGATCCTACCCTTGTTTAGAGTACCCTCCCCCTAGTCTAGTCTTTTATTACAGAAGGCAGAGTATTGAGGCAAAATTCAAGTTTCACCTGAGGTGATAATTTATGATGGTTGCCTGGCCAAGGTGAAACTGGTCCCATTCTCTTCCCTCTTCTTTTGATTTCTGGCCATCCTGAATTTTTCAGATTCTCCTTTGGGAATTTTTTTCCAGATTTACATGAGCTATTTTGGAGGAGATGGTCCTATTTGCATCCTTCACGTCTCCCAGAAAGCCCTGAGGCTAATTCTTGGCAGTGCTTTAGTCCACCAGGAAACTGCTCTCCTAGCTGCAAGAAAAACAAAATGGCAGCAGGCCTGTTTCACTAAGTCCAGCATTTTGCCTTTTGGGGCTGGAAGGTGCTTCCTTTCATTACAGCAGCCTCTAATTGTACTGTACCAGGCTTTGAGAGATGGAGTGGCTGGCTGCTCTGAGCACTGAAGGATGGGCAGGAACTGTTGAGACACTTTCAGACAGATTGTAGTTTTCTCTTAAGCCACCCAACCATGGCCATCCACCCCTCTGAAACCGGAAGCCTGCCCATAGCAGGTACTGAGGCTAGCAGTGGGACTCATTCAAGGCTGGCACCATCTATACTACATCTTGTGGCAGGGCAGAGCCCTTCTGAAACAAGGTTTCTAACCACGGTACTTGGGGAGACTTGCTCCTGCCTGCTGCTAGGTGTTAGGACAACATCTGCAAGGTGGGCCATGCTTCTGAACACCTGACTAACCTGTCCCTTCTCATCTCGTCTGGGTGCTACTCCTGCAGAGGTATCAGGCCCTCCCCTGATCACCTTTTGCTTGCCCCCTCTGAGGCCAGCCATGCTGGCCCCTCTGTGTGACCTGTGCCAGCCAGTGTGCCAGTCCTTTATTCCTCAGTTTGCTGAATGTTATTCCTCTCCACCAAACCCCATGAGAGGGTGCATTTAAGGCTGAGGACACCCCCAAGCTCAAGGTGAGGGCTCTGTCATTACAGACAAGGATGCTAGCTGTACCTGCCACCAGCCGTTTCATCTTTCCCTAGAAAAAGATTTACTCTTGGAAATTCTCTAGCCAATGTAGAGGAATTAAGGATTATTTTCTAGGGACCCTTCTCTTTTCCTTGCATTTTCCTCAGCATAGAATGAAAATCGACACACTCCACAAGCTCTGAAAGGCTGCATTCATATTTTGTTCTCTCCTGAACATTCTGACAAGCACTTTTCTATGCCTGATGAGAAGTTTTAACAAACAAATCAATTAGCTCTAATCTCTGGAGCAATGGTTAATCCCTGGTGCAGAAGTGCATGATCCAGGGTTCAAATAACCCTAGAGAAACCCTACAACATGTAGCTCAAACAACCCTGTACCTCCCAGTGGGGGCTTCCAGTGTAGTCTCATGGTGACTGAACCCCAGATTTCACTAGATCTTTAGCCCACTTGGGTTGTTTTAAAGCTTTGATCCTTCCCACCATCTGAGTTTCCTCTTCCTCTCTGCAATTTTTTTTGAACATTCCAGAGAGAACTTTGCATTTGTGACCCCACTGCCATCTCTAATTAGCACCCCATCCCCCAACCAATTCAATCCATCCTGGTGAAGCCACAACTTGGCCACAGATGGGACATAGTTCATTCCTGTCACTCCTGCTGCTGTCAGAATTCCACCAGGATCCCTCTCTACTTTGTGAATTCATGACAGTGCTCTGCCACTGTAGCCGTTACTGTTACTACTTTGATCCCAAGTGCAGAGAGCTGAAGGCAGCCTTGGCTCAACAGGAAGGGACTTGCTGTTTCCTTTGTGTGCTATGCTTTGCTCTGAGGGGCTCATGGCAGTGAGTCCAGTAGCTCGAAATGTTAAGAAGCCTGATGGGCTTCTATTTACCTATAATCTGCAATAGTAATAACTCCAGAGTAATAGCAATAATAATCACTGACATTTATTTATCATTCACCACTCTGAGCACTTTACATGCATTTACTCATTTCATCTTCACAAAGACCCTGTGAGGTAGCTTCCATTACCACCATCCCCCTGTTACAGATGAGAAAAGCGAGGCACAAACCAGTGAAGAACTGCTGGAAGTAGGCAAGGAGGAAAGGTGGGCTTGGAACATGACTGTGGAACTTGCATCCTTAACGGCCATGCCATTCTGATCCACACGTGCTTGTGCCAGCTGGTTGACGCCTAGAAAGTCTCAGTGAAAAGCAGCATGCTCGCCTCCAGAGCCATGCTCTCCTCAGAGGAATACAAAGGGAAGCCAGGTCACAGCAAACATGCCTGCCCCTACTTTCCCATGTCTGTTTTTTTGAATGGCTCAGAGCCCTCCTTTGCAATTTGATTCAGGTTTCTCCTTCCCACCTTCCACACTTCTCCAGGTAGTGCCTATGTTCTGGAACCTCAAAGATAGGCATAACTTGAGGACTTTTCAGAGAAGGCCCTGTTCTCTTGGTAAATTAGTGGATATGTACAGGTGAGGACAGATAATGTTTGCCTCCCCACTCAGATGTATCTGAATCCTTACCCCAGCCAACCAGGACCTCCTTCATAAAAATATGGAGTATTTCATTACTATTCCCTAAAAGCAGACTGCAAATCTTTAAAGTCAAATTTGTGCTAAGGCTTTATCAGAGTGATTGTTTTTCTTGTTCTGTGAGATATTATTGAGGAAGGAAGTTAAAGAAATTAAGAGCAATCCAGACCGTTTAGAAATAGACCAAAGCAACCCATATTTCCCACTTTTGCGCTATTCTCATCAAACATGATGACAAGATCGAGTAACTCTAAAGGACTTGGCATCATGGTCCTGTGCAGCTGGTTGCACAGAACTGGTCTAAAAATGAAATGATTCTTCTATTGTTTGCTTTTTACTCATGTCACATAGAGAATACAAGAGCAAATGACCTTCTCAGCTTGCAAGAGATTTCACTCACGTGCGGCTCCCAGTGCAGCCTCTTCCCGCCTCCACAGCCATCCCCATCGCTGTCTCCGTTTGCTTTTTCCCTTATACTGTTTTGCATTCAAGCACATTAAATGCAACCCATGTTATACAAGCCATTATTTATTCTCACATCAAAACACTGTAGGTCACCCACTACATGCTAAAGAGAGAAAACCCATCAACAAATAGGCCCTGTCCATTCAGTTTAATTGACATTTCCATTGTCTTTAACCAGGGTCTCTGCATAACACTGTATACCAGGAAGGATGTGGCAAGAGCACCCACTGGCTGCTACCTGGCTTCACTTCTATAATTGAGTGCCATTTGACCAATGCCGAGGGGCTTTCTGGGCGTGTTTCTCTCCTTTGTCAATGTTAATGCAATGCCAAGTGATAAAGATGCCCTTTGGCATTCAACACTCTTAGCCTTTAATAATAAACACTTTCTGCATCTCAAATTGCTGCTATACATGAACAGGTTTTAGTCAACCCCTGAAGTGAATATGTACCTTCTCATTACAGGGCAGCGGTGGTGAGAAAGCAATTCACTAAGCCATAGGGTTGGCAATCACCCATATTTTCTGCTATGAGTAAATAACTTCAATTGATTTAATCATAAAAGAATAACAGGAAAACTACATTGATTTCCAAATCCCTAATGTGAACATCAGACTCTATTGACCAGGCTGCATGCAAGAGGTTGTAGCCATTTGTATGAACTCAAGAAACATCAATACTTGATCATTACTCCAACAACAAAAAAATGACAATTTGGGCCTATTTCAAAATGGATTGAAGTAATATTATGCAGGGTGATCGGGCAATCTAGGGTGATATAAGTGATAATACACTGCAGTGCTCGTTAGGTTAAAAAGAACAAAATCCATAAACTCTGGTGAATGGTTCTCCTGTTAATTGTAACAGGTCATTCACCTTCCATAGTTACGGTAATAACACACTAGACCTCTATTTCTATTAAAGCAACCAAATGGTCTTGTCAAAAATTCATTTGTTGCTCATGTAAATTTAGCAACTCAGAAGAGCCGTACATATAGGAAATTTCTGTGTAAATGGAGAAAAAGTGTTTGTTTTCCTGATATTGACTGATCATTTGGGTTTTAAAGGCAAAGCTCAAAATGTTTAAGAGGAACATTTAAGTATAAAAATGTGCAAAAAAAAAAAATAAGCATGTTCTTTATTTTAATGCAGGAGAAAAAATATTGGACTGAGTAGTTAAGTGGGTGAACATGTTCATATAAGTAGGGAGAGGCTGGGACAAGAGCCCTCAGCCAGGACTATCTCAGGAAAAGTGGGAGCCAGGCTCATTGAGGAATGAAGGAGGCTGACTATAACCTCTGGCACTAAATTGTTTTGGAACTCTGACTACATCACCTTCTAGCTGGGGGTCTCTTCTTCACCTGCAAAATGAGATAAGTTGTAATTTTGAAGTCTTCTCCCATCCATAGAAATCCAACCCTGACCTAGGTGATTGGAGAGTGATTTTAAAGTCTTCATTCTTTTACTCATTATATATTACTGTGAATGCCTCTTGACTGTTGATCTCAGTACAAATGGTTTCTACTTTACTAAGGTATACTGAGGCAAATGATGATTATTTTAATGAAATGAAATAATCTTGCCTCTTGCAGAAAATATAACAGATGGACCCTCTCCCACTGAAAAGACCCAAAGCCCTTGACAGTGTTTAAATATGCAAAGTGTTGGTGATCACCGTTCTGAGAACTTAACCACATGATGAGCATCTTCAGGGACTCAGTGGTTATAAGTTGACTGGGTTTGCACTTTGTGGGTGTCCAGCAAAAAACCAGGTCTACCAGGATATGGAAGTCATAAAAGAAAGATACCAGCCCTCAAGTACTATACATTGTTGTTAGGGAGATAAAATTAACACACAAAAGAATTACCATATCATATGTGAGAGTAGTTAATAGACTCCAAAATTTACTTTGACGAATATGCTATAGACTCTAGAAAAAGCTAGTCATGAGAACTGGATTATTCAGCAAAGCAATGGTAGCAAAAATGAAACCTTACGAATTGCTCTGTGTCTCTAAACATGAGAAGCTTATAACTGTGGCACAGAAGACAAATTTAGGTGTAAGTAGACACTAAGCACTTGGAAATGCTGAATCATTTTATGAGAAAGTTATTCCCCTTTCAGTTCCTTTAGTTACACTAGTAAGACTTTCTATCACATTTTATATACATTTTACATCACCCTAGCTATCACATTTTAATTTTCCTTTGTAGAGAAGAAGAAAATAGACCTTCAGAACAGAAACTCATCCACCTATGAGTTAATAATATGATTGTGTCCCCAGTGTATTAATTTTAGGATTATTTTGTACTTCTAATTCCATTCAGTGATAATGGCTTGCTTTCTATAGTTGTGAGATATATATAAATATATATTCATATATACATATATATATATATATATGATTTTTTTAAAGCAGAACAGTTAAAAATGTGTGAAATAAGAAGTGATACAAGCAGCATCCATGGAGGAGGACATGGCAACCCACTCCAGTATTCTTGCATGGAGAATCCCAGTTGACAGAAGAGCCTGTTGGGCTACAGCCCATGGGGTTGCAAAGAGTCAGACACGACTGAAGCAACTGCGCACACGTGTACAAGCAGCATCCAGATGTGATCCTGAAGGTGGTATGTGAGTGGAATTTTGGAATATACTGTTGAAGTAGAAAGAGCACTGGCCCTCAAGGTAATAACAGCCTGATTTTAAATCCTCCTTCTGGGGTTTATTAGTGGAGACCTTGAGTAACCCCTTACTCTCGCTGAACCTCAGTTTCCTCGTCTATAAAGTGAGGGGTTAAATGAGATAAACTCCAAGGTCACCTTCACTTGTGATTAAAGGGCTATTGAAAGCTTCTCAGCAGACAGTGACAAGATGAAAGTGGCATTTAAAGAAGATTAGTCTGGCAGTGGCATGAACGTGAGTTTGGAGAGGAGAAAGCTTGGGGTCGGGGAGGGCAGATAGGTAGCTGCTTCTGTGATCCAGGAATGAGCTGATATGGCCGTGGCTCAGATGAAGGCAGCAAGAATGTGAGGGGTGAAGACACATGAAGAAAGACATTTCAAAGAAAAATTTGATGGGATTTGGAGACTAAATAGTGAATAGAATCATAAAAGTGATTTGAGGATTTTGAACCTTGAAAAAAGAAACCTTTTGATAGGGTATATATGTTGAAAAGAAGAGCTTGTTTAGTTCTGAAAATCTTGTATTTAAGCTGATTGCAATATACCAATACTGAAATGCTCTTAGGATAGATGAAAATATAGGACTGCATTTAGATGAAAAGATTGATGAAGAACTACAGAGTCTTCTACAATGAAATGATGACCACATAAATTGCTAGAGAGATGAAAAACAGAAAAGCCTCAAATTGAATTTTGGACTATGATGCGTATTGTTAAGTGGGCAGGAGAAGCAGGAAAGACCAAGAAAAGAAATAAATATAGAATGTTTAGAGTATGAGGGAAAAAAACAGAATCGTGTGGTGTTCTGCAAGCCCGGAGATGAGCCCGTTTTCAAAAGATGGGTAGTACTGACAGAAAATTGTCAAGGAGGAGCTCTGAAGCAAAGACAAAGGCCTGGCTGATGTGATTAGTGCCCTTTGCAGAGAAAGCGTGAGTGGTAGCAGCTGACTGAGATTAAGAGTAAGAGTTTGGTGGAGAGAAAAGTGAAGGCAAGAATATGGACATTTAGCTGGAAGTGGAAAGAGAAAAATAAGACACTGGCAAGAGAAACACTACAGTTTCAAGGAAAGTTGATAATATATACATGACAGATATACGGGTAGACCATAATTTTGATAGCAGAGAGGGATTGAAGACTTTTGGGAAAAAAAGACAGAAGTTTCCGGAAAATAGAGATAAATTATGGACCTCATATTGTCAGGTCTAAATTATGAACACGCCATCCTTGAGTCACCAAAAGTGAAAGTGTTAGTTAATTAAAAAACAAAAAGAGGCCTCATGTATGTTTCCCCTTCCCCAGCACATCTTCACCAGGTTCAGGTGCATAAGTCACTAAAAAAAGACTAGCCGGTGTTTCCAGGACAGACTTCAGTGTAGGTTCACTCATCCAAGCACCCCTGATATCAGCTGGCCCCTGGTGTCGGGCTGGCCATGGCTTTTTCCTGTATCACTTCAGGATCAACCTGGCTTTCTTCTTCTGATGCCTCAAGTGTGAAGTCTGGGCACTCACATCAGCAAGTTAGAAATTCTCTTACCACCCAGTATTTTACAAACTGGCTTTTGGCACACAACTTTTAAACACAGAAGGACTTTAAGATCTCATAACTCAGAGAAGAAGTCCATTTGTCCCATATATATTACTAGTCATTACTAGTCTGAGGCCCAGTTCTTTCAACCCTAGGATTTCCCCTGCCCTTAAATCCCCTCCTGAGACTTTGCCCTTCTGTTGGGGACCTGAGATCCAAAATTGCCTTTCACTTGCCACTCATAACCCATCAAGACCCAGTGCTCTTGTGTGGTCTCTGATCTACTGAAAAAGATAGAAAAGATGCTGCTGCTGCTGCTGCTGCTGCTGCTAAGTTGCTTCAGTCCTGTCCGACTCTTTGCTACCCCATACAGAGCAGCCCACCAGGCTCTGCCATCCCTGGGATTCTCCAGGCAAGAACACTGGAGTGGGTTGCCATTTCCTTCTCCATTGCGTGAAAGTGAAGTCGCTCAGTCACAACCAACTTGTAGCGACTCCATGGAATGCCGCCTACCAGGCTCATCCATCCGTGGAATTTTCTAGGCAAGAGTACTGGAGTAGCTTGCCATTGCCTTCTCCAAGAAAAGAGGTTATCTAACTAAAAAATGAGTTACAAAATGAGAGTGCTTTCTAAAAGGATTTGTTTAAAAGAGAGTGAACACTTTTGAGTGGACCTAAATCCACTTTTAAGCAATCTGAGGGAGTGAGATAAAATGTACTGCACAACTTGCCAGGAGATGTTTTGGGGAAAGTCAGGGATCTTTCCTGATCCTCTAAATTGTGCGGGAGTCTAATATCACTAAGGAGCAGGGCAGGATCCACCTCATTCATTCATTCATTTGTTCAGAAAATGTTTGGTCAGCTTATATCACTGGCTAGACACAGAGTGCCATCCAAGTGGTGATGGACAAGCAGGCCCAGCAGGGACCTTGTCCTCAGGGTCATGGCGAGCCTGTTAAAGAAGGCAGACACCTAATTAGGGTATTGTATGACACTGCTGCAGAGCTCCAGCACTGAGGCTCTGCAGCGGAGCTGTAGACCATTGTCCTGCCTTTGTAGTCCTCTGTCTTCCTTTCCTCCACCCTATAGGTCCTCCCTTGCTCCAGGCCCTGCTTCCCCCAGTTCTGAATTCTGCCAGGTGATAGAGTCTTCCTGACCCCATAGCTGGGGTTTCCGAGCAGTCTGGTTTCCACATATTAGTGGATTTAGCAGCTGGGCACCATGGGTCCACTCTTAGCTCCAAACGGCTTTGGCTTCCTCACTGCAGACTGTTTCTTGTGCTGCTCCTGCTCCCAGGAATGGCATTTGCTTAAGCCTTTGCCAGAGCCCTTATGCTGTTTTGCCCTCCTGTTTAGTTGGTTCCATTTCTACATCTGTCATCAACCTGCAAGGTCAGGGGTCATGTCTTTTTAATCTGTGTATCCCCTATAGCGTGTTTGTGTTTTTGGTGCTCAATAAATGGTGATTTAAATGTGTTAAGAGCTCTCCCTCCAGTCTGTGTACCCTTTGATGACCCAGTTAAACGCTGCCTCTGCCAGACAGCCTTCTCTGATTGCCTCAGCCTCGTACTTCCTGCTGAGAGTATCTATAGCCTTGGGTTTGAAATACTCTTGCTGCCAGTCTCACAAGGGGCTTTGTTCTCTAAGTTCTGTACATACGTGCCTCGTCTCTGCCAGGCTGTATTTTTCAGAGGGCATAGGAAATTTCTTCTGAGTCATTCCACCTTGCACATGGTATTGCCTGTAGCTGGATTTCAAGAAGTATGTATTGAATCAGTGTGCTTGAACAAATAAATGAAGAGAACAGAATCTGAAGAGCATAACTGATTCCACCCAAATACTCCCTTCATTTATGCTTAGATCTCAGAGTTTGATACAAGGTTAATTAACATGGGCATTTGTATATCTCTGAGGTGCCTTTTAAAAATAATGATTGTCATTAATTTGATTCTCCAAGTAAGGACCACAAGCAGTCATTGAAGAAAATATATTTTTAAAAAATCGATTTTATTGAAATATAGTTGATTTATGATGTTGTGTTAATTTCTGATGTACAGAAATGTGATTCAAGTATACATATATATACATGCACATATATATTAATATATACATTCTTTTCCATATATTTTCTATTATGGTTTATTACAGAGTATTGAATACAGTTCCCCGTACTATATATAGTAGGACCTTGTTGTTTAATCCATCCTATGTATTCTGGTTTGCATCTGCTAATCCCAAACTCCCAGTCCATCCCTCCATTGTCTGTTCTCTGTCTGTTTCTGTTTTGTAGATTAGTTCATTTGTATCATATTTTAGATTCTACAGATAAGCAATATCATACAGTACTTGTCTTTTTCTGACTTACTTCACTTAGGATGATAGTCTCTAGGTCCATCTATGTAACGGCAAATGGCATTATTTCATTCTTTCTTATGGCTGAACAATATTCCATGAAGAAAAATCTTTGTGATAAGAGATAAAGTTCATTGTAATGTCCAGATTATTATATATTCTCTAAAATATTGGCCCTTTAAGAGTTGGGAGGTTAAGACTCTTTTCCTTGACTGAGTTTAAAGCAAGTAGCTGGACTTTTTCCCCTTATACCTTCTTTTCTCTCTTCTCTTACTTGTTATTTTTAGTGCTATTACTATATCCAGTAGCCGTCTTCCTTCTTCTCTTCTCAGCTTATTAGTCAATAGTTATTTATTAATCACCTACTATATGGCTGTGAATCTGCTCTAGGCTTGAAGAGCTGACAGCTCAGCTGGTTGAACTAAGGTTTAAAGCATGAGACACACCCATGGAGTAAGGAACCATTGATTAGTAAAACACCCACACTTCAGTGCATGGATTTTGCAGACTCTATTTTGGATTCAGAGTGAGCAAGTAGATGTCTGACTCTTCCTGGTGCTCCAGGACAGCTGGTTGAATAATTGAGCAGAGAATGAGCTTGGTACCACTGAACTTACAGCCTCTAGAAGGAAACTGATACCCGGAGCAAGGAAAGGATTTGCTTCAGTCTGCAATGAAATCAAACTGCAATTCAGCATCCTAACTTCTTTTCTCTTGATTTTGCCACTGAAGCTTATTGTCTTCTTATAGTAAATTACTAATGAGGTTACTAAAATCATGGAGGAAAGCAAGATAAGAAAACTACAAAACCATACTCTGCTAGGACTAATGATACAATATTGCCAAGAAATTAACAAAGTCATTTTTCATTCCTTTCTAGCAAGGGAAAACAAAAGGAGTGACTAGCTACATAATCTTTCTGGTGAAAATTTTCATATAGATGATGTATGTAATACCTTCAGTAGTGATGGAATAGTGATTTCTCTTTTCTAAAATATAACAATAACTCACACATCAGTGTATAGGGCAGTAAAAAACTACATTGTTCATCTCTACCTTAGAATCATGAATAATTTCGCTTTCTATCTCTAAAAGCCCATAGACTTTTAACTATTGAAAATGGAAGTGTCTTGCCACTGATTTGAGCAGGCTTTTTGACTACAGGAATAATGATCTGTGGGATTTTTAATTACCTAGACTCCCAGTAAGAGTCCTTGAGAACTTTAAAAAAAAAGAAGAAGAAGAATATGACCCAGTGTATTAATGGTACTTAACAAAATGGGATGTGCTCTGGGGAAATTTAGGTTTTATAGCAAAGAAGCTGTCACAGATGCTAAGAATCAAATCCCTTGTGCGTCGGAGAACGCTGGACAGAGAAACTTTCAAAGAAGGTAGATGAATACTTCTCAGAGGAATTTTTATACGAGTAAATAGTCTTCAGCCATCTTTGTGATTACAATTTTATTATCTACATATGCCTTGAGCATGTTGCAAATCATAAACTCACACTCCAAGTGACACCAGCTACAAGCGTGCACTGGCTGACTTTTCAGCTCGTATCCATTTGTGTGTTAAAGAGCTGATACCATGGGCTCTTTTTCCCTCACACCTATAAGCCAAAGTCATTGTCCTGTCAAGCATATAACGATTTTAGTATTTTTGGAGTACCAGCTATAGGATTTTTCCATTGCATTACGGAGCAGCAGCCCTATCCATAATGTGGGGAGCAGGAGAAAGAAAGGAAGTTGAGTTGAGAAAGATAAAGGAAAGAAAAGAAGAAATTTTCTATTTGAAATACGGGATCTGAGCTGCTCTCAGTGGCCGTCCTGAGTGAGCTATGTGATTTGTCTGCAGTGCTTTCAGTGCCCCAAGGCTCATCAAAATGGCAAATATTTTTAAATGAGCCTCTTGCCCTCAAGTTTCTGAGAGCTGAGCCCCGCAGGAAACTGATATGATGTACACCTACCTTCAAACTCCACTTGCAGTGTTTGCCTAAGCCCACTTTTGTCTGGTTTCTAATCCATTGGGTATTAATGTTAATCTGATATTTCTGAAGTGCTTAACGGTGTTTGTCTCTGAAAGGCGCTGTGGAAAAGTGGACTGATGGATTGTCTGTGGATTTGACAGGAATTCAAATTTTGAAAAACAAACCTACTTATCTGAAAGTGCCAAATAACCATCATATGTTTCCTGAAAATAAGAGCGATACATAAAGAATCTTATGAGACGGTGTCACTAATTTCCATGTTTGCCGCACCATTTTAGCACTCCCATAAACCTGTACTAGCTTTAACAGAAATATGGCCAGATGAGGCATATTTTATTCCTCCACATGCAAGCCTAATGAATAGAAACTTCAAAACATTCTTAAACAGTCCCTGCCTTCAAATTTAGGGGAGCATTTTAACAAGACATACAGTTCACTCTCTGTCTTTAACATGGGGGCAGATAAGCTGGTGTCTGGTTATGATTTACAGGATCAGCACGAAGTCTAATCAGACAAAGTATAATTCTCAGAAGGAAGTTTTCTGCCCAAATTATAGCCCAACCATTGGATCTTAAACAACAGCTGGTCAAATCTGCATAACTCCATATTTTACCAAATTTGATGATTTTACCAGCTCTTTATTTGTTTCCCACACAGTGAACTTCTGGATGGTGGTCCCTACTCAGACCAAGTCTTTGGTAAAACTGTCTTAGGATTCCTCCATGAGGGCCACGTTATAGTTGAGGCTTTGAAGTTCTTCTCAGAAATGAAACTGGTATATTGGGCTCAAAGATGTCCTATATTGAGCTAAATTCTGTGTAAGTAAGGCGGAAGAATACATATTAAAGTAGACAGAGGAAAATATTTTATCCCTGTGCTTAGTCACTCAGTCATGTCCAACTCTGCAACCCTAGGGACTGTAGCCCGCCAGGTTCCTCTGTTCACAGAATTCTCCAGACAAGAATACTGGAGTGGGTCATCATTTCCTCCTCCAGGGGATCTTCCCAACCCAGGGATCAAACCCAGGTCTTCCACAATGCAGGTGGATTCTTTACCATCTGAACCACCAGGCTACCTTTTTAAAACTAGTGTTTTTAACATGAAAGCAATATATCACCTAAAAAAAAAATAGAACATTCAAACAAGCAAAAGGAAGAAATGTAAACATAGTCACATTTAAGCTTTGATGTCTATCCTTTGAGATTTATACTTATGTATAAAAATTTACTATATATATTTTGATTGTAATGAAATATGCTTGAATTTAATTAGCAGTATATATCTAGATAGTGGTATTAGTTACATAAGAATATGAATATATTTACTGCTATTGGGCTGTACACTTAAAAATGGTTAAAATAAATTAATTTAATGTTTATTTTACCACAATAAAAATACATATTTTTTAAATGAGATTCGAAAAAATGTTCTACGCTGTTACTCTTTTTACACTAATGAGAGACAACAATCTCTCCCTGTTAATACAATTCAAGAGCAGAATCTTAGTGTCTGTACTATAGAATATTCCACTTTGTGGAGATGTGCTTTAGATTATTTAAATCAGTGATTCTCACCCTGACTGCACATTATTATCACTTGGAAAGCTTAAGGAAAAAACAGATTACCAATTGGGAGAATGGCATTGAAACATGTATAATATCATATGTGAAACGAATTGCCAATCCAGGTTCGATGCATGATACAGGATGCTTGAGGCTGGTGCACTGGGATGACCCAGAGGGATGGTATGTGGAGGGAGGTGGGAGGGGGGTCCAGAATGGGGAACAGATATACACCCATGGCGGATTCATATTAATATGGCAAAACCAATACAATATTGTAAAGTAATTAGCCTCCAATTAAAATTTAAAAAAAATAAATAAAAATACTAATAAATTGGGGGAAAAAAAGATTACCAATCCTTAACTTATCAGGTTCTGATTTATCCAGTCTGAGGAGGTATGTGGGTAGGTGTGCTAAGTCACCTCAGTCATGGCCAACTCTGAGTGACCCTATGGGCCATAGCCTGCCAGACTCTTCTGTCCATGGGATTCTCCAGGCAAGAATACTGGAGTGGGTTGCCATGTCCTTCTCCAGGGGATCATCCCAACCCAGGGATCGAACACATATTTCTTATTTCGCCTACATTTGGAGGAGGGTCCTTTACCACTAGCACCACCTCGGAAGCCGAAAACTTGGGTAAAGTAGTGATTTAAAGCGGAGAAGGCAATGGCACCCCACTCCAGTACTCTTGCCTGGAAAATCCCATGGATGGAGGAGCCTGGATGGCTGCAGTCCATGGGGTCGCTAAGAGTAAGACATGACTGAAGAACTTCACTTTCACTTTTCACTTTCATGCATTGGAGAAGGAAATGGCAACCCACTCCAGTGTTCTTGCCTGGAAAATCCCAGGGACAGGGGAGCCTGGTGGGCTGCCATCTATGGGGTTGCACAGAGTTGGACATGACTGAAGTGACTTAACAGCAGCAGTGTTTTAAAGACGAAAGCGTCCCAGGTTATTCTAATATTCAGTCAGTGATGACAAATGCTGATTAAAATGATCTTTTTTCTTAGACAGTTAAGTCACTTCCTGTTTTTTAAATAATTATATAAAACTGAAAAGATTAAGTTCAAAAAGACTTTGTAATACACATCCATAATTATGTATCTAATTGCTGAGATAGATTAATTATGTTCTTTGCAGCCAAAGACGGAGAAGCTCTATACAGTCAACAAAAACAAGACTGGGAGCTGACTGTGGCTCAGATCATGAACTCCTTATTACCAAATTCAGACTTAAATTGAAGAAAGTAGTGAAAACCACTAGACCATTCAGGTATGACCTAAATCAAATCCCTTATGATTATACAGTGGAAGTGAGAAATAGATTTAAGGGCCTAGATCTGATAGATAGAGTGCCTGATGAACTATGGAATGAGGTTCATGACATTGTACAGGAGACAGGGATCAAGACCATCCCCATGGAAAAGAAATGCAGAAAAGCAAAATGGCTGTCTGGGGAGGCCTTACACATAGCTGTGAAAAGAAGAAAAGTGAAAAGCAAAGGAGAAAAGGAAAAATAAAAGCATCTGAATGCAGAGTTCCAAAGAATAGCAAGAAGAGATAAGAAAGCCTTCTTCAGCGATCAGTGCAAAGAAATAGAGGAAAATAATAGAATGGGAAAGACTGGGGATCTCTTCAAGAAAATTAGAGATACTAAGGGAACATTTCATGCAAAGATGGGCTCGATAAAGGACAGAAATGGTATGGACCTAACAGAAGCAGAAGATATTAAGAAGAGGTGGCAAGAATATACAAGAAGAACTGTACAAAAAAGATCTTCACGACCCAGATAATCACGATGGTATGATCACTCACCTAGAGCCAGACATCCTGGAATGTGAAGTCAAGTTGGCCTTAGAAAGCATCACTACGAACAAAGCTAGTGGAGGTGATGGAATTCCAGTTGAGCTATTCCAAATCCTGAAAGATGATGCTGTGAAAGTGCTGCACTCAATTTGCCAGCAAATTTGGAAAACTCAGCAGTGGCCACAGGACTGGAAAAGGTTAGTTTTCATTCCAATCCCAAAGAAAGGCAATGCCAAAGAATGCTCAAACTACCGCACAATTTCACTCATCTCACATGCTAGTAAAGTAATGCTCAGAATTCTCCAAGCCAGGCTTCAGCAATACGTGAACCATGAACTTCCTGATGTTTAAGCTGGTTTTAGAAAAGGCAGAGGAACCAGAGATCAAATTGCCAACATCTGCTGGATCATGGAAAAACCAAGAGAGTTCCAGAAAAGCATGTATTTCTGCTTTATTGACTATACCAAAGCCTTTGACTGTGTGATTCACAATAAACTGTGGAAAATTCTTCAAGAGATGGGAATACCAGACCACCTGATCTGCCTCTTGAGAAATTTGTATGCAGGTCAGGAAGCAACAGTTAGAACTGGACATGGAACAACAGACTGGTTCCACATAGGAAAAGGAGTACGTCAAGGCTGTATATTGTCACCCTGCTTATTTAACTTATATGCAGAGTACATCATGATAAACGCTGGACTGGAAGAACACAAGCTGGAATCCATATTGCCGGGAGAAATAGCAATAACCTCAGATATGCAGATGACACCACCCTTATGGCAGAAAGTGAAGAGAAAATAAAAAGCCTCTTGATGAAAGTGAAAGTGGAGAGTGAAAAAGTTGTCTTAAAGCTCAACATTCAGAAAACGAAGATCATGGCATCTGGTCCCGTCACTTCATGGGAAATAGATGGGGAAACAGTGGAAACAGTGTCAGACTTTATTTTGGGGGGCTCCAAAATCACTGCAGATGGTGACTGCAGCCATGAAATTAAAAGACGCTTACTCCTTGGAAGGAAAGTTATGACCAACCTGGATAGCATATTCAAAAGCAGAGACATTACTTTGCCAACAAAGGTCCGTCTAGTCAAGGCTATGGTTTTTCCTGTGGTCATGTATGGATGTGAGAGTTGGACTGTGAAGAAGGCTGAGCGCCGAAGAATTGATGCTTTTGAACTGTGTTGTTGGAGAAGACTCTTGAGAGTCCCTTGGACTGCAAGGAGATCCAACCAGTCCATTCTGAAGGAGATCAGCCCTGGGATTTCTTTGGAGGGAATGATGCTGAAGCTGAAATTCCAGTACTTTGGCCACCTCATGCGAAGAGCTGACCCATTGGAAAAGACTCTGATGCTGGGAGGGATTGGGGGCAGGAGGAGAAGGGGACGACAGAGGATGAGATGGCTGTATGGCATCACTGACTCGATGGACTTGAGTCTGGGTGAGCTCTGGGAGTTTGTGATGGACAGGGAGGCCTGGCGTGCTGCGATTCATGGGGTCGCAAAGAGTCAGACACGACTGAGCAACTGAACGGAACTGAACTGAATCTCAGGACCTCTGAGAGTGAATGCGGTGCTATTATTCACTACACATACCAGGATAATAGGTGTGTATGCCAGGCCTATTTGGCAGATCTTGTCATTTATGGTTGCACTATTCAAAACATATACAAACTTTAAGACATTTGGTAGTTTTTATCAAAATGCCATCCCAAAATACTGTATTAATTATATCAAGAGTTTTTGAAAGAATTTGTTTCCTGAAACCCACAAAGGCGTTAAAAAGCATTCATTCATTCACTTGAATAAATATTGGTTTAACTATTGCTATATGCAAGCTTATGCTAGACATAGGGTTAGCTGTTATGAGCAGTATCCATTCATAAGTCTATCAGGAACAGTAGATATTCTACAAATGCATGAGGCTACAAATATTATCATTTTATTTAAACTTAATGTATTAGTCAAACAGGTATCTTGTTTTAATTTGTATTTATTTGCTCACTAGTGAAATTGAACATGTTGTTTATGACTATTTGTATTTCTTCTTTTGTAAACTATTTATTACATCTTTGTGCATTTTGCTATAGTACATGGTTTCAAGTACTTTCCATTTTTATTTTCTTTTAATTGAAGGACAATTGCTTCACAATGTTGTGTTGGTTTCTACTGTACAACATGAATCAGCCATAAGTGTGTGTGTGTGTGTGTGTGTGTGCAATCCCCCCTCTCTTGAGCCTCTCTCCCCCCACCCCCCATCCGACCCCTCTAGGTCATCACAGAGCCGGGCTGGGCCCCCTGTGTTCCGGAGCCGCTCCCTCCTGTCTGTTACACACGGGTAGTGTATATATGTCAACGCTTCCCTCTCAGTGTGTCCCTCCCTCTTCTTCCTCCGCTGTCCACACTCTGTTCTCTATGTCTGCATCTCTGCTCCTGACGTGCAAATAAGTTCATCAGTACCGTTTTTCTAGATTCCACATACATGCGTTAGTATATGATATCTGATTTTCTCTTTCGGACTTACTTTACTCTATAACACCAGCTTACTTTTTTTCTGTCAAACTTTTGTATATGGTGGGTTTTGAATGAAGATTAAAAGTTTTGTGTAGTCATACCATCTATAGATTGTTTAATAATTTCTGACTTTGGTATTAATACCATAATTTGTCTATAATTTATAATGAACACATCTGTTGTAGAAAGAAATACGAGTCTTACATTAATGATTCCAGTTAAACAATTACTCAATAACATTTATTTTAAAAAATTATTTCCCCCTTAAGAAGGAAGGAGGAGAGACAATATAAGGATAGGGGACTAAGAGGTACAAACTATTATGTTTAAAATAAGCTACAAGGATATATTGTACAACACAGGGAATATAAGGTAAGGTAAGTCACTTCAGTCGTGTCCGACTCTGTGTGACCCCATAGAAGGCAGCCCACCAGGCTCCCCCGTCCCTGGGATTCTCCAGGCAAGAACACTGGAGTGGGTTGCCATTTCCTTCTCCAATGAATGAAAGTGAAAAGTGAAAGTAAAGTTGCTCAGTCATGTCCGACTCTTAGCAACCCCATGGACTGCAGCCGTCCAGGCTCCTCCATCCATGGGATTTTCCAGGCAAGAGTACTGGAGTGGGGTGCCATTGCCTTCTCCACAGGGAATATAACCAATATTTTATAATAACTATAAATGGAGCATAACCTTTAAAAATTGTGAATCACCACATTATACACCTGTAACTTTTATAATATCATACATCAACTACACTTCAATTAAAAAAAACATTTTCCCCGCTAATTTGAATTGTCATCTTCAGCACACAATAAGATCCCATATATATTTGCAGATCTGTTTCAAGGATTTCTCTTATATTCCTTGATCTATCTGTTGGTACTCATAATATCTCACCATTTTAATTATTTGGTGTTGGACTACGTTTTAGTATCCGATTATGCAAGTACTCCCTGGAGAAGAAAATGGCAACCTACTCCAGTATTCTTGCCTGGAAAATCCCATGGATGGAGGTACCTGGCAGGCTACAGTCCATGGGGTCGCAAAGAGTCAGATACGACTGAGCAACTTCACTTTACTATGCAAGTACTTACTCCTGCCATATTGTATTTCTTTAATATTTTATTGTTTATTCTCCTTGTACAGTTCTTCCAGATAAATTTTATAGGATTCCCCTACAGAAGTCATTGATCTGATGGGAATATACAGAGAGAGAGAATCAACAATTTTACAGGATTGATGTCTAACCAGGAACTTGGTATGTCTCTCTACTCATTCAAATATTCTTATATGTCCTATATTTTTCTGATTTATTTCAGGGTTTTTAAAACCACAGATTTTGCATATTTCTTATTAGATATGCATTTCTAAGTGTTTCATTGCTTTGCTCTGTATGTATGCGTGCATGTGCGGAGGGGACTTTTTTAATCCATTTATGTTTTCTAAATGGTTATTTCAACCTAGTGGTTTCCCCAGTTCTAGCTAATAGCATGCTACCATGTTACATCAGATAATAACATACACTGATGACTTGCATAAATATATCCCTTTAATTTGAGTTACTTTTCCCTACTTTAAATATATTACATAGCAATCGTCTGGCTTACTCTGGGCCCAGCCTACGATTATTTGCACTTTCATTCACCAAATGTCATTAAGACTCTTCAAGGGCTGCACGCTGAGTTGGGTATGAGGATGTGATGGTAACAAGAGTTCTGAAGAAGAATAAACAGATCTAATTTAGCTCAAGTCCTCATCAGGCAAGGCTGCCCTGAGAAAAATGATATTTAGGCTGAAACTTGTAGGGTGCTCAGGATTTGACTAGACAAAGAGGTGGAAGACAGCATGTGCAGCTTAGGGAGCAGCATGGAAGCGCCAGTCCAAAGAGTAGGCAAGAGAGGGGCCCTGAGTAGGGCTTATATCAGGGACGGCTCATGCTGCAGGACCTCTGACACTGAGGCTCCTGTCCTTCACCTTAGGAGCAGTGGAGAGCAATGAAGAGCTTCAAAAGGGAAGTGGCTTCAACATATCTGCATTTTAGAAAGATAACTGGATGCCACGTAGAGATGAAATTCAAGGAAGGCAAGAGAATTTTCAGGGAAAATAACAAGCAGAGTTTTGGAGTGGTCCACGTGAAATAACCACCTCTACCTGAATATGATAGGGTTAAGCAAGGGGTTAACCCTACTGATGGAAACAAAGTGATGGATTAAGAAGGGATATACGAGCAACAAGAGCAGGATTTGGGCATTGATTTGATGTGGACTGTGAGGAGAGGGAGCAGTTAGGAATGACCTCCAGGATTCTAGGCTTGAGTCATGTGTTTCTCACAGGTGCCATCTATGAGCTAGAAACATAGGAGGGCAGATTTGGGGCGTGAGACGAGACGCTAAGTTCCCGGTTTGGAGGTTTGGAGGTTGGCGTGCCTGTGAAACATCTAAGTGGAGACATCAAGTAGATTGTTAATACATGAGGAGGAACTCATAGGAGGAGTTTGAGCAGAGAATATAAATTTAAAAGTCACCAACATGTAGATGGTGGTTGAAATTAAACAAGTGAGGACTTCCCTGATGGCTCAGTGGTAAAGAATCTGCCTACTAATGCAGGAAACATGGGTTCTATCCCTGGTCTGGTAAGATCCCACATGCCACAGAGCAACTGAGCCCGTGCACCAACTCGAGCCTGTGCTCTAGAACCCAGGAACTGCAACAAGAGAAGCCACCGCAGTGAGAAGCCCAGGCTCTGCAACTACAGAGTAGCCCCTGCTTGCCACAACTAGAGAAAAGCCCGTGCAGCAGTGAAGACCCAGCACAGCCAAAAATAAATAAGTAATTTAAAAACATATACAAGTGAATACAATTGCCTTAAAGTGAGTGAAAATAAGCATTAAAGGGACCAGGTCCTAAGGAATTTCAATATGTAACAGTCAGGCTCAAGTTAGGTTAAAAGGGGAAGAAACTGACCTAGGGATGATTAAATATTTAATGGCATTTGAGAATAGAAACGGGAAAGGAGGTAAAGGCTTATAGGACTAATTTGGTGATCTTTACCCACTGTTAAAACCTTGAGCATTTGATTACATTTCTAATGTATTCTCATGGAAACAGCTTTTTCCTTGCAATGCTGGGTTGTTGTTTTTTTTTTTTCCTTCCTTTCAATACACTGCTCTAATTCCCATTCACAGAACACAGTTCTAGCCCAAAATGGTTATAGACTCGCTTGCTATATCTTATGGTTAAGCTCCCCTCTGAGGCTGAGTTAACTGCTCAGAAGCCCTGGGACCAAGCAAGGGCCCTTCATTGTTGGAAACTGCCCTCCATCTTCCAGAATCCTCTCCTCCTAGGGGAGGGTGAGAATGGATGTGCTTCCTCAGATTCACCATCCTAGGCAAAATTTAGGAACATTCCCAGATCAGCCACCTGGAGCCAAGCAGGCTCTTCATTTTAAATCATCAAGGTGCATCCCTAAATTTCAAGGATTAATGTCATTACCTAGGGAGTCTTGTTCAGCACAGCTAGTTAGATAGGTACAAAATGGTGCTGCTTTGGGGTAGTTTGCAAAAGCATTCAGTTCAGTTCAGTTCAGTCACTCAGTCGTGTCTGGCCCTTTGCGACCCCATGAATTGCAGCATGCCAGGCCCATGAACAGCATGAAAAGGCAAAAGCATTAGTAGGAAGTAAATGGTGTTAAAGTCAAACTAGTAGTAAAAGGATGCATAGCACACTCTGAGATATGACCTGCTATGACTGATGACACACAGAAGGACAAGGAGACTTGATGAATACAGTGACAGCTCATGAACCGTTCACTGTGGTGAGTGCAGTTTCTTGATATCATCCGATCATTCATTTACTCAACAAGTAGTGAGTGAGTGGCCACGGTGTTCCAGGCAATGTTCTGGGCATGAGGGTGCAGCAGCAGGAAACTGAAGACCAAGTTTACACTTCAGTGGTAGGGAAATAAGAAACAAGGAACACATTGTACTGTGCCGTGCTAAGTCATTTCAGTCATGTCCAGCTCTTTGCAGTCCTATGGACTGTAGCCCCACAGGCTCCTCTGTGCATGGAATTCTCCAGGCAAGTATACTGGAGTGGGTTGCCATGCCCTCCTCCAGAGGATCTTCCCAACCCAGGGATCGAACCTGACTCTTTTACATATCCTGCATTGGCAGGCCGGTTCTTTACCATAAGTGCCACCTAGGAAGCCTAAGGGACACTTTAGGCAAAAATAAAATACAGTTCAGTGATGGAATTGTGATTGACTAAGGGATATGTCAGTTTGGGTGAACAAGTATCACAAATGTGGTGAGATAATTTACTTGGTTAAGTAAATTGGTAAAGGTATTCCTATGGAGAGAGGAGCCTGATGGGTTATAAAGTCCATGGGGTTGCAGAATAGTTGGACATGACTTAGTGACTTAAACAACAAAAATTTACCAAGTTAAGATGCTATTTTAGTGGCAGAGTTCTATCACAGAGTGTGTCTTGGTCCGTTTGGGCTGCTATAAAAAAAAGTACTGTAGAGTAGGTGGCTTATAAACAACAGAAATGTATTCCTCACAGTTCTGGAGGCTGGAAGTCCAAGATCAGGATGACACATGGTTTGGTGAGAGCCATCTGGTTCACAGATGGCACATCTTCTTGCTGCTACCTCACAGGCTGAAGGATAAGGGAGCTCTCTGGGGTCTCTTTTATAAGGGCACTAATTCCACTCATGAGAGTTCCACCCTCAGGACCTAATCACCCCCAGAAGCCTCACCTGCAGTCACGTTAGGGGTTAGGATTTCGATATATGACTTTGGGACAGACACAAATATATAGTCTACAGCAGAGTAGATCTGAATTTCAGTCTGGCTACTTGCTAGATGTGATCTCGGAAAAATTGTTTCAGATCTTTGAGCTTGTTCTAGCTGTTCAGTTCTCTGGGCTTTAGCTGCTTCATGTGGAAAGTAGAGCCAGGGAACCTACTGCGATGATCCAGTAGACCTCATCAAGAGTCAAGCACAGGCTACTAAACTGTCTCCCTCCCAGTCCTTTCCCATGTGAAAGGCTTAGCCTAGCCTAAGTTTAGAGCTAGTCGAGAGCCTATGACTTCTCACTCACAGTACACCTTCATCATTTCTAAAATAACAATCCCAGGCACATGACAGCCTCTTTCAGTTGAAAAAAAAATTGTGACCTTGTAGATATATTTTGAAATATGAGAGAAAAAGTTTCAGCTTACATAAAAAGCTGATAGCAGAGTCCCCCACATGACAAGAAAATAGCAGTTGGTTCCAACTGTTACAGAGATGTCACCAAACATCTCTAGTTGTCTTGATTATTTCATATACTCTTGTTCAATCTACTGCTATTTATTGATATAGATTCAGTTTTCTGTAAGAGAAACTCAAAATGCAGGGACAAACTGCAGAAGTTGACTTCTCCTTTGTGAAGCTATCTCGGAGTTGGTATTCCAGGACTGGGATGGCAGCTCCTCAGTTTCAGACCTAGGCTTCATGCACACTGCCTGTCACCCTTGGATTATTGCCCCATCTCCACAGCACAGAGATGACCCATCACCACCACATGGGCATTCCAGCTAGCGGGAAAGGGACGAGGAAGGGGATGGCAAACTGGAGACAGCACAGATCACCGCCCTTCACACTCCATCGGGCAGAACTTAGTCACAGGGTCCACATAACCTGCAATTGCTATTTGAGCACAGGAGGGAAGACAGATTATGAGGACCACTTAGCCTCAGCCTTAATTTACAAAGGTGCCACCCATTTACGGAGAAGGCGATGGCAGCCCACTCCAGTAACTCTTGCCTGGAAAATCCCATGGACAGAGGAGCCTAATAGGCTGCAGTCCATGCAGTTGCTAGAAGTCGGAGACGACTGAGCGACTTCATTTTCACTTTTCCCTTCCATGCATTGGAGAAGGAAATGGCAACCCACTCCAGTGTTCTTGCCTGGAGAATCCCAGGGACAGGGGAGCCTGCTGGGCTGCCGTCTATGGGGTCGCACAGAGTCGGACACGACTGAAGCGACTTAGCAGCAGCAGCAGCAGCAACCCATTTAAGGGAAGGGTATAACCTATGCCCTAAAACATACCAGTGTGTGACTTAAAGTATAAGAAACATATTTTAAAGAAATATAATTGATTTTTTTTTCATACAAATCTATTTACTTTTAAACTAGTTACTTTTGGAAGTTACTCTGAAAATTATTGTTCCAAATATTTCTTGCCACTGCCTTTTTAGAAACAGTTCTTATACCACATGAGAATATCTGACTTACTGGTTTATAGTAAACAGCTCAGTTTTTCTTCAAAATCAAAATTATTTTCAAAATATAGAAAATTCACTATTGAGGAGTTTTAAAAAATGTTAGATAGCTCTAAAAGCAATTCCAAAAACCTTCACAGAAGACATTTTGTGTGAATCAAAAAGTTCTAGAATACTTGCTCAAACAATGAATGACTTTTACCTTATGTCCTACTTCACACAGTTTTTAGGGCAGTGTTAACTGGCCGTTTGTGAGAATGGATGTGCAGAGCAGGACTCACCTGTAACATGCAATGACTGCCATATACCAGGGGGAGCTTTATCCCCAGGCTTTTTCTTGTGACTTCCCTCAAGATATCCTATAAACTATTGATATACATTTTTGCAAACAGTTTGAACTCTTTTGTGTCTTTGAATCTTTGATTGTTCAAAATCACCTCCTCTGTGAACCTGTCAGTAGCTTCCCTGTTAGAGCCAGCTACTCTTCCTTCTGTGTTCCTGTCACCTTCTATGTACAGCAGACTTTTAGTGCTTAATATATCACCCACTAATTGTCCGTTTACCTGATATCCCTACATTGTGCACATGGATGTGTGCATGCATGTTTGCGCACACACCCCTGTGTCCCTACGAGGGAGGGACTTCTTAGGCCTCCTTCTGACTGCCTTGTTCATCCTTGCATGCCCCCTAGTGCCTTCTGCACAGTGGCACTCAGCAGTGCTGGAGCAATGAATGGGCAAACAAATGTAATCTATTCTTAGAAAATAACTCGCTTTCTGTCTCTGGCTCTCTGGCTCTCAGCTTCTCATCTTTATTTATAGTTTCCTTATAAAACCTGGGGAGTGGCACAAGTGTTCTCTGAAATCTTTTGATTCTAAGCAATATTGGGCCAAGATGGTGATTTTGACGGAGGTACTGGCAAATTCTAGGGATAAAGTCTGCTCAAAGAAGGTGGAGGAAATGCTGGGACTTTCAAAGACACACCTTTGTTAGGAGCCCACCTTTCAGACAGACTGGGCTAGATTTGTCTCAAGTGGTAAATGCTGTCTCTACACACAGGCACTTCCATTTCATTGGTGAAGAGTTAGGTAAAGAAAAGAAAGCTTTAACCTTTCTGTGTCTGGAAGCACAGTGAAGAAGGAATTACCCAATTCCCAAGAAACTAAATTATTGACTGCAATGTCTACTAAGATTATTGAGAATGATTAAAGTTAGCACTGCAGAGCCCTTGAAACTGTTAAACCAAAATAGAAATAATAAAAGGAAAGCTTAAACTCTTAATTTTTGGTTTACAATCTGATTGGATAACAGAGAATATTATCACAAGCACATATGTAAAATAAGAAAACAAAGGAAATGCGATCACCAAATAACATCATTTAATGCAACTTTAAAATTTCCTCAATGTGCCATTTCCCAAAAAGAGTGTCCTAGAATACTTCCTTGGTAAGAAAATTATTTATGTATTCAAGTTGGAAGAGTTAAAAAAAAAAAATCCCACGTGATATATGTTCTTAGAAAAACAGAACTAACTTAACAAGGACTTGCCAAACACCAAAACAAAACAAAAAATGTTTAAAATATCCCAGCACCTGTAACAGCCTGTGGACCATTACCTGCATTGTGACAATAACCGAAGTTTTCTCAGTGAAGCTGCCTCCTGATTGTTCATCAGTCTTTGACCTGGAGAGGAGGTGGGGACTGGGTGAGGGGCAGGGGGGAAATCAACCTCAAAGGAAGCAAAAGGAGAAATACTGGAATGACCTTTATTTCTTTTTCATTTCTCTTTAGTTGTCGGTGAATATCAATGAAGTGTTTCCATCTCAATCAGGAGCACCGATTTGATGCCCCAGGCCTGAGCACTGCTTCTTTTGAGCACAAGATGGAGGAGTTCATTCATTGTTTACTCATTCGAGATTCTTCCCTACTACGTTAGCAATAGTTAAAAAAAAAAAAAAAAAAAAGACATCATGTGGCAGCAGGGAACTCAAGGTTTTACCTGTCTTGAATTCATGGAGCATTTTCAAATGGTGCCATCCCGGCAGGTGTGACCGCGCTTTTGCGGAGCCTCGGTGCTGTTTTACCTGCTTGAGTCTGTCAGAAACCCATTTGTATGCGCCCGGCTAATGTGCTAGAAATAAAAGCCCCAAACTGTCAAGTAAACTGCACCTGTACGAAGCAGTTAAATGGTTCCATCTGCTATTATCCCGGGAGATCAAAGGCCATCCCCGGGAGGGGTGCCCAAGGACCAAAGCAAAGGGTAGAGCGCCTTGTCTTGGAGTTTAAAAAGAAGAGGACAACGAAGAGGAGAGCGGTGAGGGGGGTGAAAACCGGGGAGAAAAAGATCCCGAGGCTCGGGCCGGGCTGGACTACCTGAAGGAGCTTTTGTCTGATCCAGGCGCGCTGGGAGCACATTCTTTCACATTAAGAACCGCAGGGGAAGACATTCATTCACTCCCCTTTTTTTGGTGACGTAGCTGGGGCATTCATGTGTTTTTAACCTTGAATAATTTTTGTCTCTAAGCTCCAAACAAGTTTTATCCTGTCCACAGGTCAGTTTTGTTACAGAGGCCAATTAGCAGTGCTACCTTCGCCTGCGGCAAAAAGCCAAGTAATGGCGGGGCAAGCCCTCCGGAGAGGTGATGAATAACTCTGGAGAGCTGTAATTTGAAAGGGGGGCCTTTGAAGCATTTACCTTACATGGGACGCTATTGTCACTGCAGGGTGTTTGATCTTAAAATAATTTACTTAATGATCTCACCATGGGAGCAATTGGCAGAGCAAGATTAGGCTGTAAGGCCTAATGGACATGGGAAAAGTTAAAATTGCTCGGAGAAAGGTATGTACAGCTCTGAGATCTGTCCGTGTTGTGTGTTCATTACTTGGGCGCTTGGGGGAGTGGGGGGAGGTGGGAGGCGGGGAGCCTGACCGCGATCAGCTTTGCATAGCTCATCAGAGAAAATCTTCCGATGCCCGCCTCTCATGGCATGCGGCTGAGCATTTTTTCTCTTGCCTGCATTTCAGAGTTCCTGGGAATTAATGATCTGATTTTTACAGTCAATAATTTTATCCCCCCGCTTTTTTTTCTGCAAGCAAGGAGCCACTGTATAAGGAAGGCACAGGGGAGGAGGGTGGCACCCCCAGTGCAGGCTTCTGAGTTGGCAAACTCGGTAGACACAGGCCAGTTATTCGGGCAGTTGTTATCTGAGGCCCAAATATGGCTTTGTCCTCTAGAAAGGAAATTTCTTCTAATGTGAACCCTGATTCAATGTATTTATAACACATGTTTGCTTGTGTTTTCTTACATGCACATTAATTACTTATATGGCAATTGGAAGAACTATCTTAATGTTGGGTTCAACCTGTTTGACATCAAGAGAGCACTTTGGGGTTTAAATTTCTTCTTAATTTTGCTCTTTCAACCATTCAGTTTGCTTACAGCCAAGCCGCTTGGGACTTCCTGATGCTTCAGACAGTAAAGTGTCCGCTTACAATGCGGGAGACCCAGGTTCAATCCCTGAGCTAGGAAGATCTCCTGGAGAAGGAAATTGCAACCCACTCCAGTATTCCTGCCTGGAAAATCCCATGGACGGTGGAACCTGGTAGGCCACAGTCCATGGAGTCCCAAAGAGTTGGACATGACTGAGGGACTTCACTTTCACTTTAAGCCCCTTGTAAAAAGATATCCTATTTTCTCAATTATGGACTTGGAAAAGATACCTTAAATGAATATCTAACCAGAAAAAAAGCAACCTAAGAACCGCTATTGCTGTTTTTTGTATTTGATGCTAAACCTAAGGAAATGTGATGCGATAGAACATGAATAAATAACAAATGAATTCACTTCCTTTCTAGTGCAGATTCTAGCTAAGCAATATCATAAAGGCCTGTCCATGCAGTCCAATGTCTTGTGTATTCTTCCATTGGGAAGCAGTACCCAGAGAATGTATCTACACACATCCTCTGGGAAGTTTGACTTCATGTTATTTGTGCAAAATAACAAGCTCAACTTTGAGCTCAAATTAGGTGAGTCTGATTTCCCAACTTTTGCCTGTGTCTGGTAGGACAGTGCAATAAAATATTTTTAGTTCATGCAAATCAAATAATTATGAACACAAGAACCAGCTTTACGCCAGCAAATACCAGTTGCATGTGCCAATTTAGGATAGCACAAATTTCCCCACAAGTCTGAAACTTTTCTGAAATTTAGCTTTTGGAGTCCATTTCTGGTGAATCTATTGAGATATGCCTGAGAATCTTCATCTACCAAAATAGACTCCTTTTGAGTTTGTCTTTTTATCACTAATCTGTATTGAAAATTAGCAACTTATTAATTTGCTTCAATAATTTCTTCTCTGATGGGTGGAAATAACTATCTGAGGCTGAACTAAAGGTTATTTAAAGATTATTTATGCTTTGCTCATAGATTCTCCTTGTTAAATTACTTGGTAAGTGGGCCTGGCCCTCATTCTCAAACCTGGACTGGTAATGCAAAGAATGGCAGCAAGTAAGGATACGCATCTGTGTGTCTTACCCTTTTTCAGTCAGCTAGGAGATGCCAGGCCCACACAGGTAACATGGGGATTTAAGTGACATAATATAGTGAAGCACATGGGGATGATGCAGCAAACAGAAGATGCTCAATAGAAGTTCTTTCCCACCCTGTGCTCTGGCAACAGCTTTAAATACCCCTGGTCAGAGTTAAGCTGGCATCACCTTCCTCCTCCACATGTAGCATTTCCCTCCTTTTCCACTCACAGTCCAGTAGAGGTTACAAGTGAAGCTGTTTTCTGTGGGTGAGTCAAGCTAAGATTGTTTGTGAATATCTGTGAACTATTCAGGGAGAAATTAGGTTAGTCATCTCTAGGCCATGTCAAAGCTGCAAGTACTAACGTAGATTTTCAGCCTCTGGTGCTGGGTACTCAGTGAGATTTTTCTCTCTTTCATCTTTCCTTCTTCTCTGTTTCCATTTTTCCCAATGCTACCATTAAATTATTCTCAATCTTAAAGTAATTCTAGTTGCATTTGTTGTCTTAAGAGGTGAATGTAACTTGAAACCAAGAGAAGAGACAAACTAACATGGATTAGAAAAGAATAAGAAAAGATAACTAGGAAAGAAAGGAAGTTATGCCTATTTCAACATGTAAGTTACCATTTGAGTAACGGCATGATTATACCTTCATTAAGTCCCTCTATGGTTTTTTCTTTCTTTCGTGTGCATCTCCCCTCCCTCTCTGATCTCTCTCTCCATCTCCCTTCATCTATGTGTCTCCATTTCTCTTTCTCCTCTTCCCTTTCCTCCTGGCCATAATACTTTCATATTATATGAAAATATTCTTATTTCATAGTATATGAGATGTTATATGAAAATATATTCGTGAATATTATATGAAAATATTCTTCTCTGCCCCATCCCTCTCCCCGCTTCTGAGTTTCTGAGTACATGTCTCCATCTCTGTCTCCTACTGTGCATGTTCTTCTGTGTCTGCCAGCTCTCTCTCTCTCTCTTTCTCTCTCTCTCTCTGAAAACCCAGGATGTAAATTAAAAGGTCAAAGCTGAGTATGTGAATATTAGATAAATTTTTCTTTATCATCATCTGTAATGATTTGCTTTTCCAAGTAAAAGCTATGAATTCACAAGCTCACTCTTAGAACCTTCCAATCTACCAGTGACCTGGATGTCAAGAAGCACTTGACCTTCACAGGCAGCAGGTGCTGAGCCATCTCCTGAGCCCACACAGCAAGGAGGCAACTGCCCTGCCAGTCCCAGCATTCATGCTACAGGAGGAGTCATAAGAGTGGGCTGAAAAAGAACAAAGTCAAGGTCAAGCCACTCGCCTACCTCTCCCCGCCAGCTCCCTCCCACCTTGCACTGATTACTGTCCTGTGTTTCAGAGGTATTCCCGCTGGCCTAGAACCATCATCTCATCCAGAAGACACATAAATTCCACCCAGGTAGTTCTAAAATCACCCAGCTGATCATTCAATTTATGTACAGTATCAAGTATTCATTTCATAGCTGCTATTTCAGTCCCACTGACCTATGGGTCCTTGACATGTGTTCCGCTAGGTCCCTCCAGTGATGTAAAAGTAAATTTTTAGTACTCGCAGAAAAAGCAATGCAGTTCATTTGTCACAGACTGCCAGGCCCCATCAGACATGAAGATACTGTAAAGTAGGCATCAGACAGTTTTCCAGTGTCCATCACTATCAGGGGAAAGAGCCGGCTACGGTGGCCAGGGGCTCAGACTAAGTCTCCTTGCTCAGAATGCTCTGCGACTCGGCATTAGGCTTCCTGAGAGCACACTGACTCCAGCACGGTGCCCGAAGGAGGTATCTGGATGTAACTCCATAGGATTTTCTCATTTCTATCTGTGGGCACCATCTGTACTGGCCTATGACAGAAGCATCTTTCTCTTATTTTAAGATGAGCTGCAGGAGAGGAGCTGGGGCAAGGGAGACAGTTGTCTCTCTCAGGACTCTGCTTTATGATCACTGCAGACCGTGCCACTTCCGAGCTGTGCCCCTTCCTTTACCCCATATCCCCTGGATATTCCCACAGATCCTTGTTTCCTAATCCCCCACTGTCTGTTCTTTGCTTCATCACTTCTGCTTAATTCCCCCACTGTTCTCTCTGAATCAAAATCATGTGACTTTCTGTTTGGGAACTTGAAAAATGCATACTGGCCATTGGCCCAATTTCAACTTTAAGACAATAAGTACGTTATTGTTAAAGTACAGTAACCAGTAGTTTCAGAAATTTCTTCCCCCCAAATGGAAGAGTAGTTTCTGGAGTAGCCAGTTTGCCTAGAAATTCAAAACAACAGTGTTCAGAGACTGAGAGAGGCAGATGTGGAGAATTTGACCACAGATTTGAAAGGATGAAAATAAGATTTGTTGTGATGTGGATTGTGTGTGTGTGTGTGTTTACTGTTAGAAAATAAAAGCCCCAGTTCTTACGGATTGTTGGAAATTTGATTTATTTAGTGATTTTTTTTTTCTTAAGTAAAATGACTTCTCAGGACAACTTCAGAATTTTCAAATTCTGAAGATCTTACCCTGACTGTTGCAATCACAAGCCCTACTAATGAATGATCTTACATCTTTCCTTCAGCTGTCATTTCTCTCATACTTCCCAAGGACAGATATTTGTGTCTAGAGTTAAAATGGAAAAACAAAACCTCAAAATCTCTAACTTGTCTCTAGTAAATGTTTTCGGTAGATATTAAGTTGAAGCGTCGAGCATGGACTACTCACAAGACTTTCTGAAAAATATATAGTAGTGTGACTCCTCATACGATTTCTGCTAAGTCAGCTGTGGGTGACATAAGGAAAAGAGAACTGATATTCATTTGCCCTTAGAGCATCACATGTGATGACTTACAGCAACTTGCTGTATAGCCAAGGAAACTGGGACCTGGACAGATCAAGTGGAAGATCTGGGATTTGAAAGCCAGTTCCTCTTTGTGGGCAGCTGGTGGTTCTAATGCTTCCATCCTCCAGGTATAAAACATTCTTAGCAGTGGTAATGCTAGTGCCTTCTCCTGGTGGATACTCTGGTGCACTCTCCAGATACTTGTCCTCCCAGCTCCTGTGTCTGCTGCTACAGCTCTCAGCTCTCAGCTGAGTCTGTCTCCCAGTTTTGTCTCTGGCTTAAGAGAAAGACCTCTGTCAAGATGAGGCTCCCTCCCTGTGGGGAGCCTGCATCCAGAGTCTGATTGATCCCTGGGAGTACAATGTATAAAGAGGTGGCTCTTTTTACGATGGCAAGAGGTGTGGTTCTCTTTCCTTGTCCCCTGTTCCTCTAGGGCAGGAGAGAGAGGTAAGGGAGGGAGTAGGTGCTAGGGGGAATAAAGGCAGGATGAGGGGTTGAGAGAAGAGAAAGCAGCTGGAAGGGGAAGAGCCAAGTTTAAATGAGGTGACCTCCAAACATCGCCAGGAGAGGGGTTAGGGTTGCTAGTGCTCATAAAGGTCAAGGGCTTAGGATCAGGATTAAACTCATCCGTAGCACACCAGCCTTGATCTCCCCAGATACCTGGCCCTCTCTCATCCCTTCCTGACTTGGGCCCTACTGAAGGGCCATCTCAGTTCCAGAACTCCAGTGGGACTGACCGAGGCCTTTCTCTCATCTGTGTCACAGTTCAGGTCCTTCCTCTTTGAGATCTTATTTTCTTCTCATCCCCAAAGGTATTGATCCTGAGAGATGATAATAAACTTCCTGCTTGTAAACTTCCATACAAAATCTGTTTCCCAGAACCTGACCTATTATACTAGTTAAAAAAACAACAAAATTCTGTAAAGCAATTATCCTTCAATTTAAAAATTAATTAATTAAAAAAATAAAACAACAACAAAACACACATGTCATCATTTTCAAATGCTGCTCTGTGCTGTCACTATGATGTTCATGACACACTGAGACTCAGAAGAGGGAAGAAACTTTCTCAGGGTTGCACAGCAAAGTGCTCGAACTAAGACAGAATGAATTTTCAATTTCTGGTCCAAAAGCATGTGTGAGCATCATAAAGGTGTTCATACTGAACTATCCCTAAAAGTGTTTCTCCTGAGACTATGATTCTTCACGATTTCACCCTCCACCATGCATTTCTATTTCCTTAGTTGTTCACCTTATCCCCTTCCCAAACTTGCTTTTTTCCAGTCCTACCAACTCCCTTCTGCAAGGCTTTCTTTACAACAGCAGTGAGGGAGGGAAGTACAGGGACTCCATAGGGCAGTAATACTTTGGCACTAGAAACCTCATAGGGATTGGAATGAAAACTGACCTTTCCCAGTCCTGTGGCCGCTGCTGAGTTTTCCAGATTTGCTGGCATATTGAGTGCAACACTTTCACAGCATCATCTTTCAGGATTTGAAATAGCTCCACTGGAATTCCATCACCTCCACTAGTGTGGGGAGCTGCCCGTGAGAACGGGGTCCTTTGTCTAAAGGACACAGCCCTGGGAGCTGCCTCAGTCCTTGAGGGTTTGCTTGCAAACATAGCTCTCTGTCCCGCCACCCCAGAGATTAGGTGATTATTTACTGCAGACACCTGGAGTTCTGGACAAACTTCTCACACACAGGGAAATGTTATCTGGTGTAAGAAATAATAACAGGGTGCCATTCCCATGCTCTCAAGATTTCTTGTGGCCTTTTGTAAGATGTATACGTCAACCAAGAAAAATGTTAACTGTCTTGTTTTTCTCTTGCTCTCCTATATAAATATAAGATGCTGAATAAAGTCGTAGTCAGACCGCTTCCCTTTGTGGAGACGTGTCTGATCCTCTCGACCCCATCTTTGCTGTAGTATTCTTTTGCTGTAGTATTCTTTCTCAGCCGCATCGTGCACGTTCTCGGGACCTGATCGACTTTGCCGGCTGGCTCCGGCACACTAGCTTTGTTCGTAGTGATGCTTTCTAAGGCCCACTTGACTTCATATTCCAGGATGTCTGGCTCTAGGTCAGTGATCACACCATCGTGATTATCTGGGTCGTGAAGATCTTTTTTGTACAGTTCTTCTGTGTATTCCTGGCACCTCTTCTTAATATCTTCTGCTTCTGTTAGATCCCTACCATTTCTGTCCTTTATCGAGCCCATCTTTGCAAGAAATGTTCTCTTGGTAGCTCTAATTTTCTTGAAGAGATCTCTAGTCCTACCCATTCTGTTGTTTTCCTCTATTTCTTTGCATTAGTCGCTGAGGAAGGCTTTCTTATGTCTCCTTGCTATTCTTTGGAACTCTGCATTCAGATGCTTATATCTTTCCTTTTCTCTTTTGTTTTTCGCTTCTCTTCCTTTCACAGCTATTTGTAAGGCCTCCTCAGACAGCCATTTTGCTTTTTTGCATTTCTTTTTCTTGGGGATGGTCTTGCTCCCTGTCTCCTGTACAATGTCAGGAACCTCCATCCATAGTTCATCAGGCACTCTTTCAGACCTAGGCCCTTAAATCTATTTCTCACTTCCACTGTATAATCATAAGGGATTTGATTTAGGTCATACCTGATTACTTGCAGATATCAAGACTGCTGGGAGAAATATCAAAAATCTCAGATATGCAGATAACACCACCCTTAGGGCAGAAATTGAAGAAGAACTAAAGAGCCTCTTGATGAAAGTGAAAGAGGAGAGTGAAAAAGTTGGCTTAAAGCTCAACATTCAGAAAACAAAGATTATGGCATCTGGTCCCATCACTTCATGGCAAATAGATGGAGAAACAGTGGAAACAGTGGCAGACTATTTTTTGGGCTCCTAAATCACTGCAGATGGTGACTGCAGCCATGAAATTAAAAGACGCTTGCTCCTTGGAAGAAAAGCTATGACCAACCTAGACAGCATATTAAAAAGCAGAGACATTACTTTGCCAACAAAGGTCTGTCTAGTCAAGGCTATGGTTTTTCCAGTAGTCACATATGGATGTGAGAGTTGGACTATAAAGAAAGCTGATCACCGAAGAACTGATGCTTTTGAACTGTGGTGTTGGAGAAGACTCTTGAGAGTCCCTTGGACTGCAAGGAGATCCAACCAGTCCATCCTAAAGGAAATCAGTCCTGAATGTTCATTGGAAGGACTGATGTTGAAGCTGAAACTCCAATCCTTTGGCCACCTGATGCGAAGAGCTGACTCATTTGAAAAGACTCTGATGCTGGGAAAGATTGAAGGCGGGAGGAGAAGGGGACGACAGAGGATGAGATGGTTGGATGGCATCAGTGACTCAATGGACATGAGTTTGAGTAAACTCTGAGAGTTGGTGATGGATAGGGAGGCCTGGTATGCTGCAGTCCATGGGGTCGCAAAGAGTCGGACACGACCAAGCGACTGAACGGAACTGAACTGAGAGACCTCTTTGCCCAGAAGAAAGTGGTGACAGGGGAAGGCATCTAGTGCCCTGGCAATGCATTACTGACCCTGTGTTCTAGGTAACTGGTTCTTCTAATGCTTTACACTCCTGACTTTAAAGTAGAATTTCAACAGAGCCAGTGCTCCAATCTTGATTGCAGAGAGAGGGAATTTCTCAAGCTAAAGCTATGTAAGTATAGAAGCAATTGGGATGCCCGATAATTCCGTGCAACTGTTTTAATGTTCTTGGGTCCATTCACCAAGTTTACAATACCCTCTGGTATCCCTGGGGATGCTCAGTCATTTGGTTCAGCTCAACACTGGCTGTAGGAGGAATCCTTTCCGCTCCTTAAAGAAAAGCCTCAGAATCTATTCATTGTCCTGGTGTTCTGGAGCTCCGTAGGCCTCAGGGGATTTCCACCTCTTCCTGCAAATCCTCTCAGACTGATTGGCAAGCATAGCTCATACCAATTAGCTTCTTGCTTAGCCTCAGGACAGGTGTTTGGGGAATCAAGGGTTCATAGGTACTATGTTTCATTTTATTTTTGATCCTTGATTTTTCCTCTCTTTCTCTCTCTTTTGACAAGGTTTTGGGACACAGAGTGAAGTCTGCTCAGATCCATCTGTCTCCTTACTATTTCAACCAATATACTCCCTCCTACAAAAAGTATGTCTTCAGAAAGTGCACTCAGGTTGGAAAAGTGTGGAAAGAGCAGATGAACTTACTGTCAGTGGCCATATGATCCCTCACTGTTCATTGTCTTCATCACTAAGTAAGACCCACCAGGTAAGGCACTCACTCACACACTTTGGCTTCTCCTGGGCCAAGGTAACAATATAGCCTGGGGGAAAGTCCTAGTCTGACTGATGTGCAGTGTATAGGTATGTGGTAGTTTGTTGAATTTTAGGTATTCTAAGCTTGACTCTAAATGACCTTTTTAAAAAAGAAAACAAAAGGCTTACACTTATCTGTTTCATGAAATTTGTTATTTATGGGGCGGGGTGGAGGGCAGGTTCCAAAACACCTATATATCATAGAATTTGTTTTAGATGTGTCTTTTCTGTGTTATACCAACCCTCAGGAGTTCAAGAGTGTCCTTCTCAAACCATCTGTCTTCCTAAAAGGCTGGGATTAAAAGTGTGGAACCCAGGTTTCCCAGGTTCAGATCTTCCCTCTTATAGTCTCTGTGACCTTGAGCAAGTAACTGAGCTTCTCTGCTCCTCAGTTTCTTCGTCCGCAAAATAGGGGTCCTAATGGTAGTATTATTGTCAAGATGAAGTAAAATAGTTTATTTTGAAGTCTTTGCAACAGTCTTTGGCATAGAAAACATGCTTATGTGTTATATGTTATTTTCCTATTATTGTTGCTGTCTTTCCCAAGTCAGTTACAGCTGGAGATTTTAAAACAACTGTCCTTTGTGTTGCCTGACTGCATTTGTGGCACAGAGAGAAAAGAGAGAGACCCTTTAAAACACTTAAATATCATTCATCCGTTTGTTTCACAGGCAAATCTTTTTGTGTATTAAGGAAGGAAATCGGAAGGTAAGTGCCCACTGTTTTTAAACTTGGGATGAGGTATTTTTAAACAGTTTTCAATTTACTTAAGACTTTTAACACAGCTAATATTAGTCAGAACTGAATGTCTGAGAATGAGGTTAGTGTTCTGCATAAACCCTGCTTTTAAAAAGCTCACACGAAGGGTCAAAGACCAGGAAATGCTCTCACTATAATTCTCATTTTCAGCTGAATTGGACATGGCAACAAGAATGCAGGCTTGAATCACATTATGTTCCAGGAACCTTTAACTTTGCATCATAATGACCTGCAGCCTAACAGAAGCAAATTGCGAGTGGTTTCAAAAGGAGAAACTCTAATTTATATTAAACTAGTATTATAACTTAAGCAGCTCGTTTTGAAAGCAAAACGAAAAACCTCATCATTCATGTGATGGCTCCTAAATGCATCCTTTACATTTTACCTGTAAAATGCTCTGTGTTTGCTGACAGGTTAAATGTACACTATACACAGAGAGCCAACATTTCTCTTTGTAACACCGCAGCAATCTTACTAGTTTTAGCAGCATTCTTATTTTCAGCTGTCTCCATTGTCTTCTAAACACCATAATTAGAAGCTTGAAAAGCTTACAACAACCAAACCCAATAAAGTCTCATTATGAACAAAATATTCTACTGTGGCTCAACAAGTGACCTTGTGTAGTCCAACGTGATGAAGCCTTCAGACTTCCTGCCCCATTAGGGCTTCAGGTACATATAAAAGTTTCCCTTCCAGTTTGATTTAGCAACTCCATGCAAGTTTAGTTTCTTGGTCATAATTAATTTCTTACTGGTCTCTTTGTTTCGTTTTGTGCACAGAAAAGAAAACCTGTGTGTTGGAAGGGGTTCAGAGTATCTCCTCTTGGTGGAGTGGTGATTTATAAATGAGTTGAATGAGGGAATCAATGAGTAGAGAGCTGAAATAATTAAACAGTGTGACTCAAGTAAATAGAAAGGGGGGTGATTCTAGGGCCCAAGATAATAGGGCCTATTTAGGGCCCAGTGACTTTTTAATTTGATGCTTAGCATATTTTCCCATTCGATTCAAGTCTTCTTGAACTGTATCCAAAAGTGAACCCTTATGTGAGATATGATAAATATTATCGGTCATATACATATGAGTATAAATGAGTACATACTTTTTTTCTTTCATAAGGAGATAGAGAAAGCAGAGTGTTCTAGGTATCTAATGAGGGTTGAAGTAAGAAAAACTAAGTTAGGAAGATTAGAAAATGCCTCTTCTAGTCTCCTGTTTTACCTGAGATTGTTGCTAATTTGAATACTTTGCTTCACTATGTTGCCATGTCTTTTCATGTTGCCTCTAAGCCTGGAAATATTAGGTGGGGGAGAAGTGGATATGTTCTGGCATTCTATGTCTGTCTTAGGGAACACTTTCCCATAGCCAGGAAGACACAGAACTACTTGGTTATGAAATATTCACCTTTAAACCAAGCATGTGAAATGTGAAAATACATCTTTTATTTATTTTTTCTTTCTTTCCTATTTTACTGGTGAAACACTGAACTCTGAAAAATGGGTATGTCATGATTGATTTTAATAAATCCACTTATCTATCACATGTTTTCAATGTTTCCTGACTGTTTGCTAATTATCAAGCTTTATATCTCTTACTTCTCTGATCTTTAGTACCCATTGAAGTGTATCAGTCAGCACAAACCTCATGGAAGCTGCTAATCTCTGAAATCTCATCTCAAATTGGTCTCCCAACCAAGACCAGCCCCCAGTGACAACATTGCTTTTTCTCTCTTCACTTTTAGACTGAGCATAGAGGCAGATTCTCTTTTTCCTTTTCTCTCTCTTCTCTGCTACCTTTTCCCCAGAAAACACACAGCTGCACATGAAACCTGCAACTGACACTCATCCAAACAAGCGGAAAGTGACTTTTAGAGTAACTCTCCTCTGTAAGGCAGTGAGGTTCAAAATACAGTTCGAGAACTGTCCCCATGTCAGGTTCGTATCAGGGAAGTAGAAAAATGATCCACTGACTTGAAAACCTCTGGACGTTGCCAGGATTCTGCCTTTATAACAGGCTCACCAAGCATCTTGTAAGTTATTTAACCAGAGAGCCACTGCCTTGGGGATCTCATTCTCTACCAAACACTTATTCCAAAATAACATAATTAGTTAATCCAAAATTCTCTCTCAAAAGACAGGCACGTTATCACTTAAGTTCCTGAGTCTGGCACAGAGAGAAGGTGGAGAAAGGAGATTTTACTTCCACTGTACATGTAATTTTCACACCCACTTTCATTGTTATAGTTCCTGAGGAGAGATGTCAACATAGCGAGCTCTGAGGATGCAGGATGGCGACCCAGCTGATGCAGAATGGTGACCCAGCTGACCAAGGGGCACTGTCCTCCACCGGCTCACTGTGATGGCGGGGGGGGGGGGGGGGGGGGGGGGGGTGGGGGGGGGGCGGATGGAGGGGACTGCACCTTCCTGTCTGTCTACCTTGCTTGGCTTGGCTTTGGGACATTGCTTCCCAGGACAGTTCCCAATGTGAAATTCTCCCTGATTATAAAAATAAAAAGGAATCAGAACTGCTGCATCCCACTGACTTTATTTTTAAAAATCAAATAAAAGGTAAATGCCTGCTAAATGCAACTTCCCCATATTCAAATCTTTAAAATTGTGCTTTGGGCACCTATATTTTTCCAGATGGTTATTTTATCCTCATGCCTGTTTCAGATGATCCTTAGTAGCAAGGCTGGGTCTTTAGAAAACACTTTTTAAAAATATTTTTGTCTTCTTCTAACTGGATGTAGCCTGTAATCTGAAGATTCAGGACTTCTAATCAGTGTGAGATCCAGCAGAGAATGAAACGGAAAAGGTTCCTTGTTTTTGTCAATAACTTAAAAATTCAACAAAATCCTAACAACACGCTCCTGGCGACTGCAGAATCATTCCAGTGTGTGTGATGCTGTATTTAATTTGCCTTGTTTGGCAGGAACTCTTGAAGGACTTTGACTTTGACCTTCCTGGTGAGAAAAGCAGGGAAGGAGAAATTTTTAAAGAACAACTAAAATCAACCTCTAGGAAGGGATTTGAGAATGCAGCTAAATGTGGGTAGCGATGAACTTGATTGGATGAGTTAATGAAACTGAATGAGTTAATGGTCCCAAATTCTCCGCTGGTAAAGCCTCTGGATCTCATTTTTTGGAGATAGTTTTTCTATTAAAAAAATAATCCAGCCTTTCAGCATGACTTCTCAGGGCCTTAGAATTGAGGCACGGCGTGCCGTTTTAGTCTCGCAGCTCCACCAATCCCACACCTACATGATCTAGTCTTCGTTAATGATTTTGTTTATAGAACATGCCACATTCTCTAATGCCTTATTGTCTTTGCATCTGCTGCTTTTTTTTCCTCTGGAAGATGTTTCCTCTCTGCCACTCTCCTCACAACTGCTTCTCTTTACCATGTTTTGAATGAACAAATAAATCTCACGTGATGGACAGCTAAGAGCCATGCCAAGGGAAATTAGTTCTACCCCTGAAATATGATTGCATAAATAATAATTTTTTGTAGAAATAGATTGCCTAAAAATAAGCACTGATAGTTTTTACCTGTAAAGAACATGTATCCCAGATATCCTTGATTGCCATAGTTGTAAACAGTGCAGAAGGATGAGAACCAACAGATGAAACAAGGAGAATAGAGCAGGAGCCATAAACACCCACGGAGGCTCTGAGGGAAAAAAAAGTCCCCCTAAACTTTTGTGTCATCGCTTCACTGTTAAGGAAGTGGGGTGTTGGTCAGTGAACCTGGATAAAAGGCCCAGATTTCTATTCATGGTCACAAGAAACAGCAGGCAATTACGAGGACTATAGGTCTGTATAGATTTTAAAATACCTTCTCAAATTATTGAACATAGACTGGTCCACCCCTCTTTTTCCTCCTAAGGCTTTGACCTCTTTGAACCCATCAGATTTTTTTCCAGTCCTGACATCATGTGATTTTGAAATCTACTCTAATTCAAAGGCCCAAAGTGCATTTTTAAAGATTTGAATATGGGATTCAGCTGCTAAAGCCGCCTCTGCCTCCAGGTGTTGCTATTTTGAGAAGGTAAGGGTGAGGTGTGCTAGGCTTTTGTTCCCTCCACTCCACCAAGGCTGCTGCTGTCCAGGAGACAGAGCCAAACCCAGTGACCTATTTTAGGTCCTCTTCTTAGTTGGCCCATCAGTGTGTTGATTACTGAAGCCCTTTCTTGGTTTTCTTCTGATATCCTCTTTTTGATTCCTCATCATTTTCCAAACTCTTAACATTGGAGTGCCTACAGCTCAGTTTGTTAATATCGTCTCTTTATCTGTATTCACTCCCTAAGTGCCATCATTCAGTCTCATGGCTTTCATACTTGTGGATGGGGTCGCAAGAGTCGGACACGACTGAAGCGACTTAGCAGCAGCAGCAGCAGATGACTCCTAAATATGTGTCTCTGGTCCCAGTGAGGCACCTAAACCAGCTTGCCTGTGCACAAGAGCACATTTCTTTCTTACTCTGTATTCAATCACAGTGACCTCACCTTGGTAACTAGAAGTCAGCTATGAAAGGTATTTATACCAAAGAAATTGGCAATCTCTGCTACATATTGGACTTCTTTCTTTTCCTAGAAAGATAGTTGTTAAGCACTTTCCAGCCCACCATTTTTCCTGAACTTCCGATCCATGTACAGCAGTGTGTCTAGCTGCCTCCTGGATATATTCCTTTGCAGATCAAACATGTCTCAAACTGAATTCCTCTCTGCCAACTCTGTCATTCCCCCCTCAGCTTCCCCCTCAGTAAGTAGCAACTCCATCTTTTTAGCTGCTCAATTCAAAAATATTTTAGTCATCTTTGACACCTCTTTTTCTATCATATCTTATTGTCAAGTGCTTAGTAAATCCTATTGGATTTACCTTCAAAATATATCTAGCATATTCAAAATACTTACTCAGATGACCTCCATGGGATGCATGGATTAGATTCCAGAGGGAGGGAAAGAAGAGTTGTGTTTCTTGATAGAGCTGACTTGACTTCTTGCTGCCCTTCTCTGCTGCTGTGCTCCTCTCCTAGTTGACTAAACACTGAGTCTTCTTTGCTTCACTTTATAGCAGACTCCATTCACGTATCCTCTTACGTGCTTGTTTCAAAGAGAAATCAACAGCATGGACTATTTTTATCTGTATCACTCCTACATACAATCAACCACATGGGCGGTGTATGTGGATTCTCTATTTCTACCATTATTCTAGTTTATGCAACAAAAGGCAACAAGTCAAAGGTGGACTTCCCAGGAAGCTAATGAA